>NC_139458.1:29397500-29997500 GCF_057233095.1 Heloderma suspectum | reverse complement strand
TGATGTTGGCTTGTTCCATTACTTATGAGCCACCAACGATGGGTGTGTGTGAATGCCACTGGCTGTCCTTCCTGAATGGTTAGTGCCCCACTTTTGTCAAACCCCTTGAATTACAGCTGAAAGTCCTGACTTCACTCCCATCTGGGTGTGTTTCCTTTCAACTTCAGTGTGGTGGTGTACAGAGACCAACTGCCAAAACAGTTATCCTTGTTCCAATATTTTTGGCCCTGACTGTATTCCAATGAAGTTTGTGATGGTTTTTATTAGGAAATCTTTGAATGGATCACACAGCCTTCCCAAACCTGGCGCTATCCAGATGTTTTGGACTACAACTCCCAGGATCCCTGCCCATTGGCCATGGTGGCTGGGGCTGATAGAAGTTGAAGTCTAAAACATCTGGAGGGCACCCAGATGGGGAAGGCTGGTCTACGAGCTGTTCTGGTGGTTTTTTTGCATGAGAAGGTCCATTCTCTTTTCTTACATCCACTAAAGACAAACTGAATTTCACCTTCCGTAAGGATCTGCATAGGCTGATAATGTACAGTAGCCTTTGACAACATTCGAGCATGCTATTGCAACCAGTTTGGGTCAGCTGATATGCCTGCGGCAATAAAATGGATGGTCTGCTATTGAAGAAATTGAGTGGAAGAAATTAATGGAGAAGGAGGAACCTAATACTCGTTAAATAATGTAAATGGCCCGCAAACCAATTTTACTATACATCTCAAGAAACGTGGTCATAAGAACATCAGACGAGGCCTCCTGGATAAGACTAGAGGACCATCAAATCTAGCATCCTCTTTCTCACAGTTGCCAGCCAGATGTTTCCAGGATGCCCACAAGCAGGACATGAAGCTCATAGCCAAAAGAACATAAGAAGAGCCAGTGTGGTGTAGTGGTTAGAATGTCTGACTAGGACTGGGGAGACCTGGGTTCTTGTCTCCATCCCCATTCTGCCACGAAGCTCACTGGGTGACTTTGAGCCAGTCACTGACTCTCAGCCTAATCTACCTTACAGGGTTGTTGTGAAGATAAAATGGAGCAGAGGATTATGTGCACTGCCTTGGACTAATTGGGGGAAAGATGGGTTATTTATGTAACACATAAAGAAATATTAGTAAATACAATAAGAAGAGTCATGCAGGATCAGACCAAAGGCCAGCATTCTCTTCTCACAGTAGCCAACCAGATGCCTATGGGTAGCTCATCAGCAGGACATAAGCACAGTTATAGTATCCTCCTGTTCACCTTCCCCAGCAACTGGTATACAGAGCCATAGCGCCCTTGATACTAGGGGTAATAGATAGCCATAGTGGCTAGTAGCCCTCCACTCATGGTTGGCCCTCAGCAACAAGAACTCACTGGCATCTGCCTCTGGATCTGTAGTCTTCATTGAGCTGTTCTGACTAATATCCATTCATAGTTCTAGCCTGCATGAATGCCTAGTCCCCTCTAAAACACCCTAAAGTAATGGCCATGGCTATAACTTGAATTCCATAAATTAATTGTGTGTTGTGTAAAGATAGACTTCCTTCTGTCTGGACTGAGTCTACTGCCAATCAGTTTCTTCAGGTGACCGCCCATTCTAATATTATAAAAAAGGGAGATGCATGCACGCACGCATGCACCCCCCCATGCCTGTATCTATGTTTATGTTTGTTTATGCCTATATATCTACCTACTTACTTGCCGTCTGCTGAACTGGTACAACCCAGGTACGGGTTTATGAACTGAGTTTGTGAACTAAGCGAAGTCAGTGGAGGCTGGTGGCTCCAATTTTGGTGGGGCTGTGATTCTATTTTGTGATTCCATTCTGGCTTTTAGTCAGAACTGGCCAGAACTCTAAAGGAGCTAACCAAGGTACCGAACCCTGTCTCCCAAATAGGTTCAACACCTTGGATAGTTCCTTTAGAGTTCTGCCTGGTTCTGGCTGAAACCCAGAATGGGTTTCCACAGCCCCACCAAAATTGGAGACACCAGCCTCCACTGGGCAAAGTAGCAACCCTTCCACCTTACAAGGCACCATGGCCCCTCAAAGTGTTTTAAGAAGGTGAAGCAAGGCCAAGCCAACCAGGCCATGACAAAAGATGATGATGTTGCAGGTTATCGTATTCAACATAGTTGAAATGAGTTTATATCAGAATGATACGCACACCTAATTTTTTTTTAAAAGAAAAGAATCCATGAACTAGCAACTGACCAAAGAATGATAGAACAGGTATAGACGTCAACCAGCCGTGACCACAGTAACAGTCTTTTTGGCTTGATCATCCTCCTGACAGAAGGAGGCTGAGCTCCACCCTCCAGCCAAAGATAGGGGGAACTCCAGCCCCTACTGCCCTCCCGTGTCAGGGGTTCATGCTAGATGCAAGCTGAGCCCCTGGAAAGAGAACAGATGCAGTACATTTTTTAAAATGTGTGATTCCTCACTGGTGTCATACCCCAGGGATCATCCCCTTTATGATATATTAGTGGATGAAAAGAACAGAACACTAAACAAGAAGCGGGCAGTCTGGTTATGGTGTGTTTTTATGTAACATATAAACCGATCCTAGGATATATTAGTGCCATGGGCTGTTTTTTTCTCCTCCTTCACCACACCACCTTCTCAACAGCCAATTCAGGAGGAAGCCATATATCAGGATAGTTATGTATTCCTGTTAGAGCTGAGCAGGGACAGGCATGATCAGGGACTACACCAAAGTACACTGCCTAACTTTAGTTATCTATTGTCTTCGGCTGCCACCAAGACAGTGTAAAAAAGTTTCTGGGAAGCCTATTGTTCCCCAGCCTTCAGTGCTGTATTTCGGAGTAACCTTGTAATTTGCCAGCCTGTCTTTATCAGCCCACAATACCTTTTTGTTCTTTTGCAAGCAAAAACCACTGTTATTTTTTGTTTTGTTTTCATAACCTAAAAATGCAGCGGGAGAAAATTCCAAGGCAAATAAACCCGATAAAGGGAAAGGTCTCGCTTTCGGGGGAAGGGGCTGTGTGGGGAAACAAACTCGGCGTGTCATGGGGGGATAGATAAATATAATCATGTCTCAATAATTTATGTGGCACGCATATGTGGAACATGTTGGGAAATGTGAAAATGAAGATGGCATGTAAAGAACAACGGAAGTTGATACCTGCTTTAATCAGTTTGCGGATAATTCTTAAAATAAATGGGGGAAATACTTCCTGCTCTGAGCTCCCTTATGGCTCAGTTCCCCTGAAGTTCACTTCAATTTCTTGACCCAGTAAAGTTAATAAATATGAAATATCCCTAAGTTAAATGCAGTTGGTAATTTCTCAGCAAGGGGGAAAGTGTGGGGTGGAGAGGGGGAGAGAAAAGAGGGATTTGAATGCTTCTATCATGAAGCTTTGCCACTAGGAGGCAGTGTTTTCCAGTGATTAAACATGGAGAAAAAGTGCCACACGTTGTTTCATGCAGGAGACAGACGATTTCCTTCTTGTGCGTGTGGTGTTGTTATTGCTGAGGTTTGAAAGAGAACTCATTATGTGTCGTTCAATTTCATTTTTGCTTCCAGAAAACACATTGTGCAGGTTTTTGTATCTTTTCAAAAACCTGCAAAACCTGTTTGATCAGAGGCAGGTTTCAAGAAATAAGTGTATATATCATGAGTAATGTCTCTCTAAAACCACTTTCAACTCTGCTGTTCTGTATGTATTTTAGGCTGCTTGCTATTATGCTCTATTTACTTTTCCTATATTGTTTTTTTTCTTTTTGTAATTATCCCTCCATTTTTAATTTTTGAAAGCCACCAAACATATTAATGGAAAGGCGGGGTATATACATAAATATACTTTAAATAAATAAACTGTCTTAATCTACTGTCTGGCTCCAGCCTCTGAGATCAATTCCTTTAAACTCTGCTTCTGTTTTATGAGTGGGTTGAATCACTTAAGGAGCATTCAGATATAGCTTTTCACTGAGTCTGGAGGTGATGAGGAGGGCGGAGGGGAAAAGAACACAATGGGATTTCAGCATTAAGATTGTGCATAATTCTCCTGTTCAAAAAACCCAACCCAATGGAATTTCAAAGTGTTTACATCTGACTGGATTTGTACTAATTGACTGGGGGCTTCTTCTACATGAGGCATTTAGCCTGTGCCTTTACTGAGGCTTCTGCTTCTGGATTCTTTGCAGGATTAAGATCAGCTCCTTTACCTGCGTTTTTTCCTGGGGTTTTTCTTTCCTGCCTTTCTATATGTTTCATTACACATCCACTAGATGGCACTGCGGTATAGCAGAAGAATTGCACAAATTCATGGGAGTCTCTCATTCGACCATTTCTGAATAATACCACACTTTCCCTGATTTAAAAACATGCTGGGAAAATGGTTGCAAAGAGCAGGAGAGGCCCTAGAGGATGACGATGTCATGTAAAGAACCCACAAACTACTGTGAGTAAGCAATCATGAGTGCACAATGAAAGCCTCATGCTGAAAGGCTCTGGGTTTGTATGATCACTGCAACCCAACATGGCTTATTTAAGTCATGGTGGGTTGCGTACCGGGAGGCTTTTGCATATTCAAGCCATGACCAGAGTTTGTCATGTCATCCAAACCTGGTGAGGCTGGGTTGTTGCTGCAGTTTACAAACCATTCAGAACCCATGGAATGTTTTAGGGTTGTGGGTGGTTTGTGAATGGAAGCCTGCATGTGCCACAGCCCATCGTGGCTTAAATAAATAAGCCATGGTGCTCCTTAAGTGATTAAATAAGCCACGGTGGGGTGCTTGATTGTGTGAACTGGCCATTGTTTCTTTGGACAGTCCATAGTACTTTGTTCCTGTTCAGTGTTCATGATGGGCACAGCCAGTTTTCCTCCTCTTTAAATGAGTAGCTGTGAAAAGCTGATACAACTGCTTATGCCATGTTTCTTTATTGTGGTGTGGAACTTTATAGTACAAGGGGTTAAAACTAGGGATGGATGAACCCACCCCCATCTGGTATCATCAGGGTGCCTGCTGAAGCCCTGCCCTTAGTTGACCCCCCTCGAGCTCGCCGAGCCGCCTGCACTCACCCTGGGTCCCATCCGCGAGTGCCCGCCGTTTTGCCGAGCTTATTTTTATGGGAAAAGGAGGTCATTAAAACATGTGCATATTTAAATATGCGCAATTTCAGGCTGGGAAAGCTTGACATACACAATATTAGATGTGTATATCTAATACTGCGTAGATTGGCCTTTCCCAATCCGAATTTGTGCATATTTAAATGTGCACATTTTTTATGACCTCCTTTTTGCTGTAAAAATAAGCTTGGCAAAATGGTGTGCACTTGCGGACAGGTCTGGGTGAGTGTGGGGAACGTCTGGGAGGGCACGAGTGGGGGCAAATGAGGCCAGAGGCCTGATGGACTCCTGGACCCAGTCAGGCATCTGCTCCATCCCTTAAAAGTCTGTGTGTGTGTGGAGGGGGGGCAAACACGCCTTGTAACTACAGCATAGGAAGCTACATTATACTGAGTCCGTTGGTCCATCTAGCTCAATATTGTCAACACCAGTTGAACTTCAGGCCTATGGGCCAAATCTGCCCTCCACCCCACTGGGGTTGCAATCTGGCCCTCTGAGATTTCCCTGGTGGCTAGGGATGGTGGAGAAATCCACCACGGACTCCAATGAGGCTGGATTCTTTAGAATCTGGCCCCCCGGAGTCTGTGGCGGAACGGACTGCTCCCTCCCGCCACCCCGCGAACTAAGGTCAGGACGGACCATACCTGGCGCTGGCTGGTCCAGGTCCATCCTCTTCGTTCCACAGCCACAAATGGCATCTGGCATAGCGGACACCATTTGCGTCCCTGCCCTTTGCCATGATTGGCTACATAAATATTTACGTAGCCAATCAAAAAAAGAAGAGGGCTCAAATGGTGTCCACTATGCCATTTGTGTCCCTGCTCTTTGCCATGATAGGCTATGTAAATTTTTATGCAGCCAATCACGGCAAAGGGCAGGGATGCAAATGGCGTCCCCTATGCCAGATGCCATTTGCGGCCACAGACCGGCGGCAGACGGATGTCTGGCTGTGGATGGCCCCAGCTGGTGGCTCCGCAGACTTGCTGCAGAGTGGAACTGGCCAGGGAGGAGTCCGGGGGGAGGGACAGATTGCCTCCCCCCCCAGCAGACCCCAGAGCAGACTGGTAAGTGGGGTTCATACACCCCTACCAATGGCTATGTTCCTTTAACCACTCCCTTTCCCCGAACTGCCAACTGTTTGGTGGTTTCCCAGGCTTTGCATGGTTTCCCCCCCACACTCTGAAAGGTCTAAATGCCTCCCCAAAGGCTAGGTTACTGGCAGTAAGAGCTAGAGCTTAAGCTAAAATATGTTGGTGCTTTGTTTTGCCCCTGCCTCTTTTGCCTTTTTGCCCCTGCCCCTTTTGCCTTTGTGTCCACCTCTTCTGCCTTTGGCCCCACGCACCGCTGGAATGCCCCCCACACTATGAGCGTCTCCAAAATTGAATTCCGCCTGTGGGTTAAAAGAGGTTCAGCATCCCTGGTCCATAGTGATGGACAGTGGCTCTCCAAGATTTCACATGGGGTCCTTCCCAGCCCTAAACTGCAGCTGTTTATGGCTGTATTTAGGTGAAAGTAAGCGCTTTACGGCCGCAAATGGCACATGGCATGCCATTTATGGCTGTACATTTCCCATAATAAGCTAATGGCGGCCGCCATTAGTCTATCGTGTCTTATTTTCTGTCTAAACATGCATAGGATTGCACCCTAAACCTCTAATACAGGGGTGGGCAACTTGCGGCCCTCAACTTCGACCATCTCTCACCATTGGCCATGATGTTGAAGGCTGATGAGAGTTGCTGTACAAAACATATTGGAGATCATCCCTGGTCTAATATTTCACTTTAGGCAAAATTCAATGGCAGCTCTAGGTGCCCTCCCCAACCCTGTCCCCTGCAGTTTTGCAAGGGATCCTAGAGCAAATGTATAGAATCACGTAATATCACAACGGCTAGAAGCAAGAAAATGACTTGGGCTGTCCTTGGCAGTAGCAACAGCTGGAGGTTGCTCCTGGTGTTGGCTTCTTCTCTTGCTTTGTTTCTTGTGTCTTCCCTTACTTCCTTTCATAAGAACATAGGAAGATTCCCGTGAGATCAGAGACTGAAGGCCCACCTACATAAGCATCTTGATTCCCACAGTGGCTAACTGGATGTCTTTGGGGAAACCCACCTATAGATCCTGAGGGCAATACCCCTCTCCTGTTGTCGTTCCCAGCAACTGCTTTCAGTGGCATACTGCCTCTGAACCAGGGCCGGCCCTACCACGAGGCAAGCAAAGCGGTCACCTCTGGCAGCAGATTTTGGGTGGTGTGGAGGGGGCTGGGGCTGGGAGGACTCCCAGCAGCCTCCTGGGCATTCACCTCTGCTGGAGGACAGAGCAGGGTGTTCCAGACAGCCATCCCTGCACCTCTTAAGCGAACCTTCTGCCTTCAGTTGCAGTGGAGGGAGGCTGCTGTCTCATGGCCAGCTTCCTTAGGTGGAATGCAGGGGGCACCATCTTGTTCTTTGCCTCAGGCAGCAATCCGTCTTGGGATGGCCCTGCTCTGAACATGGAGGTTTCATTTAGCCAGCATGACTAATAGCCATGAATTTGTGTTACCCCCTCCCCCTTTAAAGCCATCAAAGTCAGTGGCCATAGCTACATCAAATCCCAAAGATGAATGATTCACTGTGTGAAGGAGTACATTTTTAAACCTCTAATACAGCCTTCCCCAACCTGGTGCCTTCTGGATGTGTTGGACTACAACTACCATCATCCATGACCATTAGGCATGGTTGCTGGTGCTGATGGGAGTTGTAATCTGGAACATCTGGATGGCGCTAGTTTGGGGAAGGCTGCTCTAATATGTTCCTTCTGCAGTCAATTTTTTTCTATGCTAGAAAGCCCCCAATGCATTGCCCTTTCCTCATAGGGAAGGTGCTGTAGTTTTCCCCCTCAGGAAGTTAGTTGCGTTTGCAAACAACAGTGGGACTTATGCCAGTCGTGACACACATGGCCGATTGATTTCAATGGGAGTAAAGCAGGGGTGCTGAGTCTCTTTTAGCACTGTTCCAAATTTTTTAAATTTATTTTTTATTTATTATTAACTTTATTAATCGCCCATCTGGCTGGTCACCCAGCCACTCTGGGCGATGTACAACATACAATAAAAACAGTTTAAAACAATAAAATTCTACAATAAAAACATTTTCTAAAATACCCTAACCCACCCCAAATGTCTGCCTGAACAACCATGTTTTTAATGCATGACGGAAGCTCATTAAAGAGGGGGCATGACGGAGTTCCCTAGGGAGGGAGTTCCACAGAGTGGGGGCCACCACAGAAAAGGCCCTCTCCCTCGTCCCCACCAGTCTAGCTGTCCTGGCTGATGGGACAGAGAGAAGGCCATCCGAGGCTGATCTTGTTAAGCGGCCTGTCTGGTGCTGCTGGAGGCACTCCTTAAGATAGGCTGGGCCGGAACCATATAGGGTTTTAAAGGTCAAAACCAACACCTTGAATTTGGCCCGGAAAACAACTGGTAACCAGTGCAACTCCTTCCGCACTGGAGTGATGTGATCTCGCCGGAGTGATGTGATTTCTCCCACATTTCTTCAACCATTCTCATTCAATTTGATAGAAGAGAAATTGCTTTCAAAAAGAAATTCAATGGTGAAGAAATTTTGGGGAAATTCTCAGTGGTTGGATTTGGGTTTCTTGGGCTTACCATACTTAGGAGGTGGACAAGGAGTGAGCACAAGTGTCCTGTTTTTCATTGTACAATCATCTCTCTGGCAGCCTGTAGCCTCCTCAGCTTCCTACACTTCAATTAAAGCCCAGTTTAAGGCACCGTGAAGTAATTCCTCCCACAGGGCTTTTTCAGATCAGAACATGCAGGCAGCCTGGGAGGCTGGCTGTGATGAGGCAAGCTCAAAAACTCCACAAACATAAATGATAAAGCATCTTGAATGAGGCAGAAAAAGGGAAGCCCCTTTCATGGGGGCAGGGAGAAAACTTTCAGGAAATTGGAGGACAGATTTTAGCAGGGTACTAACTCCACCTCATCCCTGGAGCTGGGATGGGACACAACACTGCCCCCAGCTGCTTTGCAGTGGATGCAAACTAGGGATGGTGGAGAAATCTGCCACGGACTCCAGTGAGGCTGGATCCAGCCTCATTGGAGTCCGTGGCAGATTTCTCCACCATCCCTAGTTTGCATCCACTGCAAAGCAGCTGGGGGCAGTGTTGTGTCCCATCCCAGCTCCAGGGATGAGGTGGAGTTAGTACCCTGCTAAAACCCCCAGAGTCTGTGGCGGAATGGACTACCACCCCGCCACCCCCCAAAATCCCCCCCAGACAGACCCTACCTGCTGCAGGCCGGTCCAGTCCGTCCGCTGCCATCCGCTGCTCTGCTCTGCGGCCGCAAATGGCATCCGGCGTAGCGGATTCTAAAGAATCCGGCCTCCCTGGAATCCGTGGCGGAATTCTCTGCCATCCCTATTTGCATCCCTGCTTTAGCTGTGATAGGCTATGTAAATATTTACGTAGCCTATCACGGCTACAGCAGGGACGCAGTCCCCTATGCTGGACGCCATTTGTGGCTGCAGCCCGTCAGCGGACGGAAGTCCAGCTGCGGACGGGCCCGGCTGGCGGCTCTGCGGACTCGCTGTGGAGTGGAGCCGTCTGGGGAGGATTCTGGGGGGAGGGACAGATTGCCTCCCCCCCACCGCAGACGCCCCCTGGAACCTGGAGGTAAGTATTTCGTACATCCCTAATGCAAACTGGGGGCCAGCCTGCTAAGACAGTTGATACTGTTGAAGCATGAAGACCCCCCAAACCCTTACCCCCAAAGTAAGAAGCTGTGCTACAAGCCTGGCCAGTGGGGAGCCCTACCTGGGAGAAATGGTTGAGAAATTCTCCTCCCCCTGGAGCAATTCGGTGGAATGGTCTCCCAAATTTCTCTGCCTACAAGTATGGTACGGAATTTCAAGAGGCCACTTGCACACAGCTCTAGTGAGGGCCAAATCCCATTTTGGAGAAGCTCTCGGGAGCTGCCCTACGGTAGTCGGCAGGGCTGAAGGCCAAAGGGCCAAATGCTCCCAGTACCAGCATATTGTAGCTTAAAGCTCATCTGCCAATAAGTCAGCCTTAAGAGAAGCATTTCGACCTTTTAGAGTGAGGGGGGGAACTACACAAAAGCTGGGAAACCACCCAAAGATCAGTGGTCAGTTGAAGTGGGGTGGGGCCAGGGCAAGGGGGAGTGGCCATCCGGGGAACCCTTGAGAGCCAGATCTTGAGCCTCTGCTCTTGGGGTTCTGCAAAGTGTGATGAAGTTCCTCTGGATTGAACCACATGTAAGGGATTATTGTGGGTTCGGTCCAGAGAGCCTGTGTGCTCAGCCATCTTACCATACTAAAAGTGGATCCAATAACTTATGTGTTTACTTTCCCATTCTGCATATCCTCCATTGTTCTACGGATGAAGTGATGTATGTATTCCACCACTATCTGATACTAACAGTGCTATCCTAGACAGATCTACTCAGAAGTAAGCAAGTTCTAGGTAAGTGTGTATATGACTGCAGCCTAAGGATCTGTACCTGGTATGCCACTTCTACCCTCTACTAGCCTTTAACTCATTTCTGAAAGTTCTTTATTGCCTGCTGTATGTATTTTACTTTGCAATAGTTTGCCCTGTGGTATCATCTGTAGCAGGTGTTCTAGTCCCAACTTAACCATTTACTACTACTACTACTAAGTAGAGTGTTTAACCTCTCTTAAAGATCTGGCTATATGTATAATTATCTACAACTTAAAAATGTTCATTTTTAAAAATTATTATATTGTATATTTCTTAGTTGCCTTTCAGGGCCTGAGTCATCTCCATGTGGCTGGCAATATGAAACACTCAGTATCCATTTCAATAAAAAAGATTCATAAAATAAAAAAATGAACTTAAAAGAACACATTCAGGACAAACCAGTCACATGTAGTAACCAATACCCTCTTGATAGGCAGTGATGGGGATGATGGGAAGGAAACAAGCGCTACATGCATACACACACTGCACCATGCATACACTCACCAAATTTGCACTTTTTTTAAAAAAAAACCACACCATTCACATAGTCTCCTGTGTGTGTGTGTGTATTTTGCCATTTGGGCAAAAATTGCATTTTAAAAAAGAGAATCCATATAGTCTCCCCAAATGGCAAGATAGAGACAGATTATCTGTCTGTCGGTCTGTCTGCCTGTCTGTCTGTATTTTGCCATTTGGGCAAGATCTATGGTACAGCAATCAGAAAAATAGAGACAGGTGAAGTATATGATGCTTTTTGCTGTCCTGCTATCAGGCAGAACTTCAGTGCAGCATTTAAGAGAGGCAAGAAGCGGTTGGAATGTTGCCTGTGGCAGGTTCCAAACCGCTGGCCCAGAACCCATGCATAAGTACACCGCCCCCCCCCCCCCGCTCGTTGGAGGCCTGTGAGGTGGGAGCTGATTCCCCCTTGTCTCTCCCTGCCTCCCCCTGCTACAGTCTGCCACCCCCTCCCCTGTCTACCAGGCAGCCCCTTTGTCGACACTTGATCATTTACATCAAGTTGACATTCGCAGAGTTTACTCAGGGGTCTGTAATTGTATTCTTTCACCGGTTCTGCATTACCAACCATGAAAATGGAATCTTATCATCCCTGACCAATTTTTAATGTACAAAATGATTTGGCCGAGGTTCAAAGGGAGCCACAATTGAAATCAGGTGAATGATACATGTAGTATTTTTCAGTTTCTCCGTGCCTTGATTTGATTTTTTTTCCTGGTATGGCATAGTCTGTCTGTCTGTCTGTCTGTCTGTCTCTCTTTGGTAAGCTATATAAATGCATGTATACTCTGCATATCTATCGATAGGTTTCTTTTTGGTACCTACCTATCATTGAAATGTAGTTATTCACAGTGCACTGGAGGACAATGACGTTTCCTATAATCCCTAAAAAGCAATCAAAGAATTGGAACAAGCTTAAATTCTCCTGAAAGAGCACTGGGATTAATAGGACATTTATTAAATGAAACCCCATTGCCAAATGAAAAAGAGCCTCTGAGACACCCTCACACAAATAAAAATCAGGGCACATTTACATCATAAAGAGTAGGGTAAACAATGGGGAATCCTATCTCACTGAAATAGGTACCATCTCCAAAGGGATACGGACCTTTTAGCACAAGGGGTGAGGGATGTGTGTGTTTCTGTGCCCTTGATGTCAAATGGTCCCGATGAAAACAAAATGAGAGAAAGGGTGACAGAGACACCTGCCTTCTGCTGCTGAGTGGGAAATCTGAATCCAAAATAGGAAACTTTGTGGATTTTCCACAATCTTGAAGAAATATCGGGTGTGTAGGCGATCCTACAGTATGCCTCTTTCTTCAGAAGTGTTTCTAGTAGGGCTTACTTCTGAGTAAGTGTGTAGAGAACTGCATGATATAAGATGCCCTACCATGATGCAAATTGGGGCGATCACTCCAGGTCAAACTATTTGTGGCATCACATAGGTCTTTGCATTTAATGTGCACATTTTATAACACACAAATAAAAACCCGGCAAGTTGAATTGTCTGGACAACAAAAATCCGTTGCTGTCAATGGGGGATTTCCCCCCAAAATAGCAGCTTCAAAGGAGTGGTTTTCATCAGGAATGCAACAGGGGAGGAAAAGGTTAAACTCCCCCTCCCTGTCTGCCATGATGCCAGTAATTATCAGTCCTCCCAGTAGCTGCTTCTTTCTTTCTTTTGCTCATTAGTTCTTTCTTCCTTTTTTAAAACATGCGTGTTAAATGTACTGACACATTTAACATGTCTAGTTTGCCTCTCAGGTTTTGGCAGCCATTTTAGGGTGGCGAATTGTCACCTCTTTTATTTTTATTTTTAACTGCTAGAATAGGGGATGGAGTTCATTTGAATCTTCCATCTGGAGTGACAAAATGTCTCTGTTAAGATGCAGCTCTCATAAGGCCCATCTAACTAACAACTTTCGAGAACAGGTAAGGTCTGTACTTTCGTGGTAGGCCACATGCTTTGTGCGTATGGAAGCCTTAGAATCACTACCTAACATCTCCAGTTATAAAGAGTTAAAAGTCAAGAAAAGACCTCTGCCTTTCTCCATTGCAATCGATCTCTGATTCCTTTTGCTTTCACAATGCCTGCTGTTGCTTTTATTTCCTGGACAACAGGACATGTAGGTGGACTCAGGAGGAGTGTTTGAGGTAGAGATGGCCTACAGCCTCCTCCTTCCCTTTGCTGCACAGTTTTAGGTACAGATGATGTCTTGATAGGTCAGTTACCAGGACCATGGCATTGCCCATCATCTAAAAGAAAAGTCCAAAGAAGCTGGCAGAGAAGCAATCCTGTAAATTACCATAGAATATCAAAATGTGTGTCAGATATGGAATAGGGGAGAAACAGATGGCCAAAGACATTGGGTATGTTTCCTCATGATGTTACAATCCCCCATGGAGCCATTTGCATTCTATCTGTGTGCATTAGTGAATGTTATCCACAAGGGATGGTAAACAGAAGAAAACTACCTACAAAAAAGCTTGATTTTTCAGCCAATGGGCTAAATGCAAGCAGACTTTCACTTGTCCCTTCTCTCCTCCCCTTGTAGCCCCACAGAAGCAGCAGCATGGGAAGACTACCAGGAATGTCATCAATAAGCAGGGCCAGCCCTACCATTAGGCAGAGTGAGGCAATTGCTTCAGGCGGCAGATGCTGGGGGGCAGTAGTGGCAGCCTCCTGGCTGTTCCTCTTGAACTCCTTGCCTGTTCCCCTCTGTTGGAGGACAGAGCTGTGTATACCACAACACCTGTCCTGGTGGCCCTGAAGTGTTCCCACCCATAAGACAGGTCAACAGATTCACTTACCACCCAAATGCCCCGATGATACCTTTTCTTTGGAATACTAGCAGCTAATTATCTTCTCCTGTATTGCTATGGCCATGTGTAGCCAGACAGATAACCATCAGTCAAGGGGCAAGGAACCTCCCTGAGCTTTCTTTGCATTCCTCAGTGCCAAAGGATTATTCCTTTTGTTTTGACCCATCCTGGGCCCAGCCTCTGAGCCACTGAGTCCTTTGTACTCTTAGGTTTGAACCCTATAACTGCCTTAGAGTTCAGGCAGCAGTTCATTTTCCCAACTTGAGTATTCCTCACGTTTTTGGGTCTCACCTCTAAGAATAACCCTGGGTCCCACTGGCTTTTACTGTTGTTCCTTGGGGCTCTTTCCAAGCATGATTCTCCACTCCACTGTGATGGCGCCCATCCCATGTTTTCAGGGCCAGCATTCCCTGCTTTCCCCAGGGGCCATGTTTGCCCAGAAAGAACTGTTTGCCTTGTATACCCAGAAATAAAGTGTTTTTGTTGTTTATTCGTTCAGTCGCTTCCAACTCTTCGTGACTTCATGGACCAGCCCACGCCAGAGCTTCCTGTCAGCCGTCGCCACCCCCAGCTTCCCCAAGGTTGAGTCCATCACCTCCAGAATATCATCCATCCATCTTGCCCTTGGTCGGCCCCTCTTCCTTTTGCCTTCCACTTTCCCTAGCATCAGCATCTTCTCCAGGGTATCCTGTCTTCTCATGATGTGGCCAAAGTACTTCAGTTTTGCCTTTCATATCATTCCCTCAAGTGAGCAGTCCAGCTTTATTTCCTGGAGCATGGACTGGTTTGATCTTCTTCTGGCCAGAACTGGGTGGCATCCATAATGCAGCACAAACTGCAAGCTCCATCCAAACATTCCAGTGCCTTGTAGGGGACTGAGACCTGTGTGTCAGCTGTCATTTCTGAGCCCAAGGGAGGTGGTCAAGGACAGAGCTCAGAGCACGGGCGAGTGGCTACTCAAGCTGAACACAACCATGTTTAAATCTTACTGGCAATTGTAGGGAGAAGCTCCATTTTTAAGGCACTCCATCCAAATCCTATATTTAAACCAAACTGGGTGGCTGTGAAGTCCCTAATACCTGCTAAGCCCCTGTTTGGTCTCCCCATCATCCCCACAAGTACTAGTTGTGTCAGAACCACTTTTGGATCTACCACCCTTTCCTTTTTTCTGCACAATACAGTACCCAGGAGTGCCTAAGTAGTTTGAGGCTTATACCCCATGTTTGAATTTGGAAATAATGCTGAGAAACCTGAGGGTCGTATGTGCCTAAAGCAGTTTTCTAACCATTTGATACCAACCAGGAAGTGATATTCTTTGGGTTCCCCTTCCTCCAAAGTCAGATTATCATAACTGTACCTGCTCAATGTCTTCTCCTTTTCTCCTAAATCTATTCATTTCCTCCCCGTGGAGCATCGTGGTCCCCAGCACCCAAACGTCCTTGGTCATGTAGCCTTCCAATACCCTGCTTCACCAGTTCCATAGTGTGAAACACTTCCGCTCCTTGTTTCCCCAACATTTATTTTTTTCTTTCTCTAAACGCCTGGTCTGTGCATTAGCTAGGGGGTTGGTATACCAGCTAAGCCCCTTTTCTCTCCTGTAACAAGCGCACAAGTGTGGGTTGAGCACAAAACTGATAAGAATGAAGTCTGCGCTTGAATGAGCATTTGAGCTATTTCCTCCATTTCAGAAATGGCTTTTCTCTACTGCTAAGAGCATAATGCATACACCTGCTGTCCGTGTGCCACACCTCTGATTAAAGGTCCCCTTAGACCTGTGCTGACCACTGCTCATGTACACACACAAGTTATGTGTCTGGGTGAACGAGGATGCGTGGCAACAGTTCCACCCACCCAAAGTGTGCCTAGTAATGAAGCCTTAGTGCCAGTATGGTTTAGGGACTAAGGGGTTGTCCCCAAAGTATAATGTAATTGTTAGGTACATAATATTTCATCTGCAAAAGAACAGCACCTCAAACATCCAAACAATAAGCCCTTGCAAGAGCTTAAGCCCTCGTAAATAAACATCTTCCCATTAGGAAATACCGATGGTGTCAGAACGTTGTGCTGCCTTTAATGGAAAGTGGCACACTGACACTATTCAGATGGTTGGGCCTGAGAGCAACCAGATGGTTTAGCATCTTAAAAAGGAACTCGGTCAAGGGAACACGCTCTATACCTCTAGTTTTCCATGTATTTTTGAGAAACCTTTGCATGAGAATGCATTCAGATTTCCCAATATTTAGTCACATGATTTTATCCCCTCCCTGCAAATCTTCTCATTGCTAGCTGCCATCAATGCAGCAATAGCATCTCCCAGTGCAATCCTATACTGGTCTAGTTAGAAGTAAGTCCCATTGTTTTTCAATGGCACGTACTCCCAGGTATAGGAGTACAGCCTAAATTGTTCCTTTCGCCATGGATTCCAGTTATGTGTTCCTAAAGACATGTGGTACAGGGACAGAAAGAAATATTTAGTGGAGACATCCCCCCTTTTATTTGTTGAGAAAGGAATGGCAGTCTTAGGGGATGACATTTGCAGATTTTAATACCTGCAGACACCCTCCCCCAAAAGTCAAGCACACAGTGCCGGCTCCAGGTTTTTGAGGGTCCTTGGGCAAGACACCCTCAGTGAGCCCCCTTCCTCACTCAGTTAGTCTCCTTTCTCACCGCCATTGTCACCAGCTGCTCCTGCTTCTCATTTTTTTTCTCATTGCTACCACTTGCTTGCTTGAAAGACAGTGAGCAAGGAGGCTATGGCACCTACTGCTCGTCCTTCTCACCATCACCATTGTCTGGGCCAGAGTGAGAGGCAGTGAACAAGCAGGTTGCCATGGTGAAGAGGAGGAGCAACTACAGGGGGCTCTTGTCAGTGGGCCCCTGCTGAGGTGTGGGCCCTCGGCTGTTGCCCAACCATACCCACCCTTGACACCAGCACTGCAACCTCACATTTCCTATTGAGAGTTCTAGCAAGAAAAATCATATTTGTATGAGCAAGTAAGTATTTTGTCATTTATGTTTTTTAAAAAGCCCAATCCCCCTTTATTGTTTTCATCATAAGTCAACGCGAATTCAGTAGTTCCATAATGCTATTTACTGTTTTGTAAGGGGTTCTCTCTCCCCCTCCCACACACACTTTTCTTCAAGACTGTTTTAAAAGCCTGTGAGAGTTTAGCATCATTGATCTTTTCTTACATGAATGCCAAATCTACTAATATAGAGGGTTTTGCCCAATGACTGATTAAATCTTTTAAGAGAACTCTACTTGTGTAGCTTGGCTAGTTACTACAGCTTTAGAATTCCACGATGAAGCTTAATTAATCATATGGTATGGCGTTGCCAATTTCTCATACATCTAGCCACCTGGGAAAAGGTGGTAAGGTCACCATGTGGGCTAAAGCTCCCGATTTAAACCCTTTTAGCACTTCTGTGTTGCAAGGCTTATAGCATCATTTCATACATAAATGACACAGCTAAATATTCCTTTAGCTCTATTAACATAAAATTAAAGGGCTTTTTTTTCCTCCTTAGGAGATAATTAGTTGATACCCCATTGAAGTTCTAATTTATTTCCAAAGAAAAGCCCATAATTGGACATTGTTCTTACCCAAACACAGAAGTACTCTCATGTGTAAGTGGCTGTTTTTACACAGGCATAGCTGCGGATGCTTTAGTTGATATGTACTTACTTTCAGTTGTATGTTTGGCAAGCGCCTGTTGCTGAACTGATAATGTAGATTTCACATGATGAAGCCAAAAATAATATTTAAGCTCTTCAGTCTTCAAAACAGTTGTGAGTGTTGGACTGGGAGCCGGGAGATCTGGGTTCTAGTGCCCACTTGGAAGCTCACTGGGTGACTTTGGGCCAGTCATTGACTCTCAGCCCAACCTATCTCACAGGGTGGTTGTTGTGAGGATAGAATGGAGAAGAGGAGGATTGTGTAAGCTGCCCTGGGTTCCTTAAGGAGGAAAAAGGGCAGGATATAAATGTAATAAATAATAAATATAAATTTGGAAAAATTAACTGATGGGTTAAGTAGTTGAGATTACACTACCACACTGTCATCTCTTGGAGAGACCAGCACTATGACATCACATGTTGCTTTCTCAGAAGAAATTAGCATTCATGGACACTTCCATGAGTGGGGATTGCTAGCACAGGCATCATTGTATTTGGCACTCAGGTTAAGCCAAGATAATTTTCATGAACATTTTTGTCTCCCCCATTTGTGATTAGCTTAAAAGAGGGTGAAACACTTCACTTATTTGGTAAGTCTTATTTGGGAAGGGCAGGGGCCACTGTGATTTAGTGGTTAAGATGCTGAACTGCAGGCCGGAAGGTCAGCAGGACAGCAGTTCGAGACCCGAGTGCCGCGTGACGGAGTGAGCTCCCGTCTTCAGTCCCAGCTCCTGCCAACTTAGCAGTTCGAAAGCAAGAAATTGCAAGTAGATAAATAGGTACCGCTTCGGCAGGAAAGGTGACAGCGTTCCATGCACCTCGGTGTTCAGTCATGCTGGCCACATGACCACGGAAGAGTCTTTGGACAGCGCTGGCTCTTCGGCTTAGAAATGGAGATGAGCACCACACCCTAGAGTTGGACACGACTGGCTGGGGACACCTTTACCTTTACTTTATTTGGGAAGGATGCCCTCATTCTGAATGAGCTTCATTTCCTCTCAGTGACTTCAGCACACTGTCAAAACTGATTGATTACACTATGTTGTGATGTCATCACGTTCACTATGTGATTCCTGATTGGCTGGAAGCCTTCTAAGAACCAGAAAGAAGCCCTAACAAGGAGGGGGGAAATATGATGAAGCAGCAGCAGGAGCCAAAGCTAAGACATGGTAGCAGACAGGTTGGGAAGGGTACAGTCTTTTAATTCAGGAGATTTTCTGGAAATGTCACCCCCCGCCCCATCACAGATTCAGTACAGTATGGTGCAGAGTGTCAGACCTGGAGACAAAAACATCACAGTCACCAGGCTCATTTGATGTATCTGTTGTTGCTGGACTGTACCAATTCAGAATGCATGTGGGTGACTGACTGCTATAAAAAACTAAAGAAGCACAAAAACTGAACATATAAAACTAGGCTGTCATGGAGAATGTTCAGGGGCCACGGTGGCTTAGTGGTTAAGACGCTGAACTGCAGACCGGAAGGTCAGCAGGACAGCAGTTCGAGACCCGAGTGCTGCGTGACGGAGTGAGCTCCCATCTTCAGTCCCATCTCGTGCCAACCTAGCAGTTCGAAAGCAAGAAATTGCAAGTAGATAAATAGGCACCGCTTTGGCGGGAAAGGTAACAGCGTTCCGTGCACCTCGGTGTTCAGTCATGCCGGCCACATGACCACGGAAGCGTCTTCGGACAGCGCTGGCTCTTCGGCTTAGAAATGGAGATGAGCGCCACCCCCTAGAGTCGGACACGACTGGTTGGGGACACCTTTACCTTTATGGAGAACTTTACTCTACAGCTCTTTCCCCAGGACTAAATATAGGAGAACATGCAAACGTTCATCTCTGGATCTGAACCCTGAGGCAGTACAGACCAGCAACAGATGCATTCTGTGGGGCTGCTAACTGTACATAGTTAAACTGTGGAATTCACTACCACAAGATGTGGTGATGTCCACCAATTTGGATGGCTTTAAAGGGGGTTGGACAAATTCCTGGAGGAGAAGGCTACCAAAGGCTACTAGTCCTGATGGCTATGTGCTACCTCCAGTACCAGAGGCAATATGACTATGTAGAGCAGTTGTTGGGGAACACAGGCAGAAGGGTGCTGTGTCACTCTTGTCCTGATTGTGGGTTTCCCATGGGCAGCTGGTTTCCCTGTGTGAACAGAATGCTGGACCAGATGGACCCTTGGTCTGATCCAGCATGGCGCTTCTTATGTTCTTATGTTCACTCACGCTTGGAGTGAGAGGAGATGGATTCAGATCACTGAGCTCAGCCTTGGACCAGTCACTGTCTCTCAGCCTAACCTGGTTTGTGGGGAGGATAAAAACGGGCTCCCATGTGTTTTGCCCTTAGCTTCTGGAGACAGGGTGGGATATAAACATGAAACATAGCTAAGTATTCAATATGTATAAAGTGGGCTGCTTTATAAGTGTCTGCTGCTGCACTCCGTGGGCTCATTTCAACTTTCTGGAGCTTACATTTCCTGTCCTGACAACCTGTACTTTATGATCCCATGAGAGCTGCAAGAGAGCAGGAGATTTCAGCTGCTTGACAGGATTTGGGACAGAGTGGAAGGGTAGGTGGAAGCAAGTAATGGCTGAGATAGCAAAAGGATGCCATGAGCCCTGACCCTGGGCCCCACAGTGCTCTCAGGGAGACTCAGATGAGATTCAGGCCATGTTCCTCAGAGAAGACCCTTCAGTACCTTTTCCTGATGCCTCCCAGTTGGAGGACCTAGCCTAATACCACCATCCTTGGAATCAGAGGGTGAGTTCCCTGCAGCTCTTTGATCTCCTAGACCTCACAAAGCCAAAGGATGCAAGGCCATTGAAGAAACCCAGCTGGCCCTTCAAGAAGGTCAAGCTAATTCAGAACAGGCCTTATGTGCCTTTATGAGGCCTCATATGGCTTATTCTTCCTGTTGAGGCAATATATTTCCATAGCTCAACCAACAGGGCCCACTGCGAACTACTCAGGGTCCTTATTTCTGGTGAGACCTGCCATGACATTTCATGACTGGACATGACCTGCCCAGAACAGATCTGACCTGACTGTGCCCATTTCTCCTACCCCCCCCCCCCGAAAACAGGATAAAGAGCTTAGGAGGACGCCATGAAAGGCATTCATAGAGTCATACTAGTAGGAGGACATTAATCCATCATCTGGTTTAACTGCATGTATCTAAAGCATCCTTATCAGACCCGGTGTCTTTCTTTTCCATGAAAACTACCAAGAATCTTGGGTATAGCATTGATGATGCTTTGCTCAGAAACCATCCCTCCATCTTTTTAAGCCAGTGCAATCAGTCCCTCAAAAGACCAGCGTGTTGGATTAATATTTTATGCATGAAGTGTTTCATGTACAGTAGTGACATAACAAGAAGAGGCATTTTATTAGTTTGTGCATGCAAGAAGAATGGTTTACAGAAACAGGAAGTGTGTAACCACTTGTACTCAAATGCCATTTTATTATCACAAAAGTTGTTCATTTATGGATAGTGGGCTACAGCTTTTTAGTTTTTCTTTTATACTTTAATTTCTTCCCTCCCCCACCCTTTTTTGCTAAACTCTTTCTGAAAAGAAGTGCCCCATTTTTGTGCTTCCCTGCCCCCATGCATATCTTGAGCAGAAAGTAACCCATGTGGAAAGATACTGAGCAGAGAGCTACAGCTGTTGCCACTTATGCTCCAGAGCACAATTTTAGGAATTAATGGCTTCTAATCCTGAAAATAATATAGATACAGAATGGTGTGAGATTCTGAGCTGCCAAGATGAAGTCTCTTGCTCTTACTTCATAAATATGTTTATAAGAGTATGCTCTAATCTCTTAACAGCAAGAAAAATCTGATCAGATCCCACTCTGTGTTCAGCTCTGAAGTTGGCAATGGATGGAAACTCTTCACTGCCATTGAGAATACACTTTTGTTACCTCTCAGTTTAAATACTGGAAAGACAATTAGAAGATGTTTGTTCTGTGGATAAACATTCTTCCTACTCCTGCCATTTAATCTCAGTGACTCATAAATAGGTTGTGTTTTTGTTGCTACAAATGAATTCACTGTCCTTGTTTCAAAATTATAGGTTGTTGCCAAAGATTATTTCATCGATAACCTTTTTTTGTACCTTAAGCAAACTTCCTTCTTGCCGGTAGCAAAGATGCAACTTTCCCCCACAGTGTTTAAATAATGAAGCAATTGAGGCTGCAATCCTGTACACAATTTACCTTGGAGTAAGTCCCATTGAACTTAGTGGGGCTTGCTTCTGAGTAGCACTGTAAGGAACATAAATAATAAGGTTAATTCCCCATCCTCAGCACATCTGGTATCCTATTGTCTAACTATTCAAAATTGGGAAGCATTTTCCGAATGTATATGTTTGTAGTAAATATTCCAGGGCTGTGTAGATGAGCAAAAATGGTACTATATGAGATTTAAGACAAGTCATTTAGGACTTGATACATTCTTCAAATCCTGGGTTTTTATGGACAACAAATTTCTGTAAAGAGATTCCTCTTCCAGAACACAACAAAATCTACTTGGCTATAGTTTGACATCACTAATCTTTTCTTAACTAATGAGCATGTTCAGAAACTTCCACTCAAATTTTCAAAGCCCTCTCAATCTTTTTCACAGGATAAAAAAAAGTCCCTTCGGTTTCTCCTGGCATGATTTATATTCTATGCCTTATATCTTCCTTGTAGCTCTTGTGAATCCTTTCAACTTGTCTAAGTTCAGAGGAGGGCAACAAAGATGATCAGGGGACTGGAAACAAAGCCCTATGAAGAGAGACTGAAAGAACTGGGCATGTTTATCCTTGAGAAGAGAAGACTGAGGGGAGAGATGATAGCGCTCTTCAATTACTTGAGAGGTTGTCACAGAGAGGAAGGCCAGGATCTCTTCTCGATCATCCCAGAATGCAGGACACGGAATAATGGGCTCAAGTTACAGGAAGCCAGATTCCGGCTGAACATCAGGAGAAACTTCCTGACTGTTAGAACAATACGACAACTGAACCATTTACCTAGGGAGATGGTGGGCTCTCCCACATTGGAGGCATTCAGGACAAGGCTGGACAGCCATCTGTCAGGGATACTCTGACTTGGATTCCTGCATTGAGCTGGGGTTGGCTCGTTGGTCTTGTAGGCCCCTTCGAACCCTACTATTCTATGATTCTAAGTCCTTACTGAACCAGGGTGCATGAAATTCTCATCTCTACCACCATGTTCAATCTTGGGAGTCTCTACAGCAAACATAGGTGTGCTTAATATTAACCCACCATTAGGGATGGACAGACCTCTAATTTTTCCAATCTAAAATTCAATTCACCTCAAACTTGAGAATTTTTTTAAAGGTCCCATGAAAATTCATATGCGTTTTGGTGTGCCTTTCTCTGAATACATGCATGGTTGAATGCAATTTTGCCTAGTATACACATCTTTGTGTAAGTAATTATTCATTCTTGAACATTATTTTCATGAATATATGCATGTTTGTATGCACTGTTCGATCGAAACATGACATTGCAAAATTCGGAGGAGTGCGAATTTCAAAGGATAATTGAATTTCAGTTCATGTATTGATGTGAAAGTGTGAAATTAGGTAAATTTGCATTAAAAGTGATCCAAATGAATTTCTCCCCCATCCCTATTCACCATATATGGAGATGTTTCTGTGGCCACATACAATAACAGTCATTCTGTGCTTTGCACTAGCCACACTGAATTATCAGGGGTGGAATTGGGGAGAGCATGATAGCATCTTCTTTGCAGACTGCACAGTTTGGCAAATTGGGTTACTTCATTCCACAAGGTGGTTGCACATGATGGGCATCTATTCTGCTAAAGGAAGCTCTCAATGGGAAATGCACACAGAGAATGTTTCCTCTCATAAGTAAAGGTGAGAAGTCCTTCCACGGATCTCTTAATTTCACCCACTGTTCAGCACCAGCCTTACTGTAAAGGAGGGGTGTCAAACCTCTTTCAGCCTGGACAGTGACATCTGGTGACTCCAGTTCTGGAGGGGCTGTGATTCCATTTGGGGTTTTAGCTACCACCAGCCAAGGTGCCAAACCCATTTTGGGGATAGAGTTCAGCCCCTCAGATAGCACCTTTCAGCACCTTGTGTAGCACCATTAGAGTTTTGGTTGGAGGTAATGAAAACCTTCAATGGATCTCCGCCCCTGTGGAACTGGAACCACCAGCCACCACTGACCCTGGTAGCTGAACCCCTGCTCAGAGAAGTGCTTGGGGACCGCATTCCAGTGGTGGGTGGGGACAAAGGCAAAGGGGGAGGAGCCAAAATACCACCATGTTTTACCTTAAAGCTCTTGTCAGTAACTAAGCCTTAGGAGAACCATTTGAACTAGAGCTGTGCGCAAATTAGTCCTTGAAATTCCCCAGCCTATTTGTGGGCAGAGAAACTGGTGGGACAATTTCACTAAATTTCTCCTAGGGGAGGAGAAATTCTCCAGCAGTTTCTCACAGATAGGGCTCACTATTAGCAGGGGTTGTAGCACAGGTTCTTTCTTTTTTCCTCAGGGGTTTTGGTTTATCGCGCTGCTTCTGTAGGTGGCAACAGCATCAACTGTGGTGAGGCTTTCCACTTTACTGAGGCAGAATTTTGAATTTATTTTGGTGGCATTTTTGAGCTTTCTAATCACTGCGAGGTGGCCGAGGGTGCTGCGTGTCTTTTCTCTCTCTCTAATACACATCTTTCCATCATTCTCCAGCCTCCCAGGCCACCTGCACTTCCTGAACTGAAAAAGCCCCATGGGAGGACTTGTGTCATGATGTCTTCCTCACGATGGCTTTAACTGAAGTGCAGGAAGCCAAGGAAGCTACAGGTTGCCACAGAGATTATTATATGATGACAGACAGGACCCTCATGGACACTCCTCAGCCACCTCCCAAGTATGGTAAGCATAAGAACCCAAAACCCAACCCTTGAAAATTTCCCCCAAATTTCTCCTCCTCGGAATTTCTTTTTGAAAGCAATTTATTTTCTATCAAATTGAATGAGAAAAAATGTGAAAAAAATGTGCAAGAAATGTTTGGCACAGCACTAATTTGAACTAGAGCTGTGCGCAAATGACCCCTTGAAATTCTCCAGCCTGTTTGTAGGCAGAGAAATTTGGGGGGGGGGACAATTTCACTGAATTTCTCTCATCGGAGAAGTTCTCCAGCATTTTCTCACTGGTCGGGCTTACCATGGGCAAGGGTTGTAGCACAGCTTCTTTTCCCCCCTACTTTTATTTTTTTGCACTGCCATTGCAAATAGCAACAGCAGAAACTGTGTTGGCAGCCTGGCCTCCATTTAGCATTTTCCACAATACCCCATAGATAGCATCAAAGGGAAAGCCAAACCCACCCAAAAATGGGGAAGAAAAATTTGGGAACTTCTGCAAAGTAGCTTTTTTATTTCGGGGGAGAGGGTTAGAAAAGAAAAATCTCTGGACTTTTCTAAGAAAAATGTCTTCTGAGAAATGTTGGCTCAGCTCTGGTTTATTTATTTATTTGTTATATTTATATCCTACCTTTTTACCTCCTTAAAGAACCAAAAGCGGTGTACATAATCCTCCTCCTCTCCATTTTATCCTCACAATAACAACCCTGTGAGGTAGGTTGGGCTGAGAGTCTGTGACTGTCCCAAAGTCATCCAGTGAGCTTCCATGGCCGAGTGGGGACTAGAACCCGGATCTCCCGACTCCCAGTCCAGCACTCTCACCACTACACCACACTGGCTGTAGTTATCATTCTTTAGGGCTCGGCACTTTCCCCAGGATCTTCCAAATGTTATATTTCTGAGGGGTGACTGTGGATACATCTTGTCTCTAATAAACGTGTAGAGAGATTATTGTACAGTGAATGAGAGGATGCTCGTACACACTCCTCAGACACTTCATAAGCAAGATAATCACAAGAACGATGGCCCTAACCCATGAGAATTTCTCTGAAATTTCTTCTCCTCTGAATTTCTTTTTGGAAGGAATTTCTTTTCTATTAAATTGAATGAGAATGGTCAAAAATAACGTAGAAGAATTTTTTGGCACAGCACTAATTTGAACCTTTTAGAATGGAGAAAAAAACTGCACAATAGCTGGGAAAATGACCAGATTATGATTATTGGTGGTAGGATGAAAGGCACATGGCCCTCTGGCAAACACCAGAGGACTGGACTGGGATTCCAGAAGGGCCAGATTTTGCCCCTGGTCTGCAAGGAGGTCAAATCAGTCAATCCTAAAGGAAATCAACCCTAACTGCTCATTGGAAGGACAGATAGTGAAGGTGAAGCTCAAATATTTTGGCCACCTAATGCGAAGAGCAAACTCCCTGGAAAAGACCCTGATGGTGGGAAAGACTGAAGGCAAAATGGCAGAGGATGAGATGGCTAGATAGCATCACCGATGCAATGAATATGGACTTCAGCATGCTCCAGGAGAGAGCGGAGGACAGGAAGGCCTGGCGTGCTATGGTCCATGGGGTCACGAAGAGTCGGACACGACTGAATGACTGAACAACAACAAATAAAGCAATAATGGTAAAAAAAGGGAAAGATGTCCCCAACCAGTCATGTCCGACTCTAGGGTGTGGTGCTCATCTCCATTTCTAAGCTGAAGAGCCAGCGCTTTCCGAAGACGCTTCCATGGTCATGTGGCCGGCATGACTGAACACCGAGGTGCATGGAACGCTGTTACCTTTCCCGCCGAAGTGGTACCTATTTATCTACTTGCAATTTCTTGCTTTCGAACTGCTAGGTTGGCAGAAGCTGGAACTGAAGACGGGAGCTCACTCCATCACACAGCACTCGAGTCTTGAACTGCTGTCCTGACCTTCCGGTCTGCAATTCAGTGTCTTAACCACTAAGCCACTGCAGCCCCAAATAAAGCAATAGCTTCAGTGAAATGCTAGAAAGGGCACCATTTCCCCACCTCCTCCTATATCCCTCTGTCATTTAAAAGAAATGAGACAGGGAGGCTGTGACATGGAGTTTTCTCCCTTCAGATGCAAAATGTCAAAGCTGGGCACTCCCCAGATCCATGCTGCATGAGGACAAAGTGTCTGAAAGGGCGATTTCAGCAAATGTATAGTTAAGCATGGAAATGTAAGAAAAATTATGACATCTGGAAGAGATGATGAGGGTGCTAATACGAGGGAATAACTATTTCTTCTTTGCGCTATTTCTGCAAATGTTCTTCATACATACTTGTCTCAGTTCAGCAAAGGAGATCCATGTTCTTAAGCGAGTTTCTGAGGGTGTGCGGCAATTAATGCAAATGCAGATTCACAGCTTGTCACACAGGGGCATTGCGGTCTTGATCCAGGCTGCCCACACTGAACTGGACAGATGTGTCTAAATGTGGATGCACATCCCCATCAGCTGCCAGTTGTTGCACAGGGCCTTCCCATTGGGCCATGCGATTCTCATGCTGCTTTCATTTTCCTGAATGGGGCAGAACTGCGAGATGGTGATGAGAATCCTCCATAGGTGCACCTCAGTGCTGAAGGAGATGGTGATTACCGTACACGATCTTTGCTGTACAGCAACCTTGGCTTTGTCCAGCATGAGTTTTCTGTGCAGCACTCATCTTTTTTCAAATCAAGACTCTTGCTTTGTGGCTTTGTAACATGGACATAGTATGACATGAGGCTGTCAAGCCTTTTTAACACTCATTAAAACCTTCCCCTAAGGAAGATTTTCAATCAGACAACATTACAGTCAGTGCGGACTTTGTATTTGTGCACTGAAACTTCACTTGCTTGTCAGAGAGGAGCATCGGAGATGTGCTTCCTGTAGTGTTTATGGTCCATACTGTGAATTTGCTCCTCAGGCATGTCATGATCATAACAATAATTACTTTCATAGAGAAATTACATGTCAGTAATTTCTATAGGTAGCTGAGCACAAAGAGAGTTCAAGTGTATGTCTTGGCAAGAGTGAGACCAGTTGGTCTTCTGGGGCAAATCCATAAGAAGTTCAGTCTGGAAGCGGTGCCAAGCATAAAACAATGGACCACAGCTCAGTGGTAGTGCACATGCTTTGCATAGAGAAGGTCCAGTTTTAGTCTCCAGTATCTCTATTAAACTGACCTCAGGAGCCATGCTGGGAAAGACCTTTGCCTAAAACCTCGGAGAATGTATGCCAGCTGGAGTTGACAGTGTGGGCTAGATGGCTGAATAGCCTCATCAAGTATAAGGCAGGTAGGAATGCCAACATTTGGGAGGGACCATAGCTCAGTGGTAGAGCCCATGCTTTGTGCACAGAAGGTCCCAGGTTCAATCTCTGCAATTTCCAATTAAAAATAGGTTTCAGCTAACAGGTGCTACGAAAGACCCCTGTTTGAGACCTTGAGAGCCGCAGCTGCCCATCAGAGCAGCCCAGATTGGGCTGGATGGATGAACAGTGTTTGAATGGCGAGCAGTGACCTGAGAGGGAAAGGGAGAATGCAGATGCATGCAGACAGGTGGTAGAAGGGCCTGAGGGGGAAGTAGATATGTGAGGAGGTGGAGCAGGCTGTCAGGCCCAGACTGCTAAAGCTAAGAGCGCTCCGGCTATTTCCCAGGAGATGACCCATATCTGACCCTGAAGCATTCATTGCCAGTCCAGGCTGGGAGGCAACCACTTGAGGAAATTGTGATATGAACTGACCTGATCTACACCTAGGGATCCTGGAGAAATTTGAGATGGACTAAAATGAGTTTGGATTTCGAAGAATCCAACCTGCGGAATCTGCTGTGGACCAGCCTCTCCAGGCCATGCAGAGTCCATGGACTTTCAGATCTTTTTTTTTTTACTTTCCCAAAATGTACAGAAATGTATTTGTTGGAAAATACTCAAGTCTCTGCTGAGGCTGGAAAATATATGCGGGGAAAAGTTGAATGGAATGGGGGACAATATGCTACATGTTATGTACTAACGTAAATTGTTATGAACCCTCTTACAGAATTATTTGCGTATTGTTCTGCATAATGGGAAAAAAATCGAATCCATCTGTGAACAGACGCTGGAACGAGCGACAGCACATAATCCATGAAACACATGCGGGACAGATTCACAAAATCCAGACATCCCTAGTTACACCTCTCAGGCTAATGTGAGGATCAGAACTTAGTTATTTATTGGCTTTCACATTTCCCAAATGTTCTGATACAGTTTTTGACTCAAAAAAAAGGGGGGGGGGCAAATTAGATTTAGAAATGCATATTTTGAGAGAAAATCTTTGTTTAGGAAGGCGTACTTTAAATGAAAGTGCATATTTAAAGATGCAAATTATCCATGTGGGTTAAAAAAATACTAACTTGCAGATTAATGTGAAAATGGGACATCATGAATTTATAAATGGACACAAGAAAAAGTGATATGGACCAGAAGCAGACTGATTGGGCTGTTTGCCACTAGAATAGAGCCATTGCAGGTGGAGCATGGGAGAACAATTCTGCTTCTTCTCCACTCTTCAGTCTTGAGTGGTTCCCCACAAGTGGCAAAAGTTCATAGCCCGGGAGGATCCCAGTTGTGCATTATCTTGTAATGTTGAGTAATGTTTTTATCAGCTGTGGATGCTTAAATGATGCTTAGGGCAACCTTCCTGTTGCCCTTCAAATGTTTTGGTACCTCCATTGTACCCACTCAGCATGGGCATTGGGCATTCTGGCTGAGGATGACTAGAGTTGTAGTACAACACATCTGAGGAGGAGTCAGGTTGAGGAAGGCTTCCTTAGGGTTTCCCAAGTTAAGAAAAGCACAGATAATAAACCAAAGAGTTAATACAAGGCAGAGGCAGAAACATCTTCAGCAGGGTCACCTTAGAACATAAGAACATAAGAAGAGCCATGCTGGATCAGACCAAAGATCCATCTAGCCCAGCATTCTGTTCACACAGTGGCCAACCAGCTGCCTACGGAAATCCCAGAAGCAGGACATGAAAGCAACAGCACCCTCCCACCCATGTTCCCCAGCAACTGGTGTACGTAGGCATACTGCCTCTGATACTGGAGGTAGCACGTAGCCATTGATAGCTTTATCCTCCTGGATTTTGTCCAATCCCCTTTTAAAGACTTCCAAACTAGTGGCCATCCCTACATCTTGTGATAGCGAATTCCATAGTTTAACCGTGTGCCGTGTGAAGTCCTTCCTTTTATCTGTCCTGAATCTCTCACCAAGCAGCTTCATTGGATGACCCCAGGGTGTAGTATTATGAAAGAGGGAGAAAAATGTCTCCCTATCCACTTTCTCCACACCATGCATAATTCTGTACACCTCTATCCTGTCCCCCCTTACCCTCCTTTTTTTCCCAAGCGAAACAATTCCAGATATTGTAACCTTCCTCATAGGGGAGTTGCTCCAGCCCCTTGATCATTTTTGTGATCTTAAAGACCTTCAGTTCAAGAGTCATGTCTTATTAGGACTTTTAAACTGGAACAAACTCACATAATGCCTCCTATGCGACTCTCGGCAGCCCCACCTTAAATGCCTGGTGGGCCGGGACAGAAACAAACGTGGGCTCAGGATCCAACAGGTGCAGCCAGGCTCTGGTCACTCCTTCCTCACAAGGGTAACCTGTGGTTTACCACTTGCATAATGCAAGCGGTAAACCACAGGTTAACCTTGTTCTTATTCTGGGGTTGTAAAACTCAAATGTGACCAGTGCGTAATGAGCCTCTCACTCAGCTCTCAGCTGGCTAAGGAGTCGCTTGCATCAACATGTGGGAGCCCTTTGGGCCATTGCATCCAGTGTCCCTGTATCCCCCTCCTCATCCCTACTCTGGGTGCTGCCCCTGCCACTGGTGCTGGTGAACAGTGCAGGAGGACTGTGCAAGGTTGCTCATAGGGGCCTGTATGCCACTCTTCAGGACCACCAACACAGGCTGGATGCGCCCGATCTCGTCTGATCTCCGAAGCTAAGCAAGGTCAGCCCTGGTTAGTACTTGGATGGGAGACCGCCTGGGAATCAGGCTTCCTGCACTGAGCAGGGGGTTGGACTTGATGGTCTTATAGGACCCTTCCAGCCCTACTGTTCTATGATTCTACCCAGTCACAATGTGTTACGTTTCCCCTGTCTCTCGCATACCTGCACAAACCATGTCATAGCATTGCTGCTCACAGAGAGACATGTGCAAGGAAGCTAATTCTGGTACTGTACTTGTAAAATTATTGGGACCTGCAAAGAGGCTTAACATCCCCCACCCCCAAAACTTATTAGCTTTAATAAGTTCCCTGGTTTCCTTATTCAAGACTCCACAGCGACCTCCTAATATTGCTGTAACTACAGCGAGGGTTAGGAGCTGGGCTGTCCTGCTGCCTTTAAAAATAAATATATCAATCATTTGATTCTGTGCGCATTGCCACACTATACTCCCATAAGGACTAGGAACTTATTTTTAAATGAAAGTTAAGACCCTCTGGATTTTAACTAGAACCAATACTGCACCAAACAAAACAAAACAAAGGGGAAAGGGAAAAAAAGGAAAGGAAAATACAAGAGCTGAGTCTTATTGCATCCACCTACCACAGGCTTTGACCTGACAATTTGAACACATTAATTTTGATGTGTATAGAAACGTATTACTAGCCTTCCTAAAATACAATACAATACAATATTCAAAGCAATTTACAATCAAATCAGGAAAAAGCCATTCATGTGCATTTCCAGATTTTATTGCCCTGAGCGGGCAGTTCTTTCATTGCAAATAAGGAACATGTTTAGGGTTTGTTTGTTTAAAATCATAGGCAAAACTCCTTGAAACACAAGCCAAATAAAATCAAAACAGGTCTTATAGTTCTTCCAGAAGACATCTAAGACAACCAGCACAGGCCCTTCCCCACCCCCCAAAATGGTGATTATGAGTTATTTCCTAAAAACGTTAAGAATGTAAATGTTTTAGTAAGTTGGCATTTTGCTTTCATGCTAATTGTCTGAGGTCCAGACTGAATACCAAGCAGCCTCGCCTTTCATTGTGTATGCTTCACACATGTCTGGCAACAGCCAGAATCCATAAAGGTCATGTACCCGGTGTTGATTCAGTGTCATTGTTACAAAATAGCCAGCTGCCGAAAGACCTCTCCGGTGACTGATATTACCTGCCAGCTTGGACGATCTTGGGGTGGGACCGTGTAGAAAGCAAAGATCAGCAGAAGAGGACATAGACCCTGTTGGCATGCCAGGAGGGGGTGCGGTTGCGGTCAAAGTCAGAATCCTTAATGGCGAAAAGGAAGAAAATGTAACCGGCAACCTCATGTGATAAATCTCAGAAGATATTTCATGTTTCACTGGAGCAGCAGAAGACGAACACACCAATACAGTGGTAGAAAAATCCATGCTGTGGTCCTATAATACTTTATCTCACACACTGGCTATCAGTTTATTTATTCATTTATTTCATTTTTATACTGTCCAATAGCTGAAACTCTCTGGGTAGTTCACAAAATCAAAAGCCACAAAATGCAACTGAAAATACAATATAAAATATATACTATATTAAGGGCACAATCCTATGGGGATAGTTGGCCGCCTCTGAACTCAGAGGCGGCCAACTATCCAATGCAGGGCAGGAGAAGCACGGAGGGGATCTATGCTCTGCACTCCAGCCACCATCCATTTTTGGCTGTTTGTTTGTGGCAATCTTGGCTGTCTAGCTGGGGACCTCAGAGTGGGGAGGGGTGGTGAAGCTGGATGGCACATACCAAAGCTTCCGCAGTCTCCTCCGCTCCCCGCCTCTGGGAATGCCCCCTTCTCACCCACTCCACACTGTGCTTATGAGTGTGAAGACACGGGGTGAACTGCGCTGCCTATGAGGTGGTGGGGGCAGGGGTGGGGAGTGAAGTTCCCAGAAACCAAATAATCCTATGGCTGTCTAGGTACTATCTAGCAGCCATAGGATTGCTCCCCCAAACTACAGAATAAAGATAGAACCAGAGCAAAACCTAGGAGCAGTACAGAAACTATTAGGAACCATGGGCTAACTGACATCCATGGCCCTGTGGGGAAGAAGAAGGAGCGAGGGAGACAGGAGCAGGCAAAGGGAACATCGGGGCCTGCTCCAGTTGGACTGCCTGCCCCCCAGGGCTAACTGACATCCATGGCCCTGTGGGGAAGAAGGAGGAGTGAGGGAGACAGGAGGAGGCAAAGGGAACATTGGGGCCTGCTCCAATTGGACTGCCTGCCCCCCAGGGCTAACTGACATCCATGGCCCTGTGGGGAAGAAGAAGGAGCGAGGGAGACAGGAGCAAGCAAAGGGAACATCGGGGCCTGCTCCAGTTGGACTGCCCGCCCTCCAGGGCTAACTGACATCCATGGCCCTGTGGGGAAGAAGAAGGAGTGAGGGAGACAGGACCAGGCAGGGAACACCTGGGCCTGCTCCAGCTGGACTGCCCCTCCTTTGGGAGATGAGAGGGGGGAGCAGGGCCATCCCACCAGCCCTGCTGACAGTCTACATAATTTTTTCCCCTCTTCCCTCCCCATTGCCTTTTCCTTGTGTGTTGTGTCTTTTCCTTATATGTCGTGTAAGCCTGAGGGCAGGGGCTGTCTTCTCTGTTCATCGATCGTAAGCCGCTCCAGGAGCCTTTTTTGGATGAGGAGTGGGATAAAAGTTTTATTAATAAATAAATAAATAAATAAATAAATAAATGGCTTCTTTCATGAGAAGCTTAGTATACAAACAATGCCAAGTCCATTTCTAATCTGCCATCAGGGGAGGGGCCGTAGTTCAGCATCAGAGTGTATACTTTTCTTGTACAAAGCCCCAAGTTCAATCCCTGGCCTCTTCAGTTAAAATAGATCTCAGGTAGCAGAGTGGGGAAAGACCCATCTGAAACTCCTGCAGAGCCACTGCCAATCCGAGAAGACGATAGAGTGCAAGATGGTCAAATACCGGACACAACACACACAGGCTTCATGACCAATCTTGCCTTCAATGCTCACCTTCAGAGGAATATTGAGTGTGTTTGAGGGCATCGTGTATGACTGTACCAAGAGCAAGGTTCAGCAGACACAGATGGTGCCACACGCTGAGTGAGTGTGCACGTTTGATTGTGCTCTAGGAATTTTTTGTTCTGCCTAGGGATGTACGAAAGTCCCCTTACCTGGCTCCGCTGGGTTCCGCTGGGGGGGGGGGAGGCGCTCCGTCCCTCCCCCCAGGAATCCTGGCCAGCCGGCTCCACTCCGTTCCACTTCGCGGGGATTCCACGGAGCTGCCAGCCGGCTCCGCCAGCAGCCGGACATCCGGCCGCTGGCTAGCAGGGACGCAAATGGCGGCGGCCGTAGCTGCCGCCGTTTGCGTCCCTGTAGTCAGCCATGATAGGCTACATAAAGACTTACGTAGCCTATCACGTCTGGCTTAAACCCCCCTCCCCAAAACGTGCGTATGCAAATGCTATGCTGCTACGTCTGCTACGCTATTTGCGTGCCCCTTATTTTCACCGTCTTAGTCTACGTAAATATTTATGTAGACTAAGACGGCCAAAAATAAGGAACGCAAATGGCGGCAGCCGTAGCCACCGCCATTTGCGTACGTGTTTTTTTTCTAAACCAGACGTGATAGGCTACGTAAGTCTTTACGTAGCCTATCACGTCTTGTAAAAACAACAACAACAACAAAGTGACAAGACTGCAAATGGCGGCGGCGGCAGCCGGTCAGAAGACCAGCTGCCACAGCTGCCGCCGCTGGAGCCGCCACCCGGAAGATCTGCCCCAGGTAAGTCTCGTCCCGGGGGGGGATCCGCGGGGGGTGGTGGCAGGCCATTCCGCCACAGATTTCGGGGGGCCGAATACACTGGCATTCAGCCTCACCGAGATCCCTGGAGGAATTCTCTGCCATCCCTAGTTCTGCCGTGCTCATTGCGTTAGGAAAAGCAGCCACAGAGGGTCTTATTTCAGCAGACAAATCCATATGGAAAACACCCTCTGAGGGTGATGATGGGTTTCAGATGCGTGTGTGTGTGTGTCAGGATACAGCATTTTAATCTTTTCCCCAAGGCATTAAGAACAGAAAGAGAGCTCTGATGGATCAGACCAAGGGCCCATCTAGTCCAGAATTCTGTTTGTGTAGGGGCCAACCAGATGCTCATGCAAAGCCCAGGAGTAGGACATGAGGGCAATAGACCCTTCCACTTGTTTTCTCCAGCAACTGGTATTGAACAGGGATGCTCGAGAAATTCGAGACGGACTAAAATAAGCTTGGATTCCTATGAATCCAAGCTGCGGACTCCGCTGCGGAGCGATCCCCTCAGGCTGTGCGGAGTCTGTGGACTTTCAAATGTTTTTTTTTACTTTCTGGAAATTTACACGTATTTATCTGTAGGAAAATACGCAAGGTTCTGCTGAGGAAAGGTTGAATGGAATGGGGCACAATACCCTAAATGTTACATACTAAGGTAAATTATATAAATTGTTATGAAACCTCTTACGTAATTACTTGCGTATTTTTCCTCATGACAAAAAAAAAATTGCATCTGTCTGTGAGCAGGTGATGACAGATGATCTGACAAGATTTTGATTGCCAGATCACAGATGATCTGACAATCCATGAAACACAGACAGAGAGGATTTACACAGTCTGTACATCCCTAGTATTGAAAGGCATCCTGCCTCTGATACTGGCCATCTTGACTAGTAGCCATGGGTAGCCTTATCCTGAATTTATCTCATCTCTTTATTGAAGCCATCCAAGTTGGTGGCCATCATTACAGCCTCCATTAGTAAATTCCATAACATGGAACTGTGTGATGAAGTACTTCCTTTTGTTTGACCTAAATTTCCCAACATCCAGCTCCATTGGATGATCCTAGGTTCTAGTACAATGGAAGAGAGAGAGAAAATGTCTCTCTGTTTTCTCCATTTGCACGATAATATTTGACGCTTCAAAATAGGAATGCTCAAAATGTGGGGACTGGTAAAAAGGAAATTGAGGGAAAAAGTCAAAAGGGTCAAATCTTTCCTGAAAGCTTGGGGGTTATTCAAAACTACAATACGAGAAGCTCAGCTACAATGTATACCTCAGATCATGAAGGGTATCACATCGTCCAAGTAGATAACACCATGATGGTGGCAGCAGTGGCTGGCTGCCTGCCCACTTGCCCGCACTCCTGGCTGTCGAGGATTCAAAAGACTGCCCCAGTTCTTGTGACACCCTTGGCTCCGCCTCTTGTGACCCGCTTGGACCTGCCACTTGTGACTCTCTTGGCTCCGCCTCTCACGGCCTTGACTCCTGCCTCACCAGCCATAGTAGGAACCAACTATCGCTGCCCCTTTCCAAAACTGGATGTAGCCTAGGGGCCAAGCTACACATTACATCTAATGCATAGGGTGTAACTACACCTCCAGTTTTACTTTAAGTACGGGTTCAGAGGAAAGGGTATCCTTATGAGGAATGCAGCATGTGGGCAAGGAAGGCTTTTCCCTTCCTTTCCCTGTAATCATTATGTTGTGTGGCTAGAAGACCGAGGGGGAAAATACCCCATTAATTAATTAATTAATTAATTAATTCATTGTCTATACCACCCAATAGACAAAGCTCTCTGGGCGGTTCACAAAAATTACAACCACAAAGCACAGCATAAAACAATATAAAATATGAAAGCTTAAAACCACATAAAGCTTAAAAGCACACAAAACAACAGCCAGAATAAAACCTGGCAGCAATGCAGAGATTTAAAATACAAATTTAAAACAGCAAAGCTAAAAGTCTAGGAAGCTAAAATGCTAAAATACTGGGAGAATAAAAAGATCCCCACCTGGTGCTGGGAGGAGTACAACGGAGGTGCCAAGTGAACCTCTCTAGGCAGCTCATTCCACAGCTGGGGTGCCACAGCAGAAAAGGCCCTCCTCCTAGTAGCCACCCGCTTAACTTTCTTTGGCAGGGGCTCACAGAAAATGACCCCTGAGGATGATCTTAGGGTCCAGGCAGGCCAATATAGGAGGAGGTGATCCTTCAGACTACCTGTCCCCAAGCTGTTAAGGGCACTGAATCTTAATACCAGCACTTTGAATCGGGCCTGGAAATAGACTGGAAGCCAGTGCAGCTGTAAAAGTATTGGCATAATGTGATCTTGTTGGCCAGTCACGTTGATGACAATGGAAACAGTTTCCCTATGATTTTAAATGTGTGGTGGTGATCATAGTTGGTGATTATAATTGCACTGGGGAGGGAAGAGATAAGGGTCATTCCCCCCCCACTGCACGCGCGTGCACACACACACACACACACACACACACTGCCATTACACATATAAAATGTCTTAAAGTAAAAATGGCGACATAGGTACACATTACATCAGGGTGGTCAACTTGTGGCCTCCAGATATTTTGGCCTACAACTCCCATGATTCCTCACCACTGGCTATGCTGGCTAGGGCTGATGGGAGTTGTAGGCCCAAACATCTGGAGGGCCACACTTCACTCACCCCTGTGCTACACATTAAACACAATGGGTGAGTGGCTTCTGGCTGAGGTTTAGGGCAGCCACTGAAGGCTTCACTTCCAGTGTGGAGCTGGATTATCTCCCCCCCCCCCGAGCTGTATGATTTTAGGTCAGCAATGTTGAAGCACTTTTCATTCCAAGGGCCAGATTCCCTTCCAGAGAAGCTCTCAGGGCCTGCATTCCAGTGGTGGGCAGGGCTAAAGGCAAAAGGGGCAGTCCCCCCCCAATGCCTGCATGTTTTAACTTAAAACTCTTACTGTCAGTAATTAAGCCTTGGGAGAAGCTTTTCAACCTTTTAGAATGGGGAAAAAACTGCACCAAAGATGGGAAACCATCAAACAATCAGTAGTTGATGGGAAGGGGGTGTGGCCAGGAAAAGGGGGAGGTGTGGTTGAGAGATGTGCTTGGGAGGAGGAAGTAATTGGGGAGCAGATGATGGGGGTGCCACCACTGAAGTAATTATGGGCAGGGGAAGTTATGATGTTGGGAGGTCAACAGGCCAGAGAAGGACATATTGGAGAAGACTATGTGTCTATTCCTACAACTGGTTTTCCTTCCAACTGAGTGGAGACTGGTTGCCCTATCAACATGCCTGCAGGTCTGCTGGTGCTATTAATGCCGGGTCTGTTCACAATAAAGATCTTATCATCCATAACCTGATCATGGATGAGAAAGCTGACCTGGTGTGCATTACAGAGACCTGGGTAGGAGAATCAGGTGGGGTTAATTTATCCCAGCTGTGTCCACATGAGAATTTGGTACAGCACCAGCCTAGACTTGAGGATTGGGGATGGGGTGGCAGGGTTATTTTTGCCACAGTTTAGAAGAGTTCCCTCTCTAGACTTCCTGTATGGATGACTCCTAATCTGGAATGTCTGTACTTGGTGTTGGGCTTTCAGGACATATTAGAGATTCTGTTGGTGTTCCACTCACCCAGATGCTCAATAGTTTCCCTGCCTGAGCTGAGTGGTCTCAGACTTGGTGTTGAGGACAACAATGGAAGATTGGCCAGAGGTCTAGAATTATTAAGGTCCTTTGGATCTATTCCCAGCTTCTTCAGAAGAGGCCGAACCTCTGTCTCTTTTAAAGAGATCAGTAGTCAGCCATCTCTCAAGGAAGCATAGATCATTTCCTGGATTCAGGTCCTCAGGCCAGATCTATTGGCTGTAATTAGCCAAGGACCGGGGTCAAGAGTGCATGTGGTTGGATAGACAGATCCAAGCACTCTGCCCATGTTATCAGGCCTCAACAACTGAAACTCATCCCATAAAACTGGACAAGATGGTACAGTGGACATCTCCACCATCTGGTTTGCGTCACCTATGGATTCTATGCCATGGCGGATCTGAGCAACTTTGTCCTCAAAGTGTGCTGCAAATTGATCAAAACAAGCAGTCGAGGATTCAGTTAGATCTTTTTTCTGACCAGCCTATACATGGCCGTGTGAACCACCCGAAAAACTCTGCAGAGCGACACTGAGAGAATGCAATATTGGTGGGAAAAGAATTCTTCTTTGTCACCATCATCATCACAGACGGCCATTATTAGGCTTGATCATAGGCCCTAACCTGTGTTTGGTCAGATTGGACATGAGTCTTCCTCCATCTGCATTCACGGTGACTTCCCTTTCGCTTCATAGCCCTCAGCTCCATGATAGACCATGGTGGCCAATGTGCTCAGCCAGAGGGACAAAAGAACAAAGGAGCGTTTGTATATCACCCAATAGCCAAAGCTCCCTAGGTGATTCACAACAGTTAAAATTAGCATTGGGGGTGGACATGCATATTGTTTTTTTTTAGCAGTCTCAGGCATTTTAAGGAAAACCAGGGTATAAATGTTTTTAAATAAATAAGTACAGTCAAATTGTTTTAAGTATGCTTTACATTTTCTTTTCTTTCTTCCAAGTCAACCCTGCCCCCATATCTTCCTTTTTTTTTTTTTAAGGGAACTTTTATTTAAGAAAAAAACAAGGAAGACTATGCAAGAAGAAGCATCACATCGAATAAAATCAAGATTTGTTGAAGGGTTGTGGGAAATGGGCACCTAGGAACATCTTGGACTGAGTGTGGAGGGTGGGAAAGGAGGGAGATTGAGACAAAGTAAGCATGTTCTGTGCAAAACATGATCCCCCCCCCACCTTCACCCGAATGTGCTGCTGAAAATGCACTTGATACATTATACTACCTGTATGTGTTACAATGCGAAGTTGCTCTTTACCTTGGAGCCAACATCAATTCAGCATGATAATTCCCAAACTGCCAAGGCTAACACTTATTTCAACATTGGCCCAATTGCAGCATGCTATCCACGTACGTTAATGGCATGTAAATTGTTTGTATGCCAGAGGTGTCACAACCTTGTGGCTCTTTACCTCCCCCCCCCCCGTGCTTCTCCAATGGTGTCAAACTTTTGTTTCGTTCTTTGAATCAATGCTGTTTTCAGTGCTTGAGATCTTTCATTGTTCGCGCTGGGGCCTGCTGTCCCTGAAGTTAATCGGCCTTCAATATGGTTATTGTTCTGTTTCTGTTTGCCTGTGAAGAAGCAACACAACGGCGCTCATTTATACGGAGGGGGAAATGTATATTCAATCGAATCTCCCTCTTTGGACGCTTGGCGCAATGGGGGGGGGGAGAAGAAATGGGGAAGTGGAAAGGACGGTATGAAATGTATCTGTTATACTGGGGAGCCTAAAATGAAGAAATAAGAAGTTTTATAAAATGGACAGTGGGGGATATAAGGCATATCCAGATTAAAACTAATAGTACTGTTCTGCAGATTGTGTTCTTCTCCTTCTCCTTCTTCTTCCTCGTCTCGTTACAACAGGAGTACTTGGAAGACTTTGTATTGTAATCCCAGGAACAATCCAGGCTAGAGTCACACCCATGTTCTTTCTGTGCTGTACCGAAAGACAACCTTCAAAAAAGCATAGGTTAAGGAAGCTTATGGGCTGCATGTGTCCCTCACTGACCCCAGAGTGGGCCTGCCATCCCTACTGCTCCCCCAGCCTGAAAAAAAGTAAAATAACTTTTTGCAAAAAAAAAAAAAAAAGATATCCAGAACACTATGGAGTGCCCCAAAGGTCAAATCTAGCTTGTTTGCAAGCTAGATTTGACCCTTTAAGAGTCCCATAGCTGCTATGGACCCCTAAAATGGTCACATTTAGGCTGCAGACAATCTAGATTTGGCCTTTTTGGTGCTCTATAATGCTTTTGACACCATTTTTTCCATCATTTCAAAAATGCATTTTTGAGTTGCCCAGCAGACTGTAGCCTATGGGGGTGTATGGAATGCAAAAATGCCTCCCAGACCCACCAAATTTGCCCACCCCTGGGCTACAGCAAACACAAAGGCACTGAGTGAATATCAGGCCTGAATTGCTACACAGTCATTGATGTCAGCTGCTGGAAAAATGTCCCTGAGCCCAAACTGAGGGCTTTAATGTCATTCTGAAAGGAACTCCTGCTCTGTTCAGTATGTACCAAAACAGTACACACACACACACACACACACCCCTGTAACTTGTTTAAGGCAGTCACTTCCCCATTTTCTGTTCTGTATAGCTGAAAACAATGGGGTTAAAAATATAGGTAGTTCTTGGGTCATATTCTTTGAGGTGGGAGATTGGAACTCGCAGCCGTGACCTGTAGATGCAATGGTTGCAGAATCAGAGTAGACAGCTCAACCTGCCATTTATCATCTGTGGAATTTGGGTTGGGATGAAAGTTGCTGACAGGTTATTAAGCAGGGAAGTTAATTTTTCTACAGTGTATGGAAAAGACAGTCTTGTTCACAGGGCTTCTTTGCATGGGAGAAGAATGCTGATAGCAGCCTGCTTCTTTAAATTGTTGTTGACTATTCATCACATTGACAATAGATGGTGGTTGTTGTGAACTGTATATGTGTGTGTGTGTGTATATACACATACACATACACACACACACACACTGCTGAAAATAACAGCAAGCCATTTGGCATACATCAAGGAGAAAGTGGGGTTGTTTTATTCAAACGTTGGCTGCATATCTAAGCAGCTGCCAGGTTCCTTTTAAGACAAAAATTAGTTTCATTTCTCTGTATGTAGCACTGAAACATATCAGATAATTATCTCGTTGGTTTTTAGAGTAAAAACCTTTTGTTATTTCGGGTTATGTCATTGGCAGGTAGGGGGCATGTCGATCTAGGAAAAGTGGATTTGAACTGCCTCGCCCATTTGATTGCACATTTGGTTATCATGGGAGTTAGGAAACCAGATGAGTAAATGAGTGCATTCAGATTAGGTTTCTGAACTGCAGGCTTATGGCTTTGAATGAATCAGAGTTCCCATGAGATGCCATAGCTTTGATACGGGTTTGTGGATAGAGAGCAGGACTAGGGAGACACGGGTTCAAATTCCTGCCCACCCATGAAGCTTGCTGGGTAGGCTGGCCACTTGTACATCATTTATTTATTTCATTTCATTTCTATACCGCCCAATAGCTGAAGCTCTCTGGGCAGTTCACAAAAATTAAATCACCAAAGAGGACGAAACACGTCACCCCCCAAAGAGGACAAAACCTGACATGGATTTGCACAGCATTTGCACATGATAATTTATAGGCACAGAGGCGAACCCTGAAATAATGTATTATAATTTAAATAGAAATGCACTACATCTCACCATAGTGGGGACTATTGTCACCAGGTGACCTGTGTGACTGCTCAGTTTGTTGTCCAGGTGCAACATCAAGGCCCTTGCTGCTCTTCCTTCAGATGGTTCTTTATCTTTCAACCAGACCTGGACTGAATAGCTCTTCAAATAGAGGACTGTCACTGAGTGGCTTTAGACAAGGCATGCTGTTCTGACCTGCGTAGGGAGTGGGAAAGACACCACACATATTTATATATCTAAATGTTTTTACTCAGCTTTTCAGCCAAGACAACCCCCCCACACACACCTGAGGTGACTTGCAATCATGAAAAATAAACAATAAAATAAACAGAACACTGAGGGGAGATATGATACAGCTCTTCAAGGATTTCAAAGGTTGCCACAGAGAGGAAGGCCGGGATCTCTTCTTGATCCCAGAGTGCAGGACACAGAATAATGGCCTCAAGTTACAGGAAGCCAGATTCCAGCTGAACATCCAGAAAAACGTCCTGACTGTTAGAGCAATACGACAATGGAACCAATGACCAAGGGAGGTGGTGGGCTCTCCCACACTGGAGGCATTCAAGATGAAGCTGGGCAGCCATCTGTCAGGGATGCTGTGACTTGGATTCCTGCATTGAGCAGGGGGTTGGACTCGATGGTCTTATAGGCCCCTTCCAATCATAGAATATTCTATGATATATTCCATGATATGAATATAACCAACAAAAAGCAGAAACAAAAAGCTAAAATTCTGAGGGAAAGAGGGAAAGCAACACCACTCCATCAGGTTCCTCCCTCCATCAGTTTTCATCTACCAGCAGCCATTCCATCAGGAAGAGAGTGTGTGTGTGTGAGACAGAGACAGAAAGATGGGGGGGGGGGCATTCCATTGGGTCTGCTGACAGATCAGCTCTGTTTGGCTCCGCCTGTTCCTGAACTGTTTCCATTCAAGCGTAATCATTGTAAGAACTTCATAACTGGTGTCTGAGTTTGCTTGCTCCCCTCTTGCGTCCTCATCCCTTTTTCCTTGTTGTGGTGTGTCTATTAGATTGTCAGCCTGAAGGCAGGGACTTGTGTTGTTGATTTTATGTAAGCTGCTCTTACCTGAGAGCCTCTTCAGCTCAAGAGTGGGGTGGAAAAAAAATGCTTTAAATGAATAAATAATAAACAGAAGACTTCACAGCAAGAAAACAGAAACTCAATCCAAAGAAAAGGCCTGGCGAAACCAAACCAAAACAGAGAGTTTACAGCTTGTAGAAAGGCCATTGAAAAAGGGTCAGTTGGGCCTCCTGTGGGAGGAAGCTACATAAACTGGGTGCCGCAGGTGTCCCATGGGCCTCTGGAGGCAACCAACATGGAGCAAGATGAATCACACAGTCTATAGGGAGGTACATATAGGGGCAGGCAGTACTTCAAATAACCTGGTCCCAAGCCACTGAGGCCTTATAGATATTACTCCGCACTTTGATCTGGGCCTGGAAATGAATTGGCGGCCAGTGCTACATTTTCAGGACTGCTGAAGTTTCCAGACACTGTTCCAAGCCAGCCCCAGTTATGACGAATAAACATGGAATATGTCCACACTTGCGACCCAGGCTTAGCACTGTGGTAGATCTGCAAAATAATGTTTCCATTTCCCTATCATGATTGCCCTCATCAGCTGTGTTGCCAGCAGGTGGCCCCTGTCACCAAAAATAGCTGACATCTTGGCACACATAGATCACAGGGGCTAAGAGTTTGAAAACTGGAAGCCTCATATTTTCTAAGGAATCCTCTCACAGGACTTATGAAAGTCAGCATGAAGGGTAAGCTACCTATGTCTACACAGGGTGGGCTGAATGCATTAGTGTTGGCTTTGGTGCCAGGGTGATCATTTATGAATTGCTAAAAAGAGAAAATGCATCAACCCCGCCCCCTCCAAAAGACGACAAAGGAGGACACCAATTTGCATAACATTTTCATCTGTTAATTTCTATGTATAACTGCAAATTTAGAAATTGTTAATATAATTTAAATAGAAACACAGTACATCTCACCATAGCATGGAAGACTGTGACCACATGACCCATGTGCCTTGCTCAGCCTGTTGTGCAGGTGCTGTTGATGCGCAACTTCAAGGCCCAGCTCTTCCTTCTGATGGTTCTTTATCTTTAAACTGGACCTGGACTGGACAGACCTTCAAATAGGGAACACTTTCAAAATAAAGGACTGTACTTTGTAAAACAGCATACATGGCCACCATGTAATTGGTGCCGAAGAACAGAAGATCCCAAAACTGTGGATGGATTTTATCTCAAACTGAATTGTTTGGGCTTCAGGTAGCTTCTGTTCAAGGCAGGAAATTAGAAGTGCTGGGATTTCCACAGTTGTCATACAGCGAAGTGTGTGTGTGTGTGAGAGAGAGAGAGAGAGAGAGTTTAAAAATAGCAAAAGAGTAGGTCTATGGTCCGTCCTATGAAGAAATTGGAGCTTTAAGCAAGTTAAAAGTGTACTTTCCCATGACTGGTGTTGCTGGCAGGTCTAGGGAATACAGTTCAGGCCTCAGAAAGAAGCCACTATGCATTGCATAAGTTTCTACCCAGATTTTCAATATCTGGTAGAAGCTCTTTGCTTTTCTCAGTTTTAGAGGGGCCTAGCAGCTAAGGAATTCCAGAGGGAAAATAAACACAGAGCCTAGCAGTGGATTTGGGATCTGGTTGGACCAAAAACATAGTGGACTTTTGGGAACACTTCTGGAATCTGTTGTGGGTTGATATCAGGAATATCAATATGCTCACCAGTTGTGTATATCAAGGCCTTGAAGCTTCACTAAGATTAGGGGTTCTGAACAGTGAAGATCAAGGGTCCTCTCCACCACTTCTGATGGTGGATCTGCCCTTCTGATGGTGGATCTGGAGAGGTCTACAAATGCCCTGAATGCTTTCAGGTATATACTTCATTCATAACCACCTTGGGCATGGGAATTGCAGTTCCTACGATTCAGACTGACCTTAGCCTTGTTCACATGATTCATCTGTGGATGAGTGGACAGGACAGAGCAGGATTGTGCCTGCTGGTGCTATTCCTGACCTCTACACATTACTCCAAAGCTCTGAACCAAACAGAGTCTATAGTTACGTTCAACTCAAAGATCTGAAAGTCCACAGACTCTGTGTGGCTTGAGGTCAGTCCGCAGCAGATTCTTCAGGTTGGATTCTTAGAAATCTGAGCTCATTTTAGTCCATCTCAAATTTCTCCAGCATTCCTACTTATTTGTAGTCAGAGAAATTGGTGGGACCTTTTCACCAAATTTCTCTAGAGATAGGAAGAATTTCCCAACCGTTCCTCAGGAGCGGGACGCATTAGCACTGGCAGTAGTACAGCTTCTTTCTTTTCTTTTCTCAGCAAAAAACAGCAGCAGCAGCAGCAGCAACAACAAATCACACACAGCAAAAACTGCAGCAGCCACTGTATTGGCAGCCTGGCCACCATTTTGTATCCTCCAGAATGCCACAGACCAAGCATCATTCCAGGAAATGACAATTGCCACTCCTCAGATAATCATCATGGTGGAGAACATTTGTAGAAATATATCTGCAAAGGGGCCTTCATTTTCTAGGGGAGGGAGGATGAAACAAACAAAAATTTCAGAAATCTTCTCAGAAAAAATGTCTTCTGAGAAATTTTGGCTCAACTCTACTTGAAGGGACCAAAAGGATCCTATAGTTTGGATGCTTTAAACATAGCTTTGATGCCTTAATGCTTTTCATTGTAATGCCCTTTGAAAACGAGAGTTAGATAATGATGACCAAACTCTAACACCAGGTTTTTTTCCCCTCTTTTTTCAGTTTGGGAATAATCTGAATCAAATGGAATTTCTGAGAGGCTTGTTGGAACGTCTTCCTGATTGCATTTATTGACACTCGTCGAAACATGACAGATCAAGCAGTGTGCAGCCTGACACAATGTTAGAAAGTTCTCATCTTATGAAGCCAGAAGTCTGCTCAACAGTTTGCATGGGCACGCACGGCTTCCTAATTGGGCTATGGTATTAAGACAGTGCATCTTTTTAAGTTTTCATGTGAAAGTATGAGCTTTGGAATGACAGGATATCAAAGTGAAAATTAATGTCCGCCACTTGTATATTGCCTAGACGTTACTTTAGAGAGAAAAACAACAGGAGCGAGACGAAGCCATACATATGTTAAATTCACATCAGTAATAAAGATTAAGTAGAAGTTAATAGCATCCCAGTCATGCTTGTGGAGGTAATCTCCTTTCTGAAAATTCAAAATTAGATTTGGAGGATCGAAGCAAACAGGGGGTGAGACTTTGGCGTAATATTTTAATCAAATTGTCATGAATGAGTGGATACAATTAAGAATTCTGTCAGTCACAGAGCTGAGCCCCTTTTGTTAGTCAGCTGTTGTGAGGGATGTACGAGGGCATTGTGGGTAGAGATTAAACTTGACCTTTCCCATGATCTTCATTTTTGACCCTCTGGCTAGGCTTTGCTTGTCAGATGTCCATTTTTTTAAAGGGGAGAAAAGCAGAAACATAGGTTGGGGAATGACAAAAGCACTCTCTCTTTTTAAAATCCTCTAATTTTTTTTTTTTACTCCTTTGGTTTTAAACAGAACAGATGAGCCTCTATATCAGCTCCATGTCAGCTATACAATGTCTGTTTGCTTTATTAGTTTCCTGCTCTGCACTGTATGTATTTTAGGGTAAATTCCATTAGAAAAAAACAAAAACAAAAAATAATGGGCAAAGGGCAATTCAGGTTTTAAGGTACATGGGAACAGGGTTCCTTGTTTAGCAAGCTCTGCTCTAGGAATCACTAGAATAGGCTAGAACAGATTATACAGTAGTAATGAAACCTTTTGCTAGTTTTAAAGCACACAAAAATCGTAACTACTCATATTGCTTGATTAAAAAAAGATCAAAAAGCATCAGTTGGTCCTTATTAGGACTAACTGAAATGTCTCAGAGTAGTGAGCAAGCTTTTAAGATCTCCAGCCCACTTCTGCAGCCAGCCTGTAGAAGAGTTCTGGAGAAATCAAAAGCTTGTTTACTGCTTTGTGGCATTTTGGTTAGTCCTAATAAACACATTACCCTATGGTGGCCTTTGCCTTTAAGTACTTCATATTTGCCATTACAAATTTGGGTGTGCTCCCAGCTCAGATTCATCAGTATTCTTTAACTCTCTGGTTCAGGTCCGAAGCTTTTTTTGTTTTTTAACAAATAGTTCAGGCCCTTTGAGCCTCTTCAGAAGTGGTTCAGTTAAATCTGGTACAACCTAATGCCACCCTCTTGTAAGTGCAATGATGCAGCATGGCTTAACCCTTCTCCTCCAGTGCCATAATCCCAACCTGACCCCCCCCCCCGGTGCATTTGCTTTAACCCCGCCCCCTGCAGAATATCCAATAACAGATTACCCACCATCTTATCTAGCTTGACCCTTAGGAATAGCTCAGAGCTACATTGATGGAACCAGAGTGGACTGTGGGGACAAGTCCGCTGTCCAAGACAAGTAGCTCACTTCCATGTCTCCCACCACTGCTGCATCCCTGCGGTTACATGAAGGAAAGGCACATTTTGTGCCATTCCCCATGATGTGACATGGACTCACTTCCTTCTGCCAGTGACAGAACTGAGATGGGGAAGAGAAATGTGGAGATGGAAGGTAGCTGGTAGCCTCCCTTCCAACTCAGTGATCTTCACCGCTTCCCCATAACCTTCCTCTCCTTCAGATGGGGAGGATTTGTAGCCCTCCCTCCCACCACCTGTCTCTCTTTCCTCCCCTCCCTTCTTTGGGGAGGGGCCTCTCCAGTCAAACAGGAGGCTTCCACCATGGCCTACACTCCTCTTTTAAACTTAGGGTGGCCACTAGGGGTGTTGGAGAAATCTGCAATGGAACCAAATGAGTTTGGATTTTCATGAGGTCAACCCATGGATTCCACAGTGGACCAGCTCACCACATCTCTGGTCAGGCAAATTCCGTGGACTTGTGGACTGTTTTTCTAACTTTCCCAAATTTTGTGCAAAGGTAGTTGTAGAAAAATGCACAAAATAAAAAATCCCAGCCAAAAATGCACACTTTCCCCATTAGGCTAAAATGTGAAAATGCACATTTTGAGGGGATTTGAACATTTTTGCACACAAGAATTTGTGCAACTGCGAATTTGCGCAACTGCGAATTTGCGCAACTGCGAATTTGTGGAAATTCAGAAACAGAACATTCCATTTCCGTTAATGGGCAGACAATGGAACAAAAGGCTCCTGACAATCCACAAAACACAGATGGAACAGATTTTACACAATCAACACATCCCTAGTGGCCATATGAGAATTGCCAAAAAAAGAGGACACGCATCACCATCACCAAAAAGAGGACACCTATTTGCATAAAATGTGCATACGCTAAGTTTTCTAATATGTATTACTGGACATTTAGAAATAATTATAATTTAAATAGAAATAGAATACATCTCTCCATAGCAAGACCCAGCTCTTCCTTCGGATGGTTCTATGTCTTTATACCAGTCTTGGACTGGATAGCCCTTCAAATAGGAGGGACCTTCAAAATAGAAGACAGTCCTCTGGCAGCCCTTCAAATAGAGGACTGCCCTCTGTAAAAGAGGACACTGGGCCACCCTATCTGCCCACCCTGGAAGTATCTGCAATGGAAGTTTCACACAACCCCCACCTTACATGGAGTTTCTCTATACACATACATCAGTATATACATAAAACCTTTCACACACTGGATGAATGCATGGATAGTGGGGAAGCATTTTAACCATGGGTGTCAGTGGCAGGGGTGCATCAGCAGCAAGGGATGGGGCTAGGCTATATGCCCCCCCATCCTTCCAATTCATGGGGGCACCGGTAGATGGGGGAATTCAGGGGAAATAGGGACATTGGGCAGAAAGGTGGTGGAGCAGTCACTGCTTTTAGCAGAAGGAGGTAGAGGGGTAGGACATACTTTTTTTGGTCAGAGTCATTAATCTTAGGGTGGCTTATTAGAAGCTTTATTAAGGAATGATGAATTGTATACTGAGATGTTGATATTTTTATTTTTTAGGGCTGTGCAGGCACCCCCTGATCCGACTTGGAAGCTGTTTTGTAGCTTCTAAGGTGGGCCCAATTTGGCTCAGGCTGATTTGGGGGGGGGCGACCTGACTCAGCCCCGAACCCGAAGTGGGATTCGAATGGCTGAACCCCACTTTGCTCCCCCTGACACTCCCACCCAAACCCCAGCTCCTTACTCGGGCTGCCTCCTGCCCCTCCGCCACTTCTCCTCCTCTGCCGCCATCTTCTCCTCTGCCACCATCTTCTCCTCTGCCACCGCCTCCTTTTCCTCCTCCCCCTCCACCACAGCCATCGTCTCCGCCATCTCTGTCATCGCTGCCAACAGCTCCTGAGCCCTGGATGCAAGCCGGCTCTTGTTCCATTTAAAAAATGGCGACTGTCTGTAACAAGAGCTGGCATGCGTCCAGGGCTCAGGAGCTGGTGGCAGTGGGCAGCAGTGGCGGAAGAGGAGGAGGAGAAGGAGGTGGTGGAGGTGGCAGTGATAATGACGGTTATGGCTCAGGTAAGGAGCTGGAGGCACCTGCGCAGCTGGGCCGGGGTGCTGAAGCTCTGAAGCACACCGAAGTGCTTCAGAGAGCCCCCAGCCCACATCAGGTCACTTTATGCTCCCTCTGCTTCTCTTGGAGAGGGGTCCAAAGTGGCCCGAAGTGGCCTGCTTTGACTTAGGCTTGGATGCACAGCCCTAATATTTTTAATTAGGGCTTTTTGTTGGTTGCCCTGAGCAATTTTTGGAAAGACAGAGTGGGGATATTTTATTAAACAAATAAAGGTATGTGCCATGGGATAGGGATTTTGGCCCAAAGAACCTGTTGGGGGATCATTGAATTTGTGGCATAATGGTGCCTCTCAGCATATTATGGGTGCTAAGTGCACGTTCGTGGTCATAAGGTTTGAGGGCTGTGTGAATACTAGTCAGAAGAAACACACTTCTGCCAACACCTGCAAAGTATAACTGAAACTATGAATAGCAAAATAAAGTACTCCTGCAATCATAAGCATGCATGCTTGAAAGTCAACTCTATCGAAATCAATATGACTTACTTCTGAGAAAATACATTTAGGATGGAGGCCTAAGGAAGTGTTTCTTCTCTTTCAGAAATCTAACATGTGGGCTTGCCCCTGCTCCAATACATATGTGTGTGTATCTGCATTTTGTGGTGTGGCAACTGCAAAGGTATAAACTAAACTATCCAAACATTCCTGGTTGCAAAATCAGCTCACGATTTCAAATACAAGTTTTGTTCTGTATATATATATATATATATATATATATATATATATTCATTCAACATTCACCCAAAGTTTAGTTAAATTAGCTTTTTTGCTTTCATCTAAAAGAAGCAGTTTATAATTGGGGCCAAGGTAAGTGCAGGAATTCAAGCCTTTCCTATGCAGCCAAGTTAACTGCTGCCCGCTGGCCAGCAGTTACGTAAGGCATATAAATAGTGACACTTGCCTAGTCTCTTGTGAATAATAAGCATCGTCTCCAGGCTACCAGACAGGGAAGCTTTGCAAGAGCTGTTTGCTCGCCCCACCTTTTAAGCCTCCAACCTAAATAAGCAGAAGCAGAAAGGTTAGTAGACATTTTTGTGGACAGCAAAGCTGTTCGGTTCTCTTTTTCTCTAAGTAGATAGGCAAAACTAGGCACAGCTGGCAGAACTGCCCCTCTCCCTGGTGCTTCCTGAAGCAGGGTGCTTCACTGGCTGCATGGCAGAGCTGGCCTGACAGTCAAAGGGTATGTGTCCACACACTGCACTTTTGTGGCCCGTCGCTTGGGAAAACGTATACAATGGCTTGCAAAAAGGTTGTTGCCTAGCCACATAGGACCCATTTCTTCAGATGTCTGGGTCAATCCACAGAAAAATGACCACCATTTCCCCTCGCAATGCCCCAGATTGACACGACATCTGGGACATTTGGGGCAGGGATAAAAAATGGCAACTGGGCTGCCCATGTAGGAGCTCTGCTGTTGCCACATCATTGCAGCTAATGGTGAGCGGCCCCTCCCCCGCCCCAAGAAGATGTTGATAGATTTTGCCCCTTAGATAATATTTTATGAAATGTGCTTCCCCAGTTTCACTGCCTATGAATGAGGTGGGGGGATTTTAGGAGGCCATTTTAACTCAGACTGAGCAGTGCCCAGCCTATCGTTCCACACTCTGCTGCTGTTGTAATGGGAGTTCAACTGTTATGTCGCTATTCCAACTGCAGGTGGCACTGTGTCCAAATTGGGGCAGCCGGCTATGCTGCCATTCTACACTGTTCTTAGCAATAAAGTTGTTGCTCCGTTAGGCATCCATTTTGGCCTGGCTTCTTCTCTGAAATAACCAGACAGCTGCTGAAGTATATTTTAAACAGTTGGTGACCCATTGATAGGACAATTAGGTTTTTCTAATATCCCTTTAACCAAAAGAATGAATATTCTCCTGGCTTTTAAGCCAGTGGAAGATAGGCTGTTATAGAGGAGATAAATGCAACATAAAGTAGGGGAAGGAAAACTATCAGAAACATGAACTAGTACGAGGCAGGTGGGGCAGTTCAGGGGTGATATGACATTTGGAGTGTTACAAATGCATTAATCTCATGTTAATATTTATTTTTATGCCACTTTTCAGCCAATACCCACCCCCACCCTAAAGCAGTGTGCAAGAACATTAAAATGGATAATAAAAAATAACAAAATCACAAGAAACAAATCAAGAGACAGCAATAATTTCTGTAAGTTTACGTAGCAGAAAAGCAACAAAATTAGGGGACAACAACAAAGAACCCCAACCCTTAGTCATTATAAAATGCCTGACAGAAAAAAGAAAAGGTCTTCATCATCCATCCAAAGAAGGACAAAGAGTAGGCTAGATGGCATGCACTTCCTGTGGGAAGGAAGTCAAGAACCTTGGTGCCACCACTGCAAAGATCTGGTCCCGTGTACTCTCCAAGCTGACTTTGGGCAATGGAGTAGAGCGATGTACGTTCTTAGTTTCATCCACAACATATTGGTGGAGGTTGCAGTGGGACTGCGTGCGTGCGTGTGTGTGTGTGTGTGTGTGCGTGCGCGCAGGTGGTTTAAGCTTGTTCTGCTCCATGCAGCCGGACTATAATCTTGCAAGGCAAAAGTGCTTTACAAAGGATATGGATTGTATGTGAATGTGCTTGCTTACGAATATGTATTTAGATTGTGTGCCTTCACAAGCAAAGAAAGCTGCTATTATTATTGTTATCATCATCATCATCAACCTGCCTTGAGTCCCAGTATTGGGAAAAAGGCAGGATATTAATAATAATAATAATAATAATAATAATAATAATAATAATATTGTTATGACATGTGCAGTGAAAGAGAGTGGATGTGGAAGGTAGGCTTCCATATTTCAAGAGATATGCTACACACTTCTGCAGAATCCTTGTCACTAAGAGCTAGTCTCCACATGTTAGCGGTGGAACTCTGGTTTTGCCCTCATTACAGGGGCGTTCCCAAAGGCAACACTTTATTTTCCCCTCATAGGAGTAAATGGGAACTATCAGGCCCAGTGCCAAGGTCAGGGACCTGTGAAACAGCCCTGGCAACAGAATGTTCTGCAGGCATATCTGGGCAGTTCCATGGACATATCTTTTGTGCCGGCAGGGTGTCTCAAGGGCTGCCGGCGTAGTGGGACTTCCATCAAAACCTAATGCCCCTCAGCCATCAAAACCCAAGTACAGGATTGCATCCTACATTATCCTTCAATTTCACCCACCCACCCACGCACACGATACACAGCACATTTGGTGGATAAAAAAAGGCACTTCCAACGAGTAGTGACAACATACGATCTACATCTCCAGTTTATTTTTGCCTTTTGTTACACAAAGAATAAATTTTGAGCCACTTGTGTTATTATATCAGTTTATGCCTGCACTCTTCTTTACCGTGGAATCTAATGATATTTTAACATTGCATTTACTCCATTTTCCTGGAGAATTATTTCAAATAAACTGACAGACCTACTGTGCTGTGACATCATAGCGACTCGAAGTTTGGGATATTTTCTCTCTCCCCCTCTCTCTTTCCCTTTAGACAGAAGAAAACCAGCCCTTCTGTTAACTCAGCAAACAACACAATCAACTGCATTAGCAACATTTAACCAAAGTGTTGAAAAACATACTGAAATAAACCCTATTGCACTTCAGGGGTTGAAAGGAATATGCATCAAAACGCTTGGCATTTAATTCCCCCCCCTCCCCTCTTCGGGAATTTAGCCAGTGAAATATAGCTGCCAGTGTCTCAGGCCGGCGTGTGTTCTTCTGCAATATGCTCTCGATCAATCAGATTTGCATAACTAAACTGTCGGCAAGCCCGCTCCGCTGCCCAGGTGCAGGGCCATTTGCATATAGAACAGTGAGGAGGTCCCAAGAGTCACTTCAGACTCCAGTGACTGCTGAGCCTGCAGTCCACATAGCACTGGAAATGAAATTGGAATGACAAAAAAAGAAAAAAAGGTAGCGCTAGTCTGGAAGGGTGAAATATGCACTTGTGTTTGAAAGGTTATGTAGAGATCACAAGACAGCATTCCAACAAGAAAATGCACACAGGCCCACACAAAAGCAAATGCCATTGTATGTATTTTATTCTCCTCTTCCCCATCACCTTCTATCAATACATCAACTCCCCCCACCCTGCAAAGTGTGGATTTGAATAATGCCATTTTTGTGGGTTATTCAAATGTCGAAGGGGAAAGCCTTGTGACTGTGTCTCTTTATGTTATTTATATCCTGCTTTTCTTCCATTATGGAACTCAAGGTGGCCTACGACCACATCAGCATTATGCAACACATGAGCATTTCCTTTTTTTCTTCCTTTCCCCTCCTAATTCTCTTTCCTTTGATGCCATGGCCTTCAGGTTGTAAGCCTGAGGGAAGATACTGTTTTTGTTGATATGTCAGCTGCTCTGGGATCCTAATTTTGGGCTCAGGTACATACATGCAGGTACATATATGGAGACCTTCCTAGTATCAGCAAGTGTCTTCAGACCAGATTCTGTGAACAAATGTAAAAAAGTGTGTGTGTGTGTGTGTGTGTGTGTGTGAGAGAGAGAGAGGGAGAGAGAGAGAGAGAGAGAGAGAGAGGTTAGGAATAGTTGCTTCTCATAGTTTAAATATTAAGAGCTGTAGAACTCTATTCAAGTCATTCCTCTAGCACAGGAGTGCAGAACATCAGACTTGGGGTTCAAATCTGGCCCACCTTGGGGTCCTAATCCAGCCCTCTGGGGTTCCCCAGATGACACACCACCCTTCCTCCAACCACGGGTAGTTTGATAATTTCCTGGCTTTGGGGCAGTTTCCCCATATAGATGTGTACATCTATAAGTGTGTGTGTGTGTGTGTGTGTGTGTATGGAAAACCGGATGTATACATGTTGTGTGTGTGTGTGTGTGTGTTGGGGGCGGTGGCAGGGAGATTAGGAATAGTTGTTTCTCCTAGTTTAAATATTCAGAGCTGTAGCACATGTTATTCTGGCCACATGTTTAATTATCTGCTCCTATGATGTAATATTTTAAATGATTTACATGACCCAGGGCATAATCTAGAGCACAGGTCGGGAGTCTCAGGCTCAGGGGCTGAATCTAGCCCTCCTGGAGTCCCAATCTAGTCCTCTAGAGATCCCCAGAAGGCCACGCCCCTTTCCTTTGGCTCCTAACTCCTGGTCATTTGGTGGTTTCCTGGCTTTTGCATAGTTCTCCCCCCCCCCCGCTCAATTCTAAAAGGTTGAAATGCCTCTCTTAAGCCTTAGTTACTGGCAGTAACAGCTTTAAGCTACAATATTCTGGTATTTTTGGCCCCACCCCTTTTGCCTTTTGCTTCACCCCTGTGCCTTCAGCCCTGCCCAACACTGGAATGTGGCCCCCAAGAGCTTCTCCAAAACTGAATTTGGTCCTCTGGCTGAAAGAGGTTCCCCACCCCTGGTCTAGAGGCAAGCAATCAGCAATCTTTCTAAAGCAAGTCTTGACAGCTTGTATTGTGCTACGGGCTTTGATCTAGTTGATGTTTGTGTCTTTTCTTACAATTTTGTAAGCTGTCCAGAGGACAATGTTGACTGGGTGGCATATAAGCGCTGAAATAACTACATTAAATAAATCAGTGCAGCAAAGGGCTCCTGCAGCGTTCATTACACACTTCCTCTGTGCAGCCTCTGTCCCTGTTATTGCTTCCTGTTCACTGTGGTTGCAGCATTACTGATGAATAGCCTTGTAGTTCTCCTTTTAGTTCTTGTTCCCTGTCAGATGGAGGAGGGACCTTTAATTGCTGATTTTCTCTCACCATCCTTTTTGAAATTATTATTGCAAAATAGCACTATAAAGAAATTAATGGAAGAGAACCAGTGATTAAAGCCCTCTTCTCTGAGAGAACAAGAACCGATTATTGTTTCTGGCCACATTGTGCTGGTTGGCACTCGGAATGCCCTTTAAAAATTCTTTTAAAAGAAATCACCATAGATGAGTAAAGGATAATACAGAAATCACTGGAATGAAACACGTTGACAGCCATGTCATCTACATTTTCTGGAAAAGTGAATGAAGGATGGCAGTCCCAGACTATATTGCACTGTGCAATCCAGCTTGGTCTGCATCCCTAGGGGGATCATGTTAAACATCTATATAATAAATAAAAGAGAAACCAGTGGAGGCTGGTGGCTCTGATTTTGGTGGTCAATCCATTCTGGATTTCAGTCAAAATCAGCCAGAGCTCTAAAGGAGCTATCCAATAGGTTCAGGAACCATTTCTTGCAAATTAGTGTGTTTGGGCAATATCCAATGGGGCTGCTCCTTCTCTGCTGGTTCTGTTGTGCTCACAGGAGTGAGTGTTTGTGCAACAGGGCTTTCACATTTAAATAACCCTGGAAACTAGTGGAAATGCTAGTTTCTGGACTGGAACAGGTCAGCAGAGCTCCCTTATGTGAGCTTCACTGACTTGCCTCCTTTTGGAAACAAGTGTTTCCATTTGTTTGGGATTATTTATAGAAATACCAGAGCCCTGTTGTGCAAACAGTCACTCCCGTGAATGTACGGGCACAATGGAATACTACCCATTAAGTGTTACTTTAGGGAAGTTTGGTCACCCACTCTAATAGTTAAAAAACAGGGGTTCTCCTTTTTTCCTCTTGCACCATCAGTTATGGTTATTCCAAAATTAAACTGCAGTAACATTCATGTCAGGCTGCGGTGGCTTAGTGGTTAAGACACTGAACTGCAGACCAGAAGGTCGGCAGGACAGCAGTTCGAGACCCGAGTGCCGCATGACGGAGTGAGCTCCCGTCTTCAGTCCTAGCTCCTGCCAACCTAGCAGTTCGAAAGCAAGAAATTGCAAGTAGATAAATAGGTACCGCCTCGGCGGGAAAGGTAACAGCGTTCCATGCACCTCGGTGTTCAGTCATGCCGGCCACATGACCACGGAAGTGTCTTCGGACAGCGCTGGCTCTTCAGCTTAGAAACGGGGATGAGTACCGCACCCTAGAGTCGGACATGACTGGTTGGGGACACCTTTACCTTTACCTTTAACATTCATGTCAGCCTTGCTCTGTTCCATCTAATGCCAGCTGCAGTTTTTCAGTCACAGTCCGTTTTTAACAGCATGCATACTTTCCAGTCCCATGAGCTATCCTAGTCCGTAAAATGCCGTGAACTCCGTTTTGAATGCCTTGGTCCGGACTGCTCTTGTGGTGGGAGGGAGGCAATAGAGAGGTGTCTCTCTTGGTTTGAATGTCACTTGTTGTCAAGTCGGCATCCCAAGGAGTCTCCATGACAACCGCTTTTTTGCGCTGGGGGACAAGGTCATGCACCTGTGATCTCAGTGAAAAGGACAATGAAGAGAACGTACATTATTTAAAGCTTTTATCTTTCAACGAGCATTTCAGTGTAACCTTGAAATTGGGCAAATAAAGGGCAGAGTACATTGCTATGCAGGGTAAATTGGCTAGGAAGTGTTCTGAGGAGGCTGGAGTATTTTACTTTCTAGCTTCTGCCCAGGTCAGGCTGTTTTGACTGCTCTCTGTCCCAAACACCCATAAAATATCTGCTTAGAATCTGAGGAAGGGATGCTACTTTTGAATCATCAGCGCAGCACAGAGTTGGGAAAGGGCATGGTCGGAAGGCATGCGATGCAACGACTTAACTGAAGCTAAGCCAGTCTGGGTCTGGTCAACATCTGGAGGGGAGACCACCTGGGAACCCCACGTATACCTTGAGCTCGCTGAAGTAAAGGTGGGATGTAAATGCAATAAAGAAAAGATCTCAGTGAAACTGAAGGTGTCCTCAGTGGATGCCTATTCAGCTTTAGTCCTAGCAAGCACAGAAGGAGGCAGAAGGACCATGCTGCCGCCATCCCGCACATCCTGTCTGGCACTGCCCCTGATGTCCTTGTGGCACTAGCAGTGGAGGCTGGTGGCTCCAATGTCAGTGGGGTGGTGAATCTTCTCTGGGTTTCAGTCAGAACCAGTCTGAACTCCAAAGGGGCGCCTTTAGAGCTCAGACAAGTTCTGACTGAAACCTGAAGTGGATTCACTGCCCCACTGACATTAGAGCCACCAGCCTCCACTAGTATTAGCGTGGATGACAGCATAGGCCTTCTCAGTGGCTGCTCCCAGCCAAGGGCGAGTAGTTTGGCCTCCTCTCTGTAAGGATGTCACAGGCGACTGGTTGGGGCATGAGGCTTGGCAATTTCTCACTGGCCTGGGCCTCTGGATGCCAGTTCATGGATCCCAGCACTTGCTGGACTCGGTGCCACCAAGTTGGGCAAGTATGCGGCCTCCCACTCCCTCACTGAGCTGCCATTTTGCATAAAAATGGCAGCTTAGCCTTTATGAAAAGCTTGATTTTCCACAAACGGAGGCCGTAAAGAAGCCCATTTACACGAAATTACAGCCGTAAATGGTCAAAATAGACAATTTCCGCCGGCAATTTTGCATAAATAGGCCTCTTTATGGCCACCATTTGTGCAAAATCGGCCTTTGTGTAAAAGGCTGAGCTGCTATTTTTGTGCAAAATGGCAGCTCAGTGAGGGTGTGGGAGGCCGTGCGCTGCTTGCTGCGCGCCCGGAGACCACCCAACGGCTCACCACATGCAGTGAACAGGGTCTGGCAGCCAGCAGGAGGCCAGTGAGTGGTGCGCAAGGCGGGCTAAAGTGAATTCACCCATCCCTGTCTCTCTGTTATCCTTTCAGTGGCAGGCGAAGATATTTTTTATTTGGGTAGACCTCTGGCATATAAGAGCCTCATGTGGCGCAGAGTGGTAGGCGGCAGTATTGCAACCGTTACTCTCCCCATGACCTGAGTTCGATCCCAGTGGAAGCCAGGTCTCGGGTAGCCGCCTCAGGTCGACTCAGCCTTCCATCATTCCGAGGTCGGTGAAATGAATACCCAGCTTGCTGGGGGAAAGGTAGTCACAACTGGGGAAGGCAATGGCAAACCACCCCGCTATAGTCTGCCATGAAAATGCCAGCGTAAGCAGGCATCCCTCCAGGGGTAAGTAATGACCCGGTACTTGCACAGGAGGAACCTTTCCTTTCCTTGGCATATAAGCTAATCTGTCTCTGAAGGGGTTTTAATTGATTGGTGCTGTTTGTTTCTTTTTTTGTTGTGTTTTTAATTGTTCTTTTAATATATTTGTTTCAATGTTTTGTTTTAATTAAGAGTTTGTTTATAATCTGGATTGAATTGTTAGCTGCCTTTAATGCCATTTTTTGGCGGATAGGTGGGGTATAAATTAAACAAGCAAAGAAATAAGTAACATACCCGAGAATCCCTTTGGGTTATGTGGAAGCTGACATAGAGCATCTGAGTATGCTTAGGCTTTCCTAATGGAGATGTACACACCAATGTATGGATGTTCAGGGGTTGGCAATGACATGCAGCATGGGGCCATAGCTCAGTGGTAGAACACCTGCTTTGCATGCAGGAGGTCCCAGGTTCGATCCCTGGCATCTCCAGGTAAGGGCTGGAAAAAACCCTGCCAGAAACCCGGGAGAGCAGTTGCTGGTCATTGTTGACAATACTGGGCTAGATGGACCAAGGGTCTGACTCAGGATAAGGCAGCTTCCTATGCTCCTACGATGGCAAGGTCAGGGGCATGGGCATGGTCTCACTGATCCTCTCTCCCTTTATAGGTTCCAAGCATGGAGAAAGCCTAAACAGGGTGTTTGTCTCAAGAACATCCGAAGTAAAAATTCTATAATTATATTTGTCAGCTTGGTCTGTTATTGAACTAGGGATGGGAGAACCCTCTGGGGATCTCCTTGGCAGAAGTTGGGGGTGGAGAGGAACCCTAAGCCATTTGGACTCCTCCCCTGCCTTGGACATCATCTGCCTGGCACCAAACCCCACCCTCCTACCCCCCACACACACTTTCCCCTTCCCATTCCTGACCCTTCTCTCGTCAATTGGCTGGGTGTAGGAGCAGCTGCAGCAATGGCAGTGGTGTAACCTGGGAGCCCCTGAAAGAATTACACCTTCCATAATACATGACCCTCCACTGATGAGAAGATGGAGGGGACAGAAGGAGAAAAGTCTCCTTTGCCCCGTATGCTGTTGCTGCTGACACTGCTGCTTAAATGACTATGCTCAGCCATTTGACCAGGTAGGGGGAAGGAAAAGGAAGGGAAGAGGGTGTTTGGAGAGTAGTGGGTGTGGGCATCAGGGTGACTGAGGCAGGCGGGGGGTGCTGGATCTCTACTTATTTAAAGATTTACAATCCAGTTCCAAAGCAGCATACCACAAAATGTAAAATTACAAATGCCATAAAACAAAAAAAAGTCATTAAAGCCATAATAACATAAGAATTAACAATTAAAACCAGATAGTATTATATACACAACAGCCCCAGTAGAATCTTCTGTAATAGAAGAGGATGTTTGTGTGTCCATCTGTCTGTCAGCCCTATAGCTCCAAGATCATGAGCCCTAGACACCTGAATCTTGGCACACACACCAAGGAGATCCTAGGGGTGTGCACCTCAGGGCTATTTGATTTTTGTATTACATCAATACATTTTAATTAATTTTAATGTGTCAGTGTGTTTCAAGCCTGCACTACCATCTTCAGTCACTAGATGGAGGACTTCCCTAATCAACCAATAGCCTTACTGTTGATACAGTTTGAAGCCATGGGGGAGTACTCTGAGGGACAGAGTTATTCATATGGCTCCCTCCCCACTGTTGTGGGGCAGCCCCCATTAAGGGAATGGAGTGGGGAGAGCCCTCCCTCAGGGGCTATACTAGTGCACCATGGTAGGTGCCATGCCTAGGGGTGCTAACAGGTGTGGCTTCACTCAAATCGAGAAGGCACAGTGTTTACAGCTCTGACAGCTGTGTAACTTTGCTTGAAGGCTGCGCTGTATTGAACTAAGGAATATTCCAACCCGGGTGAAGCCGGGTCCATTCACTAATCTTAAATAAAATATAGGCCAAAGTAAACAGGTGACTCTTTAGGGCTCATTTGAAAGACTGTAATGATGAGGCCTGGTGGACATCAATTGGAGCAGAGGCCCACAAGCAGCAGGGGCACTACCGAAAAGGCTATGTCCTTCATGCCCACCAGCCTTATTGTTCTTACAGGTGGGCACACAAGTAGGGCCTCCAGTGCTCATCCCTGAGCATGGGCAATGTGGTATCAGTGAAGGAGCTCCTCCAAGCAACCTATACCCAAACTATCTAGCACTTTAAGCTCAGAAACGCACTGGCAATGTATTTGGGAGACAGGGAGATGGAGAACTTGCCTCCTGCTTTGCATGAATTCCTCTGGCAACCCTACACTGAACAGATCTTCTGGTTTGGATATTGCAGTTTAATGGGAATATTTAGCATTTATATAGTGTTTTTCATAAATGTTCAAAGCACTTAATAATAGACCTCTCATCAGTCCTTACAACAGCATTGTAGGCCAATAGTACTGAAGAAAATTGAAACTGAGAGATAATAGCAGAGTTTATGGCTGAGTTTATACTTGAACCACAAACTTCCTGCATTGCTGCTGATGCTCTTCACCACTACACTACCACTTATTTACCTATCCTTAATGAATACATCAATTGAATATTCTCTTATTATGTGATGCTCCTTAAAATATCAGAAAACAATAAACTTTTCCCATCACCCCTTAGGTTTCGATACTAAGCGTGGTTCCTTCTGCCATGTGATCAGTTCCTGACACTGCAGGGGTAACATAACTGGGAACTATGGAGGTTGAGGGGACTATGCGGTTACTTCCTGTAGTGGGTTACACTGGAAGACGGCGAGGAGTATAGTGAGTTTCCACAGTTGCGTTCTGCACAGTTTGTTAAGTGCATGGAGGCCTGAGTTAACATAGTATAGAGGAGTCTTCGAGGTAAGTAAGTAGGCTGTCTTACACAGGAGTGCTGGTGCCAGACAAGGCTGGTTCTGTATGTCAACATACATGAAGATGTTTGATTCTTGCCAGGTCGCTCTGGTCCCTCAGATAAGAGCACAGTGTTATGCCTCCCTGATGAGCTGAGAGTCGGAGGGAGCAATCCTATGGCTGCTAGTCAGCGGCTAGATGGCCATAGGATATGTGGTTTTCTGGGAACCAACCTCCCCCTCTTCCACGTGGAACAGCCCTGTGCTCCGCGCTCGCAAGAGAAGCATGGAGTGGCCCAAACGGGGCATTCCAGGGGGCATTCTGGGTGAGGAAGCGGAAATGCCAGTACGACACATCCTATGTGTCGTCCGGCAGCCTCCCCCCACCCGCTCTGCCTTCCTGCGGCTAGACAGCTGAAATCGGCTGTCTAGCAGAAAATGCAGGGTGGCTGAAGTGTGGAGGGGACGATCCCCTCCATGCTTCTTCTGCCCTGCATTGGATAGGCGGTCGCCTCTGAGTTTGGAGGCGGCTGCCCATCTCCATAGGATTGCACCCTTAGACTGGAATTTTCCTTCCTCTTTCTGTTAAGGAAGGAACATTTATTGCTTTGGCTGTGATGCCTTAAGCATCCACTAGGGCATGGAGGGAAATGTAGATAAGCATTGTTCAAATTATGCCAAGTTGATCTTGCCCCAAGGAGAATCTATGCGTATACCAACTTGAGGAGTTGATTATCGGCCCGTGGAGAGGGGTCCTGTGTATCTTGATTGGGACCCAGATACAAGCTACCTTATACTGATTTAGACCACTGGTCCCTCTAACTCAGTATTGTCAACACTGGCTGGCCTCAACTCACCAGGGTTTCAGACAGGGACTTTTCACAGCCCTGCTTGGAAATGCCAGGGAGTGAACCTGGGATATTCAGCATGCAAAGCATATGCTCTACCACTGAGCTATGGTCATTCCCAGACAGATATTACTTATGGCTGCATTGTAGCATAGGAATGCAACTACACAGAAAGGGCAGCCAGTTGCATTTCCTGATCAGAATCCATCCCCAATCTCTCTCCCTCCCCCATCAGTACTTTTAACCTTTCCTTTTACAACTGTGTGTTCTAGACCTTTTATCAGCTGTCTGGCTTTTTCTCTGAGTTGTTTGCAGCTTTTTCAACATCCTTCTCAAATTGTTTGAGAAGCCTCAGCATTCTTTGCAGTTTGTCAACATCTTTCTTGAATGATGCCCTCAGTAGCAGAGTGCTCCAAATATGGTCTTCTTTATGTTGACTAAATTGGTAGTATAGCACTTCCTGAGCCTTGAATATGTTGGTACTGTTGATGAAGACAAAGCATTACAGATTATGTTACACAAGGCAGCTTTCCAATCCTGGTCTTTTGCTGCCACACTCAAGAGGTGCAGACATGATCCCTCTGTTTCTCTTTATGGCAAATTTGCTCAGTATGACTGCTGTGAGTGGCTTCCATTTGCAAATGGGCTAGATTATGGCAGCTAGATTATGGCAATCAGGTCATTTTCCTGATTCAGTTGCTCAGCACAGTCTTCGAAACAAATACTTTGGAAAGTCTGGACCAGTGGTTGAACAGTTATGGCCATCCCTTCCTTTTATCACATGACCTGATTATATTTTCCTTGGGAAAACAAAGGTGACGTGCTTGGAGACATCTACTAAACTGGAGAGAGGTGATTTTTTCCCCCCAGTCATAGCTTTCATTGTTTATTTTGGCACATACCTGTCAGGGTGGCAGCCATTCAGATGCAAGCCTTGTTTCTACTTCCTATCACCCTGGATAATTATGCAATTTCCTCCTTCTTTGAACTCTGGGCTTGCAACCATCTGTTTTACCATCTCCTAAATGATGGAAGTAGTATGCAAGCAGGAAAATCGATAGTGACTCAGCAGTGATGACTGGTGGAAGGATTATTCTCTGCTTCTTACTCTTTATACTCCTAAATGCATTGGGAGTAAAACATTTATTCCAAGCTGTTTCAACCATCTTTAACAGCTTCCACTACCAGTGCCTTAAGGGTTTACTGGACATGTCAAAAAACCAGAGGGAGGTGAACAAATTCTAGTTTTCCTACACTGATATGTGCGTAACCTTCTAAGAAAGCATGTAACCAAGTGACCTAAGCAGTATCTTGAGTAAAACATGAGTACAGATTCATCTCCTTTAGACAAAACTCTTATTAAATACAATATTCAGTTACAGAGAAGAAACAGGAAAACAGACACACCATAGCATAAAAACATGGCATACCTTAGCAGGTTTTGTTAATGACTGGCTTGGGCGAACTAGGGGTGGACGGACTCACTGGATCCTGTGCTTGGAGGGTTCTTGAGCAGCTGCTGCTGCTGCTGCTTGCCTGTGCGAGCCAGGCTGTGGGAGCCCCCAGAAGGCTTGGAGACCTGTCTGGGAGTGCACTGCCCCTGCCCTCTCCTTCATGCGAGCCACCATCTTTTATGCAAGATGGGGCTCTATATTTTGGTATATTTACTGTTGCGCAGAATGGCGGCCATAAAGGGCCATTTCCACAACATTAGAGGCCTATAATGTTGTGGAAATGGTCCTTTACTGGTGCTGTTGTGTGCAACAGTAAATATATAAAAATATAGAGCTCCATCTTGCATAAAAGATGGCAGCTTGAACGGAAGACGGGCAGCTGCTGGATGTGGGCAGACAGGTCCATTAAGTCCCAGCTGCTCACGTGGCTCAGTGGCAGGGGCAGCAGCTCGCTGAGCTGGATTCAGGGCGGGTGGGTGGGCAGGGAGAAGTCTGATGGACTCTCAGACCCAGTCAGGTGCCCACGTCATATCTAGGGTGAACTGATCAGGGCTTTTAAAACATCCAGTTCGTATCCCCCCCCCCCCCAGTAGCTTTTCAAGGTGTTTCAAGCAATAAATGGCACTGGCTCCCTGGTTAACCTAGACAGCCTAGGAGTCTCTCTCACAGACGTCAGGTACAAGCCAAAAAAGAGTGAGAGAGAGTTTGCAGTTGTTCCAATATCATTAGATGTCTCACCTGGGCATCTGGATCAGAGCTCCACACCCTTGGAACTCTGGGCCAATTAAAGCCAGGCAAGCCAAGAATGACATTGTGCACCAGAGCTGAAGAATGACGCCTTTTCCCTGCTAACAAAGCCCATTAATACTGGAATGGTGAATCCTGGGGTGGGGCAGAAAGACCCCTCTGCACTTAGATCACTGTCCTAGGCCTCAGTCAAGGACTCCTTTGTGTGGATTCACTCACAGAACACGTAAACCAGTGGTAGACAACGATACTCCCAAGCAACATAGCAAAATCAACCCATCTATGCCTGCCCATTGCCCTGCTCACTGGTGCCCTTCAAATGTCTAAACGAATCTATTAACCTTGGCTATTATCCCCACTCTAGCTGCAGGAGGAGCGGAAACTGTCCAGAAGTTCACAGATATTTTAAGCTCCTGGAGGTTCCTTTGCTGAACAGTGTTGTCATCTAGCTAACTGAGAAATAACAGCCATGCGAATACATGTTGGTAGTTCTCTGAGAAAATCAGAGTGGTCAGGGTGGTGGCTGCTATTTTCAGCTTAATTAGTACTTTGGACTTCATTTGTCACCTTAATCATTCTAGACAGACATCACAGAAATAAAATATTTTCTAAAAACAGCAACAACCAAACCTTGACATTGCTTTGGGCATGTTTTCATTGTTATTTAGTTCTGTTCGTTTGAGTGCTTGTTTTGAGGTGAAGTTTAGGATTACACATGGATGGATGGATGGATAGACAGATAGACAGACAGAATTTAATTTAATTTGCATTTGGATATGGAATCATAGATTCATAGAATAGTAGGGTTGCAAGGGGCCTATAAGACCATTGAGTCCAATTCCCTGCTCAATGCAGGAATCCAAGTAAGAGCATCGGAATCTAAGTCAAAGCATATAAACCTACCACATTCACTCAGTCTTCCTGAATCAATATGTGAACTGGAACGCAGGTATCCTTTGGTGTTCACACTTGTCAGATTTTTGTGATGCAGTTCTCAAAACAAAAAACCAAAACTGCTAAGAAAAATCCATATATTAGGGGAAAGTGAGCACAAAGTTAGTGAACAGAAAGTGCAAGGAAGCATTATGTGAGGGAAAACTGCTTGCAAAACGTGTGTATTAGGCAAAGAAGAGCGTACGTTAGGAGAAATGGGCATGAAAATGTATATGAATTATTGTACATGAACACGTATATGAACTTTCGTGCAGAGGTTCCCCTTGCCCCCGGTAAACTGGTGCGGAAATAGGATGGAACAAACCAAGGCTTTAGGGACTGAAAAAATGAGAAACTGGGAGAAACTGAAACTGACAAATTTGTCCATCCCGTGTGTGTGTGTGTGTGTGTGTGTGTGAGAGAGAGAGAGAGAGAGAGAGGGAAAGAGAGAGACGGAGAGAGAGGTAACAAGAGTGTGAGGTAGTATTAGTTTAAAGCCAGGGAAGTGTTAGGAATGGTACACTAACTCAAAGGAGACAGACAGAAAGTGATGGTGACGGATTATCTTGGCCAATGTTGACAGCCACATTGCACTTGAATAGAAAGGAGAATCTAGCCCAACACTGTATTCTAAAGATGTTTATCTGAAACACTGAAACCAGATGGCTGTCAGGCTTTTCTTTTGAGATCTGGGTCGACACAAACAGCAGATGAGGTGATGAAAGTATTCATGAAATTTACCATTTCAGGCTTGAGAAGGCATGATTTGGGGCATGCTGGAATATTGCACTGTACAAGAATACTGTCATGTCAGGACACAAGTAGGCATGATAGGGGAGTTTTTTCCACCTCCAGATTCGATCCCTTGTATCTCCAGCTCAAAGGAACAGAAAGCAGAAGAAGTGAAAGACCTCTACCTGAAATCCTGGAGAGCTGAGTTGACCAGGGGTGGTAGTCTTCCAGATATTGTTGGATTCCAACTCACATCCATCCAAATCAGCATACCCAATGGTCAGGGATGATGGAAGCTGTAGTCCAACAACATCTGGAGGGCCACACCCCTGGAGCAGACAAAGTTGGGCTAGATGGACCAATACGTTGACCTAGTATAAAGAAGCATCTTATATTTTGGTGATGCAGGAGATGCACAAATAGGACCTACATCATTAACAATGAAATAAAACAGGCAGCAGCTGCAATGTCTCTCTCTGCGTGCGGTCCAGGACTATGACACTGCAGGAGGGGGTTAATTTTCTGAGGAAAATTGCCCTTCTCCTTGCAGTTGGGTGAATATGCAGGAACCACAAGGAATGTTTTAAAAATGTATTTCACCTATCCCAGTACAAGAGGAATAGGGAACCATCAATGTTTTAGATTAAAAACAAAACAACAACAAAAACACCTTTGGTTTCTTCAGAAATTGTGAGCAAAAAGGTAGCCAATATAAATTCTCAAAGTCCCTTTGACAGAGGGAGGGGGTTTGTTTTTTGTTTTTTTTTGCTTTTTTCTCTTTATACTGCTCCTTCTCCCTCAATATTTCATTGATCATCCTGATAATTTCAGGGTATGCAAAACCAACGCTTTGTTCTGGAACCTGTACATTACAGAATGATTCAAATCATTTACATTTCATGAAGGTTAGAGCAACCCACCCTGATCACCGTTTAACGTGGTGGAACCCTTAAACAAACTAACTAACTAACTAACTAACTAACTAACTAACTAACTAACTGGTAGGCCTTAAATATCCATCACTACTGTGATGGCTATAATAAATAAGAGAGGAGATCATAGAGTCACAGAGCTGGGAGGGACCTTGTAGGCCATCTAGTCTAACCCCCTTCCTTGATGCAGGAAATCTAATGGAGTTCTGGTTGTCCTTAATGCACAGTTACTGGGGCCATGGTGGCTTAGTGGTTAAGATGCTGAACTGCAGGCCGGAAGTTCGGCAGGACAGCAGTTCGAGACCCGAGTGCTGAGTGACGGAGTGAGCTCCCGTCTTCAGTCCCAGCTTCTGTCAGCCCAACCTAGCAGTTCGAAAGCAAGAAATTGCAAGTAGATAAATAGGTACCGCTTCGGTGGGAAAGGTAACAGTGTTCCGTGCACCTCGGTGTTCAGTCATGCCGGCCACATGACCACGGAAGCGTCTTCGGACAACGCTGGCTCTTCGGCTTAGAAATGGAGATGAGCACCACACCCTAGATTCGGACACGACTGGTTGGGGACACCTTTACCTTTACCTTTTTAATGCACAGTTAGTTCACTTTGGCTGAATATAACAACATCCCCTTTGGAAACAGAAAAAAAGGGCTAGAATGTTGCTGATGATGTCTCTCTGTTCATGCTACTATCAGGAGATATTGCAGTCCTGCCATTCTTGAGGCGTGAAATACTTCCTGTATCTGGAGTGCCTAGTGCTCCTACTTGCATCTGTGGCTGTGTTGCCCAACTGAGAAGTTTCTTGTGCTGCTTGAATATCTATGGTGGCCATGTGTCCTAATTTACAGTGCTTTATCTGAATATCTGTCAGAGCACAGCCCTCTCTTTGAAGGGGCATCCCATCCAAGTCTGGTTTAAAGAGAAGGAGCTATCAGGAACCAAAGCAGGGACCCTGAAGTTGCCCATCAATGGTTAGCACCCGGACAGCAGACTGAGCCGGCACCCGGATAACAGTCTTCCCTGCTATGGGGAGTTAATTGGACTTCTATTTCAATCATAGCAATTATTTCTAACTATACATTTATACATATGAATTAGCATATGCACATTTTATGCAAATCTGTGTCCCGTTTTGTCCCCTTTTGGGGTAACGCATGTCCTCTTTTTGGGCAATGCATAAGTAGGGATGTATGGATTGTGTGAAATCTGTTCCATCTATGTTTTGTGGGTTGCCAGGCACCTTTCGTTCCATCATCCGCCCATCGACAGAATTAGATTTTTTGAGTTTCTGAATGTGCACAAATTTGCAGGTGCACAAATGTCCAATTCCCTGCAAAATGTGCAAATCCCTGCGAAATGTGCAAATTGTGCAAATCCCCCCAAATGTGCAAATTTGTAGCTGCAAAAATGTGCAAATCCCTCCAAATGCACATTTTCACACATTAGCCTATGGGGGAAATGCGCATCTTTGGCTGTTTAATTGTTTTTGTGTGTGCATATTTTTCTATGATGAAATGTGTGCTAAATTCCTGAGGGTTAGAAAAATGGTCTGCAAGTCTCTGGAATCCACCTGGCAGGGGGCAAAGCCAGTCTGGTGTGGAAACCATAGGTCAGATTCATAAACATCTGAACTCATTTGGTTCCATTATGGGTTTCTCCGACATCCCTATGCATAAGTGGCTACCCTATGATTATTATTGGCCCCTTGCTTGGCCCAGCAGAGCATGCAAGGCCTCTGTGGGAATCTGAGTGGGTGTGTTGCTTACCGTCAGCTAATTCCAGGTGAAGGGAAGAGAGGAAAGAGGGAGTCTGATTTATCTAGGGATGTGCAAACTCACCCCCATCTGGGTTCTCCAGACTCCTGCCCAGCCCCTGCCCCCACTCACCAGTTCCCAGACGGCATTTGCATCCCTCTCACTCTCGGCGAGCAGCCTGCACTCACCCCAATGGTGTTATCAAGCTCTGTGGTCATCACGTCTAAAAAAATAAAATGGAGATTGCAAAAATGTGCATGTTTTTGTATGCACAAAATGCGCATTTTGTGAATGCACATATTCTCATGTGTGAAATGCACATTTTTGCGAAGTGTGTGTACAAAAATGTGCATTTTTCTAAAATATGCATTTTCGAGCATACGCAAATATGTGCATTCGCAAAACGTGTGTTTTCTCACATGCGAATAGCACATTTGCAAAATGCGCATTTTCACATGTGCGCAAATTTGCACATTTTGCATTCACCATTTTATTTCTCAGAAAATGGCGACCACAAAGCTTGACAAGACTGCTGGGGTGAGTGCAGGCCAATCGCCGAGCGTGGGTAGGGGGCGAGCAGGGGCAGGGGCTCGGCGAGCGGGGCTCAGGGATGCGGGCAGAAGTAGGTCCACTGGATTCCTGGACTGAATCGAGCACCCGTGCCATCCCTAGATTTATCCTTAAGGGGACAGTGCATAGTGAAGTTTCTTTCCTCAGCACAACACCACCCCATCTGGTCCTCTCCATGCTATGAAGCAACCAAAGTGGTCCAGTTCTGGCAGAAAGGCTGATGGAGCCAGAGTCTGGCTGTGGGAGAGAAATCTGTCATAATGCAAAAAGCCTAGAAGAACTCATTGTGTGGGATTCCTGTTAGGTCTCTGATTGTTGAGCTCTGCCCATTGTCTGCAGAAGCAGATGCCTGATATATTAGGCCAAAGCTTGAAAAATGCAGTTTCTGTTAGTACAGTCCTGGTTCCTATCTGAGCTGGGGTCTTGGGCATGCTGCTTTCCATCTGCAACTTTAGCAAAGTGTGACGGGCTGTAAAATAAATACCTACATCGTGGTGTTTTTGTTTTTTTGTTGTTTTGCACTTCACGTTCATCTTCTGCTGGCATGAAAAGCTATCAATAGCTAGAGGATAAAACCATAAGAAGGAACTTCCCAGCCCTTAATAGCAACTGTACTAGTAGGGGGAGTGGTGGAGGGAGAGCCAAAGTGACGTGAGCATCTTGGGTGCGCAGAGCATTTATTATACCTTGTAGTAAAAATGTGTCACTCTCAGCAGAAACTGTGAGTGCCAAAGGAATAAAACACATCTGTGGACTGTTTCCGTCCACTCTAATGCATGTTGGTCAAATTCAGAGAGCTGGCTTCTCCTGATCTTGGTGGCACCAGTGGCTTTCACTTAGATCTGGGAAAAGCTCTAAGCATCTGTTGGGCATGCTCTGAGTTGGATTCCTGCACTGAGCAGGGGGTTGGACGCGATGGTCTTGTAGGCCCCTTCCAACCCTGCTATTCTAGGATTCTAAGATGAAGCTGGACAGCCATTTGTCAGGGAAGCTTTGACTTGATTCCTGCACTGAGCAGGGGGTTGGACTCGATGGTCTTGTAGGCCCCTTCCAACCCTGCTATTCTAGGATTCTAAGATGAAGCTGGACAGCCATTTGTCAGGGAAGCTTTGACTTGATTCCTGCACTGAGCAGGGGGTTGGACTCAATGGTCTTGTAGGCCCCTTCCAACCCTGCTATTCTAGGATTCTAAGATGAAGCTGGACAGCCATTTGTCAGGGAAGCTTTGACTTGATTCCTGCACTGAGCAGGGGTTGGACTCGATGGTCTTGTAGGCCCCTTCCAACCCTACTGTTCTATGATTCTATGAAAGTTTTCTAATCCCTTCTGCCTAAACCCCTCTGCTTAGATATGAAATGTTTGGTAGTCCTTGAGGGTATACTTATTGCGTAGCCCAACAGCACCTCCAGACTACAGCAGTATGAAGATTTATTAGCTGAGTGCAGATTTTAATCCAAGTCTTCCCAGTCTTCTAGTGCTCTAACCACTGCATCGCCCTGGCTCTCTAGTATTAGTAAGATTTTGTGCTCCTGATCCTGCAGGATCATAAAATCTGACTGGTCCCTGGCTGCCTCCGACACAGGGTGCCCACTTTGGCACTGCCATAAAAGAGGACAAAAGAGGACACAAAATGGCATAAAATTTGCATATGCTCATGCATATGTATAGATGCAGATTTAGAAATAATTTATATAATTTAAATAGAAATGCAGTGCATTCAGAACAGAATGGAAGTTGCTGATATTGCTTGCCAGCCATCTCTGTCAAAGGAGTGCCTGCAAGTCCAGTGAAGCAAGCGTGAGATGGGAACCAGGTAAGCCAAGAGGGGAGGGGGAAAGCATGGAGCTACACTCAGAACTGGGAATCAAAGAGACACCTATCTGCAACTTATTTTAGCTTCCTTCCTTGCTTCTTGGGGAAGAACCCAAATAGAAGGAAAACAGAAATGGGCCCTTCCATTCCCCATTGCGATGTTTTGTCCTTGTTTATTCATTTGCTTATTTGTGACATTTACATCCTGCCTTTCTTCCAAGGAGCCCCAAGTTGTGTACATGATCCTCTTTCTCTCTATTTTATCTTCACAACAACCCTGTCAGGTTGGTTAGGCTGAAAGTCAGTGATTGGCTCAAAGTCACCCAGTGAACTTCATGGCCAAGTGGGGATTAGAACCTGAACCTCCTGAATCCCGGTCCAACACTCTAACCACTACGCCAGACCGGGTCTCATTGTTGATGTACACACATGAAGAAGCATAACAACAGCTGTGGTTTTTCAGCAAACATGGTTAAGTGGTAAGGTTCTGACCTGTTCGTTTATGTCCAGTAGCCTTTAAAACACACACACACACACACACACACACACAAACACACACACTCACACACACACGTATGTGCATGAAAAATGGTTAACACAGGAAACAAAGATGGGGTTGGTCATGGGCAGTTGGCTTGAAGCTTTGGATCCCAAACCCAAAGCAGTTCAATTTGAGCTGCATTCAATGGCTCTGAGTGCCCAGCTATCTCAGCGTTACATTTCTGCAGCATTGCAACCATTGTACATTGAAAACATTTCTACTCGAAACAGGGATGACGAGCATCCCCTGCCAGCCGCTGTTATAATCTGACTGATCCACAGGATGCCAACACTTGACAGAGAGAGCCTCTCCATCCTCCTGTTTCTTGCCAAAAACACTGAGAGTAGTGACAACCAAGCTCTCTCAACATGTGACATCTGTCAACTCCCTGGATGCCTTACATTTGGGCTTCAGACCAGAGCACAGCTTGGAGATAGACCCAGTAGCACTAAAAGATGACCTCCTCTTGGCAGTTTGAAAAAAAGCTATATTGCAAGCGCCCATACAACTTCATTTCTTCTCTCCAGGTTTTAATTAAAACTGATAAAAAATAAATTTGGGAAGACTGGGAGGGGGGAGGGAGGGAGAGAGATGAATCCAGGCCTGCCCAGAGTCCGAGAGTGAATTAAGCCAGTGGCTCCTGGTCCAGATAGTCTATCCCGTTGAGTGTATGGGATGCTGGCACTGGAATCCCCATTGGGACACCATTGGGGGGGGCATGAAGGTTTATGGCCCTGGATCTGCCATCCCCACCCCTGCAATAAATAAAATCTTTGTTACACACATGCACTCACAACTCCGCTTCCCTGTTTTTTGGGGGGGAAATTGTTGTGCTATGAAAATGACAACTTGAATGTCACAGATTTGCATTATATCTTTTATAGGAAATACAAGAACAAAGACAATTTGTAGAGAACACTGTCTTGAACCTCTCTCTTGATTCCCTTCATTATGCAAGCTGGTAAAGTTTCAAACATCCTTAGCGTTATCAAACTGCCACCATCTAATCAGCATCTTGTACCCCAGCTAGTCTGCAATTCCCTAGTGCAGGCTTCACCAATCTGGATCCCTCCAGATGTTTCAGATTGCAACTCACATCATCCCTGACCATTGGCTGTGCTGTCTGGGGCTGATAGGAGCTATAGGCCAAAACATCTGGAGGGAATCAAGATAGGGAAAGTTGCCCTAGTGTGACAATATTGTTCTATATATGTAAACTGGCTTAGAGCATAATCCTAAAACAAGCCATGGGTTATTTGAGGGTTGTCTAACTCTCAAAGCAGTGGAGCCTGGTGGCTCTGATTTCAGTAGGGCAGTAATTTTATTCATTTATTCATTTATTAAATTTATTAATCATCCATCTGACCTGTCACCCAGCCACTCTGGGCGATGTACGATAATACAACTGTTTAAAATAATAAAATTCCAAATTAAAACATCATATTTCAAAAAATACCCTAACCCATCCCAAAGGCCTGCCTGAGCAACCACATTTTTAATGTGTGGCAGAAGCTCATTAAAAAGGGGGCATGGCAGAGTTCCCTAGGGAGGGAGTTCCACAGAGTGGGGGCCACCAGAGAGAAGGCCCTCTCCCTCGTCTTCACCAGCCTAGCTGTCCTGGCTGATGGGACAGAGAGAAGGCCATCCGAGGCTGATCTTGTTGAGTGGCCTGTCTGGTGTTGCTGGAGGTGCTGCTTTAGATAGGCTGGGCCAGAACCGTATAGGGTTTTTAAGGGTTCAGCATCTTGGATAGCTCCTTTAGAGGTTTGGCTGGTTCTGACTGAAACCCAGAATGGATTCACAACCCCAGCAAAATCAGTCACCAGTCTCCACTGCCTCAAACAACCTCTGCCACCTGGGTTCACATGACACGACAAGCCACAGCAAGTCTGCTGCCTGTGGGTGACATGCCTGGCACAATGCGATAAGCCCCGCAGGTAAATTGCACCACAGTGGGCTGTGGTGTCATGAGAACCAGGTCACTGTAACCCAACAACAATCCATCGGTCCTATTTGTGGTTTAAAGCTGGTTAACAAACTAGGGCTTGTTTGTGGGGATTGGTTCAGACACAACGACAAGCCAGATTTCAACAAAATATACCATGGCTTAGCATTATGTGTAAACCAGGCCAGAATATAGGATAGATGGATAGATAGGTAATGCACTCTGCTTTAACCTTGGTTGCATATGGTCAGGAAAAAAAACAGCTAGGAAGGGAGAGAATGCCTCTTTCTTCCTTGACTAGGTGGTACCCTCTTGTCCTTAAAGGAATGGCACCTGGATGTGGAGAAAACTGGCAATATCCAGAGCATCCTCTCCAGAGCCAAGCCTAATACATGCGGGCGGCAGATTGATAAAATATGGTTGCTGTGGGAACAATAGCTCTTGAATTTCTTGACATGTGTCCAATGAAAAGTCTTAACATTAATGTTGCATTAGCATAATAGTTGGTGCGGAGGCTTTTGGTTTTTTTTTTTTTCCCTTTTTCCTTTTTACATTTAATTAAACAGGATGATAGAGTGGAATCTGTTAAGGAATTTTAAGCCAATATTTCAGCTCTTTTTGCCAGCACTGAAGATGTATAAGGGATTCTTGCTCTTGCAGAGCTCATAAGAACTCTTCAACGGGCAAGGCTGAAGAGATACTGTTATAGACGCCATTGTCATCTCTGATTCTGGCCACCCTTTTCCCTTTCCTTGTCTCTGAAGGAAACCTCTTGCACTGGACCAAGAGCAAGTTAGCTGGGCTGCTGACTCATTTTTGTGCAACTTCCCACGAGCTTGCAACCCACAGCCTAAGTCCTCCTCCTCTATGGCCTGAAGAATTTCATGCATGGGGAGGGGGGGTTGCTGGGTGGGGATGGATTTCTCTTCATACATCAAAAAAGCTGATAATAGTTTTAAAGAGAATTGAAAGTGGTTTGAGAAAGAGAAAACACACATATTTTAGAGATGATCTGAATATCCCTGCAGGGGAATGTCCAGGAGTTTCATTGAGGGAGGGGATGGGGGGGGGATCCTGAAAGAATAAGATGGGGCTGTTTGGGTGGGCCCATGGGGCAGCTGGCTTTTTTTCTGCACAGTGTCCCTGGAAAGAACTTAATGTGATCAAATAGTATCATTTCTAGCAACATAAGACAGTGTGGTGTAGTGGTGAGAGTGTTGGACTGTGACTCGGGAGATCTGGGTTCTAGTCTCCATTCAGCCATGAAGTTCACTGGTGACTTTGGGCCAGTCACTGACTCTCAGCCTAACCTACCTCATGGTGTTGTTGTGATGACTGAAATGAACAGGAGGAGGACCATGTAATCCAACTTGGGTTCCTTGCAAGAGGAAAAAAAGGGACATAAAGGTAATAATAAATAATGATATAAGTAATAAATAAGTAAATGAGTAATACATAAGTAAATAAATAAGTAAATAAATTCCAGCCCCATTCAGAAAATGTGTGGCAGGAGCCATGCATTTTTTAATTTTAAAATTCTAAAAACATAGCAAATTGAAAGAAAAGCTCTTGGACCACCACATAACTGTAAGTTAATTTTACTAAGTAACCCTTCACAAAAGTCAACTGAGTTTTTCCCATGTGCACCGATGTCAAAATTTTCCCCTTCATCTGAGTTGGAAACAAAGGTCAGACAAAGGTGCGTGTGTGTGTATCTTTGCACAGCCCTAATTTTTTAAAAAATGGATTTATACTTCTCCCTTTAATGGGTTTCCAGGGCAGCTTACCCAAAGATAAAAATTACAATAAACGTGTTGAAATAAAAACATTCAAACACCACGGTAGGAAAGCAGTCAGTGGAATTAAATATACAGACAAAGCTACATAAAAGCAATGTACAGGGGAGTGAAAAGCCTGGGAAATGTTTTAAAAAGGCCTTTGCCTGGCACCAAAATGACATCAAGGTACATATCATGCAAGTCTCCCTGGGGAGAGTTTTCCATAGTTGGGGTGCCTTCACCACGTCGGTCCTTTCTCCTGTAGCTATATCAGATATCAAGTCTATGCCAGCAATGTGAAGCGATAATTGGGTTCTATTTTGTTCTCTGATCCCACAGGCCTCAGCCTAGCGATGCGGGAGAAATTTGTTTGCTTCACATTTTAATCTGAAGTTATCTAATTTCACACTTTTGAATCAATATGCCAGTTATCCTTTGAAATTTGCACTTTTCCAAGTGTTGTGATGGAGTTCTCCAATTAAAAATGAGTACAAAAATATGTATATTAGGGAAAGGTGCACACAAAAATGTGTATGTTCATGAAAATAACATTAAACATGCAGTATATTGGGAAAATGGCTTGCAAAAATGTGCATATAAGGCATGATGGCAAAATGAATTGATTAGGAGAAATGCACTCAAAAATGCATATTTTTTATGCAAACTGATTTTTTTTTCAAAGTTCGGGACAACCCAGATTTAAGTTTGGAAAAAAATATCAATGTTTGGGACAAACCCGAACTTAAGACTGGAAAAATGTGAAATAGAGAGGAACCAAAATTTATAGATTTGTCCACCCTACCATCTATCTTGGAAACAGCTTGAACAGCATCCTTCTCTAAACAAATGAACTTGTCTTTTGAACACTAGGTGGCAACAGCATGAACCTATCTTACAAGAGTGACTTTGCATGATACACCACATGGTATGTGACTTTGCATAGTACACACGCAGACACTTCTTTTATCTCACTGTTACCTCTGGCCAAACAGGTTGTGCAGGTTTTTGAAACAATTCAAAAACCTGCTAAAACTGTTTACCAGAAATGGTGACAAGTGTGTATGTCACTGCAGCGATCCTTCTCTCACATGCTCTCTAAAAAAATGGATGCTTGTCTCCAGCCACAGCTGATTATAAATGCTGTTGTATGTATTGTATGTGTTTAATCCTTGTTTGGGCATCACAGTTTGTTGGGGGCACTGTTCCAATGCAAGTGCTAATTTGATTCTCATTCCCCCCCCAAAAAAGGTTACCAAAAAAGGTGTACGCCATTGATAGGTGTTTCACCTTAAAGTGTTTCTCCCCCTCCCCTGAGGCACTAAGTGTTAAGAACTCCCTCTCCATCTAATGTTCTCTCAGTTAAGTTCAGCTATCAGACAAATAGACATATGGACTGTGCTAAAGTTAGGTATTGTAGATAGGAGAAAGATGTTCATATGGCAACCGTGTTATTTAGCCTTCTCTCATAACAGAATACCATACTGTTAAAAATTGTCTATTTTTATGTAATTTCTTCCACTTTATATTGAGATATAAAATTATTAGTCTAAGGTTGGCTCGCATCATCAGAGCTTTTGAATGTTGGCAGCATCCCTACAGTCTGTTGCGAGCACTAACTGCCAGTGAAGTCGCCTCATTGCGAGCAAAAAATAGGCCTTCCTGTTGAACCCCGCTGTGCCACCAACACAGCGCTGTGAGGCCGGATTTAATCCCTCGGCCTTAAGAAAGTTTGCAAGCTCTCCTCAGGCAGTTGTTGTGCCCTCAGGAAGGCAATGACTGATAATATGAAAGTCAACAGTCTCTGCCAGCATCCCAAAGGAGTGAAAGGAGACTTGGCAGGCTCGAGTAACTTTGGGAAAAGAATATATATATATATATATATATATATATATATATGCATGCAATATTCCTGCAACATTTTAGTTCCAGTGTTACATGGTTCTTGAAGAATGAATGCCATCTTATCCTTCCATGCCAATTTGCCATTAATATAAGGGCTGAAATGAGACTACTTACCTCAATGTGTGTGTGTGTGCTCAGGCACATGGGCTGTTTGGGTGTCATCTCCCAACCCCCCACCCCGTACCTTTAGCAATTTTTTTTCCCCTGGAGATTTTTTATACTTCTGCGAACATTGGGTTTCCCTAAACCTGCATGGATGGTCCCATTATGGCTACATAAGGGCCAGCATTTGGAGAATAGTAGATAGGATGAAGTTCCTTTGCCTCATTTTGTGTTTGCTTCCACAAGTGTCAAAAAGTGCCTTTTGTTTTTGGCACTTGTTTCAGAGGCATTTGCATTGTTTTGCTGATGTTCTTCTCAGTGCCATTCCTCTCTCCTTCATAGTCTGTGCATTCCTTGGCTTCATTTGCCCACACTGCTGTTGAAACCTAGTGGCTATACCAGTTCATGTGGTTTTTCTCAGTGGGTTGACAATATTATATCTGTCCTGATGATTGTCGAGAATGAAGCACCCAATAGCCCTGCAGGACTGGATGGTCTGTAATGCTTCTCTCCATCTTGTTTGCTGCCACCACCCCTGAATCCACCTTAGAATCTGGCTGACAGGAAGTCCAATATTTGTGTGTTGTTGTTACTAGGAAAGGGGGCAACTACCAGCTAAAACTCTCCAGATCCCACTGAGCAGATTGGTCTGTTTTTTCCTTGTCTCCCACTGATTAAGCGTGTAGCATGAACAAGTGCTTAGAAACGGCTTAGAAATGGGGATGAGCACCGCACCCTAGAGTCGGACACGACTGGTTGGGGACACCTTTACCTTTACCTTTTGGGGCCGTGGTGGCTTAGTGGTTAAGACGCTGAACTGCAGACCGGAAGGGACAGCAGTTCGAGACCCGAGTGCTGCGTGACGGAGTGAGCTCCCGTCTTCAGTCCCAGCTCCTGCCAACCTAGCAGTTCGAAAGCAAGAAATTGCAAGTAGATAAATAGGTACCGCCTCAGTGGGAAAGGTAACAATGTTCCGTGCACCTCGGTGTTTAGTCATGCCGGCCACATGACCACGGAAGTGTCTTCGGACAGCGCTGGCTCTTCAGCTTAGAAACGGGGATGAGCACCACACCCTAGAGTCGGACACGACTGGTTGGGGACACCTTTACCTTTACCTTTTACCTTTATGAACAAGTGCTCTGGCATGCAGGGGCGAATCCTTGGGCTATCAAAGTACCAGTAGTGTAGTGGCAAATTCAGAAGTGCAGGGTCCCTTCATGACAGTCACAGTCACACCCCCTCACAGCCATGCCCCCTTCTAAGATTATACAACCTTGTAAGATATACAGACTGGGATCCAAAAACAGTGCAGCTGAGGGTAAGGTGGTGGTATTTCAACTGGATGACTGAGAAAAAATGCAGGGGTGTGAAAATCTTTTTCACCCAGCCACCCAGCCACCCACTCACTCACTCAAACACAAATCTTTTAGGTTTTCAAAATATGATACTCTATGGAAGCTTCACCCTCTCAACTCAGCCCTCATGGATAGATCTATTCTCATTTAAACAGCCCCCTTGCACACTCACTTAGCACCCCAATGTTACCCATTAGCCTTCCCTAAGCATCTTCATTATATCTCCCCCTCCCGCTCCAACAGAAACTTCCATACACCAAGCTGGATTGAAACACACACACACACACACACACACACACACACACACACAGAGTGGTGTAGTGGTGGATTTGGAAATGCAGGAGCTCATTGTGACAGTCTCCAAGGGCAGTCCAAAAATTTCAGGCAGCTGTGTGGATCCATATCAACAAACCAGTTCTAGGAGTTTTCATCTCCACCAGGAGCAGGTCTTTGGTAAAGCGAATATGTCTTAATTGCCCATCCCAGACCAAGTCATCCCAAATACTTTGCATTCCAACATGGAACAATATATTGTTGCTTGGAAAACTCATTCCCCCCACAGCTACAGTGAGAATTGCAGCTAAGCTCAGAGGGAACAGGGAATTCTGAGGGGGGTGGCAGATGACATCAGAGTCCCTGCTAATGAAAAAGTGCCAGGGCTGCATCCCTGCAAGCCCTGCCTCGACTACACCACTGCAACGTACACAATCAACACCAAGTTTCAATAAGAATATGCTTTATTAAGATTAGAGATAAGGGATGAGGGAGAACTCATTTAGGTAGCATAAAAAGATAAACCAGTTTATTCTCTAAATAACCTACAGTAGACAATACTGAAAAGAGTTCACAACACTTACTTGCTCAAAGCAAGGATTAACCATCCATCCAGGATGTTCTGAGATGTCCAAGGGATGTTCAAAGGGGGTTATAGAAACATAGCAAGAAGGCCCAACTTTTATCCCAGGGAAAGGAGCATCTTCCAGGCAGATGTTACTACCATGGTAGGCTAGCTAGCTAAGGTTTCCCTGTGCACTTCGGAGCATGGCATTTCAGCACACAAGTAAGAACACTTCGGAGAGATGGTGGGCAATGAATTGTTTTCCAACTGAGAATCAGCAGTAGCACCCTAGGAAACAAAAGGGCATCAGACATTGTCAAAATTAAGGATAACTTTAGTGAGGTACTTTCTGTCTTTTATTTTGCAGTCTCAAACAGACCCTTTTGAAATGAATATCTAAATGAGAGAATATTCAATGCATCGCTAATCAATCCCGATCTGAGGTTTTTCATTAGTTTGGTGAAAAATAGGATTTTTAAAACAAGAAATAATTAATGCAGGCGGCAATGAGCAGAATGAAAGTTGTTTAAGTAATATGGACAGCATGTCCCTCTCTTTACAGTGAACTCATGCATTGTTCACTTCATATGTCTACCCTGAACCAAATTTGGACGAAAGAGATTGCTATAGGAGCAAAGTGATGATGTTGAATAATTCCCCCCATCCCATATGCCTCCCCACACTATAAGCTCTAGATAACTTTTGGATATATTTTATCCATGTAAGATCAGCTTTGTTTCACCAAAGTGTTTGCCAGTGGCATTTAAGACATCTATTTCTGGGGAGCCAGTTGTCTAAGTCTCTCTCTCTCTCTCTGTCTCTCTCTTTGCCATTCTTTGCATAAATGTCTGTGAAGCGACCAAACATTTTCGGTTGTTTGTTATTCAAATGGTTTATGTGAGCATATTGCAGCCTTTGGACTCCTTGCAAATTATTTTCACAGTAAGAAAATACAGCCTTTTATGAAGGTCAGCTAAGCCTTTGTTGTTGTTGTTGTTGTTCAGTCGTTCAGTCGTGTCCGACTCTTCATGACCCCATGGACCATAGCAAGCCAGGCCTTCCTGTCCTGTGCTCTCTCCCGGAGCGTGCTCAAGTTCATATTCATTGCATCGGTGATGCTATCTAGCCATCTCATCCTCTGCCGTCCCCTTCTCCTTTTGCCTTCAGTCTTTCCCAGCATCAGGGTCTTTTCCAGAGAGTTTTCTCTTCACATTAGGTGGCCAAAATATTGGAGCTTCATAGAATCATAGAATCATAGAATAGTAGGGTTGGAAGGGGCCTACAAGGCCATCGAGTCCAACCCCCTGCTCAATGCAGGAATCCAAGTCAGAGCATCCCTGACAAATGGCTGTCCAGCCTCGTCTTGAAGGCCTCCAGTGTGGGAGAGCCCACCACCTCCCCAGGTAATTGGTTCCATTGCCGTATTGCTCTGACACTCAGGAAGTTTTTCGTGATGTTCAGTCGGAATCTGGCTTCCTGTAACTTGAGCCCATTATTCCGTGTCCTGCACTCTGGGATGATCAAGAAGAGATCCTGGCCTTCTTCTCTGTGACAACCTTTCAAGTACTTGAAGAGCGCTATCATATCTCCCCTCAGTCTTCTCTTCTCAAGGCTAAACATGCCCAGTTCTTTCAGTCTCTCTTCATAGGGCTTTGTTTCCAGTCCCCTGATCATCTTTGTTGCCCTCCTTTGAACCCTCTCCAGCTTGTCTGCATCCTTCTTCAAGTGTGGTGCCCAGAACTGGACACAGTACTCCAGATGAGGCCTAACCAGTGCTGAGTAGAGGGGAACTAGTACTTCCCGGGATTTGGAAGCGATGCTTCTATGAATGCAGCCCAAAATAGCATTTGCCTTTTTTGCAGCCACATCACATTGTTGGCTCATATTCAGCTTGTGATCGACGACAATTCCAAGATCCTTCTCGCTCGTAGTGTGGTTGAGCCACGTATCCCCCATCTTGTAACTGTGCATTTGGTTTCTTTTTCCTAGGTGCAGAACTTGGCATTTGTCCCTATTAAATGCCATTCTGTTGTTTTCTGCCCAGCACTCCAGTCTATCCAGATCACTTTGAATTTTGTTTCTGTCTTCCAAAGTATTAGCTATCCCTCCCAATTTTGTGTCATCTGCAAATTTGATCAGCATTCCCTGCACCTCCTCCTCCAAGTCATTAATAAAAATATTGAAGAGCACTGGGCCCAGGACTGAGCCCTGCGGTACCCCACTCGTTACCTCTCCCCAGCTTGAGAAGGTCCCATTGATAAGCACTCTTTGGGTCCGATTCTGTAGCCAACTGTGGATCCACATGATCGTTGTTTCATCTAGCCCACTTCGAGCTAGTTTGCTCATCAGGATATCATGGGGCACTTTGTCGAAAGCTTTGCTGAAGTCGAGGTATATGATGTCTACAGCATTCCCACGGTCTACAAGGGAGGTGACTTGATCAAAAAATGAGATCAGATTTGTCTGGCAGGACTTGTTTTTGACAAATCCATGTTGGCTTCGAGTAATCACTGCATTGTTGTCAAGGTGCTTCCAGATGGATTGCTTTATGATCTGCTCCAGAATTTTCCCAGGGATTGATGTCAGACTGACTGGTCTGTAGTTCCCAGGTTCCTCCTTTTTACCCTTTTTGAAGATAGGGACAACGTTAGCCCTCCTCCAGTCATCTGGCACTTCGCCGGTCCTCCATGATTTCTCAAAGAGAATAGACAGCGGTTCTGAGAGCTCTTCTGCCAGTTCCTTTATGACTCTAGGATGCAGTTCATCTGGCCCTGGAGATTTGAACTCATTCAAAGTAATGAGGTGTTCCTTGACCATATGCCTGTTGATCTCAAGCTGCAATCCTGCCCCTTCAGCCTGTACTTCGCCTTTGCCAGGGGGGTCATAGACCCTCTTTTGGGAGAAGACTGAGCCAAAGTAGGAATTGAGCACCTCTGCCTTTTCTTTGTCCTCTGTTATCATTTTGCCATCCTTATTTAATAGCTGAACCACCATTTCTTTCCTCTGCCTTTTACTATGCACGTAGCTGAAGAAAGCCTTTTTGTTGTTTTTAGCATCCCTCGCTAACCTCACCTCGTTCTCCGCTTTAGCCTTCCTGACGCCATCCCTGCAATTCTGTGCTACCTGCCTGTACTCTTCCTTTGTTACTTGGCCTTCTTTCCACTTCCTATATGTGTCCTTCTTTGTTTTCAGGTCATCCCTAAGCTTTTTGTGAAGCCACATTGGCTTCTTCTGTTGTCTTCCACCTTTTCTTCTTGTTGGAATTGTTTGTGATTGTGCCTTGAGAATTTCCTTTTTTAAAAGTTCCCACCCATCTTGGACTCCTTTTCTCGCTAGCATTGCTTGCCATGGGACCTTACTGATCATTGTTCTGAGTTTATTAAAATCAGCTTTCCTAAAATCCAGGGTACGCGTTTGAGTACACTCGGCTTTTGCTTCCCTTAGAACCAAGAACTCAAGTACAACATGGTCGCTTTCCCCCAGAGTTCCTGTAACTGCTACTTTATCCACTAAGTCATCTCTGTTGGTTAGGATCAAGTCAAGGATAGCTGATCCTCTAGTTCCTTCCTCTACTTTCTGTAGGAGGAAGTTATCCGCCACACAAGTCAGGAATTTCCTGGAGGGGCCATGTTTTGCAGAATTTGTCTCCCAACAAATATCGGGGAAATTGAAGTCCCCCATTACTACTACATCATGCTTCCTTAAAACATTGGCTATTTGCTTTTCAAAAGTTTCATCCTTGTCTTCTCCTTGATTGGGTGGCCGGTAGTAGACTCCGACCACCAGGTTCCTTTTATTCTTTGCTCCATTTATTTCAACCCAGATGCTCTCGATGGGGCTACCAAGCTCCTCCTCCTGTATTTCTGTGCAGAGATATGTATTTTTCACATACAGTGCAACCCCGCCTCCCTTTCTGTTCCTCCTGTTCTTTTTGAACAAGTTATATCCTTCAACTGCTGTATTCCAGTCATGAGAGTCATCCCACCAAGTCTCAGTTATACCTATCAAGTCATAATTTCCCTCCTGTATTAAGAGTTCAAGTTCGTTCTGTTTGTTTCCCATACTCTGGGCATTAGTATATAGACATCGAAGACCATGTGCTTCATAGTCTGGCTTTCTTCCTACATGTGTCTGAAGACTATTATTGGGCGCTATCAGTGCTGTTCTCTCCATTGCAGTGCATGCGCTTACGTCCATTGTTACCCCCAACATTACATCTCCCTTCCCCGTAGGATTCAGTTTAAAGCCCTCCTGATGAAGTTCTTCATGCTGTGGCCAAACACATTCTTCCCAGCCTTTGTGAGGTGCAACCCATCCCTAGCCAACAGCCCAGCTTCAGCTTCAGTATCTGTCCTTCCAATGAGCAGTCAGGGTTGATTTCCTTTAGGATTGACTGATTTGACCTCCTTGCAGTCCAGGGGACTCGTAAGAGTCTTCTCCAGCACCACAGTTCGAAAGCATCAATTCTTCGGCGCTCAGCCTTCCTTATAGTCCAGCTCTCACAGCCATACATTACTACTGGGAAAATCATAGCTTTGATTAGACGGACCTTTGTCGGCAAGGTGATGTCTCTGCTTCGTACTATGCTGTCTAGGTTTGCCATAGCTTTCCTCCCAAGGAGCAAGTGTCTTTTAATTTCATGGCTACAGTCACCGTCTGCGGTGATCTTGGAGCCCAAGAAAGTAAAATCTGTCACTGCTTCCATTTCTTCCCCTTCTATATGCCAGGAAGTGATGGGGCCAGATGCCATGATCTTAGTTTTTTTAATGTTGAGTTTCAAACCAGCTTTTGCACTCTCCTCTTTCACCCTCAACAAGAGGCTCTTCAGATCCTCTTCACTTTCTGCCATTAGGGTGGTATCGTCTGCATATCGGAGGTTGTTGATAATTCTCCCAGCAATCTTAATTCCGACCTCTGATTCATCCAACCCGGCATTTCTCATGATGTACTCTGCATATAAGTTAAATAAGCAGGGTGACAATATGCAGCCTTGTCGTACTCCTTTCCCAATTTTGAACCACTCGGTTGTTCCATGTCTGGTTCTTACTGTTGCTTCTTGACCCTCATACAGGTTTCTCAGGAGACAGGTAAGGTGGTCTGGTACTCCCATCACTTTAAGAATTTGCCACAGTTTGTTGTGATCCCCACAATCAAAGGCTTTAGCGTAGTCAATGAAGCAGAAATAGACATTTTTCTGGAATTCTCTTGCTTTCTCCATGATGCAGCGAATGTTGGCAATTTGATCTCTAGTTTCTCTGCCTCTTTGAAACCCCGCTTGTACTTCCGGTAGTTCTCGGTTCGCATACTGCTGAAGCCTAGCTTGTAGGATTTTGAGCATCACCTTGCTGGCATGTGAAATGAGCGCAAGTGTGCGGTAGTTTGAACACTCTTTGGCGTTGCCCTTCTTTGGAATTGGAATGTAAACTGACCTTTTCCAGTCTTGCGGCCATTGTTGAGTGTTCCAAATTTGTTGGCATATTGAATGCAGCACTTTAACAGCATCATCTTTTAGGATTTTAAATAGCTCAGCTGGAATACTGTCATCTCCGCTAGCTTTGTTGTTACTAATGCTTCCTAAGGCCCACTTGACTTCACTCTCGAGGATGTCCGGCTCAAGTTCCTGGGATTGTACATTACAAGGAACACAAAGAAACACAGAGCTGCCACTGAAAATGGCAGTCCCATTTGAAGTTTTCTCTTCCCTTGCTATAATATCAAGTACAACTTACCCTATATCATGATGCTATGTTCTACCCTATCCCATCTCTAACAGCCAGTGTAGTAAGGTGAGGGTGAGGGAAACACAATATATGGGCTGTGGGATATGGGGTAAGTTGGGGTAAGGATTGGATGCAACACAGTTCTGTCATTTTCATGGGCAGAGTTTTTTGTAATGTGGACTTCAGGCCTAACTACCATGATCTTGTCTGCCCCACCCCCTCCCCACCCCCCTAATTGGACCAAGGAAAGAAGCTATTTTTGCACCTGAGGATCAAGTTGATTTTTTTTTCATTTCCCACATTTGTAAATCAAATGAAAAACATGTGATTTAAAAGTGCCTCCCTTTACATTTCTGTGCTGCTGAGTTAACAACATCCAGGCATTCCCAATCAAAGAGAAGGTATGTGCATTTGGAACGCTGAAAGAAAAATAAATAAATACAAAACAGCCCCACTCATATTTAGACGTTGCAAATGAATCTTAATAATAATTAACACAATATGCATGATTTTGTTGTTGTCGTTGAGGATTCTTTCAGGTTTCTCTTTTGTATTTATTTCTGTTCATATTTATTTGGCTAGACTTTAGTGGCTCATTTGCACTGAACTACTTCATGACAGTTGGGAAAAGGAACAGTGTTGCAAAAGTTCAAGTACTAGTGGAAAAGCTAGCTTTGAAAGTGACAGAGATGTTGATAGCTGCCCCAATAGGCACGTTCAAAGCGCTCCCTGCTTGTGCTGACACAACTGGAGCTGGGTGGCCCTGAAGGCACATCAGGTGGCTGACAGCTGGACCCAAACCTGGAAGCAGGGAATGCTTTTAAGGTACGGATCGCTGCTGCTGTCAAAGCCCTGTTCTGCGCATTCAGTGCCTGCTGGCACTGGCAGTTTATTCTGGATTTACCCCCTGGTTCTAGGTTTACCCCAGGTTTACTAAATTAACAGGGCATTGTGAACTCACAGGGTTGTATCCAACAGTGTCATTCAGCTAGTGCAAAGCTTCTACCACTTGTGAAAACCCCATTTTCATTCTTGCACAAGTGTCAGATCTAAGCGTCGAACTGCATGTTATGCTAATTGTGTAGTATGCAGCTGAGGGTTAGTTGTTTCTTTAGTGTAAGCACATGTGGTCCCAATTTGGATCAGGACCACTGTGCACAAGGAGGGGAGGATTAAACCTTCCACCCACCATTTGCTTCCTGAAATCCTCCATTGACACCAATGAGGATATTTTTCTTTTGTTAACCTCACCATGGCAGGGGATGGGGGATTTCAGGAAGCAAATGGTGGTGGCAAGGTGGACAGTGGTCCTGATCCAAATTGTGGCTGGGCACGCTTACACTAGAGCAGGGGTGGGCAGGAGAGAGATCTCCAGATGTTTGGGACTTCAACTTCCAGAATCCCTGCCAGTATGGCCAATGGTCAAGCATGCTGGGAGATGAAGTTCAAAATATCTGGGGATCTACTTTCTGCCTACCCTTGTGCTAGAGTAAAGGAAAATCAAACCCCCAATGACATGCTACCGACATGGACCTGGTAATGGTGGTGCACGCACTGGTAACCTCTAGGCTTGATTTCTGAAATGCGCAGTACTTGGGGCTGCCTGTATATTTAGTTTGGAAACTTCAACTGGTACAAAATATGGCAGCCAGGTTGGTCTTTGGGACATCCCGTGGAGACCATATTACACCGGTTTTAAAATCTTTACACTGGCTGCCAATTTGTTTCCGAGAAAAATATAAAGTGCTGGTTCTTACCTTTAAAGCCTTACCCAGTCTAGGTCCAAGGTACCTTAGGGAGATCCTTCTCCCCTATGTCCCAGTCCGCCACCTAGAGTCCTCTAAGGGCTCTCTGCTGCGGCTGTCTAATGTGGGACTGGCAGCCACACACAAGAGGACCCTTTCCTTTGCTGCCCCTCAGTTGTGGAACAACCTGCTGGTTGAAACGTGCCTACTGACCTCATTGAAGGTTTTTAAGCAGGCATTAAAGACGCTATTATTCCGACAGGCCTCCCCTTTCAAGAACTTCTGTTCTTTTTGCTGACTTTTGTATACTGTTTTAAGCAGTGTTGTTTTAAGCTGTGTTTTATTGTTGGATTTTTTTAAAAATTGTTTTTAGTTCAGAGTTGTTTTTACTTATATATTGCTTGTATATATTGTCCATATCCTTTTATGTACATGGTTTTTAATCTCTGTATATTGCATTTTAATGTTTTAACCTTTGTAAACTGCCCAGAGACCTTCAGCTATGGGGCGATTTAGAAATGTAAATAATAATAATAATAATAATAATAATAATAATAATAATAATGCTAAGCAATTAGCACAACATGTACTTTGGTCCTAATATTTAGATTCCACAGAAGAAAGTGTTATGCAAGGAGTGAAGTAGAAAGCCATTTATCCCTCTCTCTAATGTAACTCTAGCCTTCCTTTTTCACCTGCTTTTTCTCTGCCTCCTGCCCTGGCTGTCCTTTCACATTCTTCTGAACTCTGTTGAAAAGGTGAAGGCAAGAGAAAGAAGATTGCATTAATAGAAGTATCGCTTCCAAATCTTGTGAAGTACTAGTTCCCCTCTACTCAGCACTGGTTAGGCCTCATCTTGAGTCCTGTGTCCAGTTCTGGACACCACACTTGAAGAAGGATGCAGACAAACTGGAGAGGGTTCAGAGGAGGGCAACAAAGATGATCAGGGGACTGGAAACAAAGCCCTATGAAGAGAGACTGAAAGAACTGGGCATGTTTAGCCTTGAGAAGAGAAGACTGAGGGGAGATATGATAGCGCTCTTCAAGTCCTTGAAAGGTTGTCACAGAGAGGAAGGCCAGGATCTCTTCTCCATCATTCCAGACTGTAGGACATGGAATAATGGGCTCAAGTGACAGGAAGCCAGATTCCGGCTGAACATCAGGAAAAACTTCCTGACAGTCAGAGCAATACGACAATGGAACGGATTACCTAGGGAGGCGGTGGGCTCTCCCACACTGGAGGCATTCAAGATGAGGCTGGGCAGCCCTCTGTCAGGGATGCTTTGACTTGGATTCCTGCACTGAGCAGGGGATTGGACTTGATGGTCTTATAGGCCCCTTCCAACCCTACTATTCTATAAGTCTATGATTCCAAGATGGAAGAGGAAGCTCCACTTACTTCTAGGCTCTTCAGAGTAGCACTGTCTTCTTCTTCTTCTTCTTCTTCTTCTAGAGAAAATATTGTGTATCAAGTGGGGGTGGGTGGCTGTATTTGTTATGCTACTCCCCCTCTCCCCTTATCTAGTTTTGCTCGGCTACCTTCAAGTACTATTTTCTCAGTGCCTTGCTCTGATACCAAACATGTGCCCAGCAGGGAGAAAGCTGTGTTTCAAGCTGGTTCCCTCCCCATTTTAAAACAAGCACCTGGGATTCCTAAGGATTCAGAGAATAATAATAAAAAAACAGCAAGAAGAATTTCAGAACAAAGTGGATTTCCTCACCTTCTCAGCATCAGAACCTCGCCGTGCTTTTTAATTTTTTTTTTGTTGCAGTACCTGCAGTGCTAACCTGTATTCATTTTTAACAAATAAGCAACAAGTAGACTGCAAAGTGGAATCCTGTCATTAAATGAGTTATTTCAGTGCTGGGCTCGAAGACAACTTCTTCCAGGAGAAGACCAATTCAGGAAACAATTAAGTGGCTGGTAATTCCAGAAACAGTGATGCGGATGGAAAGGGAATTGCGCTTCCAAGGAGTGGAAGCTTCTAAGACATTCTTCCCCTGAGCCAAGGAAAATAATAGTTATCTGAACTAGCCCTGTTTCAAAATGATCCTCATCATTTCTCAGCCTGTTTTGAAGGGGGGCAATAACAACAACAAAAAATGAATTGGGTCTTCCAGCTATATTCTAGAATATTGATGTTTTAGAGTAGCCTTCTCCAACCTGGCGCCTGCTAGAGGTGTTGAAGGATTACAACCCCCATAATCCCATAGCAAGCTGGCTGGGGATGTTGGGAGTTGTAGTTCAACTCATCTTGAGGGTGCCAGTTTGGGGAAAGTTGATACACAGAAAGTCAAGGTGTAGGTATATGTGTTCTGGATGTAATTAAGGCATGTGTGACCATGATCAGATCAGACATCTTTAGGTATGGGTGCAGTTGGAGCACTAGCCTCAGCTGTGCAAATGCACTCCTGCCACTGCCGAGACCTGGGCAATCAGGTTCAGGGCCGAGTCCAAAAGTCCACCCAAACTGCAAGCCTGAGTTTTCCAGGGGAGTGTAACCCCATCCAGCACTGGTTGAATCTCTGTTCCTTGATCTTCCTTTTGACTGACCAAAAGCATTTTGGTTCTGTATGGATCAATTTGTTTGCCCTTATCCAGTCCATTACTGACATTAACCACCGATTTAGAACAAGAACAGTTTCCTTGGATTTAGATGGAAAGGAGAGATAATGCTGGGTGTCATCAACATACTAGTGGCACCAAACCCCCAAACTTTGGAAATCTCTTCCAGTGGTTTCATGTATATGTTGAATTGCATGGGGGATAAGATGGAACCCAAAGGGATGCCTCAGGTGATGTTTAACAGGAATCCCCCAGCACCTCCAGGACTGGAGCCACCATTATAGCAGTGCCTCCCAGCCCCACCTCAGATAGATGCCTTAGAAGAATACTATGGTCAATGGTATGAAGAACTGCTGAGAGGTCCAACAGAACTAACAGGGTCACACTCCTTCTGTCCAGTTCCCAGTAGAGATGTTGGAGAAATCTGTAACAGAAGCAAAAGAGTTTGGATTTTTATGAATCTGACCTGTGAATTCTGCAGTGGACTAGTTTTTCCCCTGTTGTGCAGATTCTTCAGACTTGCAGACCATTTTTCTAACTGTCTGGAATTTTGCGCAAATTTCATTGTGGAAAAATACACAAATTTTTAAAAAGGCTGAAAAAGTGTAGAAATGCACATTTTGGGGGGAGTTGCCCATTTTGTGGGAATTTGCACATTTTTCAACATGCAAATTTGCACAAATTTGGGAACTAAAAACAATTCAATTCCATCGATGGGCAGATGACAGAATGGAAGGCACCTGACAACCTGCGAAACACAGACAGAATGGATTTTACATGATCTGTGCATCCCTAGTTCCCAGTGTAGATCATCCTTCAAGTCAACCAAAGCAGCTTCTGTCCCCTAACCAGGCTTGAGGCCAGATTGAAATAGATCTAGATAATCCATCTCATCCAGAAATCTTTGGAGCTGAGAAGCCACCACGTGCTCCAGCATCTTCCCCAAGAATGGAATACTGGAGACTGGCCAAAAATTATCCAATACAGTGGGGTTAAGGGAGGGTTTTTGTTTTTTTTTTAAGTTCTTACCAATACCTCCTTTAGGCAAGATGGAATCACACCTTGCTGTCAAGAGGCATCCACCACTACTCTTACCCACTCAGCCAGCCCCCCACCCCACCCGAAGTGCTTTGTTAAGCCAGGAAGGACAAAGCTTCAGCACACAAGTGATAGGCCTCACTTCTCCAAGGATCCTGTCCACAGCTGCTGGCTGTACAAATTGAAAACAATCCATTGTAACTGGACAAGCTGGAGCCAAAGTGACATCCACCAGACCTGTATCAGCTATGGCATGAAAGTCAACATGAATACAATTGATTTTAACTGCAAAGTGTCGCACAAATTGGTCACTGCAGGGTATAGAGTGCTCCACTGTCACATTGCCAGATGTTGTTCCATTGCCAGCATTGAGGTAGGATTCAACTCTCAGTCTTGCTGGTTCCTATACATGGAATTGGAGCGCGGTGGGCACAATCTTGCCTTCACCTCAGGCGGAAAAATGTCTTGAGCTGGCCCTGTCAGGGTGTTTGGAAGATGCAGGACCAGCTAGCTAGGTAAGAAGGGCAGGTGAACTCATACTCCTCTCCACATGATGGACCCAATCAGGATGATTGTCCAGTCTGGCCCCTAAACAATGATGTAATTCCACAAGTAATTCTATACAGCAGAAGAAGCTTGAGAATGGAATATTTACTTCAGGCTTACACAACTTGTGACACCCCCACCCCCGCCCCTCAAGCTGTTCACAGTCCAGCACAAGGCTACTAGGCTGTGTTCAGCTGTTGAGTTGTGTAGGCTTCACTACCGCACCCTTTAGGAGGGATTCTGTTTCCTTATCAGCATAAGTGACAATTAAGTGACAATTTTAGCCATTACAATATTTGGAAAAACATCACTGAGGTTGTAGTGTGTGTGTGTGTGTGTGTGTGTGTGTGTGTGCGGGGGGGGGGGATAAATCAATACACAAATGTAAGATGCAGGATATGTATGCTTGTGGGAGAGGTAAAGCTACTTCAGAAGAAAAGTAAGTTTAAACTGCCATTTATTCCACCACAGAACAAAATTATGGAAGTTTTATGAAGCCGTTCCCCCCTACCCCTGAACTCCAGAATTCAGTAACACATCAGATGTATGCCCTTTAACACCATACCAAATGGGATTGATTGAGGAATGTAAACCTCTCTGCTCCATTTTTTCCCAGCTTTTTATTGTGTGTCTCCATGAGAAACACAGAATGTGAACTTAGTGCCCCCAGGGCTGGCATCAAGGGCGGGCATCATCAGGGACCTGCCAAGGGCCCAGACCCCAACAGGGGCCCACTGTCAAGAGTATCCTGGAGTTGCTCCTCCTCTTCACCACTGCAACCTGCTTCTTCACCTGCCTCCGTGGTGATGGTGAGAAGGAGGAGCAGTAGACACCATGGCCTGCTTGCTCACTGGCTGTCTGCCTGCCGAGCAGGCAAATGGTAGCAATGAGGAGAAAGAGGATGAGGAGAAATAGCAGCTGGTGACAATGCCAATGATATCAAAACAGCCCACTGTGGGTTGTCTAAGCTCGATGGCATTTTCCTAGGGATATCTGGATAGCATAAAATCCATCCCATCTGTGTTTTGCAGATTGTCAGGTGCCTTTCATTCCAATGTTCACCCATCCATGGAATTGGATTTTTTTTTGTTTCCAAAATTGCACATTTGTGCAAATTTGCATGTACAAAAATGCACATATCCCCCCCCCCCACACACACACAATATGCATTTTCGTCCTATAGCCTATGGGGGAAATGTGCATTTTCAGCTGTTTTTTTTTGATTGCTTATTTTTCTATGGCAAAATTTGCACAAAATTCTGGAAAGTTAGAAAAACAATCCGCAAGTCCATGGAATCTGCCTGACAGGGGAAAAGCAGAATCCATGGGTCAGATTCATAAAAATCTGAACTAATTCGGTTCCATTGCAGATTTCTCCAACTTCCCTACATTTTGCATATTCAACTCCTACCTGCCGTGTCCAAACTTAGCCACGGTGGGTTATGCAAGGTGAAACAAGTTCTGGGCACAGCACTTTAAGAAGGATGCAGACAAGCTGGAGAGGGTTCAGAGGAGGGCAACAAAGATGATCAGGGGACTGGAAACAAAGCCCTATGAACAGAGGCTGAAAGAACTGGGCATGTTTAGCTTTGAGAAGAGAAGACTGAGGGGAGATTAGGGATGGCAGAGAATTTCTCCCCGAAACTTCGGGGGGCCGAGCGCCAACGTGTTCGGCCCCCCGAACAAGTTTCAGGGAGAAATTCTCTGCACCCCCCGCCCCTACACCCCCCCCGGGACGGGACTTACGTTTGGCGAATGTCCCTCCCGGCGGCAGGTCCGGCCGGCGGTTCGTCGGGTCTTCGTCTGGGGCGGGAGCGGCAGCCGGTCTTTTGACCGGCTGCCGCCGCCGCCATTCCAATAAAAGAAAAAAAAAAGCGCCTCCCCCCCACCGCGAAAAGCTGCGAGACCAAGTAAGTGACTTTCATGCACCCCTAGGGGAGATACGATAGCGCTCTTCAAGTACTTGAAAGGTTGTCATGGAGAGGAAGGCCAGGATGTCTTCTCGATCATCCCAGAGTGCAGGACATGGAAGAATGGACTCAAATGACAGGAAGCCAGATTTCGGCTGAACATCAGGGAAAACATCCTGACTTTTAGAGCAATACAGCAATGGAACCCATTTCCTAGGGAGGTGGTGGGCTCTCCCATGCTGGAGGCATTCAAGACGAGGCTGGACAGCCACCTGTCAGGGATGCTCTGACTTGGATTCCTGCATTGAGCAGGGGGTTGGACTCGATGGTCTTATAGGCCCTTTCCAGCCCTACTATTCTATGATTCTATGGGCTGGGGGTTCAAAATGCAAAATGCTGGTGGGCATGTGCCACCCGCCCATGGCTTCAATGACTCATGGTGGGCTGTTTTGATTGTGTGAGCCAAGGGAAGGGGGCCAAGGGCCCTCAAGAACCTGGAGCAGGCACTGTCTTCCCCGCACCCATCCAATGGGTTCATGTGTGAGAGTGGATTTGACCAATGCAAAGTCTAGAGAGATCATGGTTACAACGGCAAGTTCAGACATCTGTAAATTGTTCCACATGGATTGACCTGAGTGGCAGCAGGCAATATGTTATGTGGGAGATCCATGGATACAGCTGCCGCTCCTTTGCAAGGATTTGCTCTCACACAGCAGCACATTTTTAAAATGGCAACTCCCTGCAACAAGAGCCGGCATGCGTCAAGGGCTCAGGAGGTGGTGGGGGCTGGGGGCGGTGGTCGTGGCAATAGCAGTGGTGACAGCAACAGTGGCAACAGTGGAGGTGGAGGCAGAGATGGTAGTGGCAGTGGTGACTCCTTCCGCAAATCAGCTCAGGTAAGGAGCTGGAGATGCCGGCGTGGCTGCGCCAGGGTGCCAAAGCTCTGAAGCAAAGCTGAAGGGCTTCGGAGAGCCCTGACTTGCTCCAGGGTGCTCCATGCCCCTCCGCTTCACCTCAGAAGGGGCCCGAAGCAGCCCAATTTGACTTGGGGTTCGGGCCTTGGGCCAAAGCAGTGCACAGCCCTACTTGTGACCATTCATCATAGATCAGTGCCTGAACCAGACATCAGTTGCTGCTCCTTCTGCCAAAAAGAGATCACCATGACTCAAGAATCCTGACTTCAAAATGGAAGGGGTGGGCTGGAAAGAAGAAACCTGCTTTTGCCCCTTTAACAAAAGCATTCTAGACTGGAAGGCATTCTTAATGTTGCTGGTGAAAACACCCATTCTATTTGCAAATTCTTTCTATATCCCCTCCCCCCCCCCCCCCGCTCTCTTAATTCTGGAGCACAAGGTTACCTTGGAATTATCATTTTCTTCAATGCAGTTTCCGCCAAGGATTTGGGACACCGGGGGTGGAAGATGAGGGTGGAGGTAAGGCAAAATGACAGCGGCTCAAATAAGTGGCTAGATTAACAGGCTTTTGTTTGTTTCTTTTAAAAAAACACTATAGATTGGCAGCTTTGGATTTGGGTGGGGTGAGCAACTTTGTGTAGTGAAATTAGAGTCACTGGAGTGTGTAGAAGAAACCATCAAAATTTATTTCATGTCTTGACACTTGAACAAGGAACTGGCAGAAATCTTTTTTATTTTACTAAGCTAAATCTCCAACTTACAAATGAAGGGAACAATAGAGAAAGAAGGAAGGAAAGAAGGAAGGAAGGAAAAGAAAGAGAGAGAGAGAGAGAGAGAAAGAAAGAAATGGGAGGGGAGGCTTCTACTAAAACTGCAGTCTTAGCCTTCTAAACCCTCTTGCTTCTCTGATTGATACTTTTCAATTATACCTTCCCATTTCACTGACATTTGAAATGCTATTTTTTTCTCCTAGCGATAACTTCAAATGCTTAGGTTCCAACAGCACTGGTAACCCTGTTTAGCTGTAGTAGTAAATTGGTTCCTTGTACAACATAATGGCAGTGACAGGCTTTTGCTAGGGAAATGAGTTCTCCAATGGGACATGCCTATGATAAGACGTCCAGTTTTGAAATTGTATTTCTCTGTATCAGAATTAAATCTGGACTTTATATTTCATTGCTGCCACTGCTCTCGAGCTGGTCCCTATACAGTACGACCAAAGACTGACAAGTAATGCTTACACAGGAACCCTTTCACTTAAATTGGATTTGTGCTTTTATGTTGCCTCCTATTATTAGCTATTAAAATCTCACCACTTCTTTTTTTAAAAGGAAACACACACACACACACACACACACACACACACACAGTGATACGGTTTGCCAAAACATGCAGAGGCCAGAGCTGGGAGAGGGGAGGAAACCGACAAGGACGAACACTTATTTTAACTAAAGGGAATTTTTCTCTTAAGATCGCAAAGTGTAAAATTAAGTTAAATTTGGTAATGGTGCCGTGTAATCTGCTACTTCAGATTTTCCTTTCAAATCGTCAGGATTGAAATGCATTCTATAGATGTGATTTTAAAGAAAGGCCTTAGGGAGGTTCCAAGAAACAACACTGATCAGTGCTATTTTGCATACCTTTACAAGACTTCACTCTTTCTCCCCCCCCCTTTTCCGCTGGCTGTCATATTGTGTTTCTTAAGAGCTGTTAATGGTTAAAACAATTGTAAGGCACCTCCTGTGTCTTTTGATTTCCATTGGCATTTGACAGTACCACAAGTACGTACATTTTAGTTAATGCTGTGATTAACATACGCTATAATGGAACATTACAATGGAGGCCACTAGGAGATTATCAGCACATGTAATTTCTCCTTAACCTTAGGTTCATATTATCACTTAAATAACAAAATAATAATCGGTCTGGGGTGGGGGGAGAGGAGGGGAGGTTTTCTCTGTTCTCCTTTTGTGTTAAAACTTAACTCAGTGCAATCCCTTTGTCGCTTTTTCCCTTCCTTGTTCTCCCTTCCTAGAGGGAGATGTCTCATCTGTTTCTAGGTTTGTTTGTTTTTAACTTGGAAAAGGTACCGTTTGTGCTCATAGCTAAAGCTCAATGTAACGGCTAATGTCTAGGGCAGAAAATCCAAATGGCAGCTCGAACACTCTAATTAACACAAGGCACAATCCATGGGTTGTATCCAACACTGGCCAGCTGCCAATGGCAGGGCCGGCCCTACCGTTAAGAAGAGTGAGGCAGATGCCTCAGGTGGCACAGGCTTGAGGGCAAGGAGTGGTGGCAAGATGCTGGGGGAAGGATCAGTATGTGCCATTCAGCCTGTCTTGTACTCCCTAGGCTAGCCTGCTGCTCTTAGGTGTAGTGGAGAATACTGTCCCATCACCAGTATTGGAGTAAGATTCAACTCCAAGCCTGTTTAGCAGATGCACATGGGATGGGGAAAGGCAAAATCTTGTCCTTTGCCTCATGTAGCAGAATGGCTTGGGCCAGCCCAAGACAGTGGAATGGAAACAGCTGGTGGAACAGATTTCTCCTGCTGCCTGTTGGGTGATGGGAGTTATAGTCCAGCTCATTTGGAGGACACCAGGTTGGGGAAGACTGGTGTAGTCCATTCTGTCCTCTCAGCATGCTGTCACCCCAGCCCTGAATGTGTGAGGGCTTAAAGGGGGTAAAGAGTCAGGGGCTGAGCATACTGGCCCTGCCTCCCTCTGCATCCTGACCCCATCCCTATGTGCTTGCCCCACCCACCTCAGTTCAGACTTTGCCATGTTGAATCGACATGGTCTGAAAGCGAGTTCTACTTGCACGCACTTAAACGTGGGTAGAACTCTCAGAGAGATTGCATGCCCTGCCTTATCAGGGTTCCCATTTGCGTGGAGAGTTCTACTTGCATTCAGGTGAGTAGAGCTTCCTTTTAGACCAGGCAAAGTCTGAACTAATGTGGGTGGGACCCATGTGCATGGCCACGACCCTCTACCCCTTCAGATGAATGCCTCAGTTGCACTCCCATCTCCTCTTCACTCTGTGTGATGTGTGTAGACCTAGTCTTAATTGTAATTAAATAGATTGTTTCAGGCCACAGGGGATGCTGTTGTCAAGAAAGCCAGGATGTATGAGAGTTTTGTTTTTGCTTGCAAGACATGCGAGCATGCCCCAGTCAAAGCAAGGGATGTCAGAGTCAGGGATGTCGGAGAATTTCTCCACGAATCTCCGGGAGGCTGAATGCCAATGCATTCGGCCCCCCAAAATTGGTGGAGAAACGGTCCGCCCCCCCTGGAATGGGACTTACCTTTGTCGAATGTCCCTGGCGCTGGCGGCTCCCGGCGGTGGTTCGGCGGCGGTTTGGTGACGGCGGCCGGTCTTCCGACCGGCTGCCGCCGCCGCCATTTCTAAGGTGAAAAAAACAACAACAAATGTGATAGGCTACGTAAATCCTTATGTAGCCTATCACGGCTGACTTTGGGGGAAAAAAAAAGCGTGCACGCAAATGGCGGCACCCATGGGCGCCGCCATTTGCGTTCCTTATTTGGGCACGTGTAGTCTACGTAAACATTTACGCAGACTACGGAGAAAATAAGGGCAACGCAAATAGCATTGCCCTTATTTTCGCCGTAGTCTAAGTAGATGTTTATGTAGACTACACGTGCCCAAATAAGGAACGCAAATGGCGGCGCCCATGGGTGCCGCCATTTGCGTACGTGCTTTTTTTTTTTCCAAAGTCAGCCGTGATAGGCTACGTAAGGATTTACGTAGCCTATTACGGCTGATTGCAGGGACGCAAATGGTGGCGGCTATGGCCACCGCCATTTGCATCCCGGCAGGAGACGAGTTTCGCGGCCGGAGGGATGGGGCGCCTCCCCCCCGGCCAGAATTTTGGTGGGGAGGGGTGGGGCACCTCCCACCCCACCCAGAATTTCAGGGGGAGGAACAGAGCGCCTCCCCCCCACCGCGAAGCAAGCTGTGGGATAAGGTAAGGGACTTTCGTCCATCCCTACAGAGAATTGCGTGACGGATCTTGGTGAGGCCGAATGCCAGTGCATTTGGCCCCCCAAAACCAATCGCGGAACAAAGCCCCCACCTCCCCAACCCACAAAAGGCATGTGGGACAAAGTCCCCGCCACCCCCAACCCGCAAAAGGTGTGCGAAATGGAGCACTTATCTGCTCCCATCCGCGATGCTTTGTGAATGGCGGCTGTCCTGCGGCCGCCATTTGCTTCCTCTTCATAGCCGTGATAGGCTATGTAAATACTTACATAGCCTATCATGGCTAATGCAGCGACGCCATTTGCGTCCCTGCGGAGGCCGTGATAGGCTACGTAAGTATTTACGTAGCCTATCACGGCAGGGGGAAAATCCCCCAGCGTACGGAAATGGCGGCGGCTACGGCGGCCGCCATTTGCGTTCCCTTTTTTCCACTGTTTTTAGCCTATGTAAATATTTACGTAAGCAGTTACGGTGAAAAAAAGTGGAACACAAATAGCATCCACTACGCTAGTTGCGTTCGCTTTTTTTCGGCGTAATTGCTTACATGAATATTTACGTAGGCTAAAAACGGCAAAAAAAAGGGAACGCAAATGGCGGCCTCCATAGCCGCTGCCATTTGCGTATGCTGGTTTTTTCCCCCCTGCTGTGATAGGCTATGTAAATATTTACGTAGCCTATCACGGCTAAATACAGGGACGCAAATGGCGGCAGCTATGACAGCTACCATTTGCGTCCCTGCAGGGCTTCCCAGCGGCCGGATGTCCGGCTGCGGGCGACCGGGGCTGGCTGGCGGCTCTGTGGCTTGGCCACGGAGTGGAGCTGGTCAGGCAGGATTCTGGGGGGGAGGACCGGATCACCTCCTCCCCTGTTGAGGATTCCGGGAGGAGGGACGGAGCGCCTCCTCCCCCAGCGGAAACAGAACGGAAAGGAAGGTAAGTGTTCTGACCATCCCTAGTTAAAGCCCCAAATGCAAGCATGAACATGTATCTGCAGAAAACATTCACTGATTGTTGAACATATGCTCACATTTATCTCATTCCTGATTCCCAGTTTGCTTCATGCAAATTTTCTAATTTGCGCAAATTTCCTCAGTAGGCGGAAGCAGCCCCGCTTTATTCTATGGAGAAAATTTGCCCAAATTAGGGCAGATTTGTGCAAATCTCCCCTTTGATCACTGCTCAATTTGCGGAAGTTTCCCATTCACACAGAGTGACAGGCATTCACAAATGTGATCGGGAATCAGGCATGAGATGAGCCATGAGACGATGTTTGGAGAATCTGGGACATCTCCAAGATTGCTCATTTGCCTGGCCTTATAAGAAATGGAGAACTAGTTTCATATTGGGACAGTGAAGACTCTTAGTTTTATTCACACAGACATTTTATCCCCCCCCCCCCAGTTTGCTGCTGGAACTACTGCTAGGCAAGGTGGTCACACTGTAAGGCTGGAAATTCATCTGGAGGGATGGGGAACTCCCTTCCAAATGCACTCTTGAAAAATAACCTGAAATAAATAGATTAATTAAATGACAGCTGCTGTACTTTGGCTTAAGTCCCAATCAGTCCCCTATGTCCTTGAACAAGGCATGACACATCACCATGCTTCCTGGATTCTTTGGATGCACTGCATACAGGCCTGGCAGCAGCACCCAGCACCTACAGTTAGCTGCTTGGACCCTAGGCTCTCCTCAGGACCCACCGATTCTGGTGGCCTACCCAAGGCTGCCCTGGGCAGTTGGGTCTGGAACACTGGAGGCCAGTGGCTCTGATTTTGGTGGGGCTGCGATTCCATTCTGGGTTTTTGTCAGAACCAGCCAAAACTATCCAAGGTGCTGAACCCTATCCCCATTTTAATTTCCCACAATGCCTCACAGTGAGGTTTCATTGTCTCAGAGCTTGCATGGGCCTAGGAAAGGACCCACCAGAGGGATTTTATCAAGGCCCCCTTAAGCCTAGATTCTCCTGCAATGGATGCACCAGGGCTAAGGCCTTTTTATGCTCTTCATGCCATGAATAGAGCTTTCCTAGCATACGTCCTCATTTCCACAAAGTGATGGGGATAAGCCACTAAGGGTGTAATGAACACTGCCGAAACAACAAGTGTTTTGGGCTGATATCAGGGTGGTTGCTTCCCCCCCATCCCTCCCCGGGAAATGTGTGTGTGTGTGTGTGATTTTAGAGGGTATATACCCCACAACCATTCCTTCCTTCCTTCCTTCCTTCCTTCCTTCCTTCCTTCCTTCCTTCCTTCTATTTCTATACTGCCTCATTCATTCATTATATTTCTATACTTCTATACCTAGCCAAAGCTCTCTGGACAGTTCACAAAAATAAAAAAACCCAATTAAAATACATTATATAAATATAAAAATCATTCACATAATGACATAAAACAAATAACACACACAGCAACAACGTATCTCTAAAACAATTTAAAACCATCAGCCAGAGACAATCAAGAGACTCATTATACACTGCCAAATGCCTGAGAGAAGAGGGCAGTTTTAACGTGGTTCAGTAAAGATGACAGTGTTGGCACCAGGCGGGCCTCGTCAGGGAGACAAGGGGAGCCACCACTGAAAAGGCCCTCTTTCTGGAGGCCATGGAGTTGACTGTGGTGGTGTAACTCATTTCCCCATTGTGAATTGTGTGTGTGGGGTATGCACACACCTTTAGTCGGCTGAAATAGCCACTAGGGATGGATGAGTGTGCCAGTTCCAGTTTCTCCCTCTTTCAGTTTTTGTTTAAACTCAGCTTCTTTCTATTCCATTTATGAGAGCATTTTTAAAATTTTGGTAAGCTTTTCTCAGCAGTGAACCACATGAAATTTGCACCTGTCTGCACCAATCCTATGCATATTTAGACAGAAAAAAGTCCGACAACTGCCAGAATTCCCCAGCCTGCCATGGGAGTTGTAGGACTGGGAGTGTACGACTTTTTTTTCTGTCTAAACATTATAGGATTGCACTGTAAATTAAGTGGGAATTAAGCAGTTAAAGCTCATCAGAAAAAGAGGTGGCAATCCTAATTCAGCACCATAACCATGTTTGAATACACAAGGATCCCCAAACCAAACATTTAAGAGCTAAGCACTCAAACCCTGGATGACTGAACCCTGGATGACCGAATCTGTCTGGTTTTCTTTTTCTCACATTAGGGATGTTGTGGGTGCATGATACAGGGGTGGAACCTGATGGAATCCTGCCTGCTTGGCCCCCCAGACACCTGTTCGTGGACCATGCACAGCACTGACTTGAACCATTCACGAGCTCCATGCAGTCCGTGAGCATCTGGCAGCCCTCCCGCTCCTTCTCCAAGTTGCTATTCTGTGCAACAGTGGCGACTTGGGCATTTCTGGGAAGGGAATGCTGCATAGATTGTGGCCGTAAGGGGCGATCTACACAAAGTTACAGCCATGAATTACCCATTCATGCTAGGGATGCTGGAGAAATTCGAGATGGACTAAAATGAGCTCGGATTTCTAAGAATCTGACCTGCAGAATCTGCTGTGGAGCAACCCCCTCAGGCTGCGCAGAGGACTTTCAGATGATTTTTTTACTTTCCCAAAATGTACACATATTCATAGAAAAATACACAAGTTTCTACTGAGGAAATGTTGAAAGGAATAGGGGACAATATGCTAAATGTTATGTACTGAGGTAAATTATGTAAACTCTTACGAAACCTCTTACGTAATTATTTATGCAATTATTTATGTATTTTTCTGCATGACAAAAACATATCCACATCTGTCTGTGAGCGGATGATGGAACAAAAGGTTCCTGACAACCTGCACAACACAGACAGAGCGGATTTTACTAGGGATGTCAGAGAATTCCGCCACGGATCTCGGTGATGCCGAATGCCAGTGCATTCGGCCCCCCGAACTCCGTGGCAGAACAGCCTGCCCCCCCCCGCCCCCCCACGGATCCCCCCCGGGACGAGACTTACCTGTGGCGGATCTTCCGGGTGGCAGCGGCTCCGCCGGCGGCTCTGGCGGCGGCTGGTCTTCCGACCGGCTGCTGCCACTGCCACTTCCAGGCTTGTAAAAAAAAACAAAAACGTGATAGGTTACGTAAAGATTTACGTAGCCTATCATGGCTAGGTTAAAAAAAAAAAACACAACGTGATAGGCTACATAAATCTTTACGTAGCCTATTGTGGTTGGGTGGGTTTAAAAAAACCAAAAAACTGCGTACGCAAATGGCGATGGCTATGGCCGCCGCCATTTGCGTTCCTTATTTTTGCCGTCTGAATCTACGTAAATATTTACGTAGACTATGATGGCGAAAATAAAGGGGAACGCAAATAGCATAGCAGGCGCTATTTGCGTCCCTTTTTGATTCGCTGTTTTAGCCTACGTAAATATTTAGCGCCTGCTACGCTATTTGCGTTCCCCTTTATTTTCGCCGTCATAGTCTACGTAAATATTTACGTAGATTCAGATGGCAAAAATAAGGAAAGCAAATGGCGGTGGCCATAGCTGCCGCCATTTGCGTACGCAGTTTTTTGTTTTTGTTTTACCCAGAGCCCTCCACGGCCGGAAATTCGGCTGCGGACGGCTCTGGCCTGGCTGGGCCTGGCCAGCTGCTCCGCGGACCTGCCGTGGAGCACAGCCGGACGCAGAGAATTCTGGGGGGGAGGAACAGAGCGCCTCTCCCCTCAGCAAGGATTCCGGGGGGAGGGACGGAACGCCTCCCCCCCACCATCAACATAATCCGCGAGAGGTAAGTGACTTTTGTACATCCCTAGATTTTACACAGTCCATACATCCCTAATTCATGCCTGCAATGTTGCATAGATAGCCCTTTATGGCTGCTACCTATGCAACATTCCCTCCCTGGAAAGGCCTGAGTCGCCACTGTTGCACAGAGTGGTGGCTCAGGGAAGGAGCAGGTGGGTCCATGGCACTTGTCGCTGTCTTGCTGAGCTGTTGAGGGGCTCGTGCAGTGCAGCAAGTGGGTCCAGAAGTGTATCACCTCAGGGTGTAAAGTCTACTGTGGGACCGATCTGGATGCATTTTAGTTGAGATGGAACACAACTTTGGGAGGTCTGGAGTCTGCAGGGGACAGGGCATGTGGATGCCCATAATGCATCCCAAATGTCTGGAATGTACAGAATTCCCCAGCATTTGTACTTTGGTGTACATCTACGTGTGTACAATGGGTACTTTGGTGTTACATTATTGCTGGAAGGCCACTATGTCACTTGGAATGGGGATGATGGGAGGTAGGAGGAAGCTGGTGGAGACTGTACTCCATTCTGCCATCTCAGCATTCGGTTGCCCCATTTCCATTTCATTCTATGTCAGTTGTTTAGACTTACTCTGAATTGTAACAATGTCTTGAAAGAAACAGTGCAGATGGTTTTGGAAGATGGGGTAACTTATTCTCTCCTCTTGGGCATGAACCGTTGAATAGCAGGGCAGGTTCCTTGCCTCATATGAATGGTCTACATAGGGATGGCAGAGAATTCCACCATGGACCCCTGGAGTCGGTGGCAGCCGCAGAACGGAGCACTTAGCTCCGCCTCCCTCCAGAATCCTCTTCAGCTGGATCCCGCTTGCAGCGATCCTGTGGAAGTGCTGGCCGGCTCCAGAGCGCCAGTGATATGGCCACCATGCTGTATCACTGGCTGAGGGGGATTGACTGCAGATGCAAATGGCGTCCAGTACACCATTTGCGGCCGTAAAGGTCTTTTTTGTTGTTTATTCGATCAGTCGCTTCCGACTCTTCGTGACTTCATGGACCAGCCCACACCAGAGCTTCCTGTCAGCCGTTGCCACCCCCAGCTCCCCCAAGGTCGAGCCTGTCACCTCCAGAATATCATCCATCCATCTTGCCCTTGGTCGGCCCCTCTTCCTTTGGCCTTCCACTTTCCCTAGCATCAGCATCTTCTCCTGGGTATCCTGTCTTCTCATGATGTGGCCAAAGTACTTCAGTTTTGCCTTTCATATCCTTCCCTCAAGTGAGCAGTCTGGCTTTATTTCCTGGAGTATGGACTGGTTTGATCTTCTTGCAGTCCAAGGCACTCAGAATTTTCCTCTAGCACCACAGTTCAAAAACATCTATCTTCCTTCGCTCAGCCTTCCTTTTGGTCCAGCTCTCGCAGCCATAGGTTACTACGGGGAATACCATTGCTTTAACTATGTGGACCTTTGTTGTCAGTGTGATGTCTCTGCTCTTCACTATTTTATCAAGATGTGTCATTGCTGTCCTCCCAAGAAGTAAATGTCTTCTGATTTCCTGGCTGCAGTCAGCGTCTGCAGTAATCTTTGCACCTAGACAGACAAAGTCTGTCACTGCCTCCACGTTTTCTCCCTCTATCTGCCAGTTATCAATCAAGCTGGTTGCCATAATCTTGGTTTTTTTGAGGTTTAACTGCAACCCAGCTTTTGCACTTTCTTCTTTCACCTTCATCATGAGGTTCCTCAGCTCCTCCTCATTTTCAGCCATCAAAGTGGTATCATCTGCATATCTGAGATTGTTAATGTTTCTTCCAGCGATTTTAACTCCAGCCTTGGCTTCATCAAGCCCAGCACATCGCATGATGTGTTCTGCGTACAGATTGAATAGGTAGGGTGAGAGGTCTTAGATTAAGGTAAATACAGCTGTAAATGGCTGCATTTAGCTTAAACTAAGACCTTTATGGCCACAAATGGCGTACTGGATGCCATTTGTGTCCACAGTCAATCCGCCTCAGCCAGTGATACAGCAATGGCGGCCATATCGCTGGTGCTTTGGAGCTGGCCGGTGGCTCTGCAGAATCACTGCGGAGCGGAGCGGAGCCGGCCAAAGAGGATTCCGGGGGGAGGAACGGATCGCCTCCCCCCAAGGGCGGATTCCTGGCCGGAACGACACATAGGGAATCTGCCCATCCCTAGACAGCGGTGGGCAGAAGATAAGTTTTTGGATGTTTTGGGCATAACTCCCAGAAGCCCCTGCAAGCATGCTCAATGGTCAGGAATGCTGGGAGTTGAAGTCCAAAACATCTGAGAATTTGTGAACCGCCCAGAGAGCTTCGGCTATTGGGCGGTATAGAAATGAAATAAATAAATAAATAAATAAATAAATAAATATGAGAATTTACCTTCTGCCCACCCCTTGTCTGAAAGCTACAGCTTTTCTTTTTTACACGGATTGAGGGGAGGGCAGCGTAAAATGGAGCTTTAATCCCCGAAGTGCACCCAATAACAGGCAGCCCTTGGGACAGTATCTCTGGAATAATGGAGCTGGTTTACTTCCAAGGGAATCTGAGGGTGATGCTGCTTCCATTGGTGGAGCTGGGAGCGGGGGCAATTTCTCTGTGTCCCTGCAGTACCCCATGCACCCTCAAAATCTGATCCATAGAGCTGGGGGACCCCCCAGAACAGATTTTTGTGGGTCAGCAGACAGTGATGTAGTGGCAAATTTTGAAGGGCAGGCAGTCAACAACCACGCCCCCAAAGAGAGTCCAAAAATTCAGTCTGGTGAGTTGATCCATACCAACCAACCAGTTCACGCAGTTTTCACCTCCACCAGGCACTGGTCTTTTGTACAGCTAATGGGTCTTAATTGCCCATTCAAAACCAAGCCACCCCCAAATAATTTGCTTTACAGCAGGGGCAATTTACTATTGATGGGAAAATTAATTTCTCCACCAGCTACTGTGAGGACTGCAGCTAAGCTCAGAGGGAACTGGGAATTTGGAGGGGAGTGGGAGGCAATATCAGTGGCCCTGCTATTCACAAAGTCATGGCACTGTGTCCCTGTGAGTCCTGGCTACAGAAAAGGAGAATGTCCGTCTATGTGATGTTGGATTCCACCCAGTATTATTCCAGCAATCTGTTAGACTCTTCTAAAATGACTGCCTCTCCCCGCTCCATATAATTTGCTCTGTAATAAACTTTAGGAAAGGAGGGAGGCAAGAAGAGATTACAGTTGGGGGCTGTTGGTGAGACATACGGGCGACATTGCCAGGAGTGTAATTGGGCCCACTTCAGAACGAGAGCTGTATTAGAATAGTTTCCTTGAGATATTTTTTTTCCAGTGATGTCAAAACGGTTCATTTTAATTGGGTCCATTCCAAATTGGACTGGGAAGAATTCAGCTACTCTTAGTGCCTCTAACAGCTCCTGTGTATGATAAGTGTGTTTGCATTTAAAACTGAGTTAGCTTTCTTTGCTGGGGTGGGGTGTGGGTTTGTTTTTTTGCTACCTTTATTCTCCCATGGTGGAGATGTCAGGGAGGGACCGCATTTAGGAATATTTGTGCTAGTAAAGTAAGCATGACTGCCATTCTTTCTAGCTGGAGGGGGACAAATGACCAGCGTTCAACTTGATGGCCCCTGTCAGTGTTTTCAAAATGCCATTAATAATCAGAAACATTGAATACGGAAGGGCAAGTTAAATCCTGTCATTGAAACAGCAAACAGCTTTAGTCAAATGTATTGGCACAGGATTAAAAATGCATCAAGTATGTATTTGTCTTCTCAATGGGAAGCCCTTATTAATAGTTTGAAGAGTGGAAAGCTTACCCCTATACAATAAGCACTGTAGAGGCAGTATTCTTTTTTGTTGTTGTCACGTTTTAATGTGCAAAATTGCAGGATACAAAGGTTGCCTTTAAAGCTCCTCACCAGTTCCAGTAATTTCTCCACTTAGAATCTATTCTTCCCCGTTTACAAAAGAGTGTCTCATAGTGGTCACAGCAGAAATGCAGCGATACCAGGATGAGCCTGGGGCTCTTCCGAGTTGAATGACTTTGCTGCTGTCAAAATATTGGGCATAGCAATGAAGGAACATGACAGCGTGGTGTTCCTGGGAAATGTCTCTCTTCTCTGTCATGGTCTCTCTGACTTGGCTTCCCCCTGGATAGACTGGCTTGTCTGGTGGATTTCAAGGGAAGGGCAGAACGCAAAGAAATTCTCTCATGGTGACAAATCTACACTAGGAACAATGATGCCACTAATTCATAGGACTAAGGCTGAGATCCCAAGCATTCACAAATAACTAGTGCTGTGCCGAAAATTGTGATTCTTCTATTTTGGGCATTTCGTTGGGGGCTGTGAATGAAAACTCTGGTGAAAGAGGCTGGGAAAGGTGAGAATTTTGGAGACTTTTCTCCTTTGTGAGAGGGGCAGGGTTTCCACATACCGTTTTAAGTGCAGGCAATTCTTGAGGGGTCTTCTTTCAATTTTTTTTAAGTGTTTAAAAAAACACTCCCTGAACTTGCAAGGATCCCAGGACTCTTCTCTAGCCCGGCAGTTCTTTCTGAACTCCCAGCAGACCATGTGACCTCTCCCTCTCCAATAGGCATTTAGGGAGAAATTCTCAGGGTTTGGGTTTGGGGTTCTTGTGCTTACCTTACTTATGAGGTGGCTGAGGACTGTGTGTGAGTGTCCTGTCTGTCATTGTACAGTAATCTCTGTGGCAGCCTGTAGCCTCTCGACTTCCCGCACTTCAGTTAAAGCCATCATGAGGAAGATACCATGAATCAATTCCTCCTATGGGGCTTTTTCAGAAAGTGCAGGTGGCCTGGGAGGCTGCAGAACAATGGAAAGATATGAGAGAAGAGAGAGAAAAGTTACACAGCACCCTTGGCCACCTCGCAGTGATGAGGCAAGCTCAAAAACACCACCAAACTAAGTTCAAAATTCTGCCTCAGAAAAGTGGAAGCCTCAATGTCCACCTACAGAAGCAGTGCAATAAACCGAAAACCCTTAGGAAAAAAGAACGAACCTGTGCTACAACCCCTGCTAATAGTGAGCAGGATAGAAAGTATGAGTGTTATTAATTTAATTTATTAGAGAGCAATCCTATGCCTCCTAGACAGTGTCTGGGCAGGGGGAGGGGAATAGGATTATTTGGTTTCTGGGCTCCAAGGCTGAAAACAGGGCTCCAACCTCGAAGCCCAGAAACTGTGCCCCTCCCCCTCCCCATTGTAGTCAGCACGGTTCTGGCTATGTCGCCACACTTGGAAATGGAGCACAGATATGGGAAAGGGGGCCATTCCTAGGGGAAGGGTGGGGAGGAGACTGGGGCACTGGCCATATGACATTTCCTATGGCTGCCCCAGCCTCCTTCCCTCCCCTTCTGCAGCATCACTGCTAGATAGGCAAAATCACCCGTCTAGCAGAAATGCAGGGCAACTGGGCAGCGGAGCCAAATATCTTCTCCATGCTCCAGCCACCCTGCATTGGATACTTGGCACCTCTGACTTTGGAGGCTGACTACTGTCTTCATAGGATTGCACCCGTACTCACCGTTCTCTTGAAAAAAAGGTCACACAAGGTCATTTACAACAAAACTATTAAAATATACAAAATATGCAATAACTAAAAGCAATAAAACCACTAAAACATCAATATAGACTATAACTCCAAACACCAATGCATAAAAAGCCTATCATATGCCTTCAAATGCCTGGGAATAAAGTTTTCACCTGGTCCTGAAAAGATGTCAATGTTGGTGACAGGTGGGCCTCACTAGAGAGAGCATTCCACAATCAGGGGGCAGCCACTGAAAAGGCCGCTTCTCTTGTTGTCCACTGAAACTCCCCTGGAGGAGGCACTCTGAGGTGGGCCTCAGATGTGGATCCCCGTTATCAGTCTGGCTGCTGCATTTTGCACTAGCTGCATTTTTCTAGCTGTCTTCAAATGCAGCCCCACATAGAGAACATTGCAGTAATTTAAACTGGAGGTTACCAGTACATAGACTACTGTAGTCAGGTTTTCCTGTCCAGATAGGGGCATAGCTGGGCAACCAGCCAAAGCTGGTAGAAGATACTCTGTGACACTGAGGCCACCTGAGCCTCAAATGACAATTTATTATTAAAATAAATAATTTATTTATTTATTTATATATACATTTATATCTCACCTTTTTTCCAAGACAGCTTCCAAGACATAGTCGTCCTCCTCTTCCTCCTCCTCTCCATTTTATCCTCACAATGACCCTGTGAAATAGGTTAGGCTGAGAGTCAGTGACTGGCCCAAAGTCACCCAGTGAGCTTCATAGCCAAGCAGGGACTAGGACCTGGAACTCCCAAGTCCCAGTCCAACACTGTAACCATTTCACAACACTGGCTCTCAATCACCACAACGTTGGCTCCAGGAGAACTCCCAAGCCTCACCTGCTCTGTCAGCAGGATTTCACTGTCTTCCAAAACAGGCTGACCCCCCCCCCCCCTGGTCAGAAGAACCACCTACTAACAGCATCTCAGTCTTCTCTGGACTGAGTCTCAGTTTGTTGGTCATCATCCAGTCCATTGTCACAGCCAGACATGTATCCAGCACATCCACCACCTCACTTGATGAAGATGAAAAGGAAGATGTATGCCATACATACAGTATTTTCAAGTATCTCAGAGGTGTTGAAGTCATCTAAACTAGAGCTGTGTGCAAATGGCCTCTAGAAATTCTCCACCTTATTTGTGGGCAGAGAAAATTCAGAGATAATTTCATCTAATTTCTCCAGGGGGAGGAAAAAATCTCTACAGTTTCTCACAGGTAGGGCTTGCCATTGGCAGAAGCTTCCTTCCTTTTTCATGAGGGTTTTTTGTGTTGCAACGGCATAAACTATGTTGGCAGGCTGGCCCCCATTTTGCGCCCACCACAATGCAAGTGTGTGTGTGTGTGTGTGGGGGGGGGCAGTGTTGTGTCCAGCTCCAGGGATGAGGTGGAGTTAGCACTCTGCCAAAATCTGTCCTCCAATTTCCTGAAAGTTTTCTTCCCCCATGAAAGGGGCTTCCATTGCTCTGCCTCATTCTTAGAGTGTTTTATAAATTGTTTTTTTTGGTGTTTTGAGCATACCTAATCACAGCTAGCCTCTCAGGCTGCCTGCATTTCCTGATCTGAAAAAGCCCTGTGGGAGGAATTACCTCATACTGTCTTTCACTGGTCTTTATTTGATGTTTAGGAAGCTGAGGAGGCTACAGGCGGCCAGAGAGATGATTGTACAATGAAGAACAGGACACTTGTGCTCACTCCTCAGCCACCTCCTAAGTAAGATAAGCCCAAGAAACCCAACCCCAACCCATGAGAATTCCTCTGAAATGTCTTCACCATTGAATTTCTTTTAAAAAGCAATTTCTCTTCTGTCATGTTGAATGAGAATGGTAAAAAAAAATATGTGGGAGTGATTTTTGGCATAATGCTAATCTAAACACATGCTGACTTTAAATAAAAACAATGCAAGGCAAAATGGTAGCCACATGGTTACATTTGTTCACTGTATCTGGAGTGAACTTACCTCAAAAGCACTATGGGTTGTTTAAAATCAACACAATGGAATTAGTAGCAGTTGTCCTCTTGTTGGGCCAAACAGGGGCTTCACTTGTCACCTGTGGTCTCACCTTAGACTGCATCTGGCCCAGATGTCCAGGCACCTGATACTTTCCATCTTTTACATTTGAGGAAGCACCACCAGATGATTCCTGGCTTCTCCCTATCTGATCATAGGAGAGAGCAAGCGCAAGCGAGCGCGCTCTGTACGTAAAAGGGCTCCCTTTGGTCTCCACACATTTCAGGTATTGCTATGGAGTTGGTTACCACCTTGCATCTCCAGCATACTGCTTAGCCCACAAATAGATTGCCATCAGGGGCCACTTTGATATTAGACAGAATGGTTTCTTGATCCATTCATGTTCATAGTACCATCTTGGGCCATCTCCTATATCATCATCATCATCTGCCCTTTGTGAATCTAGGGCCCTAGTTCTTTTCTGGTGAAAGAAATGTGAGGGAATGAAAACTTTGCTCAGCTGTGGAATCTAATACCATGAGAGAGTGTTGTCTGTTTTGGAAGAGTCTTTAGTCACAGCCTCAAATCTGGTACTACTCTTTCACAGTAAAATAGAAGCAACCTCAGCTTGAGAACTATATCCCACTGTGACCTTTTCTGTTAATCTCTTCCTCACAGCTGCTAGCTCTGGTCTCATCACTTCTATCGCTTGGCCAAATCTGTTCCAATCTGTCACCGTCAGCTCTACTCCAGACCCTAATCTGTACTTGACCTAGCTGATGAGGTTCTTATCTTGCTCTGAATTCTGAGGCCCAGAGACAGGTTTCATCCAGGCACTCCATTTCTAACAGGACTGTATTACAGGGTCCTGTCATGGCTGATGCAGGATGAAGCGAGCTTCTTCAGCTAACTGCACAGAACTGGGCAGGAGCTTTCAGGTTCTCACACCCCCTTCTCGAGTTCTTATTAAACTAAGCATAATAAGGATATGCCAAAAAAGGGAGTGACATCCACCATCCAGTGAATTCAGTGGGAAAGTTTCCATTGATTGTAATAGAAGTTGATTGCTTCTACAGTTAGTAAACTAGAGCTCATACTAACATACATGTGGATTCATGTCAAGCCTCTGCTGGAGGATTCCTCCTCAGAGGAGGAGCTAGAGATTTCAGAGACAAACAAAACATCAAGGAACAGCCCATGTCAGGAGACCAGGAGGAGCCTGGGCCCTTTGGGGAGATGACCGTGACTCCATCCCCACAAACGGAGGGGAACTCCATGTCCGAGACAAAGGCTGAGTGATCATCTAGCCCCCAGAACATCCTAGTCTCAAGAGGCAGGCCAATAGGGCCTCTAAGAGAAGGAGGGCTTGGTTGCAAAGGAGGGCTCATCGTGAGTAAAGGGTTTCTCATAAGTAGGGCCCTCCTCATGAGGAAGACTTCTTCCAGAAACCTCTGGCGTACTGCAGCTGGGTCCTGGGTGGATAGTTCCAGCTTATAAGTCTTCAGTTTAGTTGCTGGAACAACACTTTACCCCACCGCCTAGTGTCCTGAAACCTTGCTTCATTTAACCTGGCTATTTCTTGATCTGATATTTTGTGCTGCTGACTCTTGGACCCCTGTAAGTAACCCTGGACTGCCTTTGACTACTCTTATTCCTAAACCCTTGTCTGACATTGCACTCTGTGAACTTGCTGACTTTGATTTTGGACTGATTTGACTTGTTAATTGCCTGCTCCTTGACAGAACTGGACTGTGTAGACTGTGGGGGTTTCAACTTTGGACCCATATTCCCTGCCCACGCCCCTGATAAATAGGACACTATTACTACTACTACTACTACTACTATTCTGAATAATGGGGATGGGGCTATAGTTATTTTTCAGTTGAAATACAGCATGAATTGAATCATCTACTTGGGATAATATAGAAGAACAATCAAATCAATATAACTTTGTTAAAGTATCCTGAGGTTTAAGTTTTAATATGAAATTCTTTCTTTTGAATAGGTTTGATTTTTTTTAATTAATGTTTTGAATTCCCTTTTCAAAAATAATTTCTTATGTGGAAAATTGGGATCTGTGTGTGTGAGACAGAATGGATATTGATGTGTGTTATATGTGTGGATTGATGAGTGTGTGTGTGTGAGGGGGGGGCACCACCCTCTTTTTGCTTTGGTCATGCCCATTGCTGGCAAGCCACCATTGGAAGGTTGGCCATGAGGGCATGTGAGCTAGATGAACAAGTAGTCTAACCTGGTATTAAACCTATGCTCCTGTCCATTAATTTCTTGTTGAGTGAGGTAGTAGTATTGTAGGTTTAGAGGTGGGAAACTGAGGCAGATAAGTGACTCGTTCACTTAAGTCTTTTCAGTTAAAATTGTTTTTAGATTATGTTGTCCATATGTGTGCTGTTTATATGGTTTTTATGTAAATGCTTTTTTTGTACTTTGTATAACGTTTTTATGGTTTTTAATTTTTGTGAACGGCTCAGAGAGCTTCGGCTATGGGGCAGTATAGAATTATACTAAATGAAATGAATGAATGAAGTCTTGGTCAGTTCAAAATAATGAATCTTTAGTTCAGTGTCTTTACATTCATCCCATCCCAGGTTCTCACACATGGCATTTTACTCATCTGAGGTTTAAGCTGCAATCTTATACATACTTACCTGAAAATAAGTCCCATTGAAAACATACAATTACATCATTAATATAATTGTTTTTACGCTGCTTTTTAGAATTAAGGTAGATCATTCCTATTTGACTTTTTCTACTGATTGGACCCCATTGTAAACTGGATAGTTCTTGATTTCTTATCCACAAAGGTATATAGATCTCTCTCTCTATGTCTGTCTGTCTGTCTGTCTGTCTCTCTGTTCATTTTACTGGATAACAATTATCCAGGCAAAGGAGGGTGCACACAGATTACTTATAAAACAAAGACATATGAATTGAAAATAATAACAAAGAATTTTCCCAGAAAGAGCAGAATGGGGAAATGGATCTCTTGGTAGAATCAGGATGGATCAGCTTTTGATAGAATCAGATGGATCAGATTTCTATTAACTGTCTGCTACACAAACATATAATATCAAACTCTTCAGTATAGTATGCACAGAATATCAAGCAGGTGAAATTCAAGAATGCCCAGAAACAGGGAATAGATTGTGATAGGAATGGAGGCAAAATTTCTTTGGTTCACACTTTAATATGAGCCATCCTAATTTGCATGTCCCGAACTAATACATGGACTGGAATACTCTTATCCTTCAGTTTTCATGCTTCTCAGAAGTTTGTGATGCAGTTCCCTGATCAAAAAATTCATACTAAAACATGTGCACAAGGGGAAATCGTTAGGGATGTGCAAACTCACCCCTGTCTGGGTTCTCTGGGCACCTGCCCAGCTCCTGCTGCCACTTGCCTGTCCATGCTCAAGCCACTCCTGCACTTACCCCAGAAGCCTCATCAGGCTCTGCGGTTGCCATTTGAAAATGGCGATTGCGAAATGTGCATATTTGCGTATGTGCGAAACTGCGCATTTTTACAAAAAATGTGCATTTCTGTGCATATGCAAATATGCACATTCACAAAATGTGCATTTTCACATACACAAATATGCACATTCACAAAAATAGCATTTTCATGTGTACACAAATATATGAATTTTTGTGATTGCTATTTTATTCCTCAAAAAATGTTGACCGTGAAGCTCGGCAAGGCTGCCGGGGTGAGTGCAGGCTGTTTGCCGAGCATGGGCAGGGGGCGAGCAGGGGCAGGGGCTTGGTGAGCTTGGCTCAGGGGTGCAGGCAGGGGCAATTCTGCTGGATTCCAAGATGGAATCCGGCGCCCGTGCCATCCCTAGAAATTGTGTACAAAATGGCATATAGTAGGGAACAGTGCTTGCAAAAATGGGTCTATCAGTGGATATTGCATAGAAAAATGAGTAGGGATTTCCATGTGGACTTAAAAATGTATGTATATTCACAAACTGATGCAGAAACAGGATGGAATGAAGTTGAGCCTAAACAGCAGCAAATGTTATGGAAGGTGAAGCAGACAGATTTGTTCATCCCTCCAGAATATCCCTTAAGGGTGCAATGCTATGCATGTTTAGATAGAAAAAAAGTCTGGCTGGGAAATGCTGGGTGTTGTAGGACTTTTTCCCATCTAAACATGCATAGGGTTGCACCTTAAGAGGGCAGAGGATTCAGACTCAAGTTGCAGTCCTGAGCATGCTTACTTAATAAGGTGTACAATGGACATGGAGGGATCATCATTCATGTTTCTGGCCTGTTTGCATATAAAGGAGGAAGTAGTGTTTTGTGTTAATAGTAAGAGGTGTGGGTGGGAGAGGGGTGCTGAACCCTCCTCCCTCTCATGTCTTAACTGTTGCAGTTGGTTGCTTCAGCCACAGTTCTCTAGGCTTGGCTCAGATAACCAAAGTAAGCCAGGAATGTAGAAAAATGTCTGGATCAATGGAATGAGGGGAGGTTAAGCCAGGGGGAGGGTTCAGCACCCCTCTCCCACCCTCTCCTTTAAGAATAAAGTCAGACCCTCCCCACGCTCTACTTATATGAGAGGAGGGTAGATATGTGGAAATAACTACTATCTCTACCACTGCTAGACCGAGTTTGCCCCTAATAAGTTCTGCTGAAATCACTGGAAGGTACTTTCCAGCAAAACATGTTCAGGATCAAGGTGCTTTAGCTGATCGATAAATCCTTTAATGGTTTAATCGATTAATTGGGGGACAATGTTAATTAGTGGGGCAATTTTTAATGGGTGAGACTATACATCTAAGGGCATTTTGATTCTGGCGCGTGGCTGTCATATGAATTGTGCCTCAGAGGATGCCTCACTGTAAGGCTTACAGGGAAGCAACCTCAAAGGCACAATTCATATGATAGCAGCCTGGGAACCACTTTGCGATGGCTAGTTCCCACGTCACTTCAGTAATGTACATAGGAAGCAATAGTGTGTCATGCCAGAGGCTTTAGCTATCCCACAGGTCCTGAATATCCTTCCCCTGGAGCTTTGCAAAGGTACACGTCCTCAGCTTAGTGATCCTGATGGAAGCAAAAAATGATGATAATACAATAGCCCCCCTGTGAATGAAAACACCCATATTTCCCTTTCGATAGAGAGCAAAATAATTGCACTAACATTTGACTTCTGCAAAGTATGATGGAGCAATGTGATGGGACGAACCAGAGCAGCTGCTTCCTCTCCAAGGAGAAATTGGAGTTAATTATTGCTGTAACAAAGTGCTAGAGAGTGAGAGCGAGCAAGAGCGAGCGAAAGAGAAGACATTTTGGAAATGTATTTATTTATTTAAAAATAAAATAATAATGGGAGGGAGGTGGAAACTTCCATTCTTCTCTGATTCCCTGTGGAGCCTTCAGTTCCTCGGGTGGCCTGAGGAGAGATCAGTGAAGCTGTGCTTTGCAGTCTATTACCGCACAGCTGTTCATCAATTAGAATGGGGAAAATAACCCTGCTGCTTTCAAATAGAGCAGTGGGCATGGCACATTATCAGGCAGAATGCAAAGTGGATACATGAAAACCCACACAGTATGGATGTGGGTTCTTTTTTTCCTTGCTTCTTTTTTGTTGTTGCAAGGGCACCTCTTACTCAGACACTTTCTTTCTCTTCACCCCCATTCCCTATCCTGATTTAACACTCACTTTTATTATATACTTGGATCTGCACTCTAACTTTACACTCCACAAGCCATGTTTGTAGAGTGAGCAAAATTTCCCTTGGCATAGGTGGGAAAAAAATGGCTAGAAGTGGGAGTTTTCTTTTAAAACATGGAAACTTGTTGAGAAGCAACATGCCAGTGGCAAAAAGGGTAACACTTCCCATTCCAGTTCCTACACAGGGCCTCCAAAATCTATTCTGATTGATGGCTTCTTTGCAGATGACAGAAAATTGGGTGAGATAGCGAATATCCTGGAAGACAGAAACAGAATTCAAAGTGATCTTCAGAGGCTGGAGCACTGGGCAGAAAACAACAGAATGAAATGTAATAGGGATAAATGCCAAGTTCTGCACTAGGAAAAAGAAACCAAATGCACAGTTACAAGATGGGGGATATGTGGCTCAACAACACTACAAGCAAGAAGGATCTTGGAATTGTTGTAGATCACAAGCTGAATATGAGCCAACCATGGGATGTGGCTGCAAAAAAGGCCAATGCTCTTTTGGGCTGCATTAATAGAAGTATAGCTTCCAAATCACATGAAGTACTAGTTCCCTTCTACTCAGCACTGGTTAGGCCTCATCTTGAGTACTGTGCACCACATTTTAAGAAGGATGCAGACAAACTGGAGAGGGTTCAGAGGAGGGCAACAAAGATGATCAGGGGATTAGAAACAAGGACTTATGAGGAGAGACTGAAAGAACTGGGCATGTTTAGCCTTGAGAACAGAAGACTGAGGGGAGATATGATAGCGCTCTTCAAGTACTTGAAAGGTTGTCACAGAGAGGAAGGCTAGGATCATCAGAGTGCAGGACACGGAATAATGGGCTGAAGTTACAGGAAACCAGATTCCGGCTGAACATCAGGAAAAGCTTCCTGACTGTTACAGCAATACGACAATGGAACCAAAGACCTAGGGAGGTAGTGGGCTCTCCCATGCTGGAGGCATTCAAGACGAAGCTGGACAGCCATCTGTCAGGGAGGCTTTGACTTGGATTCCTGCACTGAGCAGGGGGTTGGACTCGATGGTCTTATAGGCCCCTTCCTGCCCGACTATTCTATGATTCTCCCCAGTCACAATGCATTACATTTCTCCTGTCTCTCCCATACCTGCACAAACTGTGTTATAGCGCTGCTGCTCATAGAGGGACATGTGCAAGGAAGCTGAGCCGGTGTACCTCGTGGCTGACCCGCAGTGAGGGCTTGCACTCATTATTTTTCAGGCCTATTTTGCATTTGTAGAATGTGGAACCCATTCCAATCACTTTAGCATAGATTTGGATGAAATGTTTGTTTCCAGTCAGGGAATTCCTTAGGCGTGTGGAGGGAAATGCAATGAAGAAACTCAGCAATCCCTTTGCACAAGTTACTTTAACAGGAACCCATCAGAACCCGGTGCAGCAGTTGGGTAGAAAAGCAGGGTGGCATAAGATAGAAAATGTGAAAGCAACGTGACATTTAGATATGACGTTTCCCTTCCCTGTGCAGCCCCCACCCCAGAGTCATTTTCCTCTTCCTTCTAATCCGGCAGTGAGAGATCTGGTGAAAAGCAGATAGTTAGTGCTACTTTGCCGCCATATGCCTTTCTATTTGGAAATTTGCATAAATAGCAAAACACTAAAACAGGATTTATAACCCAGCTTCCCTCCTTCCCCATCAACACTCTGCTGAAAATCAGCTAGAAATCGAGGGGAGAGCCTTACACCACAATTTTGAATACATTTACTTTGAGGTAAGCCATTCGGAATTCAAAACCATATATTTCCAAATAGAGGTGTTTAGGATTACAGCCTTAGGTTATATCTCAGCCCCAACTGCTATACTTGGCAGTGGCATTATATTTTAATAAAACCTATAACCATGACTAAAAATGTATATATCTTTAGGTGTAATATAAAGCAAGTGTAACATAAAACGGCTTCTGCAGTGTATGGAGAGATCAAGTCTTACAGTCGCTGACAAGATCCATGGCCTCAGGGCTACGACAGAGATGTGAGGCTCTGTGCTTCAATGTGGAGAAATTAGGCCGCTGAGGATACCTTGGCTCTGACATTTTCCTCATAATTCCCCTGGTTTATTTGGTCTGGTTTTGAGATTTTTGGGGATGAGGGTTCTTTGGAATAATCCCGGATTGTGCTTTTGCTCCGCCATATCCTTCTCTGTTCTAATCACTGCTCATATAATTTTCTGATGTTGGGACTGATGTGTCTGAGGCACTGAAAAATGGGAGCCATCTTGTCAGAGCCTTTTCCGCGTTGCCAGCTATGAACATCCATGGGCAGCAATTGACTGTCCATGGTGATACACACTCTGGTAACTAGGGATGTTGTGGGAGTCTAAGAAGGGGGTGGAGTCTGGCAGACTCTCCCCTACTCAGCCTCCCAGACTCCAGTCTGCAGACCGCTGCACTTGCCAGACCCCACTGGACCTGTAATCTTGTGTAAATGGCCCCTTTACGGCTGCCATTTGCATAAAACACCAATTACGTAAAAGAAAGAGCAGCCATTTTTACGCAAAATGGCAGCTTGCTGAGTGAACAGGTGGCCGCTCACCACTTGTTGGATGCTTGTGGACTGTCCAGTGGCTCACGCGATGAACAGGGGCAGAGGGCTGGTGGGGTTCCAGCGAGGGCAAGCAAGGTGGACCGGGATGAGTTTGTCCATCCCTACTTGTAACCTCCCAATTGGATTATAGTAATGCGTTGCACATGGGGCTGACCTTGAAGATGACTTGGAAGCTTCAAATAGTGCAGAATGCAGCTTCCAGAATTTTAACTGGTACAGCTGGATATGGGATTATATTACACCAATTCTTAAAGAGTTACATTGGCTGCTTATTAGCTTCCAAGCTCGTTTCAAGGTGCTGGTTGTTGTTGTTCAGTCGTTCAGTCATGTCCGACTCTTCGTGACCCCATGGACCATAGCACGCCAGGCCTTCCTGTCCTGCGCTCTCTCCCGGAGCGTGCTCAAGTTCATATTCATTGCATCCGTGATGCTATCTAGCCATCTCATCCTCTGCCGTCCCCTTCTCCTTTTGCCTTCAGTCTTTCCCAGCATCAGGGTCTTTTCCAGGGAGTTTTCTCTTCGCATTAGGTGGCCAAAATATTGGAGCTTCAGCTTCATTATCTGTCCTTCCAATGAGCACTCAGGGTTGATTTCCTTTAGGATGGACTGATTTGACCTCCTTGCAGTCCAGGGCACTCGTAAGAGTCTTCTCCAGCACCACAGTTCGAAAGCATCCATTCTTCGGCGCTCAGCTTTCCTTATAGTCCAGCTCTCACAGCCATACATTACTACTGGGAAAACCATAGCTTTGATTAGATGGACCTTTGTCGGCAAGGTGATGTCTCTGCTTCTTACTATGCTGTCTAGGTTGGCCATAGCTTTCCTCCCAAGGAGCAAGCGTCTTTTAATTTCATGGCTACAGTCACCGTCTGCGGTGATCTTGGAACCCAAGAAAGTAAAATCTGTCACTGCTTCCATTTCTTCCCCTTCTATATGCCAGGAAGTGATGGGGCCAGATGCCATGATCTTAGTTTTTTTAATGTTGAGTTTCAAACCAGCTTTTGCACTCTCCTCTTTCACCCTCAACAAGAGGCTCTTGAGATCCTCTTCGCTTTCTGCCATTAGGGTGGTATCGTCTGCATATCGGAGGTTGTTGATAATTCTCCCAGCAATCTTAATTCCGACCTCTGATTCATCCAACCCGGCATTTCTCATGATGTACTCTGCATATAAGTTAAATAAGCAGGGTGACAATATGCAGCCTTGTCGTACTCCTTTCCCAATTTTGAACCAATCGGTTGTTCCATGTCTGGTTCTTACTGTTGCTTCTTGACCCTCGTACAGGTTTCTCAGGAGACAGGTAAGGTGGTCTGGTACTCCCATCACTTTCAGAATTTGCCACAGTTTGTCGTGATCCACACAATCAAAGGCTTTAGCGTAGTCAATGAAGCAGAAATAGACGTTTTTCTGGAATTCTCTTGCTTTCTCCATGATCCAGCGAATGTTGGCGATTTGATCTCTAGTTCCTCTGCCTCTTCGAAACCCAGCTTGTACTTCCGGTAGTTCTCGGTTCGCATACTGCTGAAGCCTAGCTTGTAGGATTTTGAGCATCACCTTGCTGGCATGTGAAATGAGCGCAATTGTGCGGTAGTTTGAACACTCTTTGGCGTTGCCCTTCTTTGGAATTGGAATGTAAACTGACCTTTTCCAGTCTTGTGGCCACTGTTGAGTGTTCCAGATTTGTTGGCATATTGAATGCAGCACTTTAACAGCATCATCTTTTAGGATTTTAAATAGCTCGGCTGGAATACTGTCATCTCCGCTAGCTTTGTTGTTACTAATGCTTCCTAAGGCCCACTTGACTTCACTCTCGAGGATGTCCGGCTCAAGTTCAGTGACCGCACTATCATGGCTATCAGGGACATTCAGATCTTTCCTGTATAGTTCTTCTGTGTATTCTTTCCACCTCTTCTTAATCTCATCTGCTTCTGTTAGGTCCCTGCCTTCTTTGTCCTTTATCATGCCCGTCTTTGCACAAAACGTTCCCTTGAGATCTCCAATTTTCTTGAAGAGATCTCTAGTCTTTCCCATTCTGTTGTTTTCCTCGATTTCTTTGCATTGTTCATTTAAGAAGGCCTTCTTGTCTCTCCTTGCTATTCTCTGGAACTCTGCATTCAGTTGGGTATATCTTCCCCTTTCTCCCTTGCTTTTCGCTTCCCTTCTTTCGTGAGCTACTTGTAAAGCCTCATCAGACAGCCACTTGGCTTTCTTGCATTTCTTTTTCTTTGGGATGGATTTCGTTGCTGCCTCCTGAACAATGTTACGGACCTCCGTCCATAGTTCCTCAGGCACTCTGTCTATCAGGTCTAATCCCTGAAATCTATTCCTCACCTCCACTGTATATTCATCAGGGATATGATTTAGGTGCTGGTGCTTACCTAAAGGTGCTGGTGCTTACCTTTAAAGCCCTAAATGACTTAGGACCCAAATATCTGAAGGAACGGCAGGCCTGTAGCCTGGGGGGCGGGGTTTGCTGGTGCCTGCCTCCCTAAATTTTCTCTGCCCCTCCTAAATATTTTTACAAACAATAAAAAACAGTTTAAAATGTTGTCTTTAAAAGGCCTGCAAAACAGATGAACTGCCCCCTCCTACTTTTTTTGGAAGCCCCCCTCTAAAGAACTCTATGGGCCTGAGGAGCATCTCTCCCTACAACAACCTGCTCATGTCTTAAGATCTTCAAAGGAGGCTCTTCTCTAGGTTCCTTCACCAGGGGAAGCTTGTTGTGCAAGAATTAGGCAGACGGCCTCCTCTATGGTGGCACCCCATCTCTGGCTTGCTCTTCCCACTGAAGCTCAAGCAGCACCACAGCTTCTATCATTTCAGTACCAGGCATTTTAAAGTGTTATGCTGGCTTCTGTTGAGCTTTTCTGCTGCTTTTCTGCTTCTGCTTTGTTTTATACCACCCTGATATCCTAGAATGACGGACAGGTTAAAAATACTTTTAGTGAATAAGGGAGCAATCCTATCCAGATAGGTGGCTGCCTCCGAACTCGGAGGCGACCGTCTATCCAAAGCAGGGCAGGAGAAGCACAGAGGGGATCATTCCCTCCACACTTCTCCTGCCCTGCTTTTTTGGCCAGACAGTCGATTGCGGCTTTCTAGCCACGGGAGGACGGAGCGGGAAAGTATGCTACTGTATGACACATAGGATGTGTCGTACAGGCAGTCCTGCCCCCCGCCCTAGAACGCCCCCAGCCACGCCCCTTTCCAGGCGCTCTGTGCTCCTCTTGCAAGCGCGGAGGATGGAGATGTTCCGCACTACCTATGAGGCAGCACGGAAGTGGGGGGAGGCTGGTTCTCCAGGAACCGACCTCGGAGTGCGGGCTCCAAGGTCGGTTCCCAGAAAACATATGCTATGGCCATCTAGCTGCTGTCTAGCAGCCATAGGATTGCTCCCTAAATAAATTATAAATTATACATTTGGAATCCTCATCTTAAAAGACTCAAACTTCTTGGTGTTGTTGTTGTTGAGAACTTTTGAGTTTTTTTTAATTTTAATATATCAATACTGATATCCCACCTTCCTGTAGTTGTTCAAGGCACCCCACGCAATGATAATTTAAAACAATTTCGTACAATAAACAAACTACGTGTGTGTGGGGTGGTGGAGGAACCCCAACCATAATTTCCTCCAGCACTCCTCCTTTTTCTCCCACAGTAGCAGCATCAAATGCCACCTAACCTTAGGGAAATGCTTGCAATCAAACCCTCTGCCACATTCCTCAGAATTTTCCCCCTTTCACCTCTAGAAATCTGCAGAACAGAGCCGAAAGAGCATTATGGACTCTCTGGCTATTTAAATAAACTTGACTTCATGCTTTGGAGAAACGTAACCCACCGACAAGACAACCATTGACTGTGGCAATCTGGTACCAGAGTGATGTTTTGCAATCACAACACAGCCAGAATTTTCTGCCACACTGTTAGGGTGGCTATGTGCCCTGCTTTACAGAGGACAGTCAGTGGAGGCTGGTGGTTCAATGTCAGTGGGGTGGTGCATCCCCTCTGGTTTTCAGTCAGAAGCAGTCAGAACTCTAAAGGACCTATCCAAGCACCTTGGATAGCTCCTTTGGAGTTCTGACTGCTTCTGACTGAAACCCGGAGCAGATTCATTGCCCCACTGACACTGGACCACCAGCCTTCACTGAGGACAGTCCACTATTTAAAGGTGTTTGAGTGGCTGCCTGGTCCAAATCTGGTTTAAAGGTAAGGAATCATAAGAAGGGAGGGCCAGCAGGGACCTTGAAGTTCATAGAATCATAAAATAGTAGGGTTGGAAGGGGCCTATAAGACCACTGAGTCCAACCCCCTGCTCAATGCAGGAATCCAAGTCAGAGCATCCCCGACAGATTGCGGTTCAGTCTTGTCTTGAATGATTCTGGTGTGGGGATCCCATCATCTCCCTAGGTCATTGGTTCCATTGTTGTACTGCTGTAACAGTCAGGAGGTTTTTCCTGATGTTCAACCGGTATCTGGCTTCCTGTAACTTGAGCCCATTATTCCATGTCCTGTACTCTGGGATGATCAGGAAGAGATCCTGGCCTTCCTCTCTGTGACAATCTTTCAAGCACTTGAAGAGCGCTGTCATCTCTACCCTCAGTCTTCTCAAGGTGAAGCAAGCTGAACAAGGCCAACAGGTCATTTGGTCACAGTCTTCCCCGCTATGGGGAGGGGTATTGCATTTCTATTTAAATTATAGTAATTATCACATCTGTATGTATAGATAAACATGTGCAAATTCTATGCAGTTGGTGTCCTCTTTTACCCTCTTTCTTGCTGATGCATTCCCTCTCTTTTGACAATGCATGAGTGAGTGGCCAGGCTGCAGACTTTGCGGGTTTGCATGGCACATGTTGAGCATCTCCCACTGAAGGGCACGAATTGTTCATCAGCTGTAACTAGGGATGGCGGAGAATTCCGCCACGGATTCTGGGGGGAATCCGCCCCCCCAGAGTCCGTGGCGGAACAGGCCACCCCACCCCACCACCCCGTGAAGTCTGACCCAGCTGGATCCTACCTGGCAGGCTGGCACCACTGGCTCCGGTCGGGTCCATCCGCAGCCGGTCTTTGGAGGCAGATGGCGTCCGGCCTAGCGGATGCCATTTGCATCCCTTCCCCTTCCTTGATAGGCTATGTAAAGCTTTATGTAGCTTATCACGGAAGGGGAAGGGACACAAATGGCGTCCGCTTAGCCGGACGACATTCGTGTCCGGAGACCGGCTGTGGCCGAAAGTCCGGCAGCGGCTGGCCCCGGCTGGCGGCTCCATGGACTCGCCATGGAGTGGAGCTGGATGGGGAGGATTCCAGGGGGGGGGGACCGGATTGCCTCCCCCCCAAAACCCCCCGGAGGATGCAAGGTAAGGAGGTTTTGTACACCCCTAGCTGTAACTCTCATGGTATGAAAGACTGTGGAAAAGTCCTACAACTGGGGTAAAATTGACCCCAATAGCTGGATGAGTAGGCTTTGCACAAAATAGCTGTGATGGGGAGTAGTTTTGCTGGGTCACAAGGCGGGTTCTAACTGGAAAAAATGTTTCAAAGATTTGGGTTTGTAAAGGGATTTTGTACTATTGGTGCCTTACCATTCATGGCGATGTTAATGAAAATTTGTATTTTGTTATGGAAATAGACAAAATTTTGCTTTTTTTTCATTCTCTATACTCCTTTTCCCACACAAAATGGACAGAATGGGTTCTGGATTAAGCATCTGTAAACATGAGTAACTAATAACTTTAAACAGCATTTGATGTGGGCAGTGCAGGCTGGTGGCTGATTTTGGTGGAGCTCAGAATCCTTTCCGTGTTTCAATCCGAGCCGGCCAGTACTCTGAAGGAGCTATCCAAGGCACTGAACCCTATCCCCAAAATAGGTCCAGCACTCTGGATAGCTCCTTTAGAGTTCTGGCTGGTTCTGACTGAAACCCGGAATGGATTCACAGCCCCACTGAAATCAGAGCCACCAGACTCCACTGGATGTGGGTTCCCTTTGACCCCTAGCACCTTATGCATAGTGTTTTTCAGTTGTCCCAGACATTCCAATAAGGGCAGAATTGAACCCCTAAACCGTAAGATAATCCAGATATTAAGCCCCCAGTTCTCCAGACAGCTTTCCATGCATCCTAAACCCAAGGCCAGACCAGGAATCTCCTGTACAACCTAAGACCTTGTAAATTCAAAGGATTCAGTTTAGAATTTGCAATGATCCCTGAGGACAGCTGTATACTACTGTCATCTCTCAAACAGAAAATGATCAAATACGAAACTTATCCCTGACAGTGTCAGTGGCTGACATACTTGGGCAGTCTGGGCCCCAGCATTCTGTCAATGCCCCTAAATCATTCTTAACCAGGTAGGGTGGCCTGCAGTTGTAATTTGGGTGTTCTTCAATGCCTTACCATGTTTTTGTGGTGGCAGCCAGTTTTGCCCTCCCATGCCCCAGAACAGCTCAACTTCAAGGGCTTTGCTGGAAGCAGATGTGGCAGCTGCAAACTGCCCACCTCTTAAGTAAACCTCCTAGGCCCCCACAAATCCTAGGGGTGCCCACCATTGTTGGAAGGTGCCCACAGAACAACACTGATGGGATTGTTTATTAATGATGCCTCCTGTTAGAAAGGCAGTTAGCAGAGAAAAAACAAAACAAGAAGGCAAAACAGGAAGAGCATTTACCAGACCCACATGCACACAGGCAACCATAAAGGAGACTACACCCTTCTTTAGCGAAGAAAAGAAAACAGTTTTGCTCACCAATGTTCTTGCATATACAATGCAGGTACAGCACAGAGTTTCAGAAGAGTTTGTTCAGTCCATTTTGTGTTCTATTACACCGGCAGGAAAGACAGAGAAAACACATGCGCTTCCAGCAATGGAGGAGGTCAGTGCGAGAGAGAGGGGTGTGGGGAAGGAAGGGGAGAAGCAAAAGGGAAGAAATCACAGGAAACCACATCCTAAGGCTAGCTGTGGTCAAAATTCCCATGAATTAACTCAATGCAACACTTCCCTCTTCCAGCAATATTCCCAACAAATATAAGAGCCCTCTCCTCAAAGCTGGAGCTAGCTGTCCGAAATGGAGTGGATCCACATTTGATATTGAACTTTCAGCAGAACTGACCCACTGGTTCTGAATCTTGTCACAAGTGTTTTGCTATCCAAACTCACACCCATCCTCCCTTCTTTCCCCATCCCTTCCTGTATCCAGGCCCAAATAGAACAGAATTGCCATAAACAAAGAGCAAAACAAACCTAAAATAACTTAAGCACCCGATGCATTCACAAGCTCGAAGACGCAATGGCAAAACAAAGCAGGGGGAGCAAAACAACTCGACATCTCATTATTGAGCTAATTGTGGCTGTCAGGGAACATCCCTTCCCAGCATAGCAACTAGTTAAAGCCCACCAGGTCATGTTTACGTTGGGAATATTGCAACCTCATCTGCAAGTTACTGGAAGGGGGGAGTGTTGTAGTTAGTTCATGGGAATTTAGGTCACAGCTAGCCTTAGGATCTCTGTGGCCTACAGTGTGGTTTCCTGTGCTCCTCCCCTTCCTCTCTCTGCCCCCCCCCCGCATCTCTGACTACCACCATTGCCAGGAGCACATGATTAACTCTCACTCCTGCCTGTGTAATGGAACACAAACTGGACTGAACAAACTTCTTTTTGAAACTCTATGTTGTACCTGCATTGTACAGTTTAAGGGTGGGAATGGAAGGCACAACCAAAATCTAAGCTGAGTGATGCAGAGTGGGAGGGCTGTATCCTAATCCCACCTCCCAAACCAACCCATCAGCTAGCCAGAAGGACCGGCCAGTTCAAGGGCCGATTAGTAGCATTTGCAGTATTTGAAAGCCAGGCCAAAACAAACAAACAAACATTCATTCATTCATTTATGGCATTTCTATTAGGGATCTACAAAACACTTACCTGGTTTCGTCCAGGGACATCCGCGGTGGGGGGGAGGCGCTCCGTCCCTCCCCCCGAAATCCTCGATGGCAGGGGAGGCGATCCGTTCCCCCCCGCCCCCGGAATCCTCGATGGCCGGCTGGCTCCACGGCCAGGCCAACCCGCAGCAGGGCCTCCAACCGCTGCCGGGCTGCTGTGGACACAAATGGTGTCCTGAGTAGGGGACACCATTTGCGTCCCTTTGGTACCTGTGATAGGCTGCGTAAATATTTACGTGCCTATCACGGCTACAGCGGGGACGCAAATGACGTACTCTACGCCATTTGCGTTACCATTTTCTCTGTGATAGGCTACGTAAATATTTACATAGCCTATGACGGCTAAAACAGGAATGCAAATGGCGTAGGGGACAACATTTGCGTCCCCACTTTAGCCGTGATATGCTATGTAAATATTTACGTAGCCTATCACGGACTACCATAGGGACGCAAGTCCCCTACTCAGGATGCCATTTGCGTCTGCAGCAGCCCAGCAGTGGCTGGAGCCGCCGCCACCAGGTAAGTTCTATTCTGGGGGGGCTTTCGCGGGGTGGTGGAGTGGGTTGCTCCATTCTGCCACAGATTCCGGGGGGCCAAATTCACTGGAATTAGGCCCCCTGGGATCCGTGGCGGAATTCTTTAACATCCCTAATTTCTATACCGCCCAATAGCTGAAGCTTTCTAGGCAGTTCACTGAAATTAAAACCACAAAGCACAGCACAAAACAATATAAAATATCAAAGCTTAAAACCACAATATAACACTACAACCAGAATAAAACCTAGCAGCAATGCAGAGATTTAAAATACAGATTTAAAACAGCAAAGCTAAAAGTCTAGGAAGCTAAAATGCTAAAATACTGGGAGAATAAAAAGGTCTTTGGCTAGTGCTGGGAGGAGTACAACGGAGGTGCCAAGCGACCCTCTCTAGGGAGCTCATTCCATAGCCGGGGTGCCACAGCAGAAAAGGCCCTCCTCCTGGTAGCCACCCTTCCTTTGGCAGGGGCTCACGGAGAAGGACCCGTGAGGATGATCTTAGGGTCTGGGCAGGCCAATATAGGAGGAGGTGATCCTTCAGATTACCTGTCCCCAAGCTGTTAAGGGCATTGAATGTTAATACCAGCACTTTGAATCCGGCCTGGAAATGGACTGGCAGCCAGTGCAGCTGGGAAAGCACTGGTGTGATGTGATCTCGTTGACCAGTCCAGTTGCTCCTACCTTTTGCCCAATCCAGCAAAATTACAAAGGCAGTGGGGAGATGCAATGTGCTGCCTCCACCAAACCTCATTTCAGGGTCTGTAGGCTTCCCCTCTTCTCTGCTCTCTTCTCTTCCCCCTGTGAACCTGGAGTCTTGGGTAAAACAACAACAACAACACAGAAACAAAACAGCCTTTTGCACAATTCCCCAGCAGCATTGCCAGAAGAAAGAACCGGTTTCCTATCCACTTAGACCAGAGATAGGAAGCCAGAAACCTAGGGTTGGCGGAGAATTTCTCCTCGAAACTTCGGGGGGCCGAGCGCCAACGTGTTCGGCCCCCCGAACAAGTTTCGGGGAGAAATCCTCTGCACCCCCCCGCCCCCCCCGGGACGGGACTTACCTTCGCCAAATGTCCCTCCCGGCGGCGGGTCCGGCCAGCGGTTCGGCGGGTGTTCGAGCGGGGCGGGAGCGGCAGCCAGTCTTTCGACCGGCTGCCGCCGCCGCCATTGCAATGAAAGAAAAAAAAAAAAAAGCGCCCCCTGATAGGCTACGTGACGATTCACGTAGCCTATCACAGCTAGATTTGCAAAGTCAGCCATGATAGGCTACGTCAATCGTCACGTAGCCTATCACGGGTGACTTAAAAAAAAAAAAAAGTGTGTACGGATAATGGCGGCCCCCATAGGGAGCTGCCATTCCCGTTCCTTATTTGGTCGCTGTAGTCTACGTAAAGATTTACGTAGACTACAGCGACTAAATAAGGAACGCGAATGGCAGCTCCCTATGGGCCATTAGCGTACGCGCTTTTTTTTTTTTTTAAAGTCACCCGTGATAGGCTACGTGACGATTGACGTAGCCTATCACGGCTGACTTTGCAGATCTAGCCGTGATAGGCTACGTGAATCGTCACGTAGCCTATCAGGGGGCATTTTTTTTTTTTTTTTAACTTTCGCGTTCGCGGCCGGGCGAGGCGGGAAGCCTCCTCCCTGGCCTGAATTTCGGCTGGGGCGAGGCGGGAAGCCTCCCCCCCGGCCTGAATTTCGGCCGGGCCGAGGCGAGAAGCCTCCCCCCCCGGCCGGAACTTTACGGGGGGAGCAGCGAAGCGCCTCCCACCCACCGCGAACGTCCTTCGAGGACAGGTAAGTGACTTTCGTCCACCCCTACAGAAACCCCAGGGGCCAAATCCATCCCTCCTGGGGTCCCAAACTGGCCCTCTAACCTTCCCCAAATGACCATGCCCCCTTTCCCCCGGCCCAGCCCTCTTTCCCCCAAGCACTGTTTTGGTGTTTCCCCAGCTTTTGTGCAGTCCCCCCCCCCACATTCCCGCCAAAGGTTGAAATGCCTCTTCTAAGGCTTAATTACTGGTAGTAACATCTTCAAGCTACAATACGTTTGTATTTTTTTTTTTATATATTTTCAGCCTTGCCCTCTTTGTTGGAATGTGGCCCCTGAGAGCATCTCCAAAACTGAATTTGGTCCTCAGGCTGAAAGAGGTTCCCCACCCCTGACCTAGACAAACCAAGAAGAAAAAGAGAAGAAAGTGAGGCTCTACTCCCCAAATGTGGTGCTGTTGGTGCTCTTGCCAGAGGTGAGGATGCATGATTGGATCCCTCTTTACACAGCAAACCACTCCTGCTATGGCACAATAGAGAAAGAGATCTTAGGGTTGTGGTGGACAGCTCAATGAAGATGTCAACCCAGTGTGAGGCCGCTGTAAAAAAAGGCAAACTCCTTGTGAGGCGTAATTAGAAAAAGGAATTGAGAATAAAACTGTTGACATCATACTGCCCCTATACAAATCTATGGTGAGGCCACACTTGGAATACTGCATACAGTTCTAGTCACCATACCTAAAAAAAGATATCGTAGAGCTGAAAAAAGGGCAAAAAAGGGCACCTAAAATGATCAAGGGGCTGGAGCATCTCCCCTATGAGAGAAGGTTACAACAGCTGGGGTTGTTTAGCTTGGAAAAAAGGAGGGTATCATAGAATAGTAGGGTTGGAAGGGGCCTACAAGACCATCGAGTCCAAATCCCTGCTCAATGCAGGAATCCAACTCAGAGCATGCCCGACAGATGGCTGTCCAGCAGCCTCATCTTGAATTCCTCCAGTGTGGGAGAGCCCACCTCCTCCCTAGGTAATTGGTTCCATTGTCGTATTGCTCTACAGTCAGGAAGTTTATCCTGATGTTCAGCCGGAATCTGGCTTCCTGACACTTGAGCCCATTATTCTGTGTCCTGCATTCTGCGATGATCGAGAAGTAGGGGTGCACGAAACCCACTTACCTGTCCTCGAAGCTTTTTGTGGTGGGGGGAAGGCGCTTCGCTGCTCCCCCCGCGAAGTTCAGGCCGGGGGGGGAGGCTTCCCGCCTCGCCCGGCCGAAATTCAGGCCGGGGGGAGGCTTCCCGCCTCGCCCGGCTGAAATTCAGGCCAGGGAGGAGGCGCCTCGCCTCGCCCGGCTGAAATTCAGGCCAGGGAGGAGGCGCCTCGCCTCGCCCGGCCGCGAACTAAAAAGTAAACAAAAAACAAAAAACGCCCCCGTGATAGGCTACGTGACGGTTAACGTAGCCTATCACGGCTAGATCTGCAAAGTCAGCCGTGATAGGCTACGTAAATCATCACGTAGCCTATCACGGGTGACTTAAAAAAAAAAAGCGCGTACGCAAATGGCGGCCCCCATAGGGAGCCGCCATTCGCGTTCCTTATTTGGTTGCTGTAGTCTACGTAAATCTTTACGTAGACTACGGCGAAAATAAGGGCAACGCAAATAGCATTGCCCTTATTTTCGCCGTAGTCTACGTAAAGATTTACGTAGACTACAACGACCAAATAAGGAACGGGAATGGCGGCTCCCTATGGGGGCCGCCATTATCCGTACGCGCTTTTTTTTTTTTTTTTAAAGTCACCCGTGATAGGCTACGTGACGATTTACGTAGCCTATCATGGCTGACTTTGCAAATCTAGCCGTGATAGGCTATGTTAATCGTCACGTAGCCTATCACAGGGGCGTTTTTTTTTTTCTTTTATTGGAATGGCGGCGGTGGCAGCCGGTCGAAAGACCGGCTGCCGCTCCAGCCCCGGACGAAGACCCGCCGAACCGCCGGCCAGACCCGCCGCCGGGAGGGACATTCGGCAAAGGTAAGTCCCATCCCGGGTGGGGGTGCGGGGGGTGGGGGTGCGGAGAATTTCTCCCCGAAACTTGTTCGGGGGGCTGAACACGTTGGCGCTCGCCCCCCCGAAGTTTCGGGGAGAAATTCTCCGCCAACCCTATCGAGAAGAGATCCTGGCCTTCCTCTCTTTCAAGTACTTTCAAGTACTTGAAGAGGGTAGGGGGAGATATGATAGAGTGTACAAAATTATGCATGGTGTGGAAAATGTGGATAGGAAGATATTTTTCTCCCCCCTCAAAATACTAGAACCTAATGGGGTCATCCTTTGAAGCTGATTGGTGGGAGATTCAGGACAGATAAAAGGAAGGACTTCTTCACACAGCACATAGTTAAACTATGGAATTCGCTGCCACAGCATGTGGTGATGGCCATCAATTTGGATGGCTTTAAAGGGGGTTGGACAAGTTCCTGGAGGAAAAGGCTATCGATGGCTACTACTAGTCCTGATGGCTACATGCTACCTCCAGTACCAGAGGCAGCATGCCTACGTACACCAGTTGCTGGGGAATATGGGCAGGAGGGTGCTGTTGAGCTCATGCCCTGCTTGTGGGTTCCTAGTCGACAACTGTTTGGCCACTGTGTGAACAGAATGCTGGACTAGATGGACCCTTGGTCTGATCCAGCAGGGCTCTTCTTATGTTCTTAACCACCAAATTCACACCCTTCACTCTATGAAACTGAATAACCATCTCTCTCTCTGTCTCTCTGTCTCTCTGTCTCTCTCGGTACTGGCCTGTTACAGTATTCTGACATGAAAAAGTGCTTTCCTCAATCCCTTTTTCCCCCTCTCTCCATGCCCAGGAAACAGTTTCATTGGATGATGTGGACCGTGCCTGCAAAAGGCATTGCGTAGACTGTTCATAATACTGCCATCAGTGCCAAACACCTTTTTACAGGAGACAGGTTCAATTAAAATGCTGTAATTAATGAATTAGTAGATCAATTGAACTGATTAATTGATAAATGCTTTCAGTCTTAATTAACAGCGATATAGCCCATGAATGCTACCTCTGCTATTAAAGTGTGCTGATAAATAGGGAGAAATGCCTCAATTTGGGTGCAAATTATAAGGTACACAATTACAGAGACCACCTGTAACAACAAAAGCAAAACAAACAAGGAGAGATGGACTAATAAATTAAATGCAGTAAACTGACTTGGTAAAGTCTGCAGTGTACTGTGGTACCCACATCTTTAAATACATTTGTTCATTCAGTTGCATGTCTTCTCCCTTCACCCAACCCCTGTCCAGCGGGCACATTTTGCTTTCCACTCTTGAGAAATATATAAAGTGTAAGCAAATAACATAGGGCAGTATCTTATGCTGCCCTGAGCACTAGCAAGACTTACCACTAGCTCAGCTGGAAGACAGTGGTTCCTAAAGCATCTCGAAAGAGTAGAAATGCTTGTTTCCAGAACAGGGAGGTCAGAGGAACTCATACAAGGGAGCTGTGCTGACCTCTCACAATCCAGAAATGAGCATTTCTGCTCATTTCTGGCATTGCTTTTGGAAGCACTGGTTCCTGTTAAGTTAGTGATGAGCCCCACTGGTGCAAAAGAAGAGACACAGCAGCTGTACAGGATACTGCCCTAGTCAGCAATACTAAAGTGGGGCTGAATATCCACCATCCACTTTCGCACAAACATTTGCCTTCATTAAAAGTGTGTGGGGATATGTAGCGAGTTTCAGGGGTGCAGGCAAATTCTGCAAATTTGGGGGGGGAGTTGTTTTCCCTTTAAAGGTGAGTTGGCTGAGGGTCTCAGTGTCAAGCTAACCGACATCACAGGGTTGTTGTGAAGATAAAATTGTGAATCTTCCCAAGGTTCCTTCTTCCTAGGAAGGATGATAATATTTAAGAAGAAGGAGAAAGAAGGAAGCAGGAGGAAGCAGAAGCAGTATGGAAAAGTCTCTTCTCTAGTGATTCCCAAAAGCTGTCCTGTTATTAGGTCCCCCACATTCCTCCCCAGAAAGTTGCTACCTTTTAATGTAAATCTCCCGCCCCCAGCCTGACCGCCATAGAAATGAATGAAAATGTTTGCTGGCTTGCATTCTAAAGTGTTTTTAATCCCTCCCCGCCCTCACTGGATTTTTAAAATTTGGAAATCAAGTTTAAAATAAAGGTAACGAACACAAAAAGAAAAACCTACACATGACAAGAGTCGCAATGAGAGCACGAAAGGAATAAAGGAACAGGACAGTAGTCTTACAAGTGGGTGGGGGTGAGCTCTGCTGTCAGAGGAATTGAAGATTCCAAAGTCCTGCTGGGCTCATGCTGGGCTCATGCTGGCAGGGCAGGAAGGAGGGAGCAGTGGCATTTTTGCTGCTTTTTCTCCTTTACAGGCCTGATGATGATAATATCTCCCATTGGTTTCAATGGAAGGGAATTAATCTGTGACAGCTCCAGTGTAGATCTTCTGTTGGTTTGAGGGCATGTCCAGGACCTGTGGATCCATTGCACACTCCCAACAATGCCCCAGAATACCTCCTTTCCCCCTCTCTCTGTGATCGGAGTTCTGAAATCAGAGATGCACAAGCCGCAAAGCCTTCCATGGCAGCTGGGAGTGGGGTCCTGAGGTTGGATCTCTATCTCTGCCCATGGAGGGGAAGATTTGAGAAATCCTGGGACCCCTGGGTTCCCCTTCCAGGAACCATAGGATTGCAGCCTCACTATTCTTTTATTGTTGACAACTGTTCCTGAGAGCGTATGCTATGTTTACATAGGTAACTGTTCTGAATCTTACCTGTTCCAAAGGTATTTTTCCTAACAAGGTTTTTCCTCATGTTTGTCTTTTCCCTCCATCATTCTCCAGTTGTGCATAGTCTCTCTCTCTCTCTCTCTCTCTCTCTCTCTCTCTCTCTCTCTCTGCGGATCTCTACACCTCAAGTTTGTGCATTCATGGTTGCTCCTCATTGAATTGTGCGGGTCCATTATATGACATGGTTGTTGTCCAGTCATTATTCCACTATTTCCTCCCACCTATCCCGTGTTTTCCTCAAATGGAAAAAAATGGGGTATTTTCCCAGATATGCGCAAATGGAGCGCCATGTCCTCCCTGTGTATTTCTCCCCTAGCATGAATGAAGCGCTGAGTGTGGTTTTTGGGGGCGTGGTCATGATGTCGAAGGTGGTGACGAAGGTCTGATGGGCGTTCCACCTTCCCGCTCCTGCGCCATTATGGCTCCTCGCCATTTTCAGCCTGCCTGTTCAAAACAGGGCAGCAGAGTGGAGGAGCAGCAGAGGGGCTGAGCAGCAGGGACTGGCCAAAAGCATGGAAGAGGGAGGCAGGGTCTGGGGAGATCTGGGGAGACTGACATGCTGTCTGCATGTCAGTCCCTCCCCATCCACCAGTAATGTGCAAGGGGAGGGAAAGGAGCAGGAACCCAGGAGCAAGCATCGCTGAGCCTGGAGCGTGTGTAATGCCTCTGCACGGAAACATATGGGCAATGGGAACAGCCATTTACAGAGAAGGAAGCACGTGTAAAGGGAATAAGTTGTGATTCTGCATTTAAAACGGAAGCGGAAAGCCCCATTTGAAATACAGGATTTTAGGCTGGTGTAGAAATCCCCTTTCTCTCTCTCTTTCTGAAATGCAATTCTTTGAAGATGGCTTTTGACGTGCAGTTAACAGATATGTTTTCATCCAAGCTTCTTGCCTTTCTGCCGATGCATTTTGTCTTAACATATCATTCTGAAAAGCATTATCCTATTGAGCAAACAGAGTAAAATGACTATCTACTGACTTACTGCACTATTTATAGTGATTTTAAACACCTCCTTTTCATAGGACTTTTATAGCCCAGGAAATTGAGAAATGTTACCTCATTTTGTGAATATATCTGTGTATAGCAGTCTCTTGGACTAGGTCTGTAATTGTGGCTTTTTTAGTGTTGTCTTTTGAGATCTGCAAACAGCTTTTGAAGGGTCCAGATGTTAAAGACTCTTGACCTCTTGCTAGGGATGGGTGAATCAGTCTATTTCCAGTAGGGATGCTGGAGAATCTGCTATGGACCAAAATGAGGCCGAATTCCCAGGAATCTGACCTCCAGAGTCTATAGTGGACTGTCCCTCCTTACCTGTGCATCCTCGTATTTCACATGGGGCGCCTCTCTGTCTTTCTAAAAGGTGCAACAGGCTAATGGCAGCTGCCATTAGCCAATGGTGGGAAAATTACAGCCACAACTGGTGGATTTTATGCCATTTGTGGCCGTAAAGCCCTTACTTCCACCTAATTGTGGCGTAAACAGGGGGCTCACCAATCCCTAATCATAAGCTTGTTACATCCAATTCCACATCAATCTGCATTTTTTTACACATAGAAAAGCACAGAAATCTATGATTTTGGAAGTCCCAAATTTGTTGTCTAACACAAATCAAGAAGAAAATTGTCCTGGGAGTAGTGTTCATCAATTTGTGAACCGCCCAGACAGCTTCGGCTATTGGGCGGTATAGAAATAAATAAATACATAAATAAGATTTTTCTCATCCACTCTCCATCCGCCTGCATAAGATCTCTCCCTTCTGGAACATGATTTCCTTCCAGATTTAGGTTAAGGTTATTTAGAACACATTAAAAAGGCATAATAAGCATAAAATAATACATGAAAATGACCACATACACACCTCATTGCAGGTCAACATCCCTGTTGCATGAGTGGTTGCTCCTGTGAGCACACGGGTGCAATAGGATACTAGCCAATGCTTGTACTACTTTTCTTTTTCTTTTTTTAAAGAATCCCAAAGTGGCTCACAAAGCAATGAAATATTGCATTAAAATAACCAAAGGCAGCTGGCAATGCTAGTGGTCAGGAAAGTACCTGGGTAAATAGATATCTTTTCAGTTATTGGTGGAAACACTCCACACTAGTAGCCCATCTGATCTCAATGGGGAGATCATTCCACATGGTGGGAGCCACACTGGAGAAGGCTCTTGTCGATTCTCCCACATTTTTTCAACCATTCTCATTCAAACTGATAGAACAGAAATTGCTTTCGAAAAGAAATTAAAAGGAGGAGAAATTTTCATGGGTTGGGTTTGGTGTTTGTGTGCTTACCTTACTTATGAAGTGGCTGAGGAGTGTGCATGAGTGTCCTGTTTGTCATTATACAGTCATCTCTGTGGCAGCCTGTAGCCTCCTCGGCTTCCCACACTTCACTTAAAGCCCTCATGAGGAAGGCACCATGAGGCAATTTCTCCCATGGGGCTTTTTCAGTTCAGGAAGTACAGGTGGCCTGGGAGGCTGCAGAGCAATGGGAAGATGTGTAACAGAGAGAGAAAACAAACACAGTACCTTCCGCCACCTTGCAGTGATTAGGTAAGCTCAAAAATACCACCAAAAGAAATTCAAAATTCTGCCTCAGAAAAGTGGAAGCCTTAACATAGTTGATGCTGTTGCCACCTACAGAAGCAGTGCAATAAACAAAAAACCCTTAGGAAAAAAGAAAGAACCTGTGCTACAACCCCCGCCAATAGTGAGACCTACCAGTGAGAAACTGTTGGAGGATTTCTCCTCCCCTGGGAGAAATTTGGTGACCCCCCCCCCATTTCTCTGCCCACAAATAAGCTGGAGAATTTTGAGAGCCCATCTGCGCACAGCTCTAGTTAAGACAATAAGCCCAACCATCAAAGGTCCTGTCACATGTCCTAGCTGCTACAAAGGTGGGGTTGGTGGGGCGTTGGTTTTGTGTAGCAGTGTCCAGCATGTGGAGCATCCTTTCCATTATGGCTCCCTCATTATCTAAAGGCCAATAAAGAAGAAGTGGGTAAAAATGGTTCCATGGAGCTTTTTCTGATTAATGCCAGTTCTTGATTTTCAAGGGTTCCTCGATTTATTGTAATGTATGTGTTTCATTTGTGATCTCTTTTTTCTTTGTTTGTTTTTAATGGTTGTATATCATACGGTTGGCTTTTTTAACTTGCATTTTTAATTTGCAAATATAACAGAAACAGAAAGAGCAAAAAGACAGTGCCTGTTTACAATTAAATCAGTGGAAATTCTGCACTTGTATCCTAAATATATGCATTAATATAATCAGTCCATATATCTGACTAGGAAACCAAATACGAATGACAACAAAAGGATATACGTTCAAATAGAGAGCGCGAGAGAGATAGCAAGTAAGCTCCTCAGACCATTAAATGATAGATGGTGGGGGCAGTATCCAACACTGCCCCCGTGCTCGTGAGACCCATTGCTAGAGTGGTGAGAAGCTAGTGGATCCCGCAGCAATTGGAAAAGAGCGAAGCACTCATTTCCGGAACTAGGCAGGTCAGTGGGGCTTGTAGAAGGGAGCTCCCAGACCTGTCCTGTTCTGGAAATAACCATTTCCGCTCATTTCATAGAATAATAGAATCATACAATCATAGAATAGTGGGGTTGGAAGGGGTCTACAAGACCATTGAGTCCAACCCCCTGCTCAATGCAGGAATCCAAATCAGTGCATCCCTGACAGATGGCTGTCCACCAGCCTCATCTTGAAGGCCTCCAGCGTGGGAGAGCCCACTATTTCCAGGACTGCTGTTGGAAGTGCTAGTTCCTGTTGCACAAGCGGTAGGTCCCACTAACACAACATAACCAGCGGGAGCACAGCAGCAGTATTAGATAGTGCTCTGGGTGTTTGTTTTCCCAAACTTGCACGATAAGTCTTGTTGTGACTATAAGGGCTTCCAGAATCCACTTTTGCTGCCCACCTGTTAGTCCTCTTGTTGCAGGAATATAATTTAAAAGCAAATACCACAGACTCTTCAAAAACAAAATCAGCCCAAACAATAACTTCCAACCGAAAAGAAGCCACCACAGAGTGTGGCCACGTTGTGCGCCCCAAGGAGGCATTGCCTGCATTACATCCCCAACATCTGGCGGAGCTTGCCAGCTTCTTGGAAATCGGCATCGAGCACTCATTGAGTGGATGGGCGATTCAAAAACATGGCAGCCAGGTTGGTCTCTGGGACATCCCGTGGAGACCATATTACACTGGTTTTAAAATCTTTACACTGGCTGCCAATTTGTTTCCAAGCAAACTATAAAATGCTGGTTCTTACCTTTAAAGCCTTACATGGTCTAGGTCCAAGGTACCTTAGGGAGTGCCTTCTCCCCTACATCCCAGTCCGCCATCTAGGGTTCTCTGAGGGCTCTCTGCTGCGGCTGCCTAACGTGAGACTGGCACCCACATGCAAGAGGACCTGCTCCTTTGCTGCCCCTCCGTCGTGGCATGACCTGCCGGTTGGACTGTGCCTGCTGATCTCGTTGAAGGTCTTTAAGCAGGAATTAATAACTCTATTATTCAGGCAGGCCTTCCCTTTTTAGAACTCTTGTTCCATTTGCTGTCTTTTTGTAGACTGTTTTTAAGCTGTGTTTTATTGTTGGATTTTTAAAAAGTTTTAGTTCAAACAGTTGTTTTTAGATATATGTTCCATATATATTGTCCGTATGCTTTTATGTACATGGTTTTTAAACTTTGTGTACTGTATTTTAATGTTTTAACTTTTGTAAACTGCCCAGAGAGCTTTGGCTATGGGGGCGGCATACAAATGTAATAAATAAATGAATTAATAATAATAATATTAATGCATGAAATAAATCAAAATTTGTTGTTCAGACGTTAAGTCGTGTCCGACTCTTTGTGACCCCATGGACAATAGCACGCCAGGCCTTCCTGTCCTCCGCTCTCTCCCGGAGTGTGCTCAAGTTTATATTCATTGCATCGGTGATGCTATCTAGCCATCTCATCCTCTGCCATTTTGCCTTCAATCTTTCCCAGCATCGCGGTCTTTTACAGTGAGTTTTCTCTTTGCATGAGGTGGCCAAAATATTTGAGCTTCCACTTCAGTATCTATCCTTCTAGGGTTGGCGGAGAATTTTTCCCTGAAACTTCGGGGGGCCGAGCGCCAACGTGTTCGGCCCCCCGAACAAGTTTTGGGGAGAAATCCTCCAACCCCCCCGCCCCCCGCACCTCCCCTGGGACGGGACTTACCTACGCCGAATGTCCCTCCCGGCGGCGGGTCCGGCCGGCGGTTCGGCGGGTGTTCGAGCGGGGCAGGAGCGGCAGCCGGTCTTTTGACCGGCTGCCGCCGCCGCCATTGCAATAAAAGAAAAAAAAAAAACGCCCCCTGATAGGCTACGTGACAATTCACGTAGCCTATCACGGCTAGATTTGCAAAGTCAGCCGTGATAGGCTACGTCAATCGTCACGTAGCCTATCACGGGTGACTTTAAAAAAAAAAAAAGTGTGTACGGATAATGGCGGCCCCCATAGGGAGCTGCCATTCCTGTTCCTTATTTGGTCGCTGTAGTCTACGTAAATGTTTATGTAGACTACGGCGAAAATAAGGGCAACGCTATTTTTTTTTTTTAAGTCACCCGTGATAGGCTACGTGACGATTGGCGTAGCCTATCACAGCTGACTTTGCAGATCTAGCCGTGATAGGCTATGTGAATCGTCACGTAGCCTATCAGGGGGCTTTAAAAAAAAAAAAACTTTCGCGTTCGCGGCCAGGCGAGGCGGGAAGCCTCCTCCCCGGCCTGAATTTCGGCCGGGGCGAGGCGGGAAGCCTCCCCCCCGGCCTGAACTTCGCGGGGGGAGCAGCGAAGCGCCTCCCCCCCACCGCGAACGTCCTTCGAGGAAAGGTAAGGGACTTTCGTCCACCCCTATCCTTCCAATGAGCAGTCAGGGTTGATTTCCTTTAGGATTGACTGATTTGACCTCCTTGCAGTCCCAGGGACTCGTAAAAGTCTTCTCCAGTCCAGCACCACAGTTCAAAAGCATCAATTCTTTCGCGCTCAGCCTTCCTTATAGTCCAGCTCTCACAGCCATATGTTACTACTGGGAAAACCATAGGTTTGATTATACAAACCTTTGTCAGCAAGGTGATGTCTCTGCTTCTTACTGTGCTGTCTAGGTTTGCCATAGCTTTCCTCCCAAGGAGCAAGCGTCTTTTAATTTCATGGCTACAGTCATCGTCTGCAGTGATCTTGGAGCCCAAGAAAATAAAATTTGTCACAGCTTCCATTTCTTCCCCTTTTATATGCCAGGAAGTAATGGGGCCAGATGCCATGATCTTCGTTTTGTTAATGTTGAGTTTCAAACCAGCTTTTGCACTCTCCACTTTCACCCTCAACAAGAGGCTCTTCAGATCCTCTTCGCTTTCTGCCATTAGGGTGGTATCGTCTGCATATCGGAGGTTGTTGATAATTCTCCCGGCAATCTTAATTCCGACCTGTGAGTCACCCAACCCAGCATTTCTCATGAAGTACTTTGCATATAAGTTAAATAAGTTAAATAAGCAGGGCGACAATATACAGCCTTGTCGTACCCCTTTCCCAATTTTGAACCAATCGGTTGTTCCATGTCCGGTTCTTACTGTTGCTTCTTGACCCTTGTACAGGTTTCTCAGGAGACAGGTAAGGTGGTCTGGTACTCCCATATCTTTAAGAATTTGCCAGAGTTTGTTGTGATCCACACAATCAAAGGCTTTAGCGTAGTCAATGAAGCAGAAATAGACGTTTTTCTGGAATTCTCTTGCTTTCTCCATGATCCAGCAAATGTTGGTGATTTGATCTCTAGTTCCTCTGCCTCTTCGAAACCCAGTCTGCAATATCCCCCCCACCTCCCCTGCCCCTAGCCTAAGAGGCTAGTGGCCAGCATTTCCATGCTACAAGTAAGGGAAAGGAAGCCCTCTCAATTGAGATCAGCCTGAAGATGCTGGATACTAGCAGGCTAGAAGTGGTAGGGAGAATGGGTTGGCAGAGGAGGGACAGAGCAATCCATGCCTCCTCAGCTAGTCCTCTGCATTCCTGTCCTGGTCATAATGGAAGTGGCTGCCTTTCCCCTGAGGCACGGGAATCAAGCAGACTGGAGAGATCCATTCCTTCTCCACCAGCTTGTTCACTCAGTTGCATGGAATTCCTGGTCGCCTAGGGCGAACAGGCAACTCACTAAAAGCTGGATCAAGGCCCATTTCTTCAGGTTCACATTCTCAGAGGGTTAATTAACAATTAGAGAGGGTAGGGATCCCGGGGAAATCAGCAACGGAACCAAATGAATTTGGATTTTTATGAATCCAACCCGCAGATTCCGTAGTGGACTCGCCTTTCCCCTGCAGACTGTTTTTCTAACCTTTGGGAATTTTGTGCAAGTTTTTAGAAAAGTATGCAATTTTTTTAAAAAAACCACCCGAAAATGCACATTTCCCCCATAGGCTAAAGTGTGAAAATGTGCATTTGGGGGGGTTGCATATTTTGGGGGGATTTGCGCATTTTTGGAAGTGAAAATTTGTGCAAGTTCAGAAACTTTTTTTAAAAAATCAGTTCCATCAATAGGCAGGCAATAGAATGAAAGGTGCCTGACAATCTGCAAAACACAGAATGGATTTTCCATGATCCATACATCTGTATCTGAGGGTGGATCTTACAGTGGTTTTTGAAACTCCTGTTTTATTTGGGCTTTTAATGCCAGTTTCCTGGGGGGGTCTGTCTGTGTGTGCACATGCAGTTTAAGGCGGCACTCCTATGTACACTTACATAGGAGTAAGTACCACAGAACTCACTGGGGCTTATTTACAAGTAGACATGTATAAGATTGCACTGTAAATAATGTTTTCGGAGTTCGTTCGTTCGTTCTTTCTTTCTTTCTTTCTTTTTCTTTGAATATTGTTATTTTTACTTTTGATGTCGTTTGTTGGACCTGGTTAGCTGCTTTGAATGTCTCCTGTTGAGGGGGAAAATGGGACAGAAAATTTAGTATAAATGCATACATCATCCTTACTGAATCACGGAAAACAACTGCAAGATAAGACAGATCTGCAATCCTTGAGAGTGAAATTTAGAACCCAAAACTTGACAAGAGCTTGACAACACCCCTGTTTTTTTGCAACCTGAAAAACGAGGACAAGAGTGGACAGATTTGCATACAATTAGCATATGCTAATTTATATGTCTAGATGCAAATTTAGAAATAATCACTATAATTTAAATAGAAAGACAATATATTTCATCATAGTGGGGAAGATGGTGACGTGTCTGCCTGTAGATGGGCCACTTCAAGGCCCTTTCTCCTCATTCTTGGTTCTTTATCTTCACACTAGACTTGGACTGGAGAGTCCTTCAAATAGGGGACTATTCTCTTTAAAGTAGGACACATGGCCACCCAAGATCTGAGGCTGGTGGCAAAAACAGAGGGTTGCATCCAATGTAGTGCTTACATAATGGGAACCCCACCACCCCTCCTTCCTATTGTAGCCATCCGTATCTCTTGGAAAGCCTCTACCCCACTGAAAGCTGGGAGACCTTCAGGAAAAGCTGAGAATGTGGGTCAGGGGGCTGCTGTCAGAGAGGGGAAATGCACAAGCAGAGCTACCACTAACACAATTTCTCTGCCTCATTTTCCATGACTTTACTTCCCACCACAGCCCCTTTCCCCATTTCCCAGGCCCCAACTTCAGGAGAGGTTTTTCAGTGTAGGACACACTCACAAGGGGATGCAGTCAGGAGAAGCAGCTAGGGATCCTCCGTGTATGAGCACTACACTGAATGTAGCTCACCAAGATTGTCAGGTGCCTTGCTGGCCACAGATGAATGTGTTTTTTTTCTTCCTGTCTGGGACTGCAGAACACACAGACGTATCCAGGCAGCTTATCAGGAACATGGCAGGCCACAATACATGCCTATAGGATAGTCACTGACACATTGCTAAAAAAGAGGAAAAGACATCACGCAAAAAAGTGGGGGGAAGAGGACACAGATATGCATAAAATTTACATGTGCTAATTCATATGTATAGATCAGTGGAGGCTGGTTGCTCCGATTTCGGTGGGGCTGTGAATCCATTCCGGGTTTCAGTCAGAACCACCCAGAACTCTAAAGGAGCTATCCAAGGCAATGAACCCTATCCCCCAAATAGCTCCTTTAGAGTTCTGGCTGGTGCTGACTGAAACCCAGAATGGATTCACAGCCCCGCCAAAATCGGAGCTACCATCCTCCACTGGTATAGATGCAAAAGTAGAAATAATGACTATAATTTAAATAGAAATACAGTTTCTATCCCAGCCATAGTGGGGAAGACTGTTTACCAAGTGAGTGTTGCTCCTGCCACTCAGTCTGCTGTTCAGGTGCTGTTGGTGGACAAGGCCTTATGATGGCTGTCTAACTTTCAACCAGACTTGGGCTTTCCTCACATGGAGCTTTTGTCCTGAGATTGAGATGGCTCCTTCATGGATGTTTGTGGGCTCTTTATATGATGCTGTGACCCTCCAGGGCATCTCCTGGACTAAATGCCCTTTGTTCCGTTTTTAAATAGATCGCAGATAATAAGCTATCAAATTATCCCACTTGTGTTCTGCTTGAGTTCTAGGGATGTACGAATTGTGTACCTTTAGTGCCGCTTTTGCAGCCAGTGCTTCGTTCTGTCCTTAACAAGCCCCCGGAATTCTTCTCTTTTTTCCCTCTCCAAAAATTACGAAGATAAATCCGTACCAACAACCGTAATTCCGGTGCCCAGCCATCTCTGTGAGTCTGCATAACTTCCGTAAGAATGGCTATTTTTCATAGTTATTTACATATTTTCCCCCCTGCCCTGAGACGTGCAGTAATTAGTTTCAGTCAAAACACTTCCTCCTCCTAGGGGCTTCCCAAACAAGGCTGTTCTAGGTGTGCCTGAGAGATGCACTCTTTGTTTAAAGCAACGCTGTTTTAAAGAAAGAAGAAACCTTTTAAAATGACCAAGCCAGTCCTGGAGCCCTGCACGAGGTATTATTCTCCCTGCCAAGCTTTATATTTCCACATCCAGCATTGTTGTTGATGTTGTGAGGCTAAAATACAGAGGAGAACCAACTCTGTGCATGTCTACTCAGAAGTAAGTCTTATTGAGCTCAATGCGACTTACTCCTACACCTGTCAGCACCCCACTTGCCCCCAGCTCAGCTTTGTATTTCCACATCCAGCTCATGATCAAACCTCCTGTTAGTTATCTCACTGGGTGACTTTGGGCTGGACTCTAACCACTACACCATACTTCTGTTATGAAACTCATGAAAAAGAGACAGTACAATGGAAAGTTCTTTCTGAAGCAGTCACACTTGCACAAATGTAGCATGAAGGGAAAGATTAGCAAGCTTCTCTTTGTTTAAATAAAAAGCACACTCTGCACATGCTCAGGGAATGGACGGAGATGGAAGATTCCAATTTAAAAAGAACACCAACAAACAAAGCGGTGAGCACAATTCATTGTTTTAAAAAACTTACGTACTTATTACCGGAACATACTATACTGCGTTTTTATTTACGAACATTCCGTGACTCTTTGCGGATGACGAAAAAAAAAGCCGCATGAGTGCTGGCTCTGCAGGACCTCATGGTGCCGTTCTGCAGAGGATTCCATGGCATGGACTGAAGGGAATTCGATCCCATTTCAGTCCATGGCAGAATTCTCTGACATCCCTATAATGAGTTCCCTCTGTGAAAAGAGGAAAAGCGGCAAGAAGAGGAGCAAGATCAATGAAAGATATGGAAGACTCAGATACAGGGGAGAAGGAGGGGGAAAGAGGAGGGGGAAAGGAAGCATGTGAAAAAGGGAGTCATTGTGATCCTGCATTTAAAATGAAAGCAGGAAGCCCCTTTTTAAATGCAGGATTTTAGGCTGGTGTAGAGATGCCCTTGGACTGGACAGCCCTTTGAATAGAGGATGCCTTCAAATAGAGGACTGTCCTCTATAAAGCAGGAGACATGGCCACTCTACCCACTTTACGTGGCTGGCAGGCCACATTCTGCTTGGTGGGCCCCATGATGTGCAGGCCTGAAACTGAGCCTATATATATATAATGCAAAGCAGGCTAGGGCACCTGTATTTTTAGAGAAATGTAGGGATGGGCAGATTACTTACCCCATTCTGGTCCGGGGCGTCCGTGGTGGGGGGGAGGCGATCCGTCCCTCCCCCCAGAATCTTCCTCGGCCGGCTCCGCTCCGTGGCGAGTCCATGGAGCCTCCGGCTGGGCCTGCCTGCAGCCGGACTTCCGTCCACTGCTGGGCTGCGGCCACAAATGGCGTACAGTGTAGTGGGTGCCATTTGCGTCCCTGCATTAGCTGTGATAGGCTACATAAATATATATGTAGCCTATCACGGCAAAGAGCAGGGACGCAAATGGCGTAGCGGGTGCCATTTGTGTCCCTGCATTACTTACGTAGCCTATGACGGCTAAAGTAGGGAGGCAAATGGCGGCTGTAGACCGGGGGAGCCATTCGCGGCCACAGATTGGGGCAGTGGACGGACCTGACTGGCCGATGACAGGTAGGGTCCGTCCAGGGAAAAGTTTGCAGGGTGGCGGGGGGAGTGCTCCGTTCCACCATGGACTCTGGGGGGCCGGATTCTAAAGAATCGGGCCTCATTGGAGTCCATGGCGGAATTCTCTAACATCCCTAGAGAAATGAATTTGGGCAGGGTAGTTTATCTTGCGAGGTTGAGCAAAACTGCTCCCGCCAAGATGTCTTCTATTATACAACTACTTAAGGTATCGGAGCCCTTCTCTCCATCTTTGCATCTTGTCACAATACTCCAGGCTTTAGTTTGGCCTCTGTTTAAAAAAGACAAGCAAATTGTGATTTACATTATGAAATAAAAACTGTGGGCTTGGGGAAGGCTATCAGGGGATGTGTTTTCTCTCCCTCCTCAAAAGCTTCCTTTCTCTCCAATCAACCCTTCCCAAAGACCTGCATCGTAGCCCTACGCATCTGCCCTCCGAAGTAAATCCCACTGAGTTCAATAGGGTTGGTTTCCAAGTAAGTGTGGATAGGATTGTAACATCAGAAAAGAAGCAGCCATCAGGAAAACAAAAGGTTGACAGGGAGCAGCAAATGTATGTGAATATTCGGCAAGGTGAGTATTCCCCCCACGCCACTCCCAGCCTGGTAATTTGTCCAGCTGTACTGACTGTTCTATTTTCAAAGCGAACATTGAGATGAGAGACTATAGGGCTCAGCTCTAGTTGAAGATCTTACTTCAGTACATATCTATATACTTATATGCTTAAATTAACCTAGCAGGTCTTCGTCAGTCGCTCTCTCCCTCCCTCTCCCTCTTTCTCTCTTTCTTCTTTTTTCCTTTAAGGATATAAATTCCAACCATGTTTTGTGTGAAGGGTCTCAGTGCATACTGACATTGTGAGTGTCAGCTCCAGATCACTTTAATCAGAGAGTGGATATGCATGATAAAACGGATAAGGGACTTTAATCAAAAAATCCGCTGGTCTGGAAACGTGACGCACTCCGCCAAACACACTTCATCCCCTTTTTCTTGTGCCACTGCCAAGATTTTTATTTCATGAATATGCATCGGAGGAGACGATATTACATTAAAATGTGACATTGTGGAGTGTTGGGGATTTGGAATTACAATAAATAAATAAATAAATGGGGGCGGTGGAGGGGGGGTAGGCTTCGGCAAAGTTTTTATCAGTTGTGCGTGAATGTCATGGCACGGTTCTCCCCTTCCTTCTCTCCCCCCGCCCCCACAAATCGTCACCCTTCCTACCTCACGCCCCTATCATAGTTTGTGTTTGGACAGCATATTGGATTTTGCATCTTTATAGAATCCTAAGAAGAAAACTCATCTTAGCAGATGGATACGTTGTTTAAATTCCATCCAGGAGGTTATTGTATGGAGTTCTCACTTAAAGACCATAGTTTTCCTTACAGAATACTTATTTGCAGGTACAGATGCTCAGCTGGGGAAGTTCTTGTATCAAGAAATTATCACGAGGTTGAAAACCTGCTTCTGAATGAAAATTAATGCAAAGCTTTTCTCTGCCTGTGACTGGCTTTGGATCGGGTGTGTAGGGAATTGTGACGCCCCTATTTTTTTCCCCTTGGTTCCCCCCCTCGAAAAAGTGAAATGAGCATGATCATATTCATCATAATACTATGGTACAGAAATTTGACATCAATAAGCCTGTCTTAGCCTCAATTTCTAGGTTTGTATCTATTGCATATTCAGTTCCAATCTGCATTTATTGAGTGAGTTAGCATTTATGCATTTTAAAACTTTTGTTAAGCCCCTGTACCCAGGATTTCCGGCAACTGATTTCTTAAACAATATATCTTGAAACATACCATCCTCGCATGCAGTGATGTATTCGTCAGATTAAAGATGAAGGTGCTATCAGACTTTGTTTGCTGTCTCACAGCATTTTTTTGCCGGCTTGAATACAAACAAGCCATACTGGTAAGTAAGGCTACGCTGTCTTACTCATTGACAAGGGGTATTTCAAGCCTATGCATTTTCTAAGAACAAAAGGGGGAGTATTAATTTAGTGTGAGGGGGGGATGGCTGGTGGGGGGAACATAGAGGTTTAGGGCACAATCCTATCATTGTATCATTGATAATCGGAAGCCCCCAAACTCGGAAGCTACCAGTCACCCAAGGCAGGGCGGGAAGAGCAGAGGAGGCGATCTTCGCCTCCCTGTTCTCCTGCCCTGCATTTTTCGCTAGACAGGCACTTCAGAGGGGGAGGGAAGGAGGCTGGCAGAGGCTCAGGATATTTTGTATCCTGGTCTCTTTGGACTCCTCCCCTCTCCACCCACAGGAACACCCTCCTTTCTGAGGTTGAACCTCAGAGGGCTGCCAGTGAGGTTCTTTCTGCACTGGCTGTGAGGGGGTGGGGGGTAGATTTCCAACTTGACCTGTCTCCGACCTCGGAGGGAGGAATCCCCAGTATCCTGTGGCCCCTCAGATGATGTCTAGGGGCCATAGGATTGCTCCCTTATTAACTTATGAATGTGGGTTGGAAGAGTGGAACACAGGAAACTGCCTTATACTGAGCAAGGCACTTGGTCCATATAGTTCAATATTGTCTGTATTGACTGGTGGCTGCTGTCCTGGGTTTCAGGCAGGATTCTTTCCTAGCCCTACCTGGAGAAGCTGGGGATTGAACCTGGGACCTTATGCAGGCAGAGCAGGTGTTCTACCACTGAGGTATGGTTCTTCTCCCCATTGAGCTACAGCTCCTCCTTGCTAGAGTGGATAGAGAGACATTTTTCTCTCTCTCATGACATTAGAAATTGGATTTTATTTATTTATTTATTTATTTCTATACCACCCAATAGCTGAAGCTCTACCGATTTACCGATTGGGATTGGTAGTAGGTTCAAGACTTCACCCAAAGAAGTACTTCACCCAAAGAAGTTATTATTTTTACTCTTTTTACCATGGACACACAGAGTACCATCCAGCTACTGTCCCTCCACTGATGGAAGGCATTGATTAGCAGAATGTGGACAGCAAGTTCTGGTGATTGCCCCTTTCTCTGAAGATTTCTCCCAACCCTTCAGTGCAGATTTGGGGGAATGGGGCTTCAGGAAGGGGGGAATTACCATAAATTACCCCCTCCCCTTCCATTGACAGATGCCTTCCATTGGTGGAGGGACACAAGTTGATTACTACCCACAAAATGACTTATAAGATTAAAAACAATAAGAGATTTAAACATGAATAATGTACAATTATCATAAAAGCAAACTGTTTAAGGCAGCCGGAGGTAACACCAAAATTGATTGAAAACGGCAGATTAAAAAGCCAAGCACAGCTAATGGTAGAAACACAAGAACCAAAGGCTTGCTGAAATAAGACTAATGTCTAAAAAATGTTTCCTGACAGGAAAGAGACCCAAGGGATCTCCCAAGCAAGGGAATACCACAATCTAGGTGCCACCACAGGAAAGGCCTTGTAATGGGTACCCACCCATCTAAACTCATGTAAGGAATGCCAGTCTCAATTGGCAAGCAGGCTCATATGGAAGAAGATGATCCCTGTAGTAACCTGGCCTCAAGTCATTCGGGTCTTTAAAGAAGAAAAACAGCCCAGAAAGTGATAGGCAGCCAATGCAAATGACATATGACCAGTGTAATATGCTCTAATTTTGAGTTCTAGGTGGTCAACTGGTCAGCGTATTCTGAGCTAACATTTCCAGGTTGATTTTACAGGACGCCCCATGCAGTAATCCAGTCTCTAAGGGCACAATCCTATGGCTACTAGTCAGCAGCTATATGGCCATAGGATAGGTCAGTTCCCTGAGAACCTCGTAGGCAGCGCGGATCAACCTCGCACTTGTAAGAGGAGCGTGGAGCAGTGAAAACGGAGCGTTCCTGGGGGTGGGCCAGGGCGGGCGGTAGTGCCTTTCCGATGCTTCCTGTGTGTCGTCCGGCATCCGCCCCCCTCGCTTCAACTTCCCACAGCTAGACAGCTGAAATAGGCTGTTTAGCCACAAATGCAGGGTGGCTGAAGCACGGAGGGGATGATCCCCTCCGTGCTGCTCTTGCCCTGCATTGGATAGTTTGGAGGTGGCCTCCCATCCCAATAGGATTGTGCCCTAAGTAACTTATGGAACTTGCTATTGCAAAATGCAGTGATAGTTGCTGTCTTAGATGGCTTGAAAACAGAATTAGACAAATTCATGGAGAATAAGACCATTAGCAATGCTAACTAAATGGAATGCCTTTGTTCAGATACACTAATTCTCCTGAGTACAACACTGGGGGACAAACAAAGGATCTTGCACGTGAGCTTCCTAGAAGTGCTTGGTTGGCCAGTGTGGATGTTAGACTCAAGGGACTCTTTGGCTGCCTTTACATTAAAGAAAAAACCTGCAGTCCTCCCATTGTGGAGCCTTTTCGCATTTACAGTGGCTCCCAGATGGTGACCATGTGATTGCTGAGAGGGGAAGCTTTTAATTTTCGAGGTTCCATAGAACTAAATGAAACAGTGCCATCTAGTGGCTGTTGTATTCATGTAACATTCCGACTTATAAAGATAGTTCATTCGTTCCAGATCTTTTTGAAATGGAATAACCAGGAAATACCTCTGGATGTGCCCTGGAGGCTGATGATGTCATGAAACGGACCCGCAAACTTCCATGAGTGAGCAATCTCAATAGCAGGATAAAAGCTCTGTGTGAAGGAGTCCTTAGTCCGATCCAGCATAGCTCGTCTTATGTTCTTGCAGTCTCAATAAGGAATGAGGGTGAAATTTGTTTAGTATGCATTTTAATACAAACTGACTGAATTTGCACTTTCTGAACTAATAAATGAATCAGCACACAGACCGGTTTTCTAACTTTCCCGAATTTTGTGCAAATTTTGTCATAGGAAAATACACAAAATAGAAAAAACCTGGCCAAAAATGTGCATTTCCCCCATAGGCTAAAGCATGAAAATGCACACTTTATTTGTGCATTTTGACACATGAAAAACTGCATAAATGTGCATTTGTGCAAATGCAAATTGCTCAAGTTTGGGAATAAAAAAAATCTGATTCCGTCAATGGGTGGTCGACAGAACAAAAGGTGCCTTGCAATCTATGAAACACAGATGGAATGGATTTTACACACTCTGTACATCCCTAGGCCTGGGTGAAAAGACAGGTCTTTTAACTGGCACCAAAAGCATGACACTGTTGGCACCTCCTACATACCAAAGGGGAGGGCATTTTACACAGAGCTGCATTGCCATCTTCAGTGCAGGATCCCCATCAAGTTTCACCCTGCTTGGTTTCTAGGAATGCTCAGCCTTATGGGAGATGCCCTCCAGATATTTTGGATTACAACTCCCAGCATGCTGGTCCATTGTCCATGCTGGCAGGGTCTTCTGGGAGTTGAAATCCAAAACATCTGAAGATCTACCTTCTGCCCACCCCTGGCCTAGGGAGTCAGTTAAGCTACAGCCAAGGAAGAGCAAAGATGCCAGGCCTTCCGTATCATAATTCTCAGCAGGCAAGCTTCCAGGCCCTGCAAGATCACAAGGGTTCCTATCCTCTTTGGTATCTGCCACAGCAAATAGAAAACCTTATCCTGGGACTCAGGGCCCTGTTGCATGTTGAACAGCCATTTTAAAAACATGACCCTTGTTCATAGCACACTGTGGTGTGGCCTGGATAGGGAGTGGGGTTGGTTGGGTGATGTCAGTGGCAAAAGTGGTGACAGGCAAAGCAATTTGATTTGTACTTGCTCCAGCGGAGTCTACACTACAACTTAATTTGTAGTGTATGTCTTTTCTTTTCTTTTAAAATACAAGTCCTTCTGAAAATGAACCATTTCAGAAATGTCAGCACTGCTGTGTAAGCAAAGAGAGAGAAACTCTTCTTGTACTGAAACAGAAGAGCTGCAAATGCTGTAACCAAGAATTCTCAGCTGTCCTGCATGGTCAGCTAGCAGAGCTATGGGCCAGAGTACGACCTTCTCACTCTTTGCCTCCCTCTATGTTTTAATCCACTGTGTCCCTGCTCCTTGTTTTAGAGTTGCTTTGTGACTGGGAAAGCATTATGTCTACCAATAAGTAAACAAAACAAAAAGGACAGGGTCCCCAAATAGCATATCAGTAGAAACACTCCTGTTGTAAGAGACCTACTACAACACAGCACTGGGCCAGTCGGTTACCGAATGTATTATTATTATTGTTATTACTACTACTACTACTACTATTATTATTATTATTATTTTATTACATTTATATCCCGCCTTTTTTCATCTTAGGAACCTAAGGTGGCGTACGTAGTCTTCCTCCTCCTCTCCATTTTATCCTCACAACAACAACCCTGTGAGGTAGGTTGGACTGAGAGTCTGTGACTGGCCCAAAATCACCCAGTGAGCTTCCATGGCCAAGTTGGGACTAGGACCCGGATCTCCCAGCTCCCAGTCCAACACGCTCACCACTACACCACACTGGCTCTCTAATTACAAGTACAGTTGTGCCAATTGGTTTACAATGATACACTATCAGTCAGAATTTCAAAGCAACTATATCAGTTATGCTGATCTATTTAACAACAACTCTAACAGTTTTTTCTATGGAACCTTGGTGTAACTCCATTTCAACTCAATGAGGTCTTCATCGGGCATTCCTGTAGATCTAACAAGTTCAGCAACAATTTACAATAACTGATAACATTAGAAAAAGATAATTACACTTCCTGAATTCACAATTTCTAACAATGGTATACTGGACATCATCAGAGTTTCTTCCCTTACCTACACCGCCCTCCCACCCTGGTAAGGTGGATTAGGTTGAGGTCATGACTGGTCCAAGGTCATCCACTGAACTTCATAGTTGAATGGTAGGGTCAGCCCTACCATTAGGCAGAGTGAGGTGATTGCCTCAGGTGGCAGATGCTGTGGGGTAGTGGTGGCAGTCTCCTGGCTGTTTACCCTGGACTCTCCAGCTGTTCCCCCCTCCTGGAGGAGAGAACTACAACCTGCCCTGGTGCCCCTAAACTAGCCTGCTGCCACAGGTGCGGTGGAGGACACTAACTCCATCGCCAGAGCTGAAGTAAGATTCAGCTGCCAGACCATCTGGTTCCTGTACATGGAATGGGGAGGGGACAGCATCTCCCCCCCAAAAAATGTGCAAATCCCCCTAAAATGCACATGTTCATGCTTTGGCCTATGGGGCAAATTGACATTTTTGGCCAGTGTTTTTTTTATTATTATTTCACATATTTTTCTACAACTAAATTGATAACATTCTGGAAAGTAAACGAACAAAGAAACAAAGAAACAAAAAACAGTCAAGAAGTCCATGGAATCTGTGTGACTTGGGAAAATCCAGTCTGCTGCAGAATCCATGGGTCATATTCATAGAAATCCAAACACATTCCATTGCGGATTTCTCTGACATCCCTAGTGATGCACAGTATTTCTGGGTTGCATCCTGCTTCTGATGAAGAGAAAGGAATGCAGACATCATCTTCCTTCCTTCACAGCCATCATTTTCCTTCTGTCACCAAGAATTGGCAAGAGGAAGAGCGCCAAAAGCGGAAACATATATTAATTCCTAAGGGTGAGCCTAATTCATCCTTTTTTTAGCCATAGGCATGCCGGTGATAAGGAAAAACTAGTACCCTCAGCATACAGAGATGGCGTGTGGATAGAATCATAGAATCATAGAATAGTAGGGTTGGAAGTGGCCTCTAAGGCCATCAAATCCAACCCCCTGCTCAGTGCAGGAATCCAAGTCAGAGCATCCCTGACAGATGGCTGTCCAGCCTCGTCTTGTCTTGAACGCCTCCAGTGTGGGAGAGCCCACCACCTCCCGAGGTCATTGGTTCCATTGTTGCACTGCTCTAACAGTCAGGATTTCCCCTCCTGATAACTCATATTAGTAAGAATTCTGGCCATTATTATTCAGATCACCATTCATCTCTCCAGGCAGCACAATCATGTTCTTTCCTGGTATAGAAGCTTTGCCAGATACCAAACTTTGATTTGCAACAATCCCAGAAAGAATGACTGTAGCCACTGGGCAGCATGTTGTGGTGTCCCTGAAAGTCACCATTACCTGGCTTGCAATCCAAATTTGCCTGCCCTACGGCACTTGAATGATTTACACATTGAACAGCATTTTGGTGAGTTCTACAACAGTTCAAAATGTAAGATAAGGTCTGGCTCATGTGCAAAGAAGCAGCAGCTGCCAGGAGGGAGAGGGATGTACATCAAGTGCTCTTCCTCCTGAAGAGATCACAAACTGGCTTCTGGCAGATTCCTGAGTACTGGGTCCTCCCAGGGAGACAATCTAGGCTTCTAGTGCCATATTCACTGAACATGAGCTGGATGTGCTTTTAGTTTAAGCCAAAGGCGAGGAACCTTTTTTGCCTTCTATCTAGGGATGTATGAGAATTTTGCTTTTGCTCGCAAAACATGTGAGCATGCTGCATTCGAAGCCTCAAATATGAGTAGGTATCCACCAAAACATTTTGAGAATTGTCAGACACATCCTCGCATTCATCTCATTCCTGATTCCCAGTTTCATTTGCATGAGTTTCCTAATTTGCACAAATTCTATCAGCAGACAGAATCAGCCTCCGCTTTAGTCTATGGAAGAAATTTGTGCAAGTTTTGGGAGATTTGTGCAAATTTTGGGGGATTTGTGCATGCCTCCCATTTGATCTCTGCTCGATTTGCAGAAACCTCCCATTTGCGCAAAGTGAGTAGCAATCCCAAATGCCAATACGCATGAGACAAGCAGTGCGAGAAAGTTAGAATAATCCTAGCAATCTTGATCATTGCTCATTCGCCCATCCCTACTTATACCAGGGGTTGGGCCCAGGATCTGCCTTCCATGAAAGGAAGGGACCTTCCACAAGAGGAAGGTCTATCTGCCTTATTTTGAAGGATCTCACCTCCCTCCCTCCTTCCCTCCCTCCCCCACCGTACCCTACCCCACAGCCCTTCCCATTCAACAGGGTGTCCTGATTTCTTGTGTCACATTTTCAGGCGACTAGAGGGGCTGCCTTGGGGGAAGGGGTGGGGAAGTTCACTTTCACCAGCAGTGCTGGCCCTACCATTAGGCAGAGTGAGGCAATCACTTCAGGTAGCAGATCTTGGGAGGTGGCTGCAAGATGTTGGAGGAAAAACCTGTCTGCCATGCAGTCTGCTCCACGTCTCCTAAGTTAGCCTGCTGCTTTCAGGTGCAGTGGAGGATGCTGCCCCATCATCAGTGTTGAAGGCAGATTCATCTGGCAGGCCACTTGTTCTTCATTTCAGGCTAGGGATGTGGGAGGAATCTGTTTGGGGGCTGCAGTTTGATGAGCCTCCCTTCGTTCATCCCCCTGGACTTTGAGCTGCTTTTCACTATGGAGCCTGGCTCGATCAGTATCGATTCAGGTTAGTTCATGGATTTTTCACATTTTTTAAAACTGCACAAATTCTGGCTCAATTTTGTGCAAATTTGCACATCTGTGCAAATTGTGCAATTTCAGCCCCAGTTTGCACAAATTATGAAAATTGCAGCTGCAGTGTGCAAATCCCTATTTGCAGAAATTACAACTTGCCACAAAAACAAACAACAACCCCCCCCCCAAGTTCCCGGAGTTCAAGAAAACCCATAGTTCGGCCCGCAAATGTAAGCTGAGTCATGCGCACCATGGAAGCTGGTCAAATGGAAAGAGAAATGGATTTCCCAGGGATGGACATCCCTAGTTCAGGCAGCAAAATGCCTTGGGCCAGCCCTGTCCACCAGCACAATTGATCCAGAATAAATCTGGATCCAACTCCAATTCAGACTATTTGTCCATCTCAGGGCCCGCCCAAGATATTTTGCTGCCTGAAGGTGAAGGAGGCACCCCCTCCAATTCCATATACAAAAGGTGACTGGACTGGCAGTTAAATCTTTCTTTGACACTGGCAATGTGACAGTATCCTCCACTGTACCTGAAGGCAGCAGGTGACCTTAGGAGGTACAGGGCAGGCCACAAGGCCCACAGCTCCTCATCCAACACATTGCTGCCACCTCCCAGCATCTGCTGCCTGAGGCAACTGCCTCCCTCTGTCTAATGGTAGGGCCGGACCTGGTCCATCTCGCCCAATATTCTCCTCTCTGACTAGCAGTGGCTCTCTGGCATCTCAGGTAGAGTACTCTTTCCCAACCCTTGCCACATGGTTCTGTTAACTGGAGCTATGAGGGACTGAACCTTGGATTGTCAGCATACAAAACATGTACTCTACCACAGAGCTGTGATCCCTCAACATTGGAGTGGTCTCCAGTAATGCTGATAATTGGTGACCTCAGTTCAAACTGAGCTGAAGGCAGATTTCCCATCACCAATAGCATGTTGGATGTTGGTTTGGGAAATACTGATTTTAATCCCCACACTCCAATAAACTCTACCAGGCAGCCTTGGCAAAGTTGTTCCCTCTCTCAGCAACAATTCCCTCTCCATGCAAAAGGGTAATAAGAATTACCTGCCTTGTATGGAATACTGCGAAGCTGAAAGAAATAAGGGTTTTGCGCTATACTACATTAGACAACCTGAAAGTGCTTCATAAATGAGAGATGATAATAATAATGTATGCCCATTAGCTAGTGTCCGTTAACTGGATCTATGACAGAATATGTCTCACAAATAAATGGGTGAAGAGGAAGATTTTTTTGAAAATTCTGACATGCTTGGTCAGAATGAATAATTTTGCATTTGGTTTTGCCTTGGTGGGTCAACCCAATGGTTACTTCATGTCATAACTCGTTATGTTGCACCCTGTGACAGATACCAAATGACACAGCAGAACCACCAGCATGTTGAACGGCAAATTATATTTTTTAAAATGCATATACACTGTTCGTATCTGTTTCCTGCTTTGGTTTCAGCTAGAAAACTCCCATTGTGAATTCTTGTTATTAATTAGTGGCTTTGTATATCTGCATAAAGCACATATTTTTGAGATAGGGCGCATGGTACATGAACTCCATCAACTTGGGAGTAACTCAGCTTTTCAAAAAGAAAAAAAAAAGGTCTATGTTTGAAATAAGCTAGGATAAAACAGAAATATGTCCGTATGTGCAATGGGATTATATTTTCTTTTTTAACTATTCCCTTTTGAGCAGTTGGGGTAACCATTTGGTTACTGGTAAGATAAATAGGCATTTGTCACTTTAAGCAATATCTTACCATGTTCAAGAAAGTGAGAGTGGTGGATGTTTTCCTCATTATTCTGGTATTTGCTGATTATAACATGTGATGACATCAAGGAGCAGTTGTCAAACTGCCTTCTGAAGTGTTTAGGTCTTAAAACTATGGTGTTTTCCATAGTTCTTAAAACAACCTCTTGAAATTCTCAGTTTCTCAGTTTCATATTTGTATATTGCCCCTCTCCAAAATGCTGTTAGTGGGTTGTTCTTCTAACCAGAAGGAGGGTGTTGAACCTGTTTAGGCTGGGCTTTCCCTCCCCATGAAGGAACAGGTTCATAGCTTGGGAGTTCTCCTGGAGACATGATTGTCACTTGAGGCTCAGGTGCCCTCAGTGTCAGGGTGGAAACTGAGCCCAGAGAGCCTCAGAGCAGTTCGGATTCTGAGGAGGAACAGCTATCCGTGGGAGAGGGGCCAGCTCATCCCTCACAGGGTCAGCACCTGGCAGAGATTCCTCCTGCCAGCATTCCAGAGATAGGTAGTGACCCTGGCAGTGAGAAAGTGCAGGAACGGGGCTTGCTAGATGCTCGATGCAGATGCAGGGAGCAATGAGCGAGGGATGGCGCGGAAAAGAGGCGTAGTGCCCGTTTGGCGCGCAAGCAATGGCCGCTTCCCATGGACCCAAGGGAAAGAAGGAGGATCTCTCCCTAGCACATCAGTTCAGGGTCCTCAAGTGATTCTCCTTCAAACGGGGATCAACTGCCTACTCAGAGCATAGGCTACTCTGCTGTTCCTTGCTTAGTCGCTGGTGATTAGCATCTGAAAGAGTCAATAAGTTGTAAAAGGATTAAAGCTTTGAAAAGAAATCCTTTTGTCTGTGTCTTGAGTTGGCTATTGGAGTCTACTGGAAGAAGCTGCCAGAGCGCTCCTGACAGCTTGATCCCCGTTTGAAAAAGAGTCACTTGAAGACACAGAACTTATGGGCTAGGGAGAGATCCTCCCTCTTTCCCTTGGGTCACTGGGAGGCGGCCGTTGCTTGCACGCCAAATGGGCGCTACGCCTACTTTCCGCGCCCTCCATCGCTCGTCGCTCTTTGCGTCTGCGTCGAGTGTCTAAGAAGCCCCCATCCCACATCCCCTCACTACCTGGGTCACTATCTATCTCTGGAATGCTGGCAAGAGGAATCTCTACCAGGTACAGAGCCTGTGAGGGATGAGCTGGCCCCTCTTCCACAGATAGCTGTTCCTCCTCAGAATCTGAACTGCTCTGAGGCTCTCTGGGCTCAGTTTCCACCCTGACACTCAGTGGCACCCTGACACTCAGAATGCCTTCTGCTAGCTTCAGCTGGTGGTCCCTATCTGGACAGGGATAACCTGGTTTCAATAGTCTATGTATGTTCTGGTAATCTCCAAGTTAGGTTACTGCAAGGCACTCCACATGGGGCTGCCTCTGAAGATGGTTTGGAAGCTGCAGTTTGTGCAAAATGCAGTGGCCAGATTAATAGTAGGGGCCAGAAAGTCTGAACATATAACACCAATTCTGGTCTGCTTGCACTGGGTTCCTGTACATTTCTGAGCTCAATTTAGGGTGCTGGTATTGTCCTATAAAGTCTTTTATGGTTCAAAACTGCAATACCCAATGGACTGCCTCTCCCCATATGAACCTATCCATACACGATGATCATCATCTGAGGCCCTCCTCCACGTTTCTCCTCTGAGGGAGGTTTGGGGGATGACAACAAGGGAGAGGGCCTTCCCAGTGGTGAGCCCCTGATTGTGGAATGCTCTCCCTAATGAAGTACACCAAGCACCGATATTGTCATCTTTTGGTGCCGGGTTAAGACTTTCCTCTACTCCAAGGCATTTGACAGCACATGATAAGGCTTTTTAACAGGTCCCGAGATATTTTTTTAAACTGTTGTTTTAAATTGTTTTTAAATGTGTGTATGTTAATGGTTTTATAACGTTATCATTTTAACATTATGGTTTTGTGAACTTCCCAGACAGCTTCGGCTATTGAGCGGTATAGAAATGAAATAAATAAATAATAAATATCGTACTGCAATTTTGGGGGCTTGATCTTTGAAAAGTGTCCAGAGAGCTTTGGTATTGAGTGGTATAGAAATGTAATCACTGAAATGAAAATATCATGCTACCTTATACTATGGGGCCATCTAGGCTGTCCTCTCCAACTGAAAGACTGCTGTCTCTTGGCACTGTTGCCATCAGAGGCATGTTTGTTGGGCACACAAGAGAAGGTCTTGTCTGTGGTCACTTCCAAGTTCAGGAACTCCCTCCCTGCCAAGGTTCCTTTTTTGTTGCCTTTCTGCCAGCAAGCAAAGAAGTTTTTCTTCAGGCAGGTCTTTGGTATGTAAGCTGGTCTGTTGCTGCAGGAGGTTTTAATTGGTCGGTCGGTTTATTTCTTTTATTGTTGTGTTTTTAATTGTGTTTTGATATATTTGTTTTTATTTTAGGTTCTAATTAAGATTTTGTTTTTAATCTGGATTTTACTGAGTGCCATTTTATTGAGTGCCATTTTCTTTTTGGCAGAGAGGCAGGATATGAAATAAATAAATAAACAAACAAACAAACTAATGAACCAGCAGCAGTTCTCTGAGGCTTTCAGTCCTTTTTAACAGATGCTAGGGATGGAGTCTGCAACCTCCTATAGCACCTCCCCTGTAGCACATGAACACTCACCAGTGAGCTCTCATTAGCTGTGGTTCCACAACTCTTGTCTATCGCTTGCTTGCAGATAGGGGTGTATGGATTCCCCACCGTCTGTTCCGGTGGGGAATCCGTGTGTGTGTGGGGGAGGTGATCCATTCTGCCCCCTGGAAACCTCTGGAGCGGCTCTGCTCCGTGAGGATCCCGGGGGGGGGGGACCGGCTTGGGGGCCGCTTACCTTCCCTCCTGCCAGCCAGAGCCGTTCGCCTCCTCCTTGTCCCTGCCTATTACCATGTCTTTTCTTTAAAAAAAAAAAAAAAAGTGGTCGGGATGATGTGCCCATAGACTTAGATGGCTCAATTTGGCATATAAGTCTATGGGCACATCCTCCCAATTGCCATTTTTTTTTTTTAAAGAAAAGACATGGCGATCGGCAGGGACAGGGAAGAGGCGAACGGTTCTGGCTGGCAAGAAGCAGCTGAGTGCTGTTCTGCCTCCAGTCCTCCTGGAGTGGAGATAAGTGGTCCTGATCTGCTGCTGGTTCCTGAGGCCGGATTCCAAAGAATCCAGCCTCATTTGAATCTGCAGCGGATTTCTCTGACATCCCTACTTGCAGACATACATCTTCCTTTTGAACCTGATGTGTGGAGAGCAACGGACATGCTGGAAACACACTGGCTTGACAAAGTGGGAACCAGCTATAAGTTTGGTTCTTAAAAGTAGGAATGGTCCAAACTACTGGCATAGGCTTATGGCAGAAAAGGGATGATGTCATGCAGCTTGTCTCCTGGGATGTGTGACGAAGCTGTCATGGACCAGAACACCAAATCCTCATCCTCAGGGGATCCTAACCCCTTGTCCTCCAAGGAGGCTCCAGAGTGAATGGTTCAGGGAGCCAACTCCACTATGGAAAGGCATCACAACGCTTCCACCTCCCCAGGGCCCAGTTCACCAGAAAGACCTCAGGTGTTGGTGCATTACCATCCTCAGTCTTTGAGGAATTGGGCCAGAAGGGCACTAGAAAACCCCAGCCACTCCCATGTCATCACAGCTGAGATTGCTCAAACAGGCCATGCCCCTTGAAGAGGCCAAGCCTCAGTCAGTACGGAGGTGGGGCCAACCAGCCCAAAAGTTGCTACATTTCGATTTAGATCTATGGTCCTGTTCAGACATCACGCTAAGCCATGATGTTTAGGAGTTTTGAGCTAGCCATGTTGGCTTAGCATGATGTCTGAACAAGCGTCTGTCCCAACCATGGTGGTTTATTAGCCACAGACTAACCACATTCACTAACCACTTGCTGCAAAATGGTTAGTGGACTCGACCATGGCTTAGTGTGAAGTCTGAACAGCCTCCGTGGTTGACAGCTGCCATAGAGCTCCATGGCAAGAGCGGCCAAAGAAGGAGAAGACACCAAGTACCAAAATGGCTGACACCACCATCAAGTACCAAAATGTCTGACAGTGCAAAGGCTGCTGGGATGCCTGGCCACCCATCTGGAGGACTGTGGGTCCATGCAGGAGGGACAGTGGTCAGAGAATGGTTAGTCTAACCACGTTGCAGAACATGGTTACCTGCATGTGTGGCAGTAGCACTCGCAGTGGTTAGTGGTAACCACCATGCACCATGGTTAGCCTAACCACCCTTCCCCAATGTGTGTCTGAACAGGGCCTCAGTCTTGCTCTACTCCTTGTTGGAGCAAAATAGAGACAACCCTGTCTAGCCTCCAGTCCCAGCACCTCTCAGAGCTTTCCATGGTGCTGAGCTTTTTCCATCTTGCTTCCTGACAAACTTGAGCCAACCTGACACCTGCTCAAGATCTGATCCACAGCAGAACCTTGCAATTCTAGCTATATAACCAAATGTCATCAGAACCCGCAGCTTGAAATGGTACAGGACCTAGCTTTGACTTCGATTGAGGAAATCAAATCTCTGCCACTCACCATAAAACCACTAGAGCCAAAAGCTTGCCTTACTGTGCCTCCAGGGACGTCTTCTCTCTCTTTCTCTCACTCTGCTGGATTTATGGATCTGGCTGTAAGTTTAGCCTGCTATAAACTGGAAGTGCAAAGTTCAGAATCACTTATCTGATTATGCAGTGGTGTAAAACATAGAATTAAGCCCAGGCTATAATTTGTGCATTTTGCTGTCTTCAAAAGAAAGAAAATGAACTTTTCGGGGCGGGGGGTGCCTCTTCATACAGAGGATGTGAAGTAAGATGCAAATGTACATGTGGTCCTGATTTGATGTTATGCTAAGAGCTGCGCTGAACAAACGGCACACTGTATACCCCCTAGTGCTGTGGTGTGGGATTATGCAATGATTTCAGAACAAAATGATCAACAAGTTAAGCCCCTTAAAACAAAGGACATACCACTATGTTACTAATTCCCTTTTATCCCACCACTAAGTGATACCTTTCTTCTTGCTGACGTTTCCATTCATACAAGAGCTTCTTTCTTGATTCCTGCCTACTGGTATCCAAGCAACTGTGACAATGCCAAAGTGCACTCTGGCGGATGTTTTACAGTCAGCACTGTGGTATGTTATTGTTTGAGGCTGCTTAATGATCATCACCTAACTCCAAATTAAGAGTTTTCCTTTCAGGTTGGGAATGCATCTGTTTGGAGGATTTGAAAACTGTCAACGTCAGGAAAATTCTGATTCATTCTGAGTTATGGTCAACGCCGGTGTTTACAGCTCAAAACTAGGGATGTACAAATTGTGTAACGTCCATTCAGTCTGTGTTTCATGGATTGTCAGGTGCCTTTCATTCTGCTGCTTGCCCATTGTAAGAATCAGATTTTTTTTTGTTTCAGAATTTGCGCAATTGAGCATTTGCGCAAATGCACATGTACAGAAATGCACAAAATCTCCCAAAAATCCCCATTTTCACACTTTCAGACTATGGGGGAAATTCTCATTTTGGGCCAAATTTTTAATTTTTTGCATATTTTTCTACAGCGACATTTGCACAAAATCGGGAAAGTTAGAAAAACAGTTTACAAATCCGCAGAATCCACCCATCAGGAGAAAAGCCACTCCACTGCAGAATCCACTGGTCAGATTGATCAAAATCCGAACCCGTTTGGTTCTGTTGTGGATTTCTACAACATCCCTACTCAACACTTGTACATAGGGATGGCAGAGAAATTGGAGACGTAGCCTATCATGGCTAAAGCTGGGATGCAAATGGCGTAGGGGATGCCATTTGCATCCCCACTTTAGCCGTGATAGGCTACGTAAATATATACGTAGCCTATCACGGCTAAAGCGGGGACGCAAATGGCGTCCCCTATGCAGGACGCCATTTGTGTCTGCAGAAGCCCGGCAGCAGATGGAGGCCCTGCTGCGGATCGGCCCGGCCGGCGGCTCCGTGGACTGGCCATGGAGTGGAGCCTGCTGGGCAGGATTCCAGGGGGGAGGACCAGATCACCTCCCCTCCATTGAGGATTCCGGGGGGAGGAATGGATCGCCTCCCCCTATCAAGGATTCCGGGGGGGGGGAGGAATGGATCACCTCCCCCCATCGAGGATTCTGGGGGAGGGGAAAACGGATCGCCTCCCCCCACCTGCAGACCCCAGCAGAGCCAGGTAAGTGGGGTTTCATACACCCTACAAACAAGAAGTCATCTTTACACAGCCGTGGAGTGTTTCAGAGGTACTGTTCTCTGGGTGATTGGAGCACTGACCACCTATTCTTCATTCCCATGCTGAAGAGCCCTGTGACAATTGCTGCTAGGCCAACTGGTAGGGTGGCTACTTATGAATTGTCCCCAAAGAGGAAATGCATCACCGAAGAAGGACAAAAGAGGACAGTGATTTCCATCAAATGTGCATGTGCTATGTTATATGTATAGTGGCAAATTTAGAGATAATTTATATAATTTGAATAGAAATACTGTAGCTCTCACCAGAACGTGGAAGACTGTGACCAGGTGGCAGATGTACCTAGCTGTTCAGGTGCTAACTGCTGAAGGACAACATTTCTCATGGTTCTTTGTCTTTAAACTGGAACTGGACAGAACGGCCCTTCAAACAGAGGATGCTTTCAAATAGAGGAGGGTCCTCTGCAAAAGAGGACACATCACCATCCTGTCCCATGGGTGGTGGCACCACTGGCTCACCAAAACATTTACAGTTAACTCCAGTATGCCACAAAAGAGGTAACTGGTTTTTTTTTTTTGCTTTTGTTTTGAGAACTTCCTGTTCTGCACTACAGTTACTCCTAGGAACAATATCTCAAAGTGTTCAGAGTGTCCACTACCTAGGGAGGTGGTGGGCTCTCCCACACTGCAGGCATTCGAAATGAGGCTGGACAGCCATCTGTCAGGGATGCTGTGACTTGGATTCCTGCTTTGAGCAGGGGGTTGGACTCGATGGCCTTGTAGGCCCCTTCCAACTCCACTATTCTATGATTCTATGAGTGAGCTTCAGTAATCTGAAGATAATAAATGGAGTTGGTCAAAAGGGATTTATTATTGCTGGTGTTAAATTAAAAGAACTTGGAGTCAGGGCCAATGTCAAGGGTAGGTATAGTTGGGCACCTGCCAATGTACCACTGGCTACATCCACCTGGAGTTGCTCCTCATCCTCACCATTTCGGCCTGCTTGCTCAACCGCCTCCTGCTCTGGCCCAGTCAATGGCTATGGTGACGAGGACGAGCAGTAAAGGCCACTGCCTGCGTGCTCGCTAGCTCTCTGCCTGTCAAGCAAGGAAATGATGGCAATAATAAGAAAGGGGTTGAGGAGCAACAGCAGCTGGTAACGATGGCAGCGAGAAGGTTGGCTCACTGAGGGAGGGGGCCCATTGAGGGTGCCTTGCCCAGGGGCCCTCCAAAACCTGGAGCCAGCACTGCTTGGAGATGAGAACCTCTATTTCCGATCAAACTCAACACCCCTTCCTAACCTAGGGATGTATGGATTCCTCACCATCCGTTCTGGTGGGGAATCTGCGGGGGGGTTGGGGGAGGCGATCTGTTCCTCCCTCCAGAATCCTCGTGGAGCGGCTTCGCTCTGCAAGGATTCCACAGAGCCGAAGGCCACCCCGTTCCGACGTACGCATGCCCCGGATTCCCCCGGGGTTTCTTTGGCTCCCTGAATTTACGTAAATAATTCTGTTAAGTACCACTGAAAAATTATTTTCACACGCCCGCCGTCGGTTTCCATAAGCCTCAGGTCATACAGGGAAAATGCCTATTTATTTTCTTAAAAAGAGTAAAGCCCTTCATGGGGATTCCTCACGTAACTTCCGGTCACTTGACCTGACCTCACCAGACCTGCCCTGACCTCACCTCACCTGACCTCACCTTCACAGACAATAAACAGAAAAGATGGAGGATTTCCGTGGACTTCACGACTCAGCCCCAGTGAAAGAAAGCCTCGGGTCACAGGGAAAATGCCTCGTAAAAAGGGTAAAGCTGTTCACGTTTTTCTTCCTCCATTTCTGATTTACAGATTTATTTTCGTGATTATTTTCATAAAATCTGCCGTTTGGCGGACCAAAAAAAAAAGGATCCATGTGAGCTCCAGTTCGGGTCGACCGGGCTGCCCCATTCTGAGGAGGATTCTGTGAACCGCATTTGTCAGAATTTGATCCCATTTAAAATTTGTGCAGAATTCTCTCTATCTTAACCTCTGCAGTGGAAAAAATGCTCTGAAACCAAAGCTACCATATTAACAGCTGGAGCGAGTGCAGAATGCAGCAGCTCAGCTGTTGTCAGGAGCTGCCCCTTTCAGCATGCAACGCCTTTGCTGGGGGAAATGCCCTGGCTGCTTATTCACTCCCGGGCCATGTTTAAGGTTTTGGTACTAGAGTACAAAGCCCTGAACATCTTGGGATCAGGATACCTGAGGGAGCACCTTCTCCCCTATCAACCTGCCTCATCGCTGAGGTCATCAGAGGGCATGTCCCTGGTGGTATGGCCTGGCTGGAGTCCACCAGGAAAAGAGCCTTCAGTGTGGTGGCCTCCTTCCTGTGGAACTCCCTGCCTCTGGAGGTCAGAGAGGCACCAACATTGTGCTGTTTCCAGTACCTCTTGAAAACATCTTTATTTCAGGAAGCCTTCCTTGCCTGATCAGCCAGGGTTTTATCAGAATTCTGTTTCTTTTTTTCTTTTAAAGTAGAAATAAGTTTTAACATGGTGTTTTATTCTTTTATCTTATTTTGTAGCTTTTATTGTTCACTGCTCCGAAATCTGTCTAGATGTGGAGCGGTATAAAAAAGTTGTAAATAAATAAAACAAATAGAATGAAAATTCTCAATATTCATCTTTCAGAATTGTGAGTGATTGTGAAAACATTTCACAGCCTTGTGACCTTACAGAGCCTGAGTCAACCTTTGGGGAGCTTCCTGTTGCTGCTTGCCAGTGCTCTTGTGGCATAAAGCCATTAAAAAAAAATATTTAGATGCTCTCATGAGACTGGAGAAAATGGATAAATTTGTCCCATTAGGCTATTAAAAGTTTCTCAGCATTTGTAGCCTGCCCATTTGCATCCAGGGCTGGGCAGGGCAAATCGGAATTAAACCCACAGCCAAAGAATATTGTGGGTTGAACAGTTGTTAAGTGGTTGTTGCTTCACCAAATACTGTCAGTTTGAGACATATATTAAAAGGTTAGAGAAAGAATCTCTCTTTGCCTTTCCCCAGTTCTTTTCTTTTTATAGTCCACTGCAAAACAATAAAACTAAAAAGGCTGTACATAATGCGTGTATATTTTGTTGTGCTTTTTATTCCCCACCTTTCCCAAAGGAGTCTATGTACAACCCACACTAATTGTAGGTTTTTCTGAAAATGCAGTATGAATCATTTATAAATAATGAGACTTTAAAATCCCTAAAAGACTCCCTGAGGTATTCAGTATTTCAGCATAAAATAACTGTTAAATGGAGTTATTCTGAATTAGCTTTTACTGGAAAGTGGTGAAAATAAAAGTTTGCTGTGAATGTGCCGTAATTCTTTTACACAGGTATCCAGGGTAATTGACAAGCGATTTTCATAATTCAGGTTTTAGCAAAGAAATCAACTGAAGTGGCTAACATTAAATGAAGGGAACTGCTGTTCAAACACAGCTTTCAAGAAGGGAGGGGGGAGGGGAAAAAAACCCTGCATGAGATGTTGGTTTACAAGGGGCTAGCACTGAGACCTAAAAATTTAATTCCAACTGTAAAATAAAAACACAGATGTAACGGCTCGGTAACAAATTTATACATACACCATTCCACGTATTCAAACTCCTAGAAAAGGGGGCTTTTAAAATCCCCCCTCCCTCCTCTCTTTTAGTGGTGATTCTTTTAATGCAGAGATAACCCTGGAAAGCCATAGCACTCTGACTTTGAGGTGGATTTCTATAACTCCTTTTGGATTTGGTAACCTTAGCTGTCCATTCCTACCTGGTGTACAATCAGAGGTTATATTTGATCTGTAGTGTAGAATTATGCAGAGGAGGCTTCCTCCATACTTTGTATTTGATTGACAAATTGGTCTGTCACTCAAAAGCTCCTTCAACTTATCGTGAGCAGTAAAGAAAATTATCTGTTCTGTGCATATGGGACAGAAGCTTTGTTCATTAACCTCTAGACTGCTGGATCCATGGTGCACGTACAGCTTCAAGGAATGCACCCTCTATATGAGGGGTATAAAAAAAGACAGGTGCTTCTGTCTCAGTTTCCATGTACATGAACAGATATACCTTTTAGGTCTCTTGATTAAATTGGAGGCATCTGTCAGTTCGTCTCGGTATGTGCAGCTCTGTGCAAATGAAAACACTAGGTTAAGTTTTACTAATAAAATTAGTGATGTGCTGAAGTCTGTCTTCAATTTCCCAAAAGTTTTCTCTTCCTTCAAAAAAGGCTTCCACGTTTCTGCCTCATTCTCCAGGCACTTAAATAAATTATTATGAATTTCCTTTGGTGATGGTTTTGAGCTTACCTGATCATTAAGAGGTGGCTGAGGGCGCTGTGTTTTTCTTTCTTTCTTTCTTTCTTTCTTTCTTTCTTTCTTTCTTTCTTTCTTTCTTTCTATTGCATGCCTCTCTACTGGTTTGCAGCCTTCCCAGCTGCCTGCACTTCTTGATCTGTGATGCTCCCATGGGAGCAGTGACCTCATGATGTCTTCCTGGGGCTTGAATCGAAGCAGGGAAGTTGGGGAGTCTGCCGGCTGCTGGAGAGATGATTGTATAATGAAAGGGAGGAGGGCACTCATATGCACATGCCTCAGCCACCTTGTAATGTAGGTAACTGCAAGAACCCTGATGGCTATGTGCCAGCTCCAGTATCAGAGGCAGGATGCCTGTGTACATCAGTTCCTGGGGAACATGCGCAGGAGAGTGCAGTTGCACTCATGGCCTGCTTGTGGGTTTCCCATGGGCAGCTGGTTGGCCACTGTGTGAATAGAATGCTGGACTAGATGGACCCTTGGTCTGACCCAGCGTGGTTCTTCTGATGTTCTTAACCCCACATCCCAGCTGTTTCTTCTCCTTTGATTTTTTCTCTCTGAAAGCATTCCCCCCCATCAAGTTGAATGAAAATAGCTGAAATTGTATTTATTTATTTCCTTTCCTTTCCTTTCTTTTCCTTTCCATACCACTCAATAGCTGAAGCTCTCTGGGCAGTTCACGAACATTAAAACCCAAAAGTGCAGGATAAAACAATATAAAATATGATAGCATTAAAACCACAATATAACAATACAGCCAGAATAAAACTTTGCAGCAATGCAGAGATTTAAAATACAGATTTAAAACAGAAAAGCTAAAAGACTAGGAAGATAAAATGCTAAAATACTGGGAGAATAAAAAGGTCTTCACCTGGCGCTGGAAGGAGTACAATGTAGGTGCCAGGCGAAGAATGTGAAGAAATTTTTGGCACACCACTAATTGTTATTATTTTATTATTTATTATATTTCTATACTGCCTCATAGCCGAAGCTCTCTGGGCAGTTTACAAAAGTTAAAACATTAAAATACAATATACAAATTTTAAAAACCATTTACATAAAACATATGGACAAACAACATATAACTAAAAACAACTTTGACCTAAAAACAATTTGTTTTAAAAATCCAACAATAAAACTCAGCTTAAAATAACACTGCTTAAAATAATATACAGAAGTCAGCAAAAGGAACAAGAGTTCTAAAGAAGGAAGGCCTGTTCGAATAACAGCATCTTTAATGCCTGCTTAAAAAACTTCAATGAGGTCAGCAGGTGCATTTCATCCAGCAGGTCATTCCACAACTGAGGGGGGGCAAAGGAAAGGGTCCTCTTGTGTGTGGCTGCCAGTCCCACATTAGAGAGCCGCATCAGAGAGCCCTTAGAGGACCTTAGGCAGCGGACTGGGACGTAGGGGAGAAGGCGCTCCCTAAGGTACCTTGGACCTAGACCATGTAAGGCTTTCAGGTTGAGAACCAGCACTTTATATTTTGCACTAATTTAAAATAAGGGGCCGCGGTGGCTTAGTTGTTAAGACGCTGAATTGCAGACCGGAAGGTCAGCAGGACAGCAGTTCGAGACCCGAGTGCTGCGTGACGGAGTGAGCTCCCGTCTTCAGTTCCAGCTTCTGCCAACCTAGCAGTTCGAAAGCAAGAAATTGCAAGTAGATAAATAGGTACCGCTTTGGCAGGAAAGGTGACAGCGTTCCGTGCACCTCGGTGTTCAGTCATGCCGGCCACATGACCACGGAAGCATCTCCAGACAGCGCTGGCTCTTTGGCTTAGAAATGGAAATGAGCACCACACCCTAGAGATGGACATGACTGGTTGGGGACACCTTTACCTTTTTTAAAATTTAAAATAGCATTTCATTATAAGCAGGCAGTAAAGTCTGAGGGAACTACTGCTCTGCGTATACCATGGCCACTGAAGTTTTGTGTGTTTACAAATATAATACATGAAGTATATTTGGATGCAGCAGTTCACTGTTAATAATTAAAGCTGTAACATCGAGTTGATTAATTAATCAATTAAAAATGTGCCCCCCTTTTAATAACAATGTTTAAAAACACAACTATGTCCAAAAAACAATGGGTTTTCTTCTCTTCTCACACAGAAAAGAATGAGTCATCTAAGCTGGGATGACATGCATGTGCATTATCTAAAAACAATTTTTCCTTCACAAATATTGTCTGGACTCAAAGCAGGTTTAAGGCAGCTGAATGAATGGAATGATTATTCCAGGGGTAAGCAATGTGGTGCCTGTGGGCTCCAATGTGCCCCCAGACACCTTTCTTGGTGCCTGCCAAGGTGGCCTACCCCCCATCCCACTATTTTTTAAACATATTTTCTTACCAGCCACTGGGATTGCTGTGCAATAGGTTTTGGTTGCTGCTGAGAACTGTCGGTTCAAAGGAGTTGTTTAATGTCCTGGGGCTCAGACCCCACCTCTGCCTTGTATGCAGTCTTTTGGGCAAGTGAATTGTCCTTTGCCATACCTCCTAAGGTAGCCATTTTGAGGTGGTGCCCAGAACATTTTCTCAAATTGCCAAATATGCCCAGAACCCAAAAAGGTTGCCTGACCCTGGATTATTCCAATAAAACTCACCCAATTAAACAGTTTAGGGTGCAACTGTATGCATGTTTGGAGAGAAAAAAAGGTCTACAACTCCCAGCATGCCTATGCTGCCTGGGACATGCTGGGAGTCGTAGGCCTTTTTTTCTGTCCAAACATGCATAGGATAGCACCTAGGGTTGCATCCAATTAACCTCTACCTGCAAGGGAATGGTGTACGTCAATGGATGTTGGAATGGGGCAATTCCCCCTCTCTCTCCTGCAGGCCTGAAAATCAGCTCTGGAGTGTTGGGAGTTCCTCTAGAGCAGAGTTTGGGTGCAGAGGCACATAGGCTGAAGGGTGGAGGAGAGGAGGGAACACTTCTCATGTGATGTTGGATTTCATCCCAAGGCCACAATCCCATGCATAAGGGGTGTTGAACCTCAGGCCCACCTGGGGTCCCAATCCAGCCCTTCAGTATCCTTCAGATGACCATGCCTCCTTCCCCTGGCTCTACCCCCTTTCCCCTGATCACTAATCATTTAGTGGGTTTGCTACTTTTGCTGGTTTCCCCCAGCTTCAAAGGCTGAAATGCCTCTCTGACACCTTAGTTACTGGCAGTCAGAGCTTTAAGCTAAAATATGTTGGTATGTTTGCCCTGCCCCTTTTGTCATCAGCTCCGCCCACCATTTGAATGTGGACCCCGAGAGCTTCTCTGAAATGTAATCTGGCTTTCATATTGAAAGGAGTTCGGCAACCTTGCTATACGCACCTCCCCGAGAATAAGTCGTACTGAACTCAACAGGACTTACCTGAATAGAAGTGTATAGAATTGTGCTGCTAGGCTGCAGTCCTATGAACAGTTAGTTTGGAGCAAGACTTACTTCTGAATAAATATACATGGGACTGGGCTTCAGGATTTATTTAATGCAATGATAGACCTTTGGAAGGACAGATACTGAAGCTGAAGCTCAAATATTTTGGCCACCTAATGTGAAGAGAAACCTCTCTGGAAAAGACCCTGATGCTGGGAAAGACTGAAGGCAAAAGGAGAAGGGGACGGCAGAGGATGAGATGGCTAGATAGCATCACTGATGCAATGAATATGGACTTGAGCACACTCTGGGAGAGAGTGGAGGACAGGAAGGCCTGGCGTGCTATGGTCCATGGGGTCACGAAGAGTCGGACACGACTGAACGTTTGAACAACAACAATTGTTAGATGATATAAGCAGATACATTTCACCTGAAATGAATGGAGTGGTGGCCATTTATGTTGGTATCATTCATGGAGGCCTACAACCAGTGGGATTTAAATAGGCTCATTGTGTAGGTGTTGAGTCTAGTTGGTACAATTCAGAACATCTCCTAGAAGGCAAATGTGGTGTCTCTTAGGTGGATATGTGGAATTTTCCATGTACTTATACCCACCTAGCATATTTGTATTATGTAAAATGGCTGAACGCAGATGATACCACCCTAATGTCAGAAAGCGAAGAGGATCTAAAGAGCCTCTTGTTGAGGGTGAAAGAGGAGAGTGCAAAAGCTGGTTTGAAACTCAACATTAAACAAACTAAGATCATGGCATCTGGCCCTATCACTTCCTGGCATATGGAAGGGAAAGAAATGGAAGCAGTGACAGATTTTATTTTCTTGGGCTCCAAGATCACTCCAGACGGTGACTGTAGCCCTGAAATTAAAAGACGCTTGCTCCTTGGGAGGAAAGCTATGGCAAACCTAGACAGCATAGTAAGAAGCAGAGACATCACCTTGCCGACAAAGGTCCATCTAATCAAAGCTATGGTTTTCTCAGTAGTAATGTATGGCTGTGAGAGCTGGACTATAAGGAAGGCTGAGTGCCGAAGAATTGATGCTTTCGAACTGTGGTGCTGGAGAAGGCTCTTACGAGTGCCCTGGACTGCAAGGAGGTCAAATCAGTCAATCCTAAAGGAAATCAACCCTGGCTGCTCATTGGAAGGACAGATACTGAAGCTGAAGCTCAAATATTTTGGCCACCTAATGCGAAGAGAAAACTCTCTGGAAAAGACCCTGATGCTGGGAAAGACTGAAGGCAAAAGGAGAAGGGGACGGCAGAGGATGAGATGGCTAGATAGCATCACTGATGCAATGAATATGGACTTGAGCACACTCCAGGAGAGAGCGCAGGACAGGAAGGCCTAGCGTGCTATGGTCCATGGGGTCACGAAGAGTCGGACACGACTGAACGACTGAAGAACAACAAAATGGCTGATGGTAGCAGGTGCTTTTCTTTCTACTAACTTTTAAAACCAGTAGTTGGACAGTTTTCAAGGAATATTTTTGACTAAATTCATAGTTGGATTGCATGCGTTGTTTTAATAAAGTAGATTGATCAACAAAAATCTTACTTGATTAGTCGTTAGGAGCCAGTTTTTAATTGGTGGAACATACTTAGTAGACACATTTTTAAAAGGCTATTTTGGGTCTTATGTGTTATTGTAATAATGAAAAGGAAGTGTTAAGAACAGCTTTTTTCTTCTAATAATGAAGAAACAAAATAGATTGTGTTTTTTAAACTGCAAGCTATTTCATACTTCCTTCCTTCACTGTCTCCAGAACTGTGTTGGTGGTTTGGGAATATCCACATTTCTTTAAGTTTAATTGATGTATTAATTGGTAAAGCAGTAAAAAGGAAAACCATTAATCAGTTTCAAAAGAAGAAGAAATTATTGTTCAGGAATTTGTCCCCAAACAACACTTGGGTTGTGGAAATAGTTTCCCTTGATATTGTTCTGTAACGTTCTTTTCATTGGCTTTTGCATCTTTGGTTGGCTTTTTTCCACTTGGCCTCAAATACTACTTCCTCCTTAAGAGTTAGTGCTATCCAATCAGAGGCCACACAACATGCGTGATGATGTCACAACAGTATGTAGCAGTCAGCTTTGACTACATCGTCTCTGAGGTCTAGGGAGAGCAACTGAAGGCAAATAGCAATGTAATTGAACAACCCAAACATTTTCAGAAGGAATGTGGAAAACTTGCTAGAAAAGGCAAGTGTTTTGATTTTTGCAGAGTTGAAAAGCTGCAAGTACTTTTGGCTCAACTCCCGTATATACTTTAAGCAGTGGTGTGTTCCAAACAAACTCTTTACTTTTAAAGCTAGCTGAGATCAGGAGTTCAAACATACAGATCTTCAGAAGCATGCTGGAAGGAATTTAAATAGATGGAATCTCTTGGTCAGTAGTGAAACCATTTCAGTCATGAATTTATATTATTTTAACATACCGTCTTAAATGTGTGTGTGTGTGTGTGTGTGTGTATACACACACAAAAACCCACACACACTGAAGCAATTGGTCTGAACATTATTTTTAAAGGAGTCACGGCTTCCCCCCTTTTTTTTCTGTTGCTTTCTCTGTGAAAACTGTTTTTTTGCCAGTGGCTGACTAGCTTGAAGTCTTTGAAACACTGAGCTTTCTATAAAATCCAAATAATTCTCTGTAAATCAAAGTACTTGGCATGCTTGCTGCAAAGCCTGAAGCTTTTAAAATTTTTTAAAGGTAATCTCTAGAAAGTAGTTTGTACTCATGTTTTCACAGTGATTAAATATGCAAAGTAATTTTCATGATTATCACCCCGTTCTGAACCAAATCAGATGCAGCTATGCTTCTCTTTGTATAAAGCCAGTTATTGGATCAGATTCCAAAACAAATCCCCTGAATTTGGCGGATCATCATTTTAAAAGGGGGCTTGTTAAGGTAATGATTAAATTAAACCACCCCTTTAAGAATATTTAGATCTGGTCCGCCAAGCGGAACGGTCTAATGGTTTTTAAATTAGAAGCTGCAAATGCTGGTGAATTTCTTTTGTGGGTCAAGTGGGTATTAACAAATGCTAAGACTGTTCTCTCTTTTGTCATCACCTTGAAATCTGCAAAGAAAAGCAAAGAGTCAGAAAGACACAAGGAGAGAAAGCAGTGTTAGTATTTAACAGCACTGGTGCTTTTAACCAAGGGCAGCATCAGATTTACAAGGTTGGATAGGAGAAGGTATGAGTTGATGTTTAGTACTAATCTCTTTATACACACACACAGAGAGACTTAAGCTTGAAAATTCAATGAAGACCCAAATGCATTACATTCCTGAAGGTCCTGCAGGCTTAAGGTTCTGCTTAAAGTTCTGTAGTAGCCCACTAGCCACAGGACCGCAAATGCTACTTCTGCTTCTGCCAGATATTGACTCTGGCACAATTGTGTGTTATGGCAGCCTAAAAGGTGTAGAGTTTGGAGGATTTCTGTCCTTCTTGGCATGCTCTGGAAGGAGGTGTAGCAGATTCTTTCAGATGTCAGTGAATGAATTTGCTTTCTGTCTTCTCCAATCTGGTGCCCTCCAAATGTTTTGGACTTCAGCTTCCATCAGCCCTAGCCAGCATGGCTAATGGCCAAGAATAAAGTGAAAGCATTCCCTTCTATTCCTCTCCCATGGCCTGCTAGTAGAAAGACCTTTGGGGCTTGCCTCTTGATGAGGCAATACACAAAAGTCAGCCCCGGCCTCTTTTGCAGAGAACAGTCCTCTATTTGAAGGACTGTCAGAGGACTGACATCTATTTTTAAGTCATCCTTGATTTGAAGGGCTGGAATTCTGGGAGTTTTAGTCCAAAGTATAAATGTTGGGGAAGGCTGGATTAGGCTAAGGGTGGCCAAACTGGTGTCCCCAGTGGTACAGGCAGCAGGAACTTTTTGAGGTGGGGGCACTCCCAGACAGGGGTAGGAAGGCGTGTTAGCTTAGCTATAGTACAGAGTGCTTGCCTTTCCAGGACTCGGCTACTGTTTTGTCACCAGCTTTATAGACCAGAGGCAAAATCATATCAGGGCACACCAGTCACACAGTGCGATACTGAAACTGCCCACAAGAGTGGTGCTGTGTCATCTTGCCTTGTAACACATTTGGCAAAAAAAAAGGTTGGGCAGTCAGCATGGTAGACTTCAGGCAAACTATGTGTTTTACCCATGTTATCTGTCCCCCTCCCCGGGAGTCACGGTAAGCATGTTTACTCAGACAAAAGTGCCACTGAGTTTAATAGGGGCTTACTTCCCATGGCATAGGATTGCAGTGGGAATCTAATTAACACAACTGGTTAAGTTCGAAGAAGCCAGTTATTTAACAAAAAACAGGCTTTGTCTAAGCCTGTTTACTGCTGTTACTTGTTAATTAGGGATACAAACTTTAGTTGATTAATTGGTTAGATAAATTGATTAAAAATTATTGATTGACTAAAAAGCCCCCCCCCCCGATTGGGCAACATTTTTAAAAAATAATTAATTTGAAGCAGGATGCCTTGCTTCATAGCAGGATGCCCTGTTGAGAAAGTAGCAGGATCATTTCCCCTGGAAACAACTATTGGATTTTCCAGTATCCTACAACTTATAGTTTGCCACTTGTAGAGAGCAGGAAGAGCCAAAGTCTGTAATGGCAAAGAAGTCTGTAAGGTTACAATCCTACACACAGCTACCTGGGAGCAAGTCCCATTGAACTCAATAGGGCTTACTTCTGAATAGACATGTATAGGATTGCACTGTATGATATCTAAGACAAGAGTTGCTTAAGGTGCCTACCTTACTGGAAGGAGGTGGCAGAGAGGCTCCTGCATGCTCTTTCTTTTACCATTTTCCCACGTTCTGTCTCTGCAACCTCTCCAGCTGCATGGGCTTCTCAGAAAGGCCCCTGGAGGGCTGAGACAGGACTTCCTCCCATGGGACTTTCCAGTGCTGCTGCCTGCTGAGTGCCTGAAAGCCAAGAGGGGCATTTTAAACATTTTGCTTTATTGTTATTAAAAGTCAGCAGCAGCCAGCAGCAACAAGAATAAGAATAAATCCTCTCTCAGCTTTCAGTTTCTCAGCAGGCAGCAGCATTGGTAAGCCCCAAGGGAGGAAGTCCTGGCTAAGTCCTCCAGGGCACATGACGAGAAACTCCAGCAGCCAGAGAAGCTGTTAGGACAGAAGGGCGGTGGCGGGGGGCGGGGAGGGATAGTAAAAGAAAGAACACCCCCCCCCTTGCCACCTCCTTACAGAAAAGTAAGCACTGAAGCCTGGCACCCTGAGAAATCTCTCTGAAATTCTCACCCCTTCCCACAATTTTTTGGGTGCAGCTTCTTTTCGCCCCGCCCCCCCAAACGAATGGTCAAAAATAAATAGGTCGAAAAATTTGGCACACTGCTAATAAAAATGTACAGCTTCCATAGCACATGTTTAAAAATATGGAGAGGTACTGTCAAAGACAAGGAGAACTTGACAACCATTCCTAATATCCCTTGGCATTTTCTTTGAGCATAGAGTATAAAATCAAGTTCATAGTGTGGAATACCACAGCACAGCTCTGCAGCCAAAAACAAAACAAAAAATGCTTCCAGCCACTCAGGACAGTAATGATTAAATGAAAAATTGCAAATTTGTATTTACCCGATTAGAGAGGAATGGTTGTTGCTGAGCAGTCTTTGTGCACTAGATAAATAATGTACATTTTAAAAAGATTTATAAATATGCATTTAACTACAGGATTCTATCTGGTCTCTTAGATAATTAATATGCATCAGAGAGCTATCCATTAAATAATTTTTGGGTCTCTTTTTTACTTTTAAAAAGCATGAAAGTTAAATACAATGAAAACAACTCTAGAATAATGATATAATTGGGACACATACCACAGAAAACAGGCTGGTGCTAAGATGAAATGAAGGTGAAGATTATGTCAGCTTAATTGCTTCTTGAATGCCTCTTGATTTTTGTTCAAGTTAAGGCTCTGTCTTAAAGAACAGGTGGTGTTTTTAATAGATGGAAAATTAATCTCATGCCATCCAGCATTGCACTGAGGAAAACAGGGAAATAGGGACATAGCTGTATACTTCTTATGGCCTTATTCATATATCAAGTTTGCACACACCCTTTACTTTCCCACCCCCATTTCTGAAGGCCCTTCTCCTACCGCCATATGCTGTACTTTGGTGAGTGAAAGCCCTGTGCACATGTTGATCCATGTTGAATAAATGTATGGAGGAGAGAGCAGGCTCACACACCTGCTGGCCTTATCCTTGATCTCCATGCTTTCACCCAAACGTGTGACAGAGCCTATGTGCATGAGCAGTCATGGACATAAAAGCGTGATGGATGTACTTTGAACATATATACATTTCCTGCATCCCAGGGCCTTTCTTTCCTGGAAGACAATGTGGGTTCAAAGAACCTCTTCTATCACAATTGCAATTCCTGTCTTTGCTTTTCATTTACTCTACAATAGCCAGCCCTGAACTGGCTTCTGAAGCAGTGTATAATAAATAGGAAACTGACCATCAGAGTTTCCTTCTTTGGAAAAGATAAGTATGTTTACTAGAGTGTTTGCACACCCATGTAGAAGAAAGAGCGAGACACCGTTGTGAACTAGGGATGCAACTTCATTTAACTATTTACAAGCAGCAAGGAAAACTAGCTTTGCAGGAATGATATGAGTCAGGAGGGTCGCTCTGGGACCTCCTCCGCATATTATGGGCAAGCCCAACCCGTCCCTGGCACAAGCCGATGGGTGGGTTCACACAATCGGGAAAGGAAAATAAGCCACCATGGGTTATTTTCCCTCCCCACATGTGCTGGTTTTGTGCTGCCAAATTACCATGACCATCATCACCGGTTGCAGCTTGCTGTGTTATCCAAATGTGGCAATGCCGGGCAGCAGGGGTGGTCTACAAACCACCTTGCAACCCTAGAAGAATGGGTTCTGGGGTGGTTTGTAAATCCACCCACTGCCTGCCCCAGATTTAGATGACATGACAAGTGGCGCCTGGCAAGCATAATTATGGTAATTTGGTGGTGTGCAACTGGCATGTGCAGGGAGGGAAAATAAGCCATGGTGGCTTATTTCCCTTCCCTGATTATGTGAATCCAGTCAATGTCTCTAGCTTGTGTCTGGCCAGCCACCCTTGAATGAAAGGGCCCCTCCCAAATCATAGTCCCTCAAACCCAATGACTTTGAGTTAGGGATGTCAGAAGAATCCATTTGGGGGTGGATCTCGACAAACTTTCCTTGGGTTGCCCTCCTGGACTTCAGTCCATTTTCCACTGTGCAGCCTATCTCAGTCTGCAGCAAGTTGGGCTAGTTTGTGGATTTTCCGTGTGTTTGAATTTGCACAAATTACAGCTGAATTTTTCACAAATTTGCATAACTTGCACAAATTGCAACTGGAATTTGCACGATTTACATGCATTTCGATGCAATTTGCGCAAGTTATGCAAAGTCAGCTGGAATTTGTAATAGATAATTTATTAATTAATAAATTCATTTCTGCAAATCTCTATTTGCACAAATTATAGCTCGACAAACAAAAAAATATGCAAAAAGTTCCCAGAGTTCAGGGAAACCCACGGCTCGGCCTGCAAATGCAAACCAAGTCAGGCATGCTGTGGAACTCCTTTGAGCCAGAAAAGGACCGGATTTCCCAGTGACAGACACCCCTACTTCGAGTTACTCCGGCCTGACCTCTTGGGTGAAAAAACCATCAATAAGGGAAAAAATCCAAAAGCGCCTCTGAGTATGGACTGTAATAATAATTATGCCGATCTCTAAAATGCTCAATGCATTTTGATACTAGGTCTCTTCCTCAGGAGCAATTGATCTGTTTAAAAAAATATATATATATATATATATATATATATATATATATTTGTTGTATAATGAAGTTCACAGATACAGTTATTAAAAACCTTACAAATTAGTTCTCAGCCACAATATTTAGAGCTATTTTCCTTTCTTCTTGGGTGGCCTTTTATGAATTGCCAGTAAAAGAGGAAATGTATCCTGAAAGAAAAAGTGGCCAAAACAGGGCACCAATGTGCACAAAAGTTGAATAGGTACATATATATGTATGTAAATTTAGAAATAATTATTATAATTTAAATAGAAATACAATATATCTCACCATAGTATTGAAGACTGTGACCAGGTGACTGGTGTGCCTTGTTCAGCCTGCTCTCCAGGCCCTGCTGATGGGCAACTTCAAGGCCCTTTAGCTCTTCCTTCAGATGGTTCTTTATCTTTCAACCTGACTTGGACTGGACAGCCCTTCAAATCAAGGATGGCTTAAAAATAGAGGACAGTCCTCTGACTGCCCTTCAAATAGAGGACTGTCCTCTGCAAAAGAGGACAGGGCTAACTTTTGAGTATTGCCTCATTAAGAGGCAAGCCGTAGGGAACTCCGTCATGCCCCCTCTTTAATGAGCTTCTGTCGTGCATTAAAAACGTGGCTGTTCAGGCAGGCATTTGGGGTGGGTTAGGGTATTGTCACCCTGCTTATTTAACTTATATGCAGAGTACATCATGAGAAATGCCGGGTTGGATGAATCAGAGGTCGGAATTAAGATTGCTGGGAGAATTATCAACAACCTCCGATATGCAGACGATACCACCCTAATGGCAGAAAGCGAAGAGGATCTAAAGAGCCTCTTGTTGAGGGTGAAAGAGGAGAGTGCAAAAGCTGGTTTGAAACTCAACATTAAACAAACTAAGATCATGGCATCTGGCCCTATCACTTCCTGGCATATAGAAGGGGAAGAAATGGAAGCAGTGACAGATTTTACTTTCTTGGGCTCCAAGATCACCGCAGACGGTGACTGTAGCCATGAAATTAAAAGACGCTTGCTCCTTGGGAGGAAAGCTATGGCCAACCTAGACAGCATAGTAAGAAGCAGAGACATCACCTTGCCGACAAAGGTCCGTCTAATCAAAGCTATGGTTTTCCCAGTAGTAATGTATGGCTGTGAGAGCTGGACTATAAGGAAGGCTGAGCGCCGAAGAATTGATGCTTTCGAACTGTGGTGCTGGAGAAGACTCTTACGAGTGCCCTGGACTGCAAGGAGGTCAAATCAGTCCATCCTAAAGGAAATCAACCCTGAGTGCTCATTGGAAGGACAGATAATGAAGCTGAAGCTCCAATATTTTGGCCACCTAATGCGAAGAGAAAACTCCCTGGAAAAGACCCTGATGCTGGGAAAGACTGAAGGCAAAAGGAGAAGGGGACGGCAGAGGATGAGATGGCTAGATAGCATCACGGATGCAATGAATATGAACTTGAGCACGCTCCGGGAGAGAGCGCAGGACAGGAAGGCCTGGCGTGCTATGGTCCATGGGGTCACGAAGAGTCGGACACGACTGAACGACTGAACAACAACAACAACAGGGTATTTTAGAAAATGTTTTTATTGTAGAATTTTATTGTTTTATTGTATGTTGTACATCGCCCAGAGTGGCTGGGTGACCAGCCAGATGGGCGATTAATAAATTAAATAATAAATAAATAAATAAGGTCTCTGTGCTAGCAGGCAATGGGAGAGGAATAGAAGGGAATGCTTTCACTTTTGCAGAGAAGCCAGTAGGAGCAGTTGGGCCTGCATGACATCCTGAGAGGCCAGGATCGTCCTGGGCCTATATGATTGTATCAGTTACCTGAACCATTGTTCAGTTAAGGGCGTAATCCTATCAAGATAGATGTCAGCCTCCGAACTCAGAGGCTGATGCCTATCCAATGCAGGGTGGATGGAGCATGGAGGGAATCCTCTCCTCTGTGTTCCAACCACCCTGCATTTGTGGTTAGACACGTGTTTTCGCATGTCTAGCTGTGGCTTCAGGGAGGGGGAGGGAAGGGGCCCAGAGACCTCCCCCTTTTCACCCTCTCTGCACTCCATTTAAGAGCACAGAGATGGTGGCAGCACGGAAAGAACTGCGCTGGGTATGGGGGGGGGGGAAGGAGTGGGGAGCAGTTTCCAGAAACCAAAAAATACTATGGCCATCTAGACAGTGTCTAGTGGCCATAGGATGGCTCTTCCCATTGCTTATGTTCCTTACCAAGGCAACGTTTGTTGCTCTGGGTTCATGTAAGTTATAATCAATACTGCTTGAGCTTGAAGACATCGGTGGGGGGTGCTATTTTCCATATACAAAACATACAACATTTTTGGAAGGCACTCCCAAATCTCCCCAAAAGGCAAAACAGTAACAGAACTGGGTTGACAATTTACCAAGGGAAGGTTCCAGAAAAGAGGGACTGTCCCTGCAGTCAAAGGACAGTCGAAGTTTTTGTAACCTGCTTACAGAAAGGGAAGAAAAGATGGACTGACCCTTTTCAAGTGCTTAGTGAACATATGGACTCTATTTATTTGTTGGTTAAAAGGTTTTTTTAAACTGCCTTTGATCTTTGCAGAAGTCAGGGTGGTGTACAAGAATGTGAGAAGAATTATCATACAGATGCAATAAAAACAATGAAACCACATCATCATCATACAACCAAGGAAGGCAGTAAATGTAACAAACAGACAGATCGAATCAACCAATTAAAATGCCTGGGCAATAAACATATGTTGAGCTAGTGGTGAAAAGACTGCAATGTTGGCGACTGCAATGCCATAAGGAACAATGACGATTCTATGCTGGATATATTCAACCTAACCAACACTTGGCTGCTGGAATGGAGATGTGGGCGGTGGGGGGGAGGGGGAACTCCATCTACTTCAAGACCTTCCTAGAACTTTGCTTCTGGGCTGCCCTGCCCCCAATCCTATTTTTGTGAACCCTGTTTTGTTAATGTGAATATTTTAAAAGCCATGTCATTCTAATTTGAGCAGGGGCCACGGTTGAGCTGTGTAAGGGGGACACCATGGTGGTGTTGGGGGGGTGGGGTTGAAGGAGGTATCTCCTATACCGAGGAGAACCCGACTTAAGGAAAAGAATCAGACTTTAAGCAGTCTCAGGAAATCCAGTTTTTCCCTGATAAGCTCCAGGGTGGCTGCTGGATGGCCACAACGTCACGTATCCATAACGACCTCCAATTGTAGCCAGCTCGGAGTAAATCACTCATGGAGACACCGCCCTGGTCACAATCGCCTTCCCCGTTATGGTGATATGCATTGTATGTCTACTTAAATTACAGCAATTCTTTCTACATTTGCATTGATACATATAAATCAGCCTGCAGAATTATTATGCAAATCTTTGTCTTCGTTTGTCCCCATTTTTGTGATGCACATAAGTGGCCACTCTAGTCCGATCACAAATCTCTCGTGTCATGTGTAGCTTGGCCCTCAGAAGGTTGCAGAGGTAGATGAAATAATACTTATACAACACTACTCTGAATCAGACCTGTATGTAGCAGACAACATGGCATGTTCACAGAAGCTGTTGTTCTCCGTGTGCAGGAAAATATCAAAATCCCAGAGAGGAAGGCCTGTGTGTTTACCTCAGCTCTGTGTCAAGGCATTTCTATAATGTTTCTACATTAGTGTGTTCAGTGGCTTGTGCTTAATATTTTTAAAATGAAAGGAGGGACAAGGAAAGGAGAGCTGAGATTAATTATGCCCTCCTGTGGTGTTCCGAACCTTCATTTATCCAAGTAGGTTAAAAGTGCCGAATGACTTTGGTTAGTGGGTAACTTAAGGTGCTATTTTCTCACAGCTTGTGCCACAGCCATAATGTCCTTTCGACAATATTTCTGTATTAAATGTTTTTAGATCACTGGCGATACATCGGTGCAGATAATTCTTTGCAGCAGGCACCAGTCCCAGGAAGGGGAGCTTCGTATGAGGGCATTTAAAGAAAGCAGTGAAAAAGAATGGATTATGTGCAAATGTTCATAGTTGTCCCTGTCTCAGAAAGGTTTTAGATTCAAGATTATATATTACACTAGGAATCAGCCACCAAGGTTGTCACCCACCGGCTGTGCTTAATGTTCTCACCAGCCTATTTTTCACCATCTTATCCAATGCTATTTTTATGGATTCCATTCCTCCCCCATCCCTCCTGGCTATGCAATAATAAGAAATATATCTCTGCTTTCACTAGTACAACATTAATTTGTGAATGTTTTGAGGGTGGAGAATCTGGGTTGGAGTATCTACTGGCATCCTCAGGGCTTCAGCTAACCATTGCAAACTTTTCAATGAGGAGTGGAACAGGAGTGATCTCTGCTGTTTCTTCGCCGTTTTTCTTATTTCTAACAATAGACCTTCCCCGACCCCACCATCCTGCACAAACACATGAACAAAAGGTGTTCTGATGACTGAATAATTGCAGTCCCCTAAAATTGAAATCCATTTTGTTCATGGGTAGATGCTGACGCCTGAAACGTGTTGCTTCACCCTGCTTGGTAGCAGAGCCTGTCCTCTCACTCAGCGCTAATGGTTGCCCTATAAATTTCTAGGTAACTCTACAACAGTTGGCTTGGGTGCTGTTTGTACTTTTTATTCTGTAAACATTATGCTTTTATTGCATTTTATTGTTTTAGAGAGCAATCCTATGGCTGTCTGGTGGGCCATAGGATTTTTCAGATTCCTGGATCTGAGGCTGGAGACAGTGCTCCAACCTCAGACCCTGGAGTCCGAGCTCCCCACCCCCTCCCCTGTCCCCTTGCAGCTGGTGTGGAGAGGACCACACCTGCAAATGTGAACTTGGAGAGGAGGGAAAGGGGGAGTGCTGGTGGATGGGGAGGGGACTGGGGAAGCAGGGATATGAGCTATCCCCAGCCTTCTCCAGCCTCTGTCCATCCCTCCCCCTCCGTGATGCCTCGGCTAAATGGGTGAAAATGCCCATCTAGCTAAACTGCAGAGCAGGAGGCATGTTCTGCTTTGGATACTCGGAAGCCTCCAGGTTTGGAGGCTTGCGAATACCCAGGGTGGATTCGATAAGATTGCTCCCTTAATCAGTTTTAATGATGCCCGTAAGCTGCCTTGAGTGGCATTTTGGGGGTAGAAAGATGGGGCACAAATAAAATAAATAAATCCACCCTGGGATCCTCAATTCAATTGTTGTTAATTCTCAGGCTACGTCAGGGCTGATCCACAGCAGTGATAGGTGCATGGTGACCACTTTAATTCCTTGCTTCTGAGGATTCCCTGCTTCTGATGAGCCTGTCAGGTGAAGTGGCTACCATACCTCGAACTGAAATGCTTGTATGCCACTGTGTATGAATCCATATGTAGTCCACCTTCCTAAACAACCTGTTTGTTCATCTGAAGTTCCACCTAACATGCTTAGCTGGAAATATCTACTGCTGCTTTTCACACCATCACAAAAACAAGTCAACCAATTCCTGTCAAAAACATGCTGAAGGAGGTAGGTGCACACCTCCAAATGTTCTGAAAATTATATATTCCAACCAAAAATGTCCCCGTCCTCCACATCTGGCTTGGAGATTGAGGCAAAAAGTTCCCATTGGTGGCAATGGGACGTTTCCCCCTAAAGGTGTGCGGGGAGAGGGATTTTTGGTCAGAATGCAATAGCAAAGTGAAGCGGTCATGGTGGCCAAAGAAGAGGAAATACTTCATCCAAAAAAGAGGACAAAAAAGGGCACCAATTTACATAAAATTTGCATATGCTAATGTATATGTATAGATGCAAATTTAGAAATAATGATCATAATTTAAATAGAAATACAATACATCTCACCATAGCATGGAAGACTGTGATCAGGTGACATGTGCACCATGCCCACGTGCTGTTGATGGGTGCTTTCAAGGCCCAGCTCTTCCTTATGGTGGTTCTTTATCTTTATACTGGGCTTGGAGTGGACAGCCCTTCAGATACAGGATGTCTTCAAAACAGAGGACAGTTCTCTGGAAGCCCTCTGTAGAAGAGGACACAGGGCCACCCTTCAAACTAAGAATGTAGCCCTGGACGCACCTGTAATTTATATATATATATATATATATATATATATATATATATATGAGAAAGATAGAAAGACTAACCACAGAATATTAAAAAAACCCACACATTTAAGCTAAATGTTTCAGCATCAGCCCTCAGCCTTAAGTTAACAGCAGAGCTACTGATGAGGGCGGAAGCTGAAATGTTTAGCTTAAATATATTTTTTGAATACTCTGCTTTTAGTCTTTCTATCTTTCTTATACATTTTATCTTGAGACTGACGGCATCCACAGTGGATCCAGAGCCTCCTTGTTGTTTTGCCATTGTGCTGCTTTACAACAACCTCTACACACACACACACACGATGTAGCTATGCTATGCTATGTGGTAAATGTAATGTGTAGTTCAGCCCTGAGTTAGACCATTAGTCTAACTAGCTCACTATTGTCTGTTCTGCCTGGCAATGGCTCTTTGAGATGAAGGGTTTTCCCGTCACCTCTCATCTGATCCTGAACTGGAGATGCTACTTGTATTCATGTTTTCTACCAGGCTCTGGTCCCTCCCCGAGAAAGGGCCAGTGTGGAGGCTGGAGTGGGAGTGGGTATGGCCGGGTTGTCCTTTAGAGGAGGGGTGGGCAGAGGGTATATCATCATAGAATAGTATCATAGAATAGTAGGGTTGGAAGGGGCCTATAAGACCATCACGTCCAACCCCGTATCTCCAGTTGTTTTGGACTTCAACTCCCAGAAGCTCCTGCCAGCATGACCAATGGTCAGGAATGCTGGGCATTGAAGTCCAAAACATCTGGACATCTACTTTCTGTCCAGTCCTGCTCTAGAGGACAATGTATTTGATGGGCATTCAATTTACTATGCCTGAATTCAATATAAAGAGGAATTCCCAGCCCCAACTATGTAATTAATTTGCTTGCTTCTATCACATTCTCTTCTAGGTTGCTAAAACCTCTGTGCCTGGACACAATTCTTCTTTGATACAGGCAAAAATGTGACTGTGTGTTTTTAGGCCTGCAGCTTCCCTTCTGCATGCACTGGATGGGGATATATGTTTATTATATTTTCTAGAAGACCTACTTCCTGGCTTCTCTTCTGCTTGTGTGGTTTTTTAAAGCTGTCTTTCAAATTTGGCCCCATTTCCAGTAGTTAAAAAAAGTATGAAAGGAATAATGTTACCGAAACCTCACCCCCAAATTGGTTTGTTTTGTAAAAAAAAGTGGAAGCAATTCTATTTTTTCAAAGAGAAAATCATGTTTTCCCCCCCACTACTTAAGAAAAGGAAGCAAACTTTGTCTTCTTTTCTCTTACTGCTGCATTTAACTTTTCTACCTCAGAGCTCAGATTACTTTTTTTTAATCAAAGCAGTAATGGAAGAATAGTCCTCACACTCAAATGCAATCACATTTAATCATATTTAATATCCTTATTTCTCAGCTGATCAGACTTTGAAAATTTGATTGCTTGAGTTTGATTTAAAACTTAAGGCAAGTCAAATCCAATAAAGAAGTATATTTTTGTTGGTACTCTGTTAAAACTGCACGGCTTTCTTTTTGTTTCACTCATTCGATGCTTGTTTCTTTGTGCTTTTTCTGTCTTTTCTGTACAATTCTGCCAGGGGAGGGGGGGACCTCTTATATCTGAATATATCACTGGGCCTGCATCAAATGCCTACAGATAACTGTGAAAATGATTCTTTAGGTGAGAAATAAGATACAGGCATTTAATCAGATGTATTTTTATGTATTGATAGCCCTTGTTATGTCACCTAATATCCATCCAAGGACCTATTGTGATTAAAATTGTACTGAAAACATTAATTGATTAGCCAGTTAATAGCATGAGCACAAATGCAATGGGGTTAGTTTTGCTGGAATTTCTCTCCCTTTACGTTTGTCAATGCTGTAAATAAGAAATCCTGGACAGAAATAATAGAAAAAAATGCAGGAGATTGATTTGCTGCAAATTTTGTAGCCAAGACAAGTGTATCAAGTGTGGCGGTATTTTCTTTGTATTTCATATATTCAAGGCCCATTAGAAGCCTGCACAAGACAATACTTTTATTAGCTAATGCTCTGGCCTATTTAAGAAGATGGTGGCATTCCCTTGATGTGGTGGTAAATTTTGAAGTGCAGGCAATCCTCATGACAGTCCCCATAGCCATGCCCCCCCCCCCAGAAGAGTCCCAAAATTGAGGCAACTCTGTCGATCCATATCAACAACGCAGTTCTAGCAGTTTTCATCTCCACCAGGAGCTTTGTAAATTTCCCATTTGAGATCAAACCAAACGAAAATATTTTGAATTACACCAGAGAACAATCTATTGTTGCTGGGAAAATTCATTTCTCCCCAGCTACTGTGAGCATTGCAGCTAAGCCCAAAGGGAACAGGAAATTCTGAGCAGGGTGGCGGGTGGGCAGAGAATGCCAACATCCCTTCTAATTAAAATGTACCAGCAATGCATTCCTGTGAGGCCGCTGCTTGGGATGTGGAATGAAACCATGTCCAGCTTCTGGCAACAGGGGTCAGCATCATCAGGAAGCTGCTGAGGTTTGCTGGGGAACATGGGTGGGAGGGTGCTGTAGCGCTTATGCCCTGCTTTTGGGTTCCTGGTCGACAGCTAGTTGGCCACTGTGTGAACAGAATGCTGGACTAGATGGACCCTTGGTCTGGTCCAGCAGGGCTCTTATGTTCTTATGTTCCAGGGCCCTGGAGGTAGCAATGTCAACAACGCACTTGCCATGGAGCAGTGGTAATTACTGCCTGCTTTCTTTCTCTCGGCAGCAGAAATAGCAGTGGGATTTGGGCCTGCTTATTGCTCTTCTCCCCCTTTGCACATTTGCCTAACCCAGTCATCATCTTTCTGAAGGTCCCCTCAAACTTGGAGCTCCAGGCAGAGGCCGGGGCTTGCCCCTTATCCTTACTTTTGATCTCTCAGCCCCTAAAAATCAATGGGGGTGGGCCGGTGGAGGGTTGGCTCCCGTTTAACCTCCCATGCCTCCTTCCAAACTTGAGCTGAATATTCTCATTGTTTTCCCTTGGTTCTCAGGTTTTTATAGTGCATCAGAAACCTGCAAACCCTGCTGGGCCAGCCAGAGAAAAGGGTCTCCCAACCTCCTCCCAAAACCGAGTGTGTACGTCATAGGCAACGATGCCTTTGCCATGCCACCTTCATGCCACCTATCAAGAGCTATTGACTTTATCCAACAGAGCCAGCTCTGCCATTAGGTAGAGTGAGGTGAGTGCCTCAGGCAGTGGCTGCGGAGGAACAGGGCAACAACCCCTCCATTGCTCCCCCTGAGGCCCCTAAGCTAATCTGCCATGGACTTCCTAAACTAGCCTGCTGCTCTCAGGTGGGGTAGAAGACATTGTCCCATTGCCCATGTTGATGTAAGGTTCACCTGCCAGTCTGGTCAGATTCTGTATGTGAAATGGGATGGATGGGGGAGAGGGTCCATTTTGCCCTTTGCCTGAGGCAGCACAGCTGACTCTGGTCTCTGTTTTTCCAAGACTTGAGCACACTCCGGGAGAGAGCACAGGACAGGAAGGCCTGGCGTGCTATGGTCCATGGGGTCGCGAAGAGTCGGACACGACTTAATGACTGAACAACAACAACATGGGACCAACTTCTCTGCTAACTTAACATATTGAAGTTTTGCTGGCACTCCAGAAAGTTTGCCTCCAGCCACCCAACATGGATTTAATGGGACGGGCCAAAAACTGTGTGGATTGCATACATCTCTATAGTTCACCTGATCTCTGAAACCAAGCCCTGTATGTGGCTTTAATTTAATTCTAAATCCTAGTTGACTTCATTCTTTTCAGCTCCATCACATTCAGCCATTTTAAGTTCTCTTGCCTCTCTCAAATCACCTCACCCTTTCTCCCTTGTTGCCATTCGTGCCTGGAATGGCCATCCCGAATACCAACATGCCAGTGCCTCTGTCTCTTCTTTCATCAAATCCCACTGCAAACCCCACATTTTCCATGCAGCCTTTGGCATAATTCCTTAGAACCCCCAACCCTAAATAACCTTAGCCCAAATATATTCTCTAAATATCCTCTACTGAAACTAAGCCAAAGTAAGTGTGAATGAATTAAACACATACACACACATTGTTTGCCCTAACCATCATATTCTCCTCACTCTATTGCCTCCACTGTGCCAAATATTAGGTTGTAAACACCTTTGTACAGAGCTGAGTCTTCTTGTTATGCTGTAAAGTGCCATGTACATTGTTCTCACTCTGTTTAGTTGTTCAGGGCTGGCTGGCATCAGGATTTGGTGTCAATGAACACCTGCCGAGGCCCACATCCTATCAGGGGTCCCAGTGCTGAGCCCCAGAGCTTCCCTGGCACCACTCCTTCTCCTCTACATGTTCACCTGCCCCTTTCAAGAGTACCAAACAATGATAAGTAAGCAGAAGGAGTACTGGCCTACACTTTCCTTTCCCTGTCATGTCTTTCTGGGCAATGATGCCAATTGGGCCCAGAGGAAGAGGACCACTGAATAGAGAATGGTGACCATGGCAAGAAGATGGGCACACTCAGGAAAGGGTGCCCAATGATGACATATTTCCTAAAAAGTATCCCCCACCCTGAAATCTGAGGCTGACACTCTATCTAGCTCGGGGTGGTGTGGGTGGAAGGTAGATCTGGATCTCCTACTAGATCTCTGAGGGATTTGCAGTAGATTGGCAAGGACGTCTGATTCCCAAGTATTTAACAATAGCAGCAACAATTTATTTATTTATTTGTGATATTTGTATATCGCTAAATATAATAAAATCCCTAAGTGGTTCAACATATAAATATTAAAATCACATTTAAAATGCAATATTAAAAACTCCAGTTACAATAAAAGCAATGCAAGGAGAAGGAAGATGGAGCAGCATGATTAATATAAGTACAGCCCAGGGAGAGCTTGGGAGAACAACTGCATTTTCATGAGGTGTTTGAAGGATGCCACATTTTCTGCCTCCCAAACTCCATGCAAGAGAGTTTTCCAGCCGCTAGCAAGAAGGGCCGCTGTCGAGGTATTGCATGGCGACATTCCATTAATTTCCGAATGACCAGCAAGGCCTCCTCTAACGATCCCAAAGGTCACCTGGGTATGTATAAGAGAAGATGGTCTGCTAAGTATCCTGGTACATGGACGTCACCAGATGGTCAATATCGAAATCAGATTGATTATGTCCTTTGCAGCCAAAGATGGAGAAGCTCCATACAGTCAGTAAAAACAAGACCTGGAGCTGACTGTGGCTCAGATCATGAGCTGCTTCTTGCAAAATTTCAGCTTAAATTGAAGAACATCGGGAAAACCACTAAACCGTTCAGGTATGACCTAAATCATATCCCTGATGAATATACAGTGGAGGTGAGGAATAGATTTCAGGGATTAGACCTGATAGACAGAGTGCCTGAGGAACTATGGACGGAGGTCCGTAACATTGTTCAGGAGGCAGCAACGAAATCCATCCCAAAGAAAAAGAAATGCAAGAAAGCAAAGTGGCTGTCTGATGAGGCTTTACAAGTAGCTGAGGAAAGAAGGGAAGTGAAAAGCAAGGGAGAAAGGGGAAGATATACCCAACTGAATGCAGAGTTCCAGAGAATAGCAAGGAGAGACAAGAAGGCCTTCTTAAATGAACAATGCAAAGAAATCGAGGAAAACAACAGAATGGGAAAGACTAGAGATCTCTTCAAGAAAATTGGAGATCTCAAGGGAACATTTTGTGCAAAGATGGGCATGATAAAGGACAAAGAAGGCAGGGACCTAACAGAAGCAGATGAGATTAAGAAGAGGTGGCAAGAATACACAGAAGAACTATACAGGAAAGATCTGAATGTCCCTGATAGCCATGATAGCGCGGTCACTGAACTTGAGCCGGACATCCTAGAGAGTGAAGTCAAGTGGGCCTTAGGAAGCATTAGTAACAACAAAGCTAGCGGAGATGACAGTATTCCAGCCGAGCTATTTAAAATCCTAAAAGATGATGCTGTTAAAGTGCTGCATTCAATATGCCAACAAATCTGGAACACTCAACAGTGGCCACAAGACTGGAAAAGGTCAGTTTACATTCCAATTCCAAAGAAGGGCAACGCCAAAGAGTGTTCAAACTACCGCACAATTGCGCTCATTTCACATGCCAGCAAGGTGATGCTCAAAATCCTACAAGCTAGGCTTCAGCAGTATGCGAACCGAGAACTACCGGAAGTACAAGCTGGGTTTCGAAGAGGCAGAGGAACTAGAGATCAAATCGCCAACATTCGCTGCATCATGGAGAAAGCAAGAGAATTCCAGAAAAAACGTCTATTTCTGCTTCATTGACTACGCTAAAGCCTTTGATTGTGTGGATCACAACAAACTGTGGCAAATTCTGAAAGTGATGGGAGTACCAGACCACCTTACCTGTCTCCTGAGAAACCTGTACGAGGGTCAAGAAGCAACAGTAAAAACCAGACATGGAACAACTGATTGGTTCAAAATTGGGAAAGGAGTACGACAAGGCTGCATATTGTCACCCTGCTTATTTAATTTATATGCAGAGTACATCATGAGAAATGCCGGGTTGGATGAATCAGAGGTCGGAATTAAGATTGCTGGGAGAATTATCAACAACCTCCGATATGCAGACGATACCACCCTAATGGCAGAAAACGAAGAGGATCTAAAGAGCCTCTTGTTGAGGGTGAAAGAGGAGAGTGCAAAAGCTGGTTTGAAATTCAACATTAAACAAACGAAGATCATGGCATCTGGCCCCATCACTTCCTGGCATATAGAAGGGGAAGAAATGGAAGCAGTGACAGATTTTACTTTCTTGGGCTCCAAGATCACCGCAGACGGTGACTGTAGCCATGAAATTAAAAGACGCTTGCTCCTTGGGAGGAAAGCTATGGCCAACCTAGACAGCATAGTAAGAAGCAGAGACATCACCTTGCCGACAAAGGTCCATCTAATCAAAGCTATGGTTTTCCCAGTAGTAATGTATGGCTGTGAGAGCTGGACTATAAGGAAGGCTGAGCGCCGAAGAATTGATGCTTTCGAACTGTGGTGCTGGAGAAGACTCTTACGAGTGCCCTGGACTGCAAGGAGGTCAAATCAGTCCATCCTAAAGGAAATCAACCCTGAGTGCTCATTGGAAGGACAATACTGAAGCTGAAGCTCCAATATTTTGGCCACCTAATGCGAAGAGAAAACTCCCTGGAAAAGACCCTGATGCTGGGAAAGACTGAAGGCCAAAGGAGAGGGGGACGGCAGAGGATGAGATGGCTAGATAGCATCACGGATGCAATGAATATGGACTTGAGCAAGCTCCGGGAGAGAGCGCAGGACAGGAAGGCCTGGCGTGCTATGGTCCATGGGGTCACGAAGAGTCGGACACGACTGAACGACTGAACAACATGACAATAACATAACCTTGTACGTGGCTCAGTAGCTGATTGGCAGCCAGGGCAGTTCTTTTAACACAGATGTTATGTGAGCATTGCTGGGTGTCCCAGGGTGAGCACCCTCGAGGCTGCATTCTGCTCTAGCTGCAGCTTCTGAACCAGGCACAAGGGCAGCTGCACACAGAGTTCATGAGTCCCGTTCTGCCCTAAATGATGCTATTGAAATGAAGAGAGTTTGGGATAACCAGGCGTGTGTTTTTGTGAGGAAGGACTGTGGGCGCCACTCAGTTCTGGCACTCATCCCTGGGCTCAGAATTCTTTAAGTCCAAGCGCATGACTTTTGCACCAGGCTCTGGTTGGTGGATCTTGGGATGCTAGCAAAAATAAATAAATAAAGTCGATGTCAGAGGCCTGAGGTTTGCCCATCCCCGATCGAGTGAGTGGCTGGCAGTGGTCCCCGTTTTTCCAAACACATTCAAGTATATTGTTGTTTTATTTATGCACAGGATTCTTCTCTACTTTCCATGGCATAATCTGTTCTTTAGCCTAAAGACCATGCGGTTCCTGCTTAGTGGTTTTGTAAAGCGAAAACTATGCCCAATGTGTCATACCTTCGTTTGATCTATAGCATGCAACCCATTATCAATGGCCACATGAGTCCTCGGGATCATAGCTTATCAAGAACAATCCAAGCAGAGCTCCTGGTTACAGGCCTGCTGAGAGTCTGTATGTGAGTGTTCAAAAGCTGGATTTCTGGAAACATTCTGCCCGCCCAGTAAGCATGGTGTGGGCAAAGACCTGCCTCCAGGTTTAAGCAGGACATCCATTTTTCTAGCTTGTGCTTCTAGTGGCATGAATGGCACTATTATATTTGTCAGTAAAAATAAGCATGGAGAACACAGGTTGTAAAATCCGATCCTTTAAATCCCAGCTATATGTATAAAGCTTTGCTTTCAGAAAAGAACTCTATTTGTTGTGTCTTTTGTGCATATAATCAGTAAAGTATATGTATAAAGTTTATATAGAAAGTTTTCAAAGCTTTGGAATGAAATGGAGCATAGCTATTAAAACAGCCTTCCCCAACCTGGTGCCCTCCAGATGTGTTGGACTACAACTCCCAGAATCCCCCAGACAGTAGATGTGATGGACTACAACTCCCAGAATTTCCCAGTGAGCAGAGCTGGCTGGGAGATTCTGGGAGTTATAGTCCAGACATCTGGAAGATGGCAGCCTATATTAAAATGTTTCCTGTCTTCTGAATTGACTGTGGTGTGTATTCCTGGTATCAATATGCTGATGTTCAGAGGCTGTGATACTATGGCCTTCTGAAAAGTGGGAGAAGAGGCAGAAGAGGGTTGTCTATGAAGAAGTTTGCTCTCTAAGGACACATGTATACATTTTGGGATCAGGGTGGCCTTACGCCCTACAGTTCAGGCATGCAGGGCAATTAAACCCAAACTGTACCCTACTGATCCACATAAGAGGCAGAGATAGCATGGGCTAGGGGTTTTCAGTCTTCGTAACTCAAGTATTAGTGAGACTATAATAAGAACATAAGATCATAAGAAGAGCCATGCATGCTGGATCAGACCAAGGGTCCATCTAGTCCAGTATTCCATTCACACAGTGGCCAAGCAGCTCTCAACCAGGAAACCACAAGCAGGACATGAGTGCAACAGCACCTTCCTGCCCATGTTCCCCAGCAACTGGTGTACCTAAGCTTACTGCCTTTGTTACTGGAGGTAGCACATAGCCATCTGAACTAGTAGCCATTGCTAGCCTTCTCCTCCAGGAATTAATCTAACCCCCTTCCAAAGCCATCCAAATTGGTGGCCATCACTACATCTTGAGGTAGTGAGCTCCATAGTTTAACTATGTACTGTGTGAAGAAGTACTTCCTTTTATCTGTCTTGAGTCTCCCCCCAGTCAGCTTCATGGGATGACCTTTAGTTCTAATATTATGAGAGAGGGAGAAAAATGTCTCCCTATCCACATTCTCCACATGCATAATTTTTTAAATGCTTTATCATGTCTGCCTTTTCTCACCTTTTTTCCAAGCTAAACAATCCCAGCTGTTGTAATCTTCTCTCATAGGAGAGATGCTCCAGCCCCTTGATCATTTTAGGTGCCTTTTTCTGCATTTTTTCCAGCTCTACAATATCTTTTTTAGGTGTGGTGGCCAGAATTGTACACGTTATTCCAAGTGTGTCCACGCCGTAGATTTGTATAGGGGCAGTATGATATTGGCAGTTTTATTCTCATTTCTTTTTCTAATTATGCCTAAGATGGAGTTTGCCTTTTTTGCAGCAGCAGCACACTATGTCAACATTTTCAATGATACTATTCACTGGGTTGTATCCAACATTGTCATAATGCTAGCAGAATGCTCAGTAGGGGCTGGTGGCTCCAATTCCAGTGGGTTTAGTTACAATCAGCCAGAAGGCTAAAGGAACTATCCAAGGGGCTGGACCCATTTGGGGGAATAGGGTTCAGCAACTTCGCCAGCTCCTTTAGACTTCTGGCTGGTTGTAAGCGGTTGTAACTAAAACCCAGAATGGCATCTCTGCCCCAACTGAAATCGGAGCCACCAGCCTCCCCTGGCAAAGCTTCTATTACTGGTGGAAACCCCATTTTCATCCTTGTGCATGTGTTAAATCCAGTACTTTGATTTCACTTGCATAAGCAGCTTCACAGTTGCGCAAGCTGTTCCACAAGCGATTTCACAAGTTGTTTCACAAGCCATTGCAGAAGTCCTTATGACTTCATTAGGCTAGGTGTTGCTTGCGTTAGTTGCGCTATTTGTTTAGCTTGCGCTTGGGCCCCACCACCTCCTGAACGTCTTCTCCTAGCCTAGCCTTGGATACAACCCATTATATATTAAGCACCTATAACTAGGGATGTTGGAGAAATTCACAACAGAACCAAATGAGTTTGGATTTTTATGAATCAGACCTGTGGATTCTGCAGTGGACTGGTTCCCCCCCATCGGGCAGATTCCCTGGACTTGTGGGCCATTTTTCTCACTTTTCCCAAATTTTGCACAAATTTTGTTATATGTAGAAAAATACGCATTAAAAAAAGGCCTAAAATGTGCATTTTCCCCATAGCCTAAAGCATGAAAATGTGCATTTTGGGGGAATTTGTGCATTTTTCGCATGTACAATTTGCACAAATGGGAATTTGCACAAATGCAAATTTGTACAAAATGTTAAAAAATCCAATTCTGTCAATGGGTGGATGATGGAACGAAGGGTGCCTGACAATCTGCGAAACACATAGACAGAACGGATTGTACATGATCTGTACATCCTTACCTATAACAACTACATGCTGCACAAAATTATATTAAAAACAAGGCCAGGTCAAAAACCTTACAATCTTAAAACAACAGCAACGATGCCCCATTAAAAAAAAAGGTGGGAGGAGAGAGAAGAAAGAAGACAAGAAGGGAGGAGATTGAAAATAAAGTCAAGCACATGCTAGCTGAAACGAACAAACAAACATGCAAGCAAGCAAACAAATATCCTTCTAAGATATTTCCAAAACACTGGGAGGGATTGAATGGACCAATCAACAGGCAGAACATTCCCAGCAATTGGCACAACCAAAGAAAATGCAGCCAAAGGAGACAAAGAGGTAAAAACCCAGTTTAGAAAGTTAAAAACAAAACAAAACAAAAGAACACAAGCAACAAAGAGATTATGGAGGAGAGTAAAAACAAAGAAGAAAGATATGAGGAAGCCATAGAATGGATGCACTTGAAAGTTAGTGAATAGAAAGTTAAATTGAATCCAGAAAACAGAATTCTCCTGCATCTACTTAGCAGTCAGGTCAGGTTCCACCCCACCCTCACTGTGGTTTCCTGATATCACATATTAACCTGCAGTCCATGATAAATATGCATCGGCTCATATTGTTGCATAAACATTTATTTAATGGCAAATTGAGAGTAAACAAAGCCAAAGTTAAAGCAATATTAAAAGCCTTGATTGGGCTTATTTATCATTTATAGGAATTTTACTAATCATATGGATCCTTTAAAACAAAATTGTGTGTGTGTGTGTGTGTGCGTGCGTGCGCGCGTGGCCAAGAAGATTATTACAGCCAGTTCTGATGTATGTCCATTTTCAGGAAGTGAAATTACAGAGAGGAACTGGTGATTTTCAAGTATGGAGGCAAAGGCTGGCTCAACTCTAAGAGAATTCACCACCCTCTCATCCTGCCCCCCACTCTAAGTCCCCTCAGAATGACTTTACAAGGTGGCAGTGAAAAGGTAAGATCAAAGCAATGGGTTCAGGCACTTTTCATTTGCCCTGTCTTTCCTCAAATTTCAAGGTGAAAGTTCACTGTAGCAGACTTTCAGCTCAGCACTAGTTCTCACCAGAGAAGTCTGTGCCTTTGTATCCAGGTGTGGCAATCTCTTCTTATGTATGTATGTATGTATGTATGTATGTATTTTACAATATTTATATACCACTCTACATCAAAAGATTTTGGAGCAGTAGACAAAGATAAAAGAATAAAACACCAGGTTAAAACAGAACATTTTAAAAAAAGACAAATTGCAATAAGGCCGAATTTAATAAGCTGTGTGTTCCAATAAGGTCGAATTCTTCCTTGTCCTCCTCCCCCTCCCCCTCCCCCTCGCCCTCTTCTTCTTCTTCTTCTTCTTCTTCTTCTTCTTCTTCTTCTTGTATGTTGGGGAGGGGCAGGATAGCTTAAGCCAGGGGTGAGGAACCTGTGGCCCTCCAGATGTTGTTGAACTTCATCTCCCATCAGCCCCAGACAACAAGGCCAATGGTGAGGCATGAGAGGAGTTATAGTCCAACGACATCTGGAGGACCATAGATTCTCCACCCCTGGCTTAAGTAGCATGCAGTCAGGTTTAAAATGACCCCTGGTGCCTATCAAATACATTGGCTCAGCTTCTGACATCAATAAAGCAACCCTTGAGTTCCATTATATGTGTCTTAATGCTAAGTGGGGAAGTGAAGTTTGCAAGAAAGACAGGGGTACTTTGAGAAGGGCAGCCCCATATCCCCTCTACCCCCCTTGTAATAAGTCATCCAGCTCAGCCTATGTCTTTCCTGATATCACATTTTTTGCTTCCATCCCTGCCCTTGATCAACATCATTGACTGCTGTTGAGGGATGCAGAGAAATCCACAATGCAGTCACACTGAGATGCAGTGTAAGTTGTGCTAGATGTTATGCAGGGGAAAGGAAGAACTCTGTATGGGATTGCCGTATCTGGTGGCAACTGTGTGTTTTTCTAAGATGCATTTCTTCCCTTAAAAGCAGTGTCCAATGGACAAACAGGGAACTCAGTTTTCCAAGTGTTAGTTCTTATGTATCCAAAATGACACCATCCCCACACACAAGGGATGCATCGGAAGGTCTGGGGGAGCCCAACCATTTGCAAAAGTACAAAAAATATGTAGGAGAAAAACCCAAGGGGCAGGGAGCCCCCCAAAACAGAGTAGTGAGGACTGAGCATGCTCAGTGGTCATGGGATGCTATCTGTCTGTCTATCTGTCTGGTATGGAGTGTCCTGGAAGAGGGCATGGCTAGCTGGCTGGCACCATGAATAGGAACAGTTCAGAACAGGGAATGAAAGGCAGTATCTTAGAAGAGTGCATGGTTGGCAGGCTGGAACCCTGAATAGGAACAGTCCAGAATGGGGAATGGAAGGCAATATCTTAGAAGAAGGAATTGCTTGTGGGCTGGAACCGTGAATAGGAACACTCCAGCACAGGGAATGGAAGGGAGTATCTTGGAAGAGCACATGACTGGTGGACTGGAACCCCGAATAGGAACAGTCTGCACTTCAATATTTTGTTGAAGTTCCCACTGTTATCCTTTATATTTTTTGAATCATAAAATTATAGACTTGTGTGCATATAGCCACCTTGAATGTGTCCCGTTTTTTTTTTAAGACTGCTGTGATACAGGGGAGGCGGAGCTGAATGGCCAAGCTGAAGGACCTTGCAGAAGGCTGCTGGTTCAATCCCCAGCACCTCCAGCTAAAAGGCACTCAGTTGGAAAGACCTCTGCCCGAGACCTAGGAAATCCAGAGACAGCGCTGACTGAGATGTCCAGCAGCCCGACTCTGTATAGCGCAGCTTCATCAAATGTGATAACATGTTAACAAATAAACATAAATCGAGCTTGCCCTGGGATGAGAACAAACATTTTTCTTTCTTAAAAGCACAATGCTGATAAGAAAAGAAAGCAGCAAGAACATTTCAAATGAAGTTAGTTTGCCTTTTCTTCCTCACATCATTTTTTTAAAATGCTTCTTTTAACAGGATTGTGTGTGTGTTTAAAAATAATGAAATAGACAATACACACATGGAGCTATGGTAGGAGTTTTGCCCAGTCCTCTGTATAACTTTGATGAGAATAAGTAATATGACAGCCTCCATTCCCTTGTCAGGAAAAGGGGTGAAGACTTCATTTATTTCAAGTCATGGGTGTAATAGATTAAACTGGAGAATCCATTTCAGTCAGGGAAGGGTGGGCGCTGATGAAGTTATGAGCTTACTGCACCTTTTAAAATGAAATATTTAAACAAGTGGAACCTTACGTGGTTGATGCATTAAGCCGACACTAGATGTAAATCAAACAACACCTAAATGTCCTTTAACAAAGTCAATTACCTTATATAAGCTTAACAGAGATGGAGCCCCTTTATCCTGCACATCTGCCATTTTTTCTCCCTGCAGAGATAAAGACCTTTCCACAGAGGCAGAATATTATTTATCACCCCTCAGTGTTGTGCTATAAATTGCATGGCACCTTAAAAAAATATTAAACAACAAATGCAAAAAAATAAATTAAACAACAGATGCGTTTCATATTGGCGGCGTTCATGTCGTACACATGACGTATCTACTGGAAACATCAACTCAGTTCCTGAAATCATCTATGTTAGATTACGTAGATATCATCTATGAAAATACTTCTAAACTTAATCTGTTGGGACTTCAAAGCGTCTGTAAGCAAATAGTGAGATTTGCATTAGATTCTTGACTTTGAAATCCATTATTGCAAGTTGCTTGCTGACTTTGATGTGCTGCCTTTTTTACACCTCAGAAAGGAAGGTGTAAAAGGCAGAGTATTAGTTTATAGATGTTCACAGACTGTTTTTCGGATAAGACCCATTTAAATCTCTTTTGAAGGTCAATCCCTGTGCTTATCATTCAAGAAGTAATAATAACTGAGAGAGGCTGTCTTGACAAAAGTCCGCTTTAAAACACAAAATAGCAGGGATGGAATGAACTTACTTAACTTTTGACCAAGCATGATATTGGTGTTCTAAAATGGGGTGGGTTTTGTTTGGTGGTGGTTGTTTTTTTGCCACTGCAGCCCTCCTATTAGTGTTGGAGGGAAATCTCAATGGAAGTGTTTGGAGTGATTATGAAGGAATAACAGGATCCAGTTATTTATATGTGGTGTTAAACAACGAGGCTCAGTTTTGTTTGCCTTCAGACCAGCTTCCTATACATTTCCTATATATTCCTATATATATGAGGGTGAGAATGTGGAAAGGTGATCTGTGTTCATAAAGAGCTTGTTGTTGTTGTTGTTCAGTCGTTCAGTCGTGTCCGACTCTTCGTGACCCCATGGACCATAGCACGCCAGGCCTTCCTGTCCTGCGCTCTCTCCCGGAGCGTGCTCAAGTTCATATTCATTGCATCCGTGATGCTATCTAGCCATCTCATCCTCTGCCGTCCCCTTCTCCTTTTGCCTTCAGTCTTTCCCAGCATCAGGGTCTTTTCCAGGGAGTTTTCTCTTCGCATTAGGTGGCCAAAATATTGGAGCTTCAGCTTCATTATCTGTCCTTCCAATGAGCACTCAGGGTTGATTTCCTTTAGGATGGACTGATTTGACCTCCTTGCAGTCCAGGGGACTCGTAAGAGTCTTCTCCAGCACCACAGTTCGAAAGCATCAATTCTTCGGCGCTCAGCCTTCCTTATAGTCCAGCTCTCACAGCCATACATTACTACTGGGAAAACCATAGCTTTGATTAGACGGACCTTTGTCGGCAAGGTGATGTCTCTGCTTCTTACTATGCTGTCTAGGTTGGCCATAGCTTTCCTCCCAAGGAGCAAGCGTCTTTTAATTTCATGGCTACAGTCACCGTCTGCGGTGATCTTGGAGCCCAAGAAAGTAAAATCTGTCACTGCTTCCATTTCTTCCCCTTCTATATGCCAGGAAGTGATAGGGCCAGATGCCATGATCTTAGTTTTTTTAATGTTGAGTTTCAAACCAGCTTTTGCACTCTCCTCTTTCACCCTCAACAAGAGGCTCTTGAGATCCTCTTCGCTTTCTGCCATTAGGGTGGTATCGTCTGCATATCGGAGGTTGTTGATAATTCTCCCGGCAATCTTAATTCCGACCTGTGATTCATCCAACCCGGCATTTCTCATGATGTACTCTGCATATAAGTTAAATAAGCAGGGTGACAATATGCAGCCTTGTCGTACTCCTTTCCCAATTTTGAACCAATCGGTTGTTCCATGTCTGGTTCTTACTGTTGCTTCTTGACCCTCGTACAGGTTTCTCAGGAGACGGGTAAGGTGGTCTGGTACTCCCATCACTTTCAGAATTTGCCACAGTTTGTTGTGATCCACACAATCAAAGGCTTTAGCGTAGTCAATGAAGCAGAAATAGACGTTTTTCTGGAATTCTCTTGCTTTCTCCATGATGCAGCGAATGTTGGCGATTTGATCTCTAGTTCCTCTGCCTCTTCGAAACCCAGCTTGTACTTCCGGTAGTTCTCGGTTCGCATACTGCTGAAGCCTAGCTTGTAGGATTTTGAGCATCACCTTGCTGGCATATGAAATGAGCGCAATGGTGCGGTAGTTTGAACACTCTTTGGCGTTGCCCTTCTTTGGAATTGGAATGTAAACTGACCTTTTCCAGTCTTGTGGCCACTGTTGAGTGTTCCAGATTTGTTGGCATATTGAATGCAGCACTTTAACAGCATCATCTTTTAGGACTTTAAATAGCTCGGTTGGAATACTGTCATCTCCGCTAGCTTTGTTGTTACTAATGCTTCCTAAGGCCCACTTGACTTCACTCTCTAGGATGTCCGGCTCAAGTTCAGTGACCGCACTATCATGGCTATCAGGGACATTCAGATCTTTCCTGTATAGTTCTTCTGTGTATTCTTTCCACCTCTTCTTAATCTCATCTGCTTCTGTTAGGTCCCTGCCTTCTTTGTCCTTTATCATGCCCGTCTTTGCACAAAACGTTCCCTTGAGATCTCCAATTTTCTTGAAGAGATCTCTAGTCTTTCCCATTCTGTTGTTTTCCTCGATTTCTTTGCATTGTTCATTTAAGAAGGCCTTCTTGTCTCTCCTTGCTATTCTCTGGAACTCTGCATTCAGTTGGGTATATCTTCCCCTTTCTCCCTTGCTTTTCGCTTCCCTTCTTTCGTGAGCTACTTGTAAAGCCTCATCAGACAGCCACTTTGCTTTCTTGCATTTCTTTTTCTTTGGGATGGATTTCGTTGCTGCCTCCTGAACAATGTTACGGACCTCCGTCCATAGTTCCTCAGGCACTCTGTCTATCAGGTCTAATCCCTGAAATCTATTCCTCACCTCCACTGTATATTCATCAGGGATATGATTTAGGTCATACCTGAATGATTTGAGTGGTTTTCCCGACGTTCTTCAATTGAAGCCGAAATTTTGCAAGAAGCAGCTCATGATCTGAGCCACAGTCAGCTCCAGGTCTTGTTTTTACTGACTGTATGGAGCTTCTCCATCTTTGGCTGCAAAGGACATAATCAATCTGATTTCGATATTGACCATCTGGTGACGTCCATGTGTAGAGTCGCCTCTTGTGCTGTTGGAAAAGAGTGTTTGCTATGATCAGCGTGTTCTCTTGGCAAAACTCTATTAGCTTTTGTCCTGCTTCATTTTGTACACCAAGGCCATGCCTGCCTGTTATCCCGGTGATTTCTTGACTTCCTACTTTAGCATTCCAATCCCCTATGATGAAGAGGACATCTTTTTTTGGTGTTAGTTCTAGAAGGTGTTGTAGGTCTTCATAGAACCGATCAACCTCAGCTTCTTCGGCATCAGTGGTTGGGGCATAGACTTGAATTACTGTGATGTTGAATGGTTTGCCTTGGATTCATACTGAGATCATTCTATCATTTTTAAGATTGTACCCCAGTACTGCTTTTCCCACCCTTTTGTTGACTATGAGTGCTACTCCATTTCTTCTAAGGGATTCTTGCCCACAGTAGTAGATATGATGGTCACCTGAATTAAATTCGCCCATGCCTGTCCATTTTAGTTCGCTGATTCCCAAGATGTCGATGTTCAATCTTGCCATCTCATGTTTGACCACCTCCAGCTTACCTTGATTCATTGATCTGACATTCCAGGTTCCTAAACAATATTGTTCTTTACAGCATCGGATTTTCTTTTCACCGCCAGACACATCCACAGCTGAGTGTCCTTTCGGGTTTGGCCCAGCCGCTTCACTCTTTCTGGCGCTACTTGGAAATACCCTCTGCTCTTCCCCAGTAGCATATTGGACACCTTCCGACCTGAGGGGCTCATCTTCCGGCATCATCTCTTTTAGCCTTGTGATACGTTCCATGGGGTTTTCTTGGCAAGAATACTGGAGTGGGTTGCCATTTCCTTCTCCAGTGGACCACATTTTGTCAGAACCCTCTGCCATGACCTGTCCGTCTTGGGTGGCCCTGCACGGCATAGCTTATGGCTTCACTGAGTTACGCAAGCCCCTTCGCCACAACAAGGCAGTGATCCATGAAGGGGATAAAGAAAGAGCAGGCCTCCTCATTTGCTTAGACTAGTTAGCAAACCTTACCCAAGCTTTTATAGGGTTCAGAGAATATCACCTGACCTTCTCTGGCTTATCGGTACAAGGAACTTACCTTTGCTGCTGTGGCATCTCCCTTCAGTTCCCTCCTTTAGCCAAAACTGGGTTGGTACACAGTCAAAACAAGTCACCACTTTTGGATCTAGTGCCAGATCATGGTCCGACACCTGTAAGCCATGCCATCAGGCCTGGAACTCCTTCCCACAAATCCCAGATGTGTGATAAAAGACTGTATTTATGCAGCTCTTTCTTTTCTAAGTATTATAGGTTTTTAAAGGTGTAAAACACATGGTGATTAGGGATGGGCAAATCTATTAGTTTCGCTTTCTCCCACATTCAGTTTTTTAAAATCTAAAGTTCTTTCTCTCCAGTGAGTATGAATATGTGAATTTTGGTAAATTCTCACCCATCTGCACTGGCCAAATTCAATAGGTACATGGAGAGGACCATGTTGTACCAATAGCTGTTAAAGATGAGGAACCTGTCAGAAAACAAGGTGACTCCCTTAATTCAGCACTAACATGGTTGAATACACAGAGATTCAAAGCTAGGGATGTATGGACTGTGTGAAATCTGCTCCGTCTGTGTTTTGCAGATTGTCAGGCGCCTTTTGTTCCATCATCCACTCACAGATGGATGCAAATATATTCATCACATGGAAAAGTACACAAATAATTATGTAAGAGATTTTGTAAGAATTTACATAATTTACCTCAGTATGTAACATTTAGCATATTGTCCCCCATTCCATTCAACTTCCTCAGCAGAAACTTGCATATTTTCCTACGAATAAATATGTGTATATTTCAGGAAAGTAAAAAAATCTTCCCAAAGTCCACGGACTCTGCGCAGCCTTAGGAGGTTGCTCCACAGATGATTCTGCAGGTTGGATTCTTAGAAATACAAGATCATTTTAGTCCGTCTCAAATTTCTCCAGCATCCCTATTCAAAGCGAGACTCTTAAGAGCAAAACACTCAAACACCTTGGGCCTGGATGGACAAATCTGTCCATTTCAGTTTCTCCCACAGTCACTTAAAAAACAAAAACAAACTCAAGTTCTTTTTGTCCCAAATATAGAGAACTTTGCAAATGTTGATGAAACCTTACAAAAACCTAACTGAAACAGAATTCTCAGCCTGCTCTAATGCTGATCAAACTTATTTCTCTCTGGTTTGCAATAGAGACATCCCTGTGATAACAATGTGTTGAGAAGTTTTGTGTTTTAAAAATTATAATTTTGTTTTTAAACATTTGATTACATGCAATTAACTGATTAAAATTGATTCCACTGTACCGTAACACAAGTGTTCCTTACTTTTATATTGTTTCTTAGTGTTGTTAGGTCAGGAATTATTCCCTTTAGTTTGTTGTCTTGGCTTCTATGTGGGGGCCATAACTCATGAAGTCAGTCCGTAGTCTCATATCCAATTTTTCCCCTTTCCCTTCCTCTTTGCCATAAGGCCTCTCTGACTTCCTCAGTTTTGTGCTTTGTGAAGGCTTTGAGTCCAACTACCCAGTCAGATTGGTTTGGCTTCCATAAAATGAAGCTGTTTATATTGTCATTTCACAAATTCATTTCCCTGACACTTTAGGCAAGCTGGAACATTTGGAAAACTGAAAAAAGGGAAGAAGATTACATTTGAAAGTGCTTCTGTTCCCTCCACACACTTGGAAATTGAATTTCAACATGAACTTCTTAAGCTGGCCTAGAAATATGAGATCGTAATGTAGGTCAGGGCATCTAAGAGTAGTTTAGTCCTATTACCCTAAGCTTACATACTCATGTGTATGTCAAACATTAGCTTTAGGTAGTTAAAACTTTAACTCCTGAAGCAAAGATGAGGAATATCCAGGATCTGCTTAAATGAGTGTAAGCTTATATTTCTTAAATGCAAATGAAAAAAGGAATAAAGTCTTCCACTCTTAAGAGATGGATGCAGTGACTTCAGCATATAGGAAGGCCAGAGAGAGAAAGAGAGAGAACACCTTACTTGAAAAATCATGTTTCTATGCTTTTCCACTCTGCAATTGCAATAGGCTGCAATTCTATACACACTTACTTGGGAGTAAGCCCCAGTAAATTCAGTGGGGCTTACTTGTGAGTAGACACATGCTTAGGATTGTGTAGTAAGATCATTAAGTCTCCCCCCCCCCCGGCATTTTATAATATTTCCTTCTACACTCTTAGCTGAAACATACACCCCAGAATGGTCATAGGCTGTATTAGATTTGGCTCTCACAGCAAGTGGTTAGGCCTTGCATTCACTTCCCTGCCTGGCTTCTTCCTGCTGACCTGACAATAGCAATTTATTTCCTTTCTGACTGAGAATCTCTGGGGAACTATCAATCATAATCTTTCCTTCTATTGATTCCAGTCAGTAGCTATAGACAGCTCTAAAAAGATTATGTTTTAATTGGGGATCAGATAAATGGCATTTCAAGGTTTAATTTCACTTTTGCGCTTTCCTGTAAGGGCATGCTAGTGGTTCTAACCCTGAAAGAGCACAAAAATGACCCTGCGTACAGGAGGAACCCAGCCTAAAATGACTGAAAATCTTTTCATATCACAAAGGCTGAAAAGGTTGACAGTGAATTCATTAGTGTTACCTTTGCTTAAGACAGAATATCTACCCATTGCTGAGCTCACATCTTAAGCAGTGTGAGATACAAGGGGAACAGTAATCTAAAGTGGGGAAAAACTATGTTTAAGTGAAATGGCGCCCAATGACTTTGGGGTACATAAAGATGAAATATTTTTAAAAAACCTCATCTGTCTATTTCTGGTCCGTGTCACTCTCAAATGTTTTTACCCCAATTCTGTTCTGTTTCCCCATTAATCCGCAGTGTTTGTTTGTTTGTTTATTTATTTATTGGAAACAAATCCTCTCAAAAGGTTTATTTAAATACATATTTGAATATGTATTTAAATGTGTATTTTCTCTCAAAATGCATATTCAAATGCATATTTTAATAAGATTAAACTGCTGAGAACTGCATTACAACTTTGGAGAATTGTGAGAACTAAGGGCAGGGGAGAAATTTGTCCAGTTCACCTCTTAATGCAAATTTACTCAATTTCACACTTTCAGACCAAGACGCGGACTGAAACTCAGTTATCCTTTGAAATTCTCACTCCTCTGAATTTTGCAATGGAGTTCTCTGATCAAAAAATCCTTTGGGGACATCTACTCTAGTGGGATCAGTGATTTGGAGACCCCTTTCTGGAGAGCTTCAGGGAATCAATCATTCCCCTTCTCTCAGCTCTTCTTTTCACTGAGGAGTGTCCTGGACCATTACAATAGGTAACTGCTTGGTCAGGGTGATAGTCTCTTAAATAATGTGCATGTAGTTTTGTTTATGTGTAAGGGGGCAGGTGCCTTAGTTCCATTGTCTAGTGGCTAAATTCAGGTTCCCAGCTGAAGACTGGAGGTCGGCCCAGTTTGTGGATGTCATTTTTGCCAAAACCTTATACCCTCATTTTGGGGATAGCATTTTGTAGTTGTTGTTGTTGTTCAGTCGTTCAGTCGTGTCCGACTCTTCGTGACCCCATGGACCATAGCACACCAGGCCTTCCTGTCCTGTGCTCTCTCCCGGAACGTGCTCAAGTCCATATTCATTGCATCGGTGATGCTATCTAGCCATCTCATCCTCTGCCGTCCCCTTCTCCTTTTGCCTTCAGTCTTTCCCAGCATCAGGGTCTTTTCCAGAGAGTTTTCTCTTCGCATTAGGTGGCCAAAATATTTGAGAGCTGTGTGCAAATGGCCTTTTGTAATTCTCCACCTTTTTTGTGGACAGAGAAGTTGGGGAGAACTTTTCATTTCATTTCTCCATGGGAAGGAGGAATTTTCCAAGAGTTTCTCAGGAATGGGGCTCACCCTTAGCAGCAGCAGCAGCTTTTCTTTTTTCCGAAGGTTTTGTTGTTGTTGTTGCTGCTGCTGCTGCTGTGTTGGCAGCCCAGTCACCATTTTGCAGCCTTCACTATACTCTAGACATATTATTCTGGGGCACTGTGGCAGGGGCGGACTGATGGTTGCCACACACACACAATATGGAGAATATTTGGAGAAAAGTGGCCTTTTTTTAAGGGGGCGAGACAAATAAAAATCTTGGAAAGTTTCTCAGAAAAACATGTTCTGGGAAATTTTGGCTCAGCTCCAGTGTTTTGTGATTAAGCATTTGGTTGTTGCTTCTCTCCTGGCGTAAGGCCCTTGGAAGATCGAAAGGAACACCCCCCACTATCTAAAATCTATTGTCAGTCACTTCACACCTGTACCTAAAGCAAACAGACAGAGAACTCTATCTGGCCGCTTGCCAGCATTTTCCTGACTGCTGCCACTGCATTAATTAATGAGCCTTTGGTGGACTTGTCAATCAGATTTCTACTTGTAACCCGCCTCTTCTTTTAACAGAAACCTGACAATCAGGCATATATTTAAAGTGCTGTACATAATGGAAGATATTGCCTGTCACAATCTTAATGGAATATTTCATCTTTGCTTAATGAATAAATACACATTTTCTTCCACTCATTACCTTGATAGATCACAGGTTTATAGCAATGAAATGAAATAAAACAAATTCATTCCAAAAATACTTAGTGGCCTGCAAGGAATGAAGCAAACTAGAAATAAAGTTCTCCAAGAAAATGTAAAACACTTCTAGAGGGCCTTTTAAAAAAATATCAGATGCATTAAGATTTGCCAATGAAGCCCTGCTCGAGGTGCTATTAAGTGTGTCTTTCATAAGGAGCAGAGCTTTTTCTGTCATGGCCCCTGTTCTTTAGAACTCTCTCCCACTGGAGGTTTGGAAAGCACAGACTCTTCTCTCTTTTCAGAGGGTGTGTAAGAACTTGCCATATTCATTGCGCTCTCAGCAATTAGATTAAGGGGAGATTTTTGTGTGTGGTTTTGCCACTCTATTTTGATTCTGCATGCATTTCTCTTTCATACGAGCCAAAAAAGAAAGGGGCTTGAAAGTAAAAACAAGCCAAAACAAGCTTTGAAGTGATTTTTGGAGAATTTTGGTGAGCTTGAAAATTGCTGATTCTCCCATCCCCATGTCTCTGCTCTTTCCCTGTTCTTTGTCTCCTTCTCTTTCTGATGGTCTAAAACCTTTTATAGGGCTCTAGCCCTGTATTCCCCAGCTACTTATTCCAGGGAAGAAGTAGGATCAAACCTGCTTCTTAAATTCCATTAATTCTATGATTCATCAGCCAACCAGTCCCTTAAGAAGCTCTTCTGTCTGTTAATACTATGGCTGGTTCTGCCTTGCTATATTTCTGAACCTACGAATTTTGCCAGGGGAAGTGAAAAAAATCTACATCACTGTTAGGATTTAGAAGAGTTTACAGTAGTAACGGACACCAGTTTGAATGGCTTTAAAAGGGGGTTAGACAAATTCCCGGAGGAGAAGGCTATCAATGGCCACTAGTCTTGATGGCTATGTGCTACCTCCAGCACCAGAGGCAGAAAGCCTATGTGCACCAGTTGCTGGGGAACATGGGTGGGTGGTGTTGTTGCACTCATGTCCTGCTTGAGCGTTCCCGGCCGACAGCTGGTTGGCCACTGTGTGAACAGAATGCTAGACTAGATGGACCCTTGGTCTGATCCAGCATGGCTCTTCTTATATTCTTATGTACCCCCCTACGCCTTTTAGCAATTGATTAATTCATTGATTGATTGCACTTTTAGACTGTCCTGCTGTTGCTGCTATTTTGTAACTGTTATTTTTCCTATTAGTGTTTAGATTTCTTTCTCTTTTTTTGAGTCAAATTGTTTTCGTCATTAATAACTTCCAGAGGTGTGGTCTTCTAGTCTGTTGCAGCAAAGCAAGAAGACAGTCTTGTCACATCATAAAGATGAAAAGATCTATTACTCCATAAGCTTCCGTGAGCTAGATTCCACTTCATTGGATGTATGTGACAGAGTGGACTGTAGCCTATGAAAGCTTATGTCATAATAATTTTTTTAGCCTTTAAGATACCACAAGACTCTTTTTTAATTTTCCTTTTAATTTTCCTTTCCTTTCCTTGCATGGTTTTAAATTTTTTTTTTTTTTTTAATTGTAAAAGGTCTTGGAAGCCATTATGGAGGAATGGCGGTCTATAAACACTGTAGTGTAATTACGGCTGCATTTACCTTAAACTAAGGCCTTTACGGCTGCAAATGGCAAACCGGACACCATTTGCAGCCGCAGTCAATCTGCCCAGCCAGTGATACGGTAATGGTGGCCGTATCACTGGCACTCCGGAGCCGGCTGGCAGGGAGGATCTGGCCAGCAAGGATTTCTCCAGGAGGTGGAGGTAAGTCTTCCGATCCTCCACGGACTCCGGGGGGCTGGATTCTTTTGAATAGTCCGTGGAGTCCATGGAGGGTCCGTGGAGGATTTCTCCCCCATCCTTAACTAGGGATGTCGGAGAATTTCTCCACGAATCTCCGGGAGGCCGAATGCCAACGCATTCGGCCCCCCGAAATTGGTGGGGAAATTCTCCGACACCCCCGTCCCCCCGGGATGGGACTTACCTCGTGCGAATGTCCCTCGCGGTGGCGGGTCCCGGCGGCAGTTTGGCGGTGGTTCGGCAGCGGCCGGTCTTCTGACCGGTTGCCGCCGCCGCCATTTCCAAGTAAAGTAAAAAAAAAAAAGTGATAGGCTACGTAAAGATTTACGTAGCCTATCACGGCTAGATTTTCAAAGTCAGCCGTGATAGGCTACGTAAATCTTTATGTAGCCTATCACGGCTGACTTTGAGGAAAAAAAAAACATGTACGCAATTGGCGGCGCCCATGGGCGCCGCCATTTGCGTACGTGCTTTTTTTCTTCTTTTTTTCAGTCAGCCGTGATAGGCTATGTAAAGATTTACGTAGCCTATCACGGCTGACTTTGAAAATCTAGCCATGATAGGCTACGTAAATCTTTATGTAGCCTATCACTTTTTCTTTTTTTTTTACTTTACTTTTTTCTTTCATGGCCGGAGAGGCGGGGCGCTCCCCCCCGGCCAGAATTTCGGTGGGGAGGGATGGGGTGCCTCCCCCCCGGCCAGAATTTTGGCGGGGAGGGGCGGGGCGCCTCCCCACCTGCCAAGAATTTTGGGGGGAGAAACGGAGTGCCTCCCCCCCCCCGAAAAAAGCTGCAGGCCAGGTAAGGGACTTTCGACCATCCCTAACTCAGACCAAGGAATAAGGAGGCGAGACGTCATCATTGGGTTTAAACAAAAGGTCACAACTTTATTACACTTCATTAAAGGATATTGAAGGAAATATGCATTTGTTAACTTCTAGTTAACCTTAGCACCACCAACCAAAATGGTGCAGGTAACTCCCTGGACTGAGGGTTTGGATGCTAATTCACCACTTACCTCACACTCACATCTAGGAAAGCTCCATTATGGCTTCGAGCCCAGGAGAAGTTTCTACAACTACTCTTGGCTGTTCACTGCAGTGCATCCTGTAAGTTATTGAGGGAGACCCACCCAAGTTGCCACCCCTTGGACCTATTAGTTTGGGTGGGCATGGCTGTGATGTGCCAACTCTATTAGTCCTGAGAGGTTGTCTAAGAAATTCCTCTTTATCCTCCAATTGGTGCCTACCAGTATATCCAACCCTCACTGTGAACAGCTGAATTTACTTATTTACCACGTATGTGGCTTTCCTAGTGGGGCATCATGTTCTAACAGTGCAAAATTGGCAGGAGGAAATTCCAAGACCAATGTGAGATGAAGGTAAACAAAATCCTAGTTTGCCCCACAGGAAATGGCTTGTCCTGCACTGAAGACCAGGAAGGTGGTGGTGGTGGTGGTGGTGGTGGTGGTGGTGTGTGTGTGTGTGTGTGCAAAATGGGACCAAATTGAGGCAGAGTGGGGAGCTTTGAGCCAACTGAATCCTATCTCCAGCCCTATATACCCACCTGAATCCTATATCCAGCCATATATACCCAACTGAATTCAACATCCAGCCATATATACTCACCTGTATTCAATCTCCAGCCGTATATACCCAACTGATTCTTATATCCAGCCGTATATACCCAACTGAATCCTATATCCAGCTGTATATACCCAACTGAATTCAATCTCTAGCCGTATATACCCAACTGAATTCAATAACTCTATACATGTCTACTCAGAAGCAAGTGCCATTGAATTAAATAGGGCTTTCTTCCAGGTAAATGGTTATTAGGATTGCAGCCTAAACATGTCAAACAACATTGAAAAGTGTGTTTGTTAAAATGTGAATTTTGAGAAAATATGTTTAAAAGTACATATTTAAACACTATAGATAGATGATAGATGATAGATAATAGATGATAGATAGATAGATAGATAGATAGGGAAATAGGACAGAACAGACTTGTGGATGAACACATGTGAAAGTTACACAGATCAGAAACAGACTGGTTCACCCACCCCTATCATGCAGACAGTATACAAAGCAAGAGCTTAGTTTATTTTAAAGGGAGGCACAGCCTTATGAAACGGATGTCTGTGGACACTGAGCATTCCATACATAAGGAGAGGCTGAGGAGAACAGACTGAGGTGAGATACTGGACTGCATGTGTTAGAAAAGCAGATGTGAAAGTGCCTTCTTCTTCTTCTTCTTCTTCTTCTTCTTCTTCTTCTTCTTCTTCTTCTTCTTCTTCCACTTTTTTTCACTTGCCATCCTGTCCAAAAGGAAATTTTTTCTCCTATCTGGGAATGCAAACTTAATACATTCCTGGAGCATATGGAAACCTTTGTAGGGAAGCTATGTGAAGTGAATTCCCTCTTGGACAAGAGCATCACGTAGCAAAAACAGTGAAAGTGCGAGTGACTCATGTGTCCCAGAGCCCTTAGAACTGGAATGGACAAAAAGAGGGCAATAGAGACATTAGTGAATTTGAGTTTGCAATAACCAAGGCAGGATGATAAAATTCAGCATAGCATTTAGTTTCCCTCAGAGGAGTTGTAAAGAGGACAACCTCTTAAAAAAATCTTAGGAATACTGGTTACATCAGATCTTTCCCAATAGCAGGTTTAATTGAAATAACCTCAAAGCTCGTTTCTGGAAGATAGCATTAATTGGCTCAGCTAACCTTACTCACATCCAGTCATTTATGTTTCATGCACTGACTCTTATGTGGGCCAGGAACTAAGGAGATGAGGGTTATCTACTGGTTAATGGGAGTGATGGTACTTCTGCCCAGAGCAAGAATCCTGCATCTGGAATCTGGTAGAGAAAATTAGGAACATAGGAAACTGCCTTATACCAGATTGGTATTGTTTCTCCTAGCTGGCAGTGGCTCTCCAGTAGATGTTTTCCCCATCACCTGTTACCTGATTCTTTTTAACTGGAGATGCCGGGGATTGAACCTGGGACCTTTTGTATGCAAAGCAGGTGCCCGGCCACTAAGCTATTGCTCCTTCTCAACACTGAATGGGAGACAAAGTAGGCAACACTATCTTTTTTTTCCCCTAGCCCAGATTACGGATGTATGAGAATTTTGTTTCCGTTCATTTAACACCAGCACTTGCCCTGTTTGCAACCCTGAATGCAAATGCAAGTGCACTTTGTGGGTAAGCTTTCATATTCCCAAGCTTGTGATCACATTTGCAAAATGTAAACTTTAGGAAAACGCACACTTTAAAAATGTGCATTTTGCGGGAAGATACGCATTTTCAAGCTTTAGTTAATGGAGGAAAATAAATACACATTTTGGTGTGTGCTTAAAAAAAAAAAAAAAGCACACTTTTCCCATTCGAGAAACAACAACAAAAATCTTGCAATTGGGGAATGAGGCAGACAGAGCTTTGAGGTGGAACTTGGAGCACCTCAACAAGCTGAAACCGTGCTGATTCTCCCATCCATAGCCCATGAGCTTTTCTACCTGAGGCTGTTAATCACTGTATCTACTTTCAGTCTCATCGGATAATTGTGATCCAGGCTCTACACAGAGGTTTTCCTTTCCTGCTTTTCCACTACATAATCTCTAGATGGAGCTGTGCTATAGTGGAATAGCATAAATACACAAGTACAAACAAATACACAAGTACAATATTATCAGAAATAATACCCCATTTTCCCTGTTCTAAAAACAAAAATGGGCAACTGCTCTGAAAAAACAGAAGAGAAACTGGAGGATCACGACATAGTCTAAAGAACCCATAAACAACCATGAGTAAGGAATCATGACCACACAATAAATGCCTCCTGTAGAGAAGCTCCATATTCTTAGGGATGGACGAAAGGGACTTACCTTGTCCCGCAGCTTGCTTCGCGGTGGGGGGGAGGCGCTTCGCTTCTCCCCCCGAAGTTCAGGCGAGGGGCGGGAGGCGCCCCATCCCTCGCCGGTGAAATTCAGGCTGGGTAGGAGCAGCCCGTCTACCTGGCTGTGAAAAAAAAGTAAAAACACACACACACACACACACACCCGTGATAGGCTACGTAACGATTTACGTAGCCTATCACGGCTAGATTTCCAAAGTCAGCCATGATAGGCTATGTAAATCGTCACGTAGCCTATCATGGGTGACTTTGGAAAAAAAAAAAGCGTGTACGCAAATGGCGGCTCCCATGGGGACCGCCATTTGCATTCCTTATTTTGGCACGTCTAGTCTACGTAAAGATTTACGTAGACTACGGCGAAAATAAGGGCAACGCAAATAGCGTTCCCTTATTTTCGCCGTAGTCTACGTAAATCTTTACGTAGACTAGATGTGCCAAAATAAGGAACACAAATGGCAGCGCCCCATGGGTGCCGTCATTTGCGTATGTGCTTTTTTTTTTTCAAAGTCACCCGTGATAGGCTACGTGATGATTTACATAGCCTATCATGGCTGACTTTGGAAATCTAGCCATGATAGGCTACATAAATCGTTACGTAGCCTATCACGGGTGTGTGTTGTTTTTTTTACTTTACTTTTTTTTGCAATGGTGGCGGCAGCAGCCAGTCGGGAGACTGGCCACCGCCATCGCCCCCTACGAACCACCGCTGAACCGCCGCCGGGACCCGCCGCCGAGAGGGACATTCGCCAAAGGTAAGTCCCATCCCGGGGGGGGGGGCGGGGGGCCAGCAGAGAATTTCCCCAACACTTTCAGGGGGCCGAATGCGTCGGTGCTCAGCCTCCCGAAGATTCGTGGAGAAATTCTCCTCCAACCCTACATATTCTCCTCCTTATAAAGGAACAGAAAGACTGAAGTTTGTTTATGTAGAAATAAGTGCAGCTAAAATACCATGCTGAGTGAACTTTTGGATGACTGGATTGGAAGCAAGTTGTCCCATCAGCTTTGCCTGCAACCTTGATGTATTTGATTTATCTGGTAGCTGCCTTTTTTCTCAATCTTGGATTTAATTTAGGATTTCCGTAGGCAGCACACATCCTCTTGCACATCTTCTGCTTGAGCATCCTGGATAACATATGAAGAAATCATACACGTCACTCATTTCAATGGGACATGAGCAGGTTCCCCCTTCACCATGGATAGAAGATGTGTGTGTGTTATTCAAACATGTTCTGTTTGTGCTTCTGGGGGAATGTCTGAAGTAGCCCTGAGAGACTGCCACTTACCAGAGGCCACCTGACAACTTGATGGATCCATGGCTAATGTTCTATACCCAAGATCAATGGTGTTAACATTTTTTACCCTCCCGGAACATTTTCTACATTGGCATGCTTGCGAAGGAGCTGTTTTACATCTGGCACATCTGTTGCACTGCAGAGGATCCTGGGTGCACCCAGGATACATACTGTGTCCCGAGTGCACTCGGTACACAATATGTACATTAGGGCTCAGAAAGAACTTATCTTGAGATTGTGAAAAGCTGCTGCAGTGTTTTGCTATGATTCAGGAAATGTCTGTCATTAGTGTTCTTTCCATCAATTTATTTATTTAGTGTTTTTATCCTGCTGCTCAGCCAAAATGGCTCCTAGAATGGCTTCTGTACAATCAGTAAAACAAGACAGTCCCTGACAGAGGGCTTACAATCGGAAAAGGAATGTTTGATTGACTTCTGAAGAACACCAGGGTAATGTAGAACCATGGTAGCAGATCATATAGGCCATTTGCCTTCCTATCATGGGATTGCTTATGTTGGATAAGACTAGGTAATTTTGGTCTACTGCAGCCTCTCTGAACCTGGTGGTCACCAGCATGGCCAATGGCTGGAGATGGTTAGAGACACACCTGGTCAACACACAGAGATGCTCAACACACCTGGAGGGCTCCATTTTGGGGAGGGCTGCTCGACCGAGTCAGTAGAGATGTTGTTACATTTCACCGTAGCAACCAACCATGGAGTCTTACTTAGACAACAGCACCCTTTTATTCATGAGCCTCTTGGTTAATTTGCAGAGGAACACACACACACACACACATGCAAATGATTGGTAGGCACATTTTGTCATTCTCATCTTGCCTGAGTTTTGAGTGGTAATTATATGCCACCTCCTGTGCACAGATATAAATTGGATCGCATCCAAAATTTGTTTTGGCTTGTTTTATGGTGCAACTAAAGCTGTATTTCAAATGCCTATGTCTGAGAAAAGACGGAGTATGGGCTATTTGAGAATACATTCAGGCCTGGCTTCAAGGTGCTTGTGTGTTCCGTGCAATGGCTTATCAAGGGCCCCACCCACAGCTCCTATGAGGGGAAAGAGCAGGCAGAAGAGGGAGGTTTCTGGAATCCTTTGCCCAAGCATGCAAACTAAGCAAAAGGTGCATCATATAACTGGAGTAAGACAGGAGCATGGAACGTGCTGAATAGCCCTACCTTCATTTACCTCCTGGCCCTGACCTGGGCAAACCACATAATTTCTTAGCCAAGGTCAAATCCAGCGTAACATTGGGCCAACCCATTAAAAACTACCCAAAACATAAAATACAAATGTGGCATAAAATATTAAGTAGCAGAGATGCTTTTTCAGCTATTGGGGGCTCCAGCCAGTTAGCAGTGTAAAGGTCACTTGCAAAAACAGTACTTACTTTTTTAAATTTCATTTTATTTTATTTGTATGCTGCCTTTCTACCAAAAAATGTTACTCAAGGCGGCTTACAGAATCAATTAAGATTGATTAAAACAATCAAACAAGACATTAAAATGAAATAAAAACATAACAGTTACAGGAAAAAAATATTATTAAAAACAGCACCCAACATACCCACTTACAGGCTAAAGGCCTTCTTAAATAAAACAGTCTTTGCCTGCCAGCAGAAGGACAACAGAGAGGGAGCAAACCTGGCTTCCCTTTGGAGGGAGTTCCACAGCCTGGGGGCGGCCACCAAAAGGGCCCTCTCTCAGGTCACCACCAAACACGCCACTGAAGGTGGTGGTCTTGAAAGAAAGGCTGCTCCAGAAGATCTTAGGAACTAGGCAGGCTCATATAGGCGAAGGTGGTCTTTCAGGAAGCCCGGTCCCAAGCCATTAAGAGCTTTAGAAGTCATAGCCAGCACTTTGAATTCTGCCCAGAAACAGACCAACGGCCAGTGAAGCTGTTGCAACGTGTGCTCCCTGTAACCAGCCCTGTCTGGTGGCAGCATTCTGGACCATCTGAAATTTCTCAACAGTTTTCAAAGGCATCCCCACATAGAGCGCATTACAGTAGTCCATACAGGAGGTAACTAAGACATGCATGACCCTGATCAGATCAGATATCTTTAGGTATGGGTGTAGCTGGAGCACTAGCATCAGCTGTGCAAACATGCTCCTGGCTACCGCTGAGATCTGGGTGTTACAGCAGTCCAAACAGGATATAACTAAGGTATGTCATGTGTGACCACGGCCAGATTAGTGCTGTCTGCCAAAATTTTTTACTTCTTCCATTTTCAGCATTTCATGGGGGGATGGGGGCAAAATGAAAACTCTGGTGAAAGAGGCTGGGGAGGTGAGAATTTCGAGTAACTTTGAAGAGGAAGAGGACAGGATTTCCACTTACCTTTTAAGGGTAGGTGGTGGCTGACAATCTCCTTTCTATTTTTTTTTTTTACTTTAAAAATGCCCCTCTCCCCCCCACTTGCAGCTGCCCAGGACTCTTTAGAGAGAAGCTTCTCCAGCCCAGCAGCTCCCAGGAGACCACAGGACCTCTCCCTCTGCTATAGACATTCAGGAAGGGCTCAGGGGCTGCAAAAACAAGGACAAATGGGGCTTTTAGAGAAACTTTTCTTCCTTGCAGCAACATAAAGCAAGCAAGGTAAGAGGGTTTTTTAAGCTTCAAAAGTCCCATTTGTTCTTGTTTGTGACAGACCCGGACTCTTTGCAAAGCTTCTGCAGCCTGGGAGTTCTTCCTTGAACACCTATTGGAGAGAGCATGGTCCTGTGGTCTCATGGAGGTTCAAGAAGTGGTGCTGGGCTGGAGAACCCTCTCTGTAAAATGTCTTGTGCTGGGGGTGTTTTACAAGTTAACAAAAAGTAGAATAGAAAGAAGAACCTTCAGCCAGCCACCTCCCAAACTTAAGAGGCAGAAAAATCAACGCCTCTTTTGCAGGGAGAGCCCCCCCCCCAAAATAGGGGGCAGGTTTCAGCATAGCGCTAGCCCAGATCATGGCTAGAAGTCAGTGCAGCTCTGTTCACTGAACTGCAATGAATTTATTTATTTATTTATTCACAAAATTTATTAATCCCCCATCTGGCTGGTCACCCAGACACTCTGGGCGATGTACAACATATAATAAAACAGTTTAAAACAATAAAATTCTTTATTTAGAGAGCTTCGGCTATTGGGCGGTATAGAAATAAACAAACAAACAAACAAATAAATAAATAAATTCTACAATAAAAACATTTTCTAAAATACCCTAACCCACCCCAAATGCCTGCCTGAACAACCACGTTTTTAATGCATGGCGGAAGCTCATTAAAAAGGGGGCATGACGGAGTTCCTTAGGGAGGGAATTCCACAGAGTGGGGGGCCACCACAGAAAAGGCCCTCTCCCTCATCCCCACCAGTCTAGCTGTCCTGGATGATGGGACAGAGAGAAGGCCATCTGAGGCTGATCTTGTTGAGTGGCCTATCTGGTGTTGCTGGAGGCGCTCCTTAAGATAGGCTGGGCTGGAACCATATAGGGTTTTAAAGGTCAAAACCAACACCTTGAATTTGGCCCGGAAAACAACTGGTAACCAGTGCAACTCCTTCAGCACTGGAGTGATGTGATCATGCCGGCGGCTGCCTTTAATCAGGCGAGCCGCCGCGTTCTGTACCAGCTGCAGCTTCCGAACCGTCTTCAAGGGTAACCCCATGTAGAACCATTACAGTAGTCTAAATGAGAGACCAGGGCATGTACTACCAATGGGAGCAGATGGTCGGGAAGGAAGGGGTGCAGCCGCCGTATCAGATGGAGTTGATACAGCGCTGTCTGGCTCACAGCTGACACCTGAGCCTCCATGGACAGCTGGGAGTCCAAAATGACCCCCAGGCTGCGGACCTGGTCTTTCAAGGGTAGCCGTACCCCATTCAACACCAGGTCAACATCCCCCAGCCTCCTCTTGTCTCCCACCAAAAGTACCTCGGTCTTGTCAGGGTTCAGCTTCAGCTTCTTCCTCCCCATCCAGCCACTCACCGTCTCCAGACATTTGGACAGGGATTCTACGGCCAACCTTGGTGAAGGTTTGAACGAGAGGCAGAGCTCCGTGTCATCTGCATACTGATGACACCGCACCCCAAACCTCCTGATGATAGCCCCCAGCGGCTTCACATGGATGTTAAATAGCATCGGGGAGAGGATGGAACCCTGTGGCACCCCACAAGTGAGTGGCCACGGGTCCGAAACCTCCTCTCCCAGTGCTACCGTCTGGTACCTGCCGGAGAGGAAGGACCGGAACCCCCGCAATATGGTGTCTCCAATGCCTAACCCCTCCAGGCGGTCCAGGAGGATACCATGGTCAATGGTATCAAAAGCCACTGAGAGGTCGAGGAGAACAAGGAAGGAGCATTCACCCCTATATGTGAGTCACTTGCCATATGAAGATACTCTGTGCACTTTTGTCACATCCCCAGCCTGTGGCTTTTGCCAGTTAGGTCCTCTCCTCAATACCTGGCTGGCATTCACTTCATCTTCAGGTGCTACATCTGGGTTGTTCTCCAGGCCATTATGGTGGGCATCCATAGGAAGCCCTGTGGCTGATTATGGGACTGTGACCTTGTGTCTCTCACTTCCTCTTTAATCCTTTTATGCTGTGGTCCCTCTAGGGAAGGGATGTCATTGGCTGGCTCCCTCCTTAGCAGCCACATCTCTCCTGTTGCCCAGAATGTGGGGGGCTCCTTTCCTGGTCCCCCTCCTGGGTCATCTTCAGCAGTCCTCCTCTTGCCCTTTTCTATGTGCCAATGCCAGTAGCTGTGCATCACTTCCAGCCTAGTTATGTTTACATTTGGTCAGACCAGCCTCCAAGGAGCTTCCAGTGGTGTGATTAGGGATGGATGGACTTACCTCCATCCGTGATCACCAGGTGCTCACCAAGCTGCCACTTGCTTGCAGTGAGCCCCTGGATGGCTCGGTGATCCCCTGGTGAGTGCCATGGGGGCATCCATCATCTTAGCAACCCACCATTTTGTGTAAAAATGGCACGTTGGGTTTTCCCTTAATACGGAAGTTGCGTAAATGGCGGCCATAAACTGGTCCATTTTATCCCTGTAATGTTGCGTAAATGGACCCTTTACAGCTGCCATTTATGCAACATTATTTTTATGGAGAAACCTGAGCCACCATTTTAATGTAAAACGGTGGCTTGCTAAGGGGACAGGTGGCCACCAGATGCTGATGGACTACGCGAGCGCCCAGCGAACAGGTCTGGTAAGTGGCTGCAGCTCAGCAAGTGGGGTCCAGGGAACTGGGAGGGGGGGACTCTGCCAGGCTCCACCCCCTGCTCAGACTCCCATGACATCCCTAGGTGTGATGCCCTATATCTGTGCCCTGTCTGCTTTTGCAGCCTCTGCGATGAGTGCGATCATAAACAGGATATGGGCTGACTAGTTTGTACTGATTTTTCTCTCTGTCATTATACACACCAGGGGTGAATAATCTCTTTTAGCCCAAGGTCTGAATGCCATTTTGGAGAAGTTTTCAGGGGCTGCATTCCAAAGGCAAAAGGGGCAGAGCCAAAATTAGGGATGCTGGAGAAATTCGACATGGACTAAAATAAGCTTGGATTTCTAAGAATCCAACTTGCAGAATCTGCTGCGGAGCGCCCCCCTCAGGCCACATGGAGTTTGTGGACTTTGTTTTTATTTTCCTGAAATTTACACATATTTATTTGTAGGAAAATATGCAAGTTTATGCTGAGGAGAAGTTGAATGGAATGGGAGACAATACGCTAGATGTCATGTACTGAGGTAAATTATGTAAATTGTTATGAAACCTCTTACATAATTATTTGCATATTTTTCCACATGACAGAAAAAAATGCATCTGTCTGTGAGTGAATGATGGAAGAAATGGTGCCGGACAATCCTCAAAACACAGATGGAGCAGATATTACACAGTCCGTACATCCCTAGTCAAAATACCATAAAGACCAGCACGTGCTAGCTTAAAACTCTTACTGTCCATAATTAAGCCTTAGGAGAGATGTGTCAATCATTTAGGATGGGGAAACCCTGCACAAAAGCCAGGTAACCACCAAACAATAGATGGTTGGAGGAAAGGAGACTTATATAGGAAGCTTCCTTGTACCAAATTGTTTCCTGTAGAGCTGGAAAAAGTGCAGAAAAGGGTAACTGAAATGACCAAGGGGCTGGAACAACTCCTCTATAGGGGAAGGTACAACAGCTGGGATTGTTTAGCTTGGAAACAAGGAGGGTAAGGGGAGCCATGATAGAGGTGTACAAAATTATGCATGGTGTGGAGAATGTGGATAGGGAGACATTTTTCTCCTTCTTTCACAATACTAGAACCCAAAGGGGTCATCCCATGAAGCTGATTGGTGGGAGATAAAAAGGACTTCTTCACACAGCACATAAACTATGGAATTCACTACCACAAGATATAGTGATGACCACCAACTTGGATGGCTTTAAAAGGGGGTTAGACACATTCCTGGAGGAGAAGGCTATCAGTGGCTACTGTTTCTGATGGCCATATGCTGTCTCCAGTATCAGAGGTAATATGCCTATGTACACCGGTTGCTGAGGAACCGGTGTACATCCGTGGGAGGGTGGTACTGCTTTCATGTCCTGCTTGTGGGTTTCCCATGGTCAGCTGGTCAGCCACTGTGTGAATGCTGGACTAGATGGACCCTTGGTCTGACCCAGCAGGGCTCTTCTTATGTTTTTAACCCCACATCCCAACTACAAGAATTTTGCCGCCAGAATTTCTTGTCCTTTGATTTTTTTGTTCTCTGAAAGCAATTTCCCCCTACATCAAGTTGGATGAGAATGGCTGAAAAAATGTGAAGAAATGGGCAGCTGGTTGGCCCCTGTGTGAACAGAATGCTGGACTAGATGGACCCTTGGTCTGATCCAGCAGGGCCCTTCTTATCTTCTTATGTTCTTATATCTAGCTCAGCGTAGCCTACACTGGGTACGGGCAACCTTTTGCGGCTGTGTGTGGGGGAGGTTGCATGGGCGGGGCTGTAGCCCAGTGGCAGAGCAGCTGCATGGCATCCAGAAAGTCCCTGGTTCGATCCCTGGTTTCTCCAGGGAGGGCTAGGAAAGAATCCTGCCTGAAACCCTGGAGAGCTGCTGCCGGTCAGTGCCGACAATGTGGGCTAGATGGACCAATGGCTCAGTTTAAGGCAGCTTCCTATGTTCCTAAGCATACAGACGCAAACTGAACATATGCAAAACTGACATAGAAATAGACTGATAGTGCAAACCTATACAGGTCTACTCAGAAGTAAGTCCAGTGGTCCCAGATAAATGGGTACAGATTTGCAGCCTAATTGATCCATTCCTAATATAGGCTCAGGCTACCCTTCACATTGTAGAGACTTCTGACGTTTACCGGTGGGAGATGGAGGAAGCCAACTACCATATGGCTTTATGAACTTGAATAAATTATTATCTTGAGAACTGTGGTTACCCCGCATAAGTAAGCAGCCTTTTCCTTTCTTTTTAAAAGATGGGCAAATCTGATATTGCTTGAACAGGATTGTTTTGGATTTGATAAAGTAAGTACTCCCAATGAGGGAGAGGCTTTGCTGTAGAATTAGAATTAATATATCCTGTCCCTTTGTGCCAGCATCCTTTGTTGGCAAGTGCACTAAAAGGTTCATTTATTTTATCTGATTTTTTAAAAAACTTTGACTTATGGCTAATCTGTAAATTATTGAAGCTACTGGCTACCAGCACAATTGCAGACCCACTTTAATGTTTCCAGCACTGTAATAATCTCTTGGCACTAGGTGCAGAGGTTCTGGGAACTGCCAGAACTGAAAGGCTTAGAAGTGCCTGCCTCAAATGACAAATTAAATACTTCAGTGTGAAGCAAATCCAGAACAGGGCATGTCACTGGGTCACAGTTTGAATCTTGAAACATCCGCTCAGATTAATTGATTCATTTTCATGATTGCTGTTTGGGTCATCTGATCCCTTCTTGATCAGATAATTTGTACCACCAAAAAAAGGAGGACAAGTGAGAACACAAATCTACACAAGATGCACATATGCTCATTCATATTTACAAATTTAGGGTTGGATCCAGACTTAGAGTAGGCGCGTTGAAATCAGTGGGACTTAAGATGAGTATCTAAAGTAATATCTCTTCCCGTATATACCTGCTTAGACCCTTAGATCACCTTCAGAAGCTCTCCTCCAGGTGCCCCCACTGAAGGAATCTAGGCAGGAGGCTACAAGAGAGTGGGCCTTCTCAGTTGTGGCACCCCACTTATGGAATGAACTCCCCAAAGAGGTTTGCCTGGTGCCTATGTTGTTATCTTTTTGGTGCCAGGCAAACATCCCCTTCATGGATCACTGCCTTGTTGTGGCGAAGGGGCTTGCATAACTCAGTGAAGCCATAAGCTATGCCGTGCAGGGCCACCCAAGACGGACAGGTCATGGCAGAGAGTTCTGACAAAATGTGGTCCACTGGAGAAGGAAATGGCAACCCACTCCAGGATTCTTGCCAAGAAAACCCCATGGAACGTATCACAAGGCTAAAAGAGATGACGCCGGAAGATGAGCCCCTCAGGTCGGAAGGTGTCCAATATACTACTGGGGAAGAGCAGAGGGAATTTCCAAGTAGCGCCAGAAAGAGTGAAGCGGCTGGGCCAAAGCTGAAAGGACACTCAGCTGTGGATGTGTCTGGTGGTGAAAAGAAAATCCGATGCTGTAAAGAACAATATTGTTTAGGAACCTGGAATGTCAGATCAATGAATCAAGGTAAGCTGGAGGTGGTCAAACATGAGATGGCAAGACTGAACATTGACATCTTGGGAATCAGTGAACTAAAATGGACAGGCATGGGCGAATTTAATTCAGGTGACCATCATATCTACTACTGTGGGCAAGAATCCCTTAGAAGAAATGGAGTAGCACTCATAGTCAACAAAAGGGTGGGAAAAGCAGTACTGGGGTACAATCTCAAAAACGATAGAATGATCTCAGTACAAATCCAAGGCAAACCATTCAACATCACAGTAATTCAAGTCTATGCCCCAACCACTGATGCCGAAGAAGCTGAGGTTGATCGGTTCTATGAAGACCTACAACACCTTCTAGAACTAACACCAAAAAAAGATGTCCTCTTCATCATAGGGAATTGGAATGCTAAAGTAGGAAGTCAAGAAATCACCGGGATAACAGGCAAGCATGGCCTTGGTGTACAAAATGAAGCAGGACAAAAGCTAATAGAGTTTTGCCAAGAGAACACGCTGATCATAGCAAACACTCTTTTCCAACAGCACAAGAGGCGACTCTACACATGGACATCACCAGATGGTCAATATCAAAATCAGATTGATTATGTCCTTTGCAGCCAAAGATGGAGAAGCTCTATACAGTCAGTAAAAACAAGACCTGGAGCTGACTGTGATTCAGATCATGAGCTTCTTCTTGCAAAATTTCGGCTTAAATTGAAGAACGTAGGGAAAACCACTCAAATCATTCAGGTATGACCTAAATCATATCCCTGATGAATATACAGTGGAGGTGAGGAATAGATTTCAGGGATTAGACCTGATAGACAGAGTGCTTGAGGAACTATGGACGGAGGTCCGTAACATTGTTCAGGAGGCAGCAACTCAATCCATCCCAAAGAAAAAGAAATGCAAGAAAGCCAAGTGGCTGTCTGATGAGGCTTTACAAGTAGCTGAGGAAAGAAGGGAAGTGAAAAGCAAGAGAGAAAGGGGAAGATATATCCAACTGAATGCAGAGTTTCAGAGAATAGCAAGGACAGACAAGAAGGCCTTCTTAAATGAACAATGCAAAGAAATCAAGGAAAACAACAGAATGGGAAAGACTAGAGATCTCTTCAAGAAAATGGGAGATCTCAAGGGAACGTTTTGTGCAAAGACGGGCATGATAAAGGACAAAGAAGGCAGGGAACTAACAGAAGCAGATGAGATGAAGAAGAGGTGGAAAGAATACACAGAAGAACTATACAGGAAAGATCTGAATGTCCCTGATAGCCATGATAGTGCAGTCACTGAACTTGAGCCGGACATCCTCGAGAGTGAAATCAAGTGGGCCTTAGGAAGCATTAGTAACAACAAAGCTAGCAGAGATGACAGTATTCCAGCTGAGCTATTTAAAATCCTAAAAGATGATGCTGTTAAAGTGCTGCACTCAATATACCAACAAATTTGGAACACTCAACAGGGCCACAAGACTGGAAAAGGTCAGTTTACATTCCAATTCCAAAGAAGGGCAATGCCAAAGAGTGTTCAAACTACCGCACAATTGCGCTCATTTCACATGCCAGCAAGGTGATGCTCAAAATCCTACAAGCTAGGCTTCAGCAGTATGCGAACCGAGAACTACCGGAAGTACAAGCTGGGTTCTGAAGAGGCAGAGGAACGAGAGATCAAATCGCCAACGTTCGCTGGATCATGGAGAAAGCAAGAGAATTCCAGAAAAACGTCTATTTCTGCTTCATTGACTATGCTAAAGCCTTTGATTGTGTGAATCACAACAAACTGTGGCAAATTCTTAAAGTGATGGGAATACCAGACCACCTTACCTGTCTCCTGAGAAACCTGTACGAGGGTCAAGAAGCAACAGTAAGAACCAGACATGGAACAACCGATTGGTTCAAAATTGGGAATGGAGTACGACAAGGCTGCATATTGTCACCCTGCTTATTTAACTTATATGCAGAGTACATCATGAGAAACGCCGGGTTGGATGAATCACAGGTCGGAATTAAGATTGCTGGGAGAATTATCAACAACCTCAGATACGCAGACGATACCACCCTAATGGCAGAAAGTGAAGAGAATCTCAAGAGCCTCTTGTTGAGGGTGAAAGAGGAGAGTGTAAAAGCTGGTTTGAAACTCAACATTAAAAAAACGAAGATCATGGCATCTGGCCCCATCACTTCCTGGCATATAGAAGGGGAAGAAATGGAAGCAGTGACAGATTTTATTTTCTTGGGCTCCAAGATCACTGCAGACGGTGACTGTAGCCATGAAATTAAAAGATGCTTGCTCCTTGGGAGGAAAGCTATGGCAAACCTAGACAGCACAGTAAGAAGCAGAGACATCACCTTGCCGACAAAGGTCCGTCTAATCAAAGCTATGGTTTTCCCAGTAGTAACGTATGGCTGTGAGAGCTGGACTATAGGGAAGGCTGAGCACCAAAGAATTGATGCTTTCGAACTGTGGTGCTGGAGAAGACCCTTACGAGTCCCCTGGACTGCAAGGAGGTCCAATCAGTCCATCCCAAAGGAAATCAACCCTGAGTGCTCATTGGAAGGACAGATACTGAAGCTGAAGCTCAAATCTTTTGGCCACCTAATGTGAAGAGAAAACTCTCTGGAAAAGACCCTGATGCTGGGGAAGACTGAAGGCAAAAGGAGAAGGGGACGGCAGAGGATGAGATGGCTAGATAGCATCACCGATGCAATGAATATGAACTTGAGCATGCTCCGGGAGAGAGCGCAGGACAGGAAGGCCTGGTGTGCTATGGTCCATGGGGTCACGAAGAGTCGGACACGACTGAACGACTGAACAACAAACATGGTGATGCTTGGGTTGGCAAAGCTGATTTCAGGGAATAGGCCTTTGGTTGATGGTATGGTCTTTGTCAGGCCCTGTATACGCAGACTGCTATTACTGCCAACTTAACATACCCCACTGAGATTCCACAGGTGTGTAGACTAGCAGCTCCCAAATAGCACTGATTGGATTGGATTCTGATTGAGTCAGAGTATACCCACTGAAATCAATGGAACAATTTAATCTGGCTAATATGATCCTGTGGCACCAGTGCTTCATCAGGTTTAATGGCTTCCAATCTATTTCTGAGCACAATTCAAAGTATCGGTGTTGACCTTTAAAGCCCTACCTAGCTGGGAGCCAGAGTATCTAAAGTAATGTCTCCTTTGGTATGTACCTACTCTGACAGGCCATTTTCAGAGGCCTTCCTCTGAGTGTCCTCGCCAAAAGAGGATAGGCATTTTGCTGCAAGAGAGAGGGCCTTCTCAGTTGTGGCACCGCATTCATGCAACACCTTCCCCAAGCAGGCTCACCTGGTACCTACAGTTAGGATGGTGGAAGAAGTCAGTTGGGGTGTGGAGCTTGATAAGCCTTCATTGGCTCAGGTCCCTTGACTCCATTCCAACTTCTGCCAGATGACCCGACTTGGCCTACAACGAGTGGGCCAGCTGGTGGATATTCTGTCTTTAATTATGTAAATAGACATTTGCACAAACTGTGGGTGTGGTTACTCCTGAGTAATCCAGTCCTCCTTTCATGTGAGTAGAGATGCATAACCTGGATTTTTGTACTGTGCTGCTTCTCACTGTTAATTCTAGGGATGTACGAAAGTCATCTTTTTGAAGGGTGACATTCGCGGTGGGGGGAGAGGCGCGCCATCCCTCCCCCTGAAATTCTCTCCAGCCGGCTCCGCTCTGCAGAGATTCTGCGGAAATGCCAGCCGGGGCTGCCTGCAGCCGGACATCCGGCCGCTGTGCAGCCTGCAGAGACGCAAATGGCGGCTGCCGTAGCCGCTGCCACTTGCGTAGGGATGGCAGAGAATTCCGCCACAGATCTCGGTGAGGCCGAATGCCAGTGCATTCGGCCCCCCGAAATCTGTGGCGGAATGGCCTGCCACCCCCCGCCCCCCTGCGGATCCCCCCCCGGGACGTGACTTACCTGGGGCGGATCTTCCGGGCGGCTGCGGCTGCGGCTGCGGCTGCGGTGGCTGCGGCAGCTGGTCTTCCGACCGGCTGCCGCTGCTGCCATTTGCAGACTTGTGTTTTGTTTTGTTTTCAAGACGTGATAGGCTACGTAAAGATTTACGTAGCCTATCATGGCTGGGTAAAACAAAAACAAAAATCCGCGTACGCAAATGGCGGCAGCTACGGCCACCGCCATTTGCGTTCCTTATTTTTGGTGTCTTAGTCTACATAAATATTTACGTAGACTAAGACGGCGAAAATTAGGGGAACGCAAATAGCGTAGCGGGTGCTATTTGCGTCCCTTTTTGATTCGCCGTTTTAGCCTACGTAAATATTTACGTAGACTAAGACACCAAAAATAAGGAATAAAAAAATACACTGGCATTCGGCCTCACCGAGATCCGTGGCAGAATTCTCTGACATCCCTAGTTATTTCTGAGGAGTTATGGGGATGGGTGTCTGTAACGATGCCCAGTGAAAGAGATGGATTTTGGATGCTTTTTTGTGTGGCTCTGAGGATATTATCATTATCATTTCTCTGTGTCTCCTTTTGCAATGGGTTGCTGCTGGATTTCAAAGACTGATTTTCTGTGTTGTTGCTCTGAATAACATTGTCATCATAATGGTTTTGTCTGACTGTGTGGATTCCCACCTCCAATACTTTGCACTCATGATCTTAAGCTCACTTGATTCTCTCTGCAATGGGAGTTGTTTGTGGAACAGGATAGTCTTTGTCCCAAGAAGTGCTAGTGTGTTTCCCCTGCTAGAAACAAGAAATGAAAATGTGAGAGTGCTGGGAATCAGAATTCCTGTGTGTTGTGTGTTGTTTTGTCTCATATCTTATCCTTGTAAATATATGCATTATGTTTTATTCTTTTAACTACTAGTGCAATCCTGTGTTGCCACGGGGCTAGTAGTCTGAGAATTATTGGATAAATATATATTTTCCAATTCCCCCTGTGACTGGTACAACTTTACACTTTTAAAATAAATGTACTACAAATAAACTGGCTAAGATGAAAAAAAAGAGATGTTCTTCTTAGAAAGATCATTTACCATTTCTTGAAGTTTGAGGCTGAAAACGCATGATGTAAAATTTCTCTCTTCTCCCTCTGGTGTCCTTTCATCTCTTTCTCCTCACCTTCTCTTCCTCCTACTTTATCACCACCTGACTTTTCTTCGGCCCCTTTCCCAACATTCTGTGCCTGTCCTCTCATTCACCCAACACTCTAAGCTTACAGGAGTGTTACTATTACACATACATACACACACTGTACATTACATGCACAGTGTGGGGCATATGCTTTAACCTCCCCTTTGCCTCATCCCTCTTCCTTCCTGAGCTGTCCAAAGCTCAAGCATTTAACTTTTTTGAACTTTCAAAGTTTTCTGCATGTCTACACTGCTCAAGCTTCAGTTTAAAACAAAAATGAGCAAAATCAGTCTGGTAGATCTCAAGTAATAAGTCTTACACTACCATATTCTTATATAAGATTTGTATTGTGTTTCATTATTTCAATGTTTGTAACCTGCCCAGAGAGCACTTGTTATTGGCCAGATTACAAGTATAATAAATAAACAGTCATGATTAACTTAGGTTGCATTGATTTCAATGGGTCTGCTCTAAGCCTGACTAAATCATTCTGGATCCAGTCCTGTGTATTTGTGAAGAGACCCAAGAAAGTGATTATTGGAAACATCAGAGCTGTGACAACTCAACCAATGCATGTTAGAGAGCTCCATTTCAGAGCCCTGGTTGCACCGACACCTCAAACCAGAGAACTGGCATTTAATGCATTTTCTTTTATACCAAATCAGGTTTCTTTCTTGGTTGAGTAACGATGTATTGTAACGATGTAACATTTTGACTGCTTCATTACATTTCGCCCTCCACAATATACATTTCATACAGTTGAGGAGTCTTCACTTCCCAGCAATATGCGCTGGATGAGGAAATGCAGGGCATTAGTGAGAAAACAAATAACAAAACTTGGCTTAACGGGGTTGCTGGCCCACCATCAGATCCCCTATTTTAAAACTTGCAAGTATCACAATTAGGCATGGCGCCAAGCCCATTCCCTCGGTGAATTCAGGCTTCTGCACCACTCAATAGGAGTCCGTTAATGACTACAAAGATCCACAGCTGTTTACAGTTTTAGGCTCAGTGGTGGACCAGGCAATGAGCTTGTTCCAGCAATGAAAGTGTTGGGCTCCTCACGGCAAGGAGAGGCATCTTGACAAATATTTCTTTACCGAAGGGAGCGAAGGGTGCAAGCTGCATCAAGGAATTTATTTATTTAGATTTATGGCCAATTTTTCTCCCAGCAGCTTGGGATAGGCTCTTTACAGATCTCCAGAGTTTGCATTTAAAAAGGGAAATCAATGGAAGAGGAGGCCGTATTTTTTGTACATTAAAATAATGTATTGCTGTGAACTGAAGACGTTTTCAGTGTACACTGAAATGATGTAAAGTGTGGCTAAGACAAACACTTTGTAACAAAGTCAGAGAGCATCTATGTGAAGGTAGCGTACCTTAAGTAGTAAAACTGTGCATACTATGCTAATGGATGTCGTTTGAGATTCAACAGAAGTAGTGTAGGACAAAATATAGTGATGGCAGGACACAGCCAGTCCTATCCTCTCATCCTGGTTTAGAAAGCCAGTGAAGTGCATTGGCTAAGAAACTGAGCTACAAATAAAGCTGAGCTACAGGAGGTCTCCAGTTCAAATCTCATGTCTGCCATGAACTCACTAGGTGGCCTTGGGCAAGCCTCTCTCTCTCTCTCTCTCTCTCTCTCTCTCTCTCTCTCTCCCCCCCCCCTCTGCTTCAATCTTCCCATCTGCAAAATGGGGGATAAGAATGCTGGCTTCCCTAATAGGGTTGTTGTAAGGATAACAAGGGGGTGGGGGTGGACATCAGATTTGGATGAAGTCCAAATTCTGAGCCAAATATGGCAGATTTGGGCTTCACCTGTAGCAAAGCAAAGGTCCTCCAAATCACTCGAAACAGATCCAAGTCCTCCTGAAGCTTTGTAAGTGATTTGGAGACACAGAGGGACACGGAGACACAGACGGTGTGTCTCCACAAATTGATGTATTCCCTCCGCCTCTACGATCTCCATAGAAGGAGAATTCCAGGCTGGGGCAAGGAGGAATTTATTTAGTTTTGTGACTTGCTGTACCTTCCAACTAGGGGTGGATGGACCCATCTCTGTCCAGGGTGCCTCGCGCAGCCCAGATCTGCTCAGCGATCCTCCCTGCTCACCCCACCCACCTGCTTGCCAAGCAAGTGGCCCCTCCTCTCCATGCCAAGAACAGTGGCATTCAAGCCCTTGAGCTTTATGCGCATAAGGACTTGACTGCCAGAGTCCTCGGCGCAGTGCACCCCTCAGTGCTCTCTCCCTGTCCACCTCCCAAGGAGGGCAGGGCTAGAATGCTTGGGTGCCTGCCTCCGTTGTTGTCGAAGGCTTTCTCGGCCAGCGGATTCAGGATGAGTCCTTGGCGGTGCTCCCAGCTGCTTGCTGAGCAATGGGGTGTTTGGCGGCCAGGTCCATCAGTGCCCCACAGCTCAGTGATCCCCCATCAGACTCCACCCCTCCTCGGACTCCTAAGCCATCCCCATTTCCAACCAGGGAATAACTTTACCAGGGCTTTAGTTTTGCTTCCAGTCACAGTATATGTAGATATGGAGATATGTAGGAGGAACTTATCAGAGGTGATTCCTTTGTTTTGACTGCATTTGTGACCATGCATTTATGGCAGCAGAGGCAGCAGCATTGCTCAAAGCTTCCAGGGAAATTAATTAATTAATTCATTCATTCATTACATGTATTCCCCACCTTTCTTCCATTGTGGAACTCAAGGTGGCTACATTGGTTCCCAGGTGGTCTCCCCTCCAAGCACTGACCAGACCCAGACCTGCTTAGCTTCAGCACGGTGGCTGCTTCACATGCCTTCAGACTAGGGATGGTGGAGAATTCTGCCATGGATTCAAATGAAGCCGGATTCTTTTGAATCCGGCCTCCAGAATCCATGGCGGAATGGCACCACTCACCTCCGCCACCCAAGGATCCCCCACGTACCGGCACTCCTGCTCTGGATCCTCAGAAATACAGCAATGGCAGCCACCATTACTGTTTCACTTGGAGAAAGACAGCAGCAAATGGCATATTGGATGCCACTTGTGGCTGTAAAGCCCTGAGTTTTAGCTAATTGCAGCTGTTTATGGCTCTATTTACATAAAATGCAGGGCGTTACGGCCACAAGTGGTGTCCACTACGCCATTTGCAGCTGTCTTTCTCCAAGCGAAATGGTAATGGCAGCCGCCATTGCTGTATCGGCTGCGGTACGGAGCTGGAGTGCGGCTCCGCAGAATCCAGTGGACGTGGAGATGCTCCAGAGGATTCCGGGGGGGGGGGAGGAATGGATCGCCTCCCCCTGCGGAACCCCCCCGAAACAAAAGGTAGGGGTTCCATACATCCCTGCTTCAGACTATGACCTGGAACCTGGGAATAGCCACTGCTGCCTGTTCAGTGGTTGCTGACACCAACTCTCTAAGCAGGTATGTGGGTTCCACTGAGTCCTCACAACCTGAGTCAAGGTCACCTAGCACCATATCTCTGGCTGCCATTACAGGAAGGCCAGCGCACGTGCCCCCAGCTTGTAACAGGGGTCCATGCACAAGTTTGAGGCAGCCAGACAGCATATTTTAGAGGCAGGGGCTAAGGGAGAATTGGACTTGCTTTATCTGCTGTTTCCTCTCCCATTGCTGAATATAAAGTCCAGCGATGAGCTAGGCTTCTCTTTCTCTGAAACAAAGAAGGAGCCCTCTTCTCTGCCTGTAAGAATATTAGGAAGGCTTTGCAAGCATGTAGGGTGTTATAGTTTCACCAAAGCACTACTCTGTGTGTGAATGCGTGTGTGTAAAACATAGCCACACAACAAAGAATGCAACAAATTGCCAACAAAACGGGGAGAAGAGAATCCCATTTTAAAACACCTCATACTTTAAAGGCTTCCCTTACAATATGCAGTGTGCACAAGCCAAATGTTTCTCCCGTATTTTTTTTCTGCCATTCTCTTTCAATTTGATAGAAAAGAATTTGCTTTCAAAAAGAAATTCAATGGTGAAGAACATTTTGGAGAAATTCTCATGGGTTGGGTTTGGGTTTCTTGTGCTTACCCAACTTAGAAGGTGGCCGAGGAGTGAGGACAAGTGTCCTACTTTTCACTGTACAGTCATTGTCTCTGGCAGCCTGTAGCTCCCTCGGCTTCCCACACATCAATTAAAACCCAGTGGAGGACATCATAAGGTAATTCGTCCCATAGGAATTTTTCAGATCAGGAAGCGCAGGCAGCTTGGGAGGCTGCAGAACAATGCAGCGATGTGTGGAGTGATGGAGAAAACACATAGCACCCTTGGCCACCTCACAGTGATTAGGTAAACTCAAAAACATCACAAAAATAAATTATAAAACAACCTGAGAACGAGGCAGAAGCCTCTTTAATGGGGGAATAAAACTTTCAGGAAACGGGAGGACAGATTTTGGCTCAGCACTAGTGCCATCTCTTCTCTGGAGCTTGACACAATGCTGTCCCCATCACAACTGGCATTGTAGTGGATGCAAAATGGGGCCCAGCCTGCCAACACAGCTGATGCTGTTGGCACTTGCACTGGCAGCAACCCCCCCACTGAAAAAACCCTTACAAAAAAAGAAAGACGCTGTGCTAACGCTTGCCAATGCTGAGCCCTACCTGTAGGAAACTGTTGAGAATTTCTCCTCTCCCCTGAGAAATTTGGTGAAATTGTCCCCCCAGTTTCTTTGCCCACGAATAGGGTGAAGAACTTTGAGAAGCCATTTGTGCACATCTCTAATATATATTCTCACCACAGAGCCATCCATCCATTCCACCAAGCATAAAACACTTAACATTTCTGTGACTTTAGTACTGTCAACTGAGCAGAAAACAAAGCAAACAAAACCTGAAAACCTTTTCATTCATCACAACTCCCTAACCTCTGCACTTGTCCTTCTGAAATTTTGCATGTTTCTTACTTAGGGGCACCTCTATGATGTTTGCTTAGAAATTCCCCAGAAAACCATAAAGTGCAGGCAAAGCATATTCCGTTTGAGTCTCCTTCTCACCTCCCAATCAACTTTAAAGACATGTAGCACAAAACTCCATGAACCTATCTCTCTGAAAATTTGCAGGCTTCTTTCCTAGGGGCACATCTTCTCAGGATTGATTCCGAGCATATGGAGATAGTTAGCAGTTCAGATTCAGAAGGGGAACAGCCAGAACTTAGGGAGGCATCTTCCCAAGCGAGTTCAGATATGGATAGGTGTGCTTCTCAGGATGCTAACATCCAGATGGCCTGTCTTTCCCTCCTCTGTGAGAACCCAGGAGGAGAAGGAGGAGGAAAGCATGGGGTGTGACATGAGGGATGCTAGACTGTGGCTCAGAGCGAAGCGAGAAAAGTTAGAGGCGGAGCTCACATGGTCAACCCAGTTGGCGATGCGTGAGGGTCGACATAGGGGAGCATCACTGGAAGGGAGGGACATCCCTCCCTAAGTTATTCTAGCCAGCAAGTTCTTGTTTCAACTGCTGGCAACATCATAGCTTGCATTTGGATCCCCTGTTGTCATTCGTAAAGGAAGCAGCTGTATTCCTTTGTAGCCTGAGAGTCTTCGAAGATTTGCATCTGTAATAAACCTGTTGATAGTGAATTAAAGGCATGAGACTGAAGCCTCTCTTCTTGTGTGTGTGCATGAGGAAGGTGGGGGGCCAAGGGAATGTGACACATCTATGGTATATTTCATTTTCATACAAATTGCCTCCCCCACAAATAAAACCCCACAGAGACATGGGGTAAGCAAATCCATTTTTGAAAACCTATGAATTGAAAATGCTGCTCTTTCTCAAAAAACCCTGCACCTATATCTCTGAAATCTGGAAGGCTTCATTGCCTCAGAAGAGGCTACTGTGCTTTCAGACTTCATTCAAATTTGTCAAAAACTGAAAGCCAGTGTGGTGTAGTGGCGAGAGTGTTGGACTGGGAGTCAGGAGATCTGGGTTCTGGTCCCCACTCAGCCATGGAAGCTCACTGGGTGACTTTAGGACAGTCACAGACTCTCAGCCCAACCTACCTCACAAGGTTGTTGTTGTGAGGATAAAATGGAGAGAAGGATGAGGATTATGTATGCCACCTTGAGTTCCTTAGGAGGAAAAAAGGTGGGATATAAATGAAATAAATAAATAAATAAATAAATAAATAGCAAAAAAATATATAGCCATTTGTTAACTTCCAATAATAGTCAATTAAGAGGCAAAAAGCTTTGGATTTTCCAAATCAAGATTCACATCCAGACTTGAGTCTGGATCAGGGAACCTTGGAAGCAGTCCAAGGTAAACTGGGCTTTTAAACAAATCACCAATTTGGGGTCTGAAGCGAATCTTGTGATTGGCTCAAATCACATGCTTCCAGATCAGAATTGGAGCTGCTTCCCTTTCCCCATGGTGTGATCTAATACTGCTCTAGTGGTTTTGCAGAGAGGAACAGTGTGGCTCAGGCCTAGGGCATGGGTCCTTCCCATATCTGCACAACCACTCCCTTGGGGGTTGGTTGTGCTAATATGGAAGAACTTACCTCATTCTTAGCCAACGTGGTTACTCCCTCTACTTATTACTTTAGCAACATGGGACTTAGACTGTGGGAAGCAACATTCAAATCACTTCAGTCAACTGAAGGCCTGTTCCCTAGTGCCAATCTAACCCTGTCTTTCTGTTACCATCGGTCAACTACTTCAACATCACACTTTTTTCTCACACCAAGCTTCCCTTTTCCCACCCACCCACCCCTCTCTCTTTCCCTCAATCGTCAAATACTCCAGGAGGCAAAAGAAAGGGCTTTCTCACAAAGGACCAGCACATAGCAAAGCCTTTTCATACCAAGGGTTTTAATGAAGAGGGAAGACTTGCATCAGAGGCCTTCTCAGAGCTGGGGCCCAGGTAGCGTCCCTGAAAGAGGTTCAGAACCATAGGCCCATGGGCAAAGTCTGTCACTCTAAGATGGCCGTGCCCCCTTCCTCAGGCCCCACACCTTGCCCCCAACCATTGTTTGGTGGATTCTTGGCCTTTGCACATCCCCCTTCCCCAACCCTAAAAGGCAGAAATGTGTCCCCTAAAGCTTAGTTACCGACAGTAAGAGCTTTAAGCTAAAATACACTGATATTTTGGGCCTGCCCCCTTTGCCTTTGGCACTGGCCCATTTTGCTTTCAGCCACCGAGAGCTTCTCTGAAATGGAATTTGGCCCTCAGCCTGACAGAGGCTCAACACTGCTGCTGTACTGCCTCTTTGCCTTCCATCACACACTGGGCAACATACTGCAGTGCTCGCTGCTCTTGTTTTGCTGCTGCCCATTCTTGCCTTGTTCCCTGGTCCCGTCAGGCAGGTTTGTCAGCTTCTGGGATGAGAAGCACAACAGAACTCCAGGAACAAATAGAAGCTGTTGTTCTGAAATAACTACAGAAACCAATTGAAGGTGCCTTCTGTGAAGGGTAGTGGGGACGTTCTTTTGCTCACCGAATCATAAGGCTGAGACAGCCCTCAAGTCCAGCCACAGCACCAGAAACACCCACAGGCATCCCTAACTGAAAGACAAAGATGACTCATCAGCTAAATACATGCTCGGTGTATTCTGATATTATCTACTATACAATCCACACAGATGGATGAATGAAATAACTTAGCATGGTACAGGGTTTGTTCACATTCATTGTTTTCATCAGACAATGGAACCAATTCCCTAGGGAGGTGGTGGGCTCTCCCACACTGGAGGCCTTCAAGACGAGGCTGGACAGCCCTCTGTCCAGGATGCTCTGACTTGGATTCCTGCACCGAGCAGGGGGTTGGACTCGATGGTCTTAGAGGCCCCTTCCAACCCTACTACTCTATGATTCTATGATTCTATGATCCTTTGCCACTTTTGCCTCTACCATCCCTGTTCCAGAAGCAGGCAAGCTCCCAGAGAGCGAGCGAACAGAGCGAGTGAACAGGGGGAGCAAACAGGAGTTGGCCAGGGGAGTTCGGCAGGGGAGGTCAAGGGGGAGGCCCCTAACATTTTTTTTTATTTTTTTTTACTAACTTTTTTTCATTTATTTGTCTTGTAACACACACTTCCACACCAGTGGGACTCTGCTTTTAACCTCTACTGAGTAGAGGAGCAGGCACAGGCTAGTCTAGAACAATCACAAAGCTAGACACAAAAAGGGAGAAGAGGCTATGGAAGGACAAGACTCTCCAGTGGTGGTGACCTGCAAGGTGTGTGCAATGTTTGTTTTCTTGCCTGAGAACAACATGGCCTACACCTGCAACAAGTGCAAGTTGATCACGCTGCTGGAGGAAAAAGTAAGTGGACTGGAGCGGCGACTGTCAACCCTCCGGGGAATAAGAGAACACGAAGAGTTCTTGGACAGAATGGGGGAACTACAGCAGCAAAGGGCAGACCAGAAGCTTGAAGAGCAACAGCAAGATGAGGCAGTGGGAAATGCTGAGGTGAAGAAAAATGGAGTCGAGGATACTCCTTGGAAAACGGTGACAGTTAGGAGAAGAAGAACTAGACGCCACTCTGCACCAGTGGAAGCGGTGGAGCTGTGGAACCGATTCCAGGTACTTGCAGATGAGACTGGAGGACAGCCTGCAGAGGAAGAATCACAGGGGAACCTGCATGAGAGTGAGCAAGAGGCTGAAGGTCAGTCAAACAGAGGCGATGAAACCCAGGCCTACAAGAAGAAGAAGAGAAGAGTGGTAGTAGTGGGAGACTCCTTGCTGCGTGGGATCGAGACCCAAGTATGTCGCGAAGACCCGTGGACTCGCCAGGTATGTTGTCTCCCGGGAGGACAGATTAGAGACGTGACTGAAAGGTTGCCTGCACTCATAAAGCCCACTGACAGGTATCCCTTTCTTCTCATCCATGTGGGAACAAATGATACCGCCAAGCGGAGCTACGAAGAGATCACGTCAGACTTTGAAGCTTTGGGAAGGAAACTCAAGAACTTTGGGGCCCAGATAGTTTTCTCATCCATCCTTCCAGTAGTTAGAAGAGGGATAGAAAGGGAACGAAAAATACTCCGGGTGAATGACTGGCTACGAAGGTGGTGCCGACGAGAGAGATTTGGATTCTGGGACCACGGGCTATACTTCCTGGAAGATGGGCTGTTGGCTAGGGATGGGTTGCACCTCACAAAGGCTGGGAAGAATGTGTTTGGCCACAGCATGAAGAACTTCATCAGGAGGGTTTTAAACTGAATCCTACGGGGAAGGGAGATGTAATGTTGGGGGTAACAATGGACGTAGGCGCATGCACTGCAATGGAGAGAACAGCGCTGATAGCGCCCAATAATAGTCTTCAGACACAGGTAGGAAGAAAGCCAGACTATGAAGCACATGGTCTTCGATGTCTATATACTAATGCCCAGAGTATGGGAAACAAACAGAACGAACTTGAACTCTTAATACAGGAGGGAAATTATGACTTGATAGGTATAACTGAGACTTGGTGGGATGACTCTCATGACTGGAATACAGCAGTTGAAGGATATAACTTGTTCAAAAAGAACAGGAGGAACAGAAAGGGAGGCGGGGTTGCACTGTATGTGAAAAATACATATCTCTGCACAGAAATACAGGAGGAGGAGCTTGGTAGCCCCATCGAGAGCATCTGGGTTGAAATAAATGGAGCAAAGAATAAAAGGAACCTGGTGGTCGGAGTCTACTACCGGCCACCCAATCAAGGAGAAGCCAAGGATGAAACTTTTGAAAAGCAAATAGCCAATGTTTTAAGGAAGCATGATGTAGTAGTAATGGGGGACTTCAATTTCCCCGATATTTGTTGGGAGACAAATTCTGCAAAACATGGCCCCTCCAGGAAATTCCTGACTTGTGTGGCGGATAACTTCCTCCTACAGAAAGTAGAGGAAGGAACTAGAGGATCGGCTATCCTTGACTTGATCCTAACCAACAGAGATGACTTAGTGGATAAAGTAGCAGTTACAGGAACTCTGGGGGAAAGCGACCATGTTGTACTTGAGTTCTTGGTTCTAAGGGAAGCAAAAGCCGAGTGTACTCAAACGCGTACCCTGGATTTTAGGAAAGCTGATTTTAATAAACTCAGAACAATGATCAGTAAGGTCCCATGGCAAGCAATGCTAGCGAGAAAAGGAGTCCAAGATGGGTGGGAACTTTTAAAAAAGGAAATTCTCAAGGCACAATCACAAACAATTCCAACAAGAAGAAAAGGTGGAAGACAACAGAAGAAGCCAATGTGGCTTCACAAAAAGCTTAGGGATGACCTGAAAACAAAAAAGGACACATATAGGAAGTGGAAAGAAGGCCAAGTAACAAAGGAAGAGTACAGGCAGGTAGCACAGAATTGCAGGGATGGCGTCAGGAAGGCTAAAGCGGAGAACGAGGTGAGGTTAGCGAGGGATGCTAAAAACAACAAAAAGGCTTTCTTCAGCTACGTGCATAGTAAAAGGCAGAGGAAAGAAATGGTTGTTCAGCTATTAAATAAGGATGGCAAAATGATAACAGATGACAAAGAAAAGGCAGAGGTGCTCAATTCCTACTTTGGCTCAGTCTTCTCCCAAAAGAGGGTCTATGACCCCCCTGGCAAAGGCGAAGTACAGGCTGAAGGGGCAGGATTGCAGCTAGAGATCGACAGGCATATGGTCAAGGAACACCTCATTACTTTGAATGAGTTCAAATCTCCAGGGCCAGATGAACTGCATCCTAGAGTCATAAAGGAACTGGCAGAAGAGCTCTCAGAACCGCTGTCTATTCTCTTTGAGAAATCATGGAGGACCGGGGAAGTGCCAGATGACTGGAGGAGGGCTAACGTTGTCCCTATCTTCAAAAAGGGTAAAAAGGAGGAACCTGGGAACTACAGACCAGTCAGTCTGACATCAATCCCTGGGAAAATTCTGGAGCAGATCATAAAGCAATCCATCTGGAAGCACCTTGACAACAATGCCGTGATTACTCGAAGCCAACATGGATTTGTCAAAAACAAGTCCTGCCAGACAAATCTGATCTCATTTTTTGATCAAGTCACCTCCCTTGTAGACCGTGGGAATGCTGTAGACATCATATACCTCGACTTCAGCAAAGCTTTCGACAAAGTGCCCCATGATATCCTGATGAGCAAACTAGCTCGAAGTGGGCTAGATGAAACAACGATCATGTGGATCCACAGTTGGCTACAGAATCGGACTCAAAGAGTGCTTATCAATGGGACCTTCTCAAGCTGGGGAGAGGTAACGAGTGGGGTACCGCAGGGCTCAGTCCTGGGCCCAGTGCTCTTCAATATTTTTATTAATGACTTGGAGGAGGAGGTGCAGGGAATGCTGATCAAATTTGCAGATGACACAAAATTGGGAGGGATAGCTAATACTTTGGAAGACAGAAACAAAATTCAAAGTGATCTGGATAGACTGGAGTGCTGGGCAGAAAACAACAGAATGGCATTTAATAGGGACAAATGCCAAGTTCTGCACCTAGGAAAAAGAAACCAAATGCACAGTTACAAGATGGGGGATACGTGGCTCAACCACACTACGAGCGAGAAGGATCTTGGAATTGTCGTCGATCACAAGCTGAATATGAGCCAACAATGTGATGTGGCTGCAAAAAAGGCAAATGCTATTTTGGGCTGCATTCATAGAAGCATCGCTTCCAAATCCCGGGAAGTACTAGTTCCCCTCTACTCAGCACTGGTTAGGCCTCATCTGGAGTACTGTGTCCAGTTCTGGGCACCACACTTTAAGAAGGATGCAGACAAGCTGGAGAGGGTTCAAAGGAGGGCAACAAAGATGATCAGGGGACTGGAAACAAAGCCCTATGAAGAGAGACTGAAAGAACTGGGCATGTTTAGCCTTGAGAAGAGAAGACTGAGGGGAGATATGATAGCGCTCTTCAAGTACTTGAAAGGTTGTCACAGAGAAGAAGGCCAGGATCTCTTCTTGATTATCCCAGAGTGCAGGACACGGAATAATGGGCTCAAGTTACAGGAAGCCAGATTCCGACTGAACATCAGGAAAAACTTCCTGAGTGTCAGAGCAATACGGCAATGGAACCAATTACCTGGGGAGGTGGTGGGCTCTCCCACACTGGAGGCCTTCAAGACGAGGCTGGACAGCCATTTGTCAGGGATGCTCTGACTTGGATTCCTGCATTGAGCAGGGGGTTGGACTCGATGGCCTTGTAGGCCCCTTCCAACCCTACTATTCTATGATTCTATGATTCCTTCAGTTGTCTTTCATGTCTTTCCCATCACTTCCATGTCTCCCCAGAGCAAGAAGCAAATCTGAGTTTCAGGCGGGCTTTATGCTTTCAGAAATGGGGGTCAGCTTCTTTGCTTCTTTGTCCCAGAATGCTATGTGATTATGCAATGCCCACCAGTGACTAATTCATTCAGTCTGCAGTTTCCATCTTGACATTGAGTCTAAGAGGCATGGCCACACCAACTGGCCTATTTTTTGTACTGTTTTGGTTCCCCCGTCCCCACAACCTCACTTTCAATACAATGCAGCCGGATGAAGAGCTCTGGAGAACTTGAAGGACTGCACACTTTTGTGGCATTTTGTTTGGTCCAAATAAAGGAATTGCCCAACTATGGACTTTGGATTCCCCTCCCCCCCATGGACCAGTTTGGCTATCTGTTTTCTGATGTAGCTTTAGATTGAAACCTGTGAGTATTTTTGCTTATCATACTCTGAAAAAAACCCTTCTACCTTGAGATGATGATGGCATAAATAATGTTGGTTTCTAAGAAAACTGGGTGCAAAGAATAAATACATGAAGAAAACATAGAAAATATTCTGGAAGAAGTAACATAGGGCCAGAATGACATAAAGAATGCACCGATTGGAAATAAAGTGTATTAACAAGCTAAGTCACATCCAGCCATAAAGCTCATAAACCCAAGATTTAGCTCCTTTGGGACAACAATCCTGTGCACATGCATTACATGAATGTCACTCCATGCAGCACTGTGGTATTTTCATCTGTACAGAGAATGGGCACAAAGGACAGTATGTTTCTACATACAGACTGGAGAAACTTTTTATCGGCAAGGATTTTGTCATGGCCCAAGACCCAGAAATCTGTCCAGTAGAGAACAGCCCAAGACACCAAAGGCCCTAAGATTACCAGAAGAAATGCAATTCCTGGTCCAGTGGAGGCTGGTGGCTTGGATTTCAGTGGGGCTGTAAATCCATTCTGGGTTTTAGGCAGAACCAGCCAGAACTCTAAAGGAGCTATCCAGGGTGATGAACCTGTTTTGGAGATAGGGTTCAGCACCCTGGATAGTTCTTTTAGAGTTCTGGCTGGTTCTGACTGAAACCCAGAATGGATGTAAAGCCTCACCAAAGTCAGAGCTACCAGCCTCCACTGTCCTGGACCATTTTTTGAATCAGCAAATGGATGACCCTCTCCTGCAGATGATGAGAGCCAAGAAGCCCGGAGGTGCCCTGGTTCCCTGAACTCAGTCTCCCACAGAATTCTGATATCTTTAGATACCAGGCATTTTAAGAACTGGTTTTAGTGCATTTATTCCGCTGCTGGTTTTAATTTGGTGTTATGCTGCTGTAGCAGTTTTATTCTCTGCTGCTGGTTTTATACTATACTGTTTTATCTTGTTTTAATTTTTGTACTTGTTTTTAATGTATTGCATACTGCCTAGGGAACTTTGATTACTGGACAGTTTGAAAGTACAGCAAGCGGGTAATTAACTAACTAACTAACTAACTAACTAACTAACTAACCAACCTACCTCACAGGGTTGCTGTGAGGATAAATAAGCTTATCTGTGCTATCCCAGACTCATCAGAAGAACATTGGGGTATTAATTTCACAAACAAAATGAGTCCATGGCTATCGTTTTTGAACACAGGTCTTTCAGCCTCAGGACCAAGCCAAGTTTAGGTGTTTCTGTGAGTAAAGCTGCCTGCCTGCTTCTTTAGCACACTCTTACTTTTATATTCCTCCAGTGTAAAATGAAAGGACAGCTGCCTGCACAATAAAATAAAAGGGTTTTCCCCTGCCCCATTCCTACACTCTTTCCCGCCCTTCCTACTTTGGAGTATGCAAAAATCCCATGTGTATTTCTTTTATGAATTGGACCCTTCTTTTTTTATAGCCAAAACTATTCTTGCTTATTACAATGCCATATTACGGCTTAGACACTTTTTATGTCCCTCAAACATAGCCCCCTGGAGAAAGATGCTTCACTAAGCAAGAATCGAGTAAACTTGCTAGAGAATCAGCGAAATACTTTTCACAAAAGTGCATAAACTTCTGTTCTTAAACATTGTCATCTTGCACCTTAACAAGCACAGAAAAAGAAGAAGGTTCCACTAGTTTCTATGCCTTGTTAGGTCTATCATCTTTTTAATTAATAGTGTTTTTACGAAGCCGTCTGAACTGTGTCATTTCCATTATCAGAAAACCACTGCCATTAATGAATAATTTTCATTTCTGATCCTTGATATCATGCTAGTTGATCTCCTGTTTCCATGCCGCCGAATGATAGCATCGTTTTCTGCCCACGATCAAATTTAATTTGGACTCTGATTATATTATGCTGTTGCGACTGAAGTGTCAATTTTTGTCAGGCAATTAGGAGCTATAACCTGTGAAGTTAAGTTTGATAGGCATTGTAATTGGATTGTTACAGTAATAGCTTGGAACGTTCCCTTTTCCCCCTTGCTTCTTTGATTCTTGGTGCAAACTTCAGTTGTGCGAACAAAGGCATTTTGTTGTTATGAAACTCCAGGACTTTCAAGACAACAAGATGGAGGGTGTGTGTTTTTGTGCTCTGCTCACAGAAACACACACACAAGCCTGGATTTGGGTTTAGGTCTGACTGCTATTGGGGGAGGATATTTATTTATTTGCAATATTTGTATACCATTCCATATCTAGAACAGGTTTCAGAGCAGTGAACACAAGAGATAAAACAGTAAAAGAGTAAAAAGATCAAAACACCAGATTAAAATCATGCTGTTTTTAAAAACAGAATGCCAGTAAAAACCGTGACTGGTCAATTAAGGAATGCCTCGTGGAACAGTGCTGTTTTCAGGAGGTGCTGGAAACAGCACAATGTTGGTGCCTGCCTGACCTCCAGGAGTAGGGAATTCCAAAGAAAGGGAGCCAGAAGGAAGCTGTGGGGAAGTTATGGCCTTATGGGACTGTGTTTCCAGTGGACCAGTCTGTATTGGGTAATGCCTGTCCTGCCCAGCTCAGCTCAAGGTTCCCAAAGGTGTTGATCTGAAGCAGTTGCACTTACTAGATGTCTGAAGCACAGCCAAGTCCAGCTATGTGTGAGGGTGAGGGCACAGGCAAGGGCAAATCTGTGTTGGCTGGAACTTGCTCAGGAAGAGCTGTTGTCTCAGCAACAGGCAGAGGTCTTCTAAGGCATTGTAATAGCTGGCTAATCTGGGCCTGCTGTTAACCCCACTCCCTCTGTGGAGCTGTCTGTCTCTTAAAGGGCCATTGCTTGATTATGCAGCCACCGGCGCCTTCAGCATGGGGATGGTGCAGACCTCATGGAGGGATGGGGCAAGGTTTCCTCTGAGTCAAAAGAGTCCAGTAAAGCTATGTCCTTTGGCCAGGAAGGTCCTAAGGTCAATGGGAAGGACAACAGCTCACTTGACAATGCCTCCTCCATCTTGGAGTCTTCCTCTGAGCCAGGGGAGGGATCAATGCCAGAGAACGTGACAGTGACCTACACAAGTGACCGATAAAAGGATCTAGCTGTGAAGGTGAGGAGGAGTATTTTCACTTAAGTAAGAGTACCTTTTAGGTTCAAAACAGGTAATTTTGAGTTCTGGCTACAGGGCACCAAAAAGGCCAAATTTAGCTTGCAAACAAGCTAAATTTGGCCATTTGGGTGCTCCTTCGCCACCATGGACACCATGTGTTTTTTTGGGGGAAAAAGGTTCTTGCTAAAAAGTCATGGGGCATGGTGGGGACTGCACTGGGGGGGCATGGAGACTGTATGTAGCCCGTGGGCTGTGTGTTGCCCACCCCTGACCCAAGGAATGTAGTGTGGGATTGGATGCTATGGTTCACATGATAACAGTCAAGCAGCTTCTTGGGGCCCATAGATTTTCAAGGGCTCACCTGGTCATCTTCAACTTACTGTGAATGCAAATGGACTGGATCAAGTGCCCCACACCAGAATCACACATCGGGGTGCACACCTCCATCAACTGCAAGGATCTAGCAAGGTAAGCATGCTTGGTAGTAATGTGCTTGGACATGTCTTCAAGATGATTTGAGTGTATCTTACACACACACTCTGTCCCACTGCTCTTCCACTCCCACTCTACTCTCTCCACCCATTTCTGCACTCCATAATAGCTGTGTCAAGATCATATGGGGACAATATCTGTGAATGCCACATGGGTGCTGATCTGCCCCACCACGTTTACTTGTTAATCTGGGTCTCCTTGCCATGGCGCTGCAGCTCATGATACTATGCTTGTGCTTGTGTTTATTGTAAACTATCCTAACTGCTTATTTTCTCATGCAAAAGATCATGAGTGGGTGTTTAACCCTGTGCTAGCAAAAAGAGCACAGAAAGCTTGGGTGTGTGGAGAAGGAGAGAATTAATATGTGAAAGCATCAGCAAAGAATATATGATGTAATTTAATAGAAAGCAAATTTAGTGAAGTTAGACCGATCTGTAATCTGTGATAAAAGTGGACTCTTGCAACAGAAAGTTGCAGAGTGGAGTGCTTCTGTTCAAGGTTCCTGCCGCTTCATTCCATCATCACCCCCCAATTTTTCCTTCCCCCTACCCACAACAACCAGTCAGAATCCTGTACCCACTGAGCAGTCAGTCCTCATTGGGCTATTTGGGGTTTTCTTTTTCCAGTTTTGTTTTCTTTCCCCCAGTCCATTTTTTTTTTTAGAAAAAACCTTCTCACAAAAAAGTGTACATATTTTTGTGCACATGTCTCTGGATACATGCACTTCTATATGCAATTTTTGCCTGATATACACAATATTTTGCAAGCAATTTCCACATAATGTATTTTTAACATTATTTTCCATGAATATATAGATTTTTGTGTGCACTTTCCCCTAGCATACATAAGTTCGTATGTATTTTTGGATTGGAAAACACTGCAAAATTAGAGAAGTGTGAATTTCAAAGGATAACGGAGTTGTGGTTTGTGTATTGGTTCGAAAGTATGAAACCAGACAAATTTCTCCTCCATCCCAGCCATATGCATGTGGAAATAGACTTTTCTACTCACCCGTAGCTGAATGAGGAAACATGCACATGTACAAGTGATGCATTCTTTTTTCTTCCCCTGATACAGCTGCTGGAATGATACATACAAAACCCTAGTCAGAAAATCAGTGATCGCACCCATCACCTGTTGGGGAGATGGATTTAATTCCTCCCACACAGCCAATTGTTTGACAAGGCTATGCTTCCACATCTTTAGCTGCTGTGTGAGTGCAGACCTTGGGTTGAGGCCTTTGAACACACATGATCAAAATGCTTCAAGAGTTATCAGGCAGAAACATTTCTCTTCCCCTCCCTCTTTGTTGTTTCTTCTTTCAGGTGGAGAAGAATTGATCACACAATGAAATGTGACTAAGTAGATAACAATAAAAAAACAGATTCAAAATATTATCATAGAATCATAGAATAGTACGGTTGGAAGGGGCCTATAAGACCATCAAGTCTAACCCCCTGCTAAGTGCAGGAATCCAAGTCAAAGTATCCCTGACAGATGGCTGTCCAGCTTCGCCTTGAATGCCTCCAGTGTGGGAAAGCCCACCACCTCCCTAGGTCATTGGTTCCATTGTCGTATTGCTCTATCAGTCAGGAAGTTTTTCCTAACGTTCAGCCAGAATCTGGCTTCCTATTAGGGATGTGCAAACTCACCTCTGTCTGGGTTCTCTGGACTCCTGCCCAGCCCCTGCTCCCACTCACCAGTCCCCGGACTGCACTGAAGCCCCTCCCATGCTTGGTGAGCAACCTGCACTCACTAGGGATGTCAGAGAATTCCGCAATGGATCTCGGTGAGGCCGAATGCCAGTGCATTCGGCCCCCCGAAATCCATCACAGAACGAAGCCCCCGCCCCCCCAACCCACAAAAGGTGCACGAGCGGAGCACTTACCTGCTCCCATCTGCACTGCTTTGCGAATGGTGGCCATCCTGCAGCTGCCATTCGCTTCCACTTCATAGCATAGCCATGATAGGCTACATAAATACTTATGTAGCCTATCACGGCTAATGCAGGGACGCCATTTGCGTCCCTGCAGAGGCCGTGATAGGCTACGTAAGTATTTACGTAGCCTATCACGGCAAGGGAAAAAACCCCCAGCATACGCAAATGGTGGCGGCAGCTGCCACTTGGGTACGCTGGGTTTTTTCCCCCTGCCGTGATAGGCTATGTAAATATTTACGTAGCCTATCACGGCAGGGGGGAAAAAATCCAGCATACACAAATGGCAGTAGCCGCTGCCATTTGCGTATGCTGGGTTTTTTTTTCCCCTGCCGTGATAGGCTATGTAAATATTTACATAGCCTATCACAGCTAAATACAGGGATGCAAATGGCGGCGGCTACGACAGTCGCCATTTACGTCCCTGCAGGGCTGCCCAGTGGCCGGATGCCCAAGCAATAGTGCTTGGCCGTGGAGTGGAGCTGGCTGGACAGGATTCCAGGGGGGAGGACCGGATCGCCTCCCCCCCATCGAGGATTCTGGGGGGAGGGACGGAGCACCTCCCCCCCCAGCGGAAACAGAACGGAAAGGAAGATAAGTGTTCCGTCCATCCCTAGCACTCACCTCAGTGGCCTCATCGAATTCTGCAGTCGCCATTTCTAAAAAAAAAAAAAAATGGTGATTGGAAAAGCACGCATGTGTGAAATGCACATTTTTGCACACAGTGTGTGTACGAAAATATGCATTTTTCATAACATACGCATTTTCATGCATACGCAAATATGCACATTTGCAAAAATGCACATTTTTGCAATAGCCATTTTCTTTCTCAAATAATGGCAACCATGAAGCTTGACAAGGCTGCTGGGGTGAGCGCAGGCCATTCGCCAAGTGCGGGCAGGGGGTGAGCAGGGGAAGGGGCTTGGCGAGCGGGGCTCGGGGGTGTGGACAGGAGCAGGTCCACCGGTTCTTGGACTGAATCGGGCACCTGTGCCATCCCTACTTCCTGGAACTTGAGCCCATTATTCCGTGTCTGCACTCTGGGATGATCGAGAAGAGATCCTGGCCTTCCTCTCTGTGACAACCTTTCCAGTACTTGAAGAGCGCTATCATATCTCCCCTCAGTCTTCTCTTCTCAAGGCTAAGCATGCCCACTTCTTTCAGTCTCTCCTCATAGGGCTTTGTTTCCAGTCCCCTGATCATCCTCGCTGCCCTCTTCTGTCCCTCTCCCGTTTGTCTGCATCCTTCTTAAAGTGTGGCACCCAGAACTGGACACAGGACTCAAGATGAGGCCTAACCAGCACTGAGTAGAGGGGAACACATGATTTGGAAGCTATACTTCTATTAATGCAGCCCAAACTAAAATTTGCCTTTTTTGCAGCCGCATCACATTTTTGGTATTCGTATGTATTCGTATGTAACATACAGGAAAAGAAAAGCTGAACACGCGAAGAACTGTGGTGTAATTAGCCGTACAGCCACACACAGCCCCTTTATATTTGGAATGGAACTTTGGGGCATGTACGACGAGTCCTAGGAATCTTTATTAATTTCCCATTTAGTATTGTATGGATAAAGGTGGAATAATTTCAGCGGCCAAGTCATTGCTAGCTCATTAGGTATAATGTATGGTAGCCGTAATCAGTGTGAAGCATTTTTTAAAGCATCTCCCACTTCTTATGTGCACTCTAATAAAGAGGGAGCAGTCTGTACACCCATAAAAAAACTTTCAAATCTGTTAGCAGCACCTGCACTGCACACCAGAATTGCCAACACTTTACATGCAAATTGGAGTCATCATCTTAGGAGACGCGAGAGTTCATAGGTTCAACACTCTGTTCCTTTCTGTCACTCATGTCAGCGATATTTTAACCAGCTGGGGGCAGAATTACATTCTGGAAATTAAAGGGAATATATACATACATATATATATATATATATATATATATATATATATATATATATATAAAGGTTAAAATTACAAATCCACTAGCAGTGCTGCTTCCGAGCGTCTCAATTTACTACATTATAAGACAACATGAAAAATCCTATCAGGGGAAAAAAATGATGTCTGATTGCACATTATACTTTTTTGAAGTGTCAGTGCATGGATAGCTTTACATTTACAAGCAATTTAAATACTTCAATATATTTATATGTGGAACGGGGTGGCGGAGGTGGTGGGAGGGAGAAACACCTTTGTCAAGCTAAGCCCCTTGATGAAATTTGCTCATTTTCAAAACCTGTGTTGGTAACCTTACAAATCTGAGGGCGGGGCGGGGCAATGTAGATGTTCTGGAAGTTCCACACAGCTCTTCTAATCTTTCCCAATTCTGAGAAATGGAGTGATTAGCTTCAGTGGAGCTGCAAAGCACCTTGGAGAGCTCCTTTAGAGTTCTGACTGGTTCTGAGAGAAACCTGGAGCAGATGCACTGCCCCACTGACTTCGGAGCCACCGGCCTCCACTGGATCAGCCTAAATCATTTGGCTTGTGCCTGTTCTGGCACATTTCCCCATAAAGAGTTTGGCTTTAGATAATAATAGGGCTGATAACCAGTCCCTAATTGCTGTGGGGCAATCGAAGGGAAGTCTCCAACAGGGCCGCTCTGCCTCCGCGGGATCCATTGCACTCGCGGGAGCGACCATTGGTACAATGCAGTTTATGTGCTTCTAGAAATAAGCTCCCTCCTGCAAGATCCACTGACCTGCTCCATTCCAGAAACAAGCATTTCCACTAGTTTGGGGCTAGTTTTAGAAGTGTGAAGCCCATGGTGTAAGTGGTTGCTCCTGCAAGCGCATGGGCACAATAGGAGACTACTCAATGAAGGAAAGGAGAATTTCATGCTCTTAACCAGAAACAGAGAGAAAGCAGGGTGGGAGGCAGGGAGCACCTCCATCAGCACTTGCAGTGTGCTTGCTGATTGGCTGACCACTGATTGGTTGCTGATTGGCTAATTTGCAGTGCTGTTGCTGATTGGTTAACCATCACCATCTTGCATACTCACCAGGGGTTGCTAGCCAATCAGCAACCATACACACTTGCACTACAAGTTAGCCAATCAACAACCAATCAGTGGTGACAGAGTGCCCCCTACAGTATTGTATTTTATTCTTTTACCTTCTCTGGTTTTGTATGTCTTCCCCAACCTGGTGCCCTCCATATGTTTTCTGAGAAAACTCCCAGCATTCCTGACCATTGACTGAGGCTGCTGGGAGCTGAAGTTGAAAACATGGAGGGAACCAGTTTTGGGAAGCCTGTTTTCTATTGTATTTTATTCTATTAGGTCTCATGGTTTTGTACTGTATTTTAGTTTTTGTGATCTGCCCAGAGAACTTACTGAACAGTTTAAAAATATAACACATATATACATTCATACATACATACATACATATAATTAAAACAAATAATAATTATAGAATTTTAGAGTTAGAATAGAGGTCACCTAGTCTATTCCCACACCCCCTCTCAGTGTAAGAATCCTGCAACTACAGCATCTCTGGACAGATGGCTGTCCAGCAGCTGTTTAAATACGGTGGAGGCTGGTGGCTCCTATTTCGGAGGGGTTGTGAATCCATTCTGGGTTTCAGTCAGAACCAGCCAGAGCTCTAAAGGAACTATGCAAGGTGCTGAACCCTAGCCCCCAAACAGGTTCAGCACCTTGTATAGCTCCTTTAGAGCTCTGGCTGGTTCTGACTGAAACCCACAATGGATTCACAGCCCCACCCAAATTGGAGCCACCAGCCTCCACTGCTTAAATATCTGCAGCAAAGGTATTCCCAAGTGTGCCATGAGCTGAAAGAAAATATGTTTGGGAAGTATAGTTAGATTATAGCTACGTGGTAGCATGTAGCCTGTTTTCTGGCATATGTTCGCCAAAGTTCTGATAGATTATTCATTTCTTAATTTAAGGCAAAATCTGATGCATGTTTAGACAGAAAAAGGTCCTACAGTTCCCAGAATTCCCCAGTTAGCCATGCTGGCTGGGGCATGCTGGGAATTGTAGGACTTTTTTTCTGTCCAAACATGCACAGGATTCCTCCCTTAGTAAATTTATATTCTGCCTTTGAGGGCAAGAAACTCTCCCAAAGTGGTTCACAATTTTCTAAAAAATGAACACAGTAACTGTATCTAAATTTATACCAATCAAAATAAAAACAAATAAAAAAAACATCAGCAGCTAACTGCTTAACTATTCAATAGAAAGCTGCATGAAACAAACAAACAAAATCCTTTCTAAAATCTACTTAAAAGTTGATGCTTATGAGGGGTCATGCTCACTTCTCTAGGTAGGGAATTTGAAAGATGTAGGGCCACCCCTGAAAAGGCTGATGGACAGACCCATCAGTCTCAGTCTTGCTGAGACTGACAGTTTTTTGAGGTCAAGCTCGTTCCATCCCTTTTCCATATGAGCTTGCAGGCTTTTCTTTACTTAGTCTGTACAAAACTTCATTCACACTTTTTGTAAAGTATGCATTAATGTATGCACTTGTTGTGCACATTTTAAAACATGCACATTTCCTCTAAGGACTGCCATTGCTGAAATGCTGCTTTGCAAGCATCTTGCTGGGGGAAAAGGTAGTCATGACTGGGGAAGGCAATGGCAAACAACCCCGCTATAGTCTGCCATGAAAACGCCAGCGTAAGCGGCTTCCCTCTAGGGGTCAGTAATGAAACCTTTAGTAATGAAACTAAATTTAGCAACAGTAATGAAAAAGGAAAAAAAACCTTTCCTTTTTCCTTCATTGCAAAACATTACAATTGTTTTGAAATTATATATTATTGAAAGACCATAAATCCCATGAAAATGTCACAGATTCTTGGATAACTATAGTATACATATAAAGACCTACATAATTAAAAAGTAAATATTGAAATATTTGTACCTAATAAATAATTATTAGTACGTTTAATCTTTCTTCAATAGGTAATTAAAAATATTTCAGATCTAATGTTAAAGCAGGTTTGGAGAGCAGGGTCCCCTCTGTTACTAGGCCGAGTATTTTCATATTTAAATATATGTAGTTTATCTCTTACAAACTGACTTTTTTAAACGGAAACTTCGGTGAAAAAAATTGTTAAAAATGGACTCTTTTGTTTAGTTAAAATGGCTGGGAGAAAAGGTGTATGGCCTCCTACTCCCCTTATAGCCACTGCTACCCTCTTTTCACTATTACTAGAAGAACTATGCACACAGAGCTTTCAGAGGCATAGTAACCACCGCCAGGAAATATTCCAGAACCAAGTTCTGAGCTGATTCCTCAACTTGTTTTTGTCAGAAGCCTAGAACAGAATACAATATTAATACAAAACAACATGAGCTGATAGTTCTGTTCAAAACAAGAAATAAAATACTATGCCCTGTAATGCTCCCCTTCATGGATCACTGCCTTGTTGTGGCGAAGGGGCTTGCGTAACTCAGTGAAGCCATAAGCTATGCCGTGCAGGGCCACCCAAGATGGACAGGTCATGGCAGAGAGTTCTGACAAAATGTGGTCCACTGGAGAAGGAAATGGCAACCCACTCCAGTATTCTGGCCAAGAAAACCCCATGGAACGTATCACAAGGCTAAAAGAGATGACGCCGGAAGATGAGCCCCTCAGGTCAGAAGGTGTCCAATATGCTACTGGGGAAGAGCAGAGGGTATTTCCAAGTAGCGCCAGAAAGAGTGAAGCGGCTGGGCCAAAGCCGAAAGGACACTCAGCTGTGGATGTGTCTGGCGGTGAAAAGAAAATCCGATGCTGTAAAGAACAATATTGTTTAGGAACCTGGAATGTCAGATCAATGAATCAAGGTAAGCTGGAGGTGGTCAAACATGAGATGGCAAGATTGAACATCGACATCTTGGGAATCAGCGAACTAAAATGGACAGGCATGGGCGAATTTAATTCAGGTGACCATCATATCTACTATTGTGGGCAAGAATCCCTGAGAAGAAATGGAGTAGCACTCATAGTCAACAAAAGGGTGGGAAAAGCAGTACTGGGGTACAATCTTAAAAATGATAGAATGATCTCAGTACGAATCCAAGGCAAACCATTCAACATCACAGTAATTCAAGTCTATGCCCCAACCACTGAGGCCGAAGAAGCTGAGGTTGATCGGTTCTATGAAGACCTACAACACCTTCTAGAACTAACACCAAAAAAAGATGTCCTCTTCATCATAGGGGATTGGAATGCTAAAGTAGGAAGTCAAGAAATCACCGGGATAACAGGCAGGCATGGCCTTGGTGTACAAAATGAAGCAGGACAAAAGCTAATAGAGTTTTGCCAAGAGAACATGCTGATCATAGCAAACACTCTTTTCCAGCAGCACAAGAGGCGACTCTACACATGGACGTCACCAGATGGTCAATATCGAAATCAGATTGATTATGTCCTTTGCAGCCAAAGATGGAGAAGCTCCATACAGTCAGTAAAAACAAGACCTGGAGCTGACTGTGGCTCAGATCATGAGCTGCTTCTTGCAAAATTTCGGCTTAAATTGAAGAACGTAGGGAAAGCCACTAAACCTTTCAGGTATGACCTAAATCATATCCCTGATGAATATACAGTGGAGGTGAGGAATAGATTTCAGGGATTAGACCTGATAGACAGAGTGCCTGAGGAACTATGGACGGAGGTCCGTAACATTGTTCAGGAGGCAGCAACGAAATCCATCCCAAAGAAAAAGAAATGCAAGAAAGCCAAGTGGCTGTCTGATGAGGCTTTACAAGTAGCTCACGAAAGAAGGGAAGCGAAAAGCAAAGGAGAAAGGGGAAGATATACCCAACTGAATGCAGAGTTCCAGAGAATAGCAAGGAGAGACAAGAAGGCCTTCTTAAATGAACAATGCAAAGAAATCGAGGAAAACAACAGAATGGGAAAGACTAGAGATCTCTTCAAGAAAATTGGAGATCTCAAGGGAACGTTTTGTGCAAAGACGGGCATGATAAAGGACAAAGAAGGCAGGGACCTAACAGAAGCAGATGAGATTAAGAAGAGGTGGCAAGAATACACAGAAGAACTCTACAGGAAAGATCTGAATGTCCCTGATAGCCATGATAATGCGGTCACTGAACTTGAGCCGGACATCCTAGAGAGTGAAGTCAAGTGGGCCTTAGGAAGCATTAGTAACAACAAAGCTAGCGGAGATGACAGTATTCCAGCTGAGCTATTTAAAATCCTAAAAGATGATGCTGTTAAAGTGCTGCATTCAATATGCCAACAAATCTGGAACACTCAACAGTGGCCACAAGACTGGAAAAGGTCAGTTTACATTCCAATTCCAAAGAAGGGCAACGCCAAAGAGTGTTCAAACTACTGCACAATTGCGCTCATTTCACATGCCAGCAAGGTGATGCTCAAAATCCTACAAGCTAGGCTTCAGCAGTATGCGAACCGAGAACTACCGGAAGTACAAGCTGGGTTTCGAAGAGGCAGAGGAACTAGAGATCAAATCGCCAACATTTGCTGCATCATGGAGAAAGCAAGAGTATTCCAGAAAAACGTCTATTTCTGCTTCATTGACTACGCTAAAGCCTTTGATTGTGTGGATCACAACGAATTGTGGCAAATTCTTAAAGTGATGGGAGTACCAGACCACCTTACCTGTCTCCTGAGAAACCTGTACGAGGGTCAAGAAGCAACAGTAAGAACCAGACATGGAACAACCGATTGGTTCAAAATTGGGAAAGGAGTACGACAAGGCTGCATATTGTCACCCTGCTTATTTAACTTATATGCAGAGTACATCATGAGAAATGCCGGGTTGGATGAATCAGAGGTCGGAATTAAGATTGCCGGGAGAATTATCAACAACCTCCGATATGCAGACGATACCACCCTAATGGCAGAAAGCGAAGAGGATCTCAAGAGCCTCTTGTTGAGGGTGAAAGAGGAGAGTGCAAAAGCTGGTTTGAAACTCAACATTAAAAAAACTAAGATCATGTCATCTGGCCCTATCACTTCCTGGCATATAGAAGGGGAAGAAATGGAAGCAGTGACAGATTTTACTTTCTTGGGCTCCAAGATCACCGCAGACAGTGACTGTAGCCATGAAATTAAAAGACGCTTGCTCCTTGGGAGGAAAGCTATGGCCAACCTAGACAGCATAGTAAGAAGCAGAGACATCACCTTGCCGACAAAGGTCCATCTAATCAAAGCTATGGTTTTCCCAGTAGTAATGTATGGCTGTGAGAGCTGGACTATAAGGAAGGCTGAGCGCCGAAGAATTGATGCTTTCGAACTGTGGTGCTGGAGAAGACTCTTACGAGTCCCCTGGACTGCAAGGAGGTCAAATCAGTCCATCCTAAAGGAAATCAGCCCTGAGTGCTCATTGGAAGGACAGATAATGAAGCTGAAGCTCCAATATTATGGCCACCTAATGCGAAGAGAAAACTCCCTGGAAAAGACCCTGATGCTGGGAAAGACTGAAGGCAAAAGGAGAATGGGACGGCAGAGGATGAGATGGCTAGATAGCATCACGGATGCAATGAATATGAACTTGAGCACGCTCCGGGAGAGGGCGCAGGACAGGAAGGCCTGGCGTGCTATGGTCCATGGGGTCACGAAGAGTCGGACACGACTGAACGACTGAACAACAACAACCTGTAATGCTATGCACAGTCAAGAGTGCAAGAGCCATTACACTAATCCTGACTTCAGAGTGAAAATGCACACAATTGAAAGAAGGCCTATGAGGTACACCACATAACCAGCCAATCTGGAGTAAGGATTATGACCAGAAGTTCTGTTATAGTGGGTGACCTTTATAGGAAGAAATTGAGAAGTTGCCCTTGAATATTTGGTAGGGGTGCACGAAACCCACTTACCTGGTCTCGCAGCTTTTCGTGGTGGGGGGGAGGCACTTCGCTGCTCTCCCCCCGAAGTTCAGGCCGGGGGGGGAGGCTTCCCGCCTCGCCCGGCCGAAATTCAGGCCGGGGGGAAGGCTTCCCGCCTCGCCCGGCCGAAATTTAGGCCGGGAAGGAGGCGCCTCGCCTCGCCCGGCCGCAAAATTAAAAGTTAAATAAAAACAAAAACATGCCCCCGTAATAGGCTACGTGACGATTAACGTAGCCTATCACGGCTAGATCTGCAAAGTCAGCCATGATAGGCTACGTAAATCGTCACGTAGCCTATCACGGGTGACTTAAAAAAAAAAAAGCACGTACGCAAATGGCGGCCCCCATAGGGAGCCGCCATTCGTGTTCCTTATTTGGTCGCTGTAGTCTACGTAAATCTTTACGTAGACTAGGGCAAAAATAAGGGCAACGCAAATAGCGTTGCCCTTATTTTCGCCGTAGTCTACGTAATCTTTACGTAGACTAAGCGACCAAATAAGGAACACGAATGGCGGCTCCCTATGGGGGCCGCCATTTGCGTACGTGCTTTTTTTTTTTAAAGTCAGCTGTGATAGGCTACGTTAATCGTCACGTAGCCTATCATGGGGGCGTTGTTTTTTTTTTAGTTTTATTGGAATGGCGGCGGCGGCAGCCGGTCGAAAGATTGGCTGCCGCCCCCGCCCCTGACGAAGACCCGATGAATCGCCGCCGGGACCCGCCGCCGGGAGGGACATTCGGGAAAGGTAAGTCCCGTCCCGGGGGGGTGCGGAGAATTTATCCCCGAAACTTGTTCGGGGGGCCGAACACGTTGGCGCTCGGCCCCCCGAAGTTTCGGGGAGAAATTCTCTCTAATTTCTAATATTAATATTTCCCTAATATTTGGTATAGATAATCACAAGCTTTTTTAAAGTGTGGCCCAGCAAGCAGAAAAAGGAGGAATTTAGTCAGGAATATGTGTTCTAAGGCAACTTATCAATGTTTGGAAGAAAGGGAGTTGCAGGGGGGAACCCATTTCACACACAGGAAAACTGAGGCAGCAGGCAATTGAAGTCAATGCTGAGTATGGGTTACATAATCACAGGGCTTAATACAATAATTTTGACCAGCAAATAGAAAACAGGAGGAATTTAGCCAGAAATGTGTTTTCCAAGGTGTTACTTTCCACCACTAAATGAAGGAAAGGGTAAAAAAAAAACAGTGAGTGAGAAGCATTGTATAGCACCACAAAATGGAGACCAGGCATGGGCCTCAATTCATTACTTAGGGCAAGCATAAGGGAGGACAAAAACACCTCCAATTTAAAAGAAGTTCAGACCAGTGAAGTGCCAAATGATTGGAGGAGGGCTAATGTTGTCCCTATCTTCAAAAAGGGTAAAAAGGAGGAACCTGGGAACTACAGAGCAGTCAGTCTGACATCAATCCCTGGGAAAATTCTGGAGCAGATCATAAAGCAATCCATCTGGAAGCACCTTGAAAACAATGCCGTGATTACTCGAAGCCAACATGGATTTGTCAAGAACAAATCCTGCCAGACGAATCTGGTCTCATTTTTTGATCAAGTAACCTCCCTTGTGGACTGTGGGAATGCTGTAGACATAATATACCTCGACTTCAGCAAAGCTTTTGATGAAGTGCCCCATGATATCCTGATGAACAAACTAGCTAAACTTGCGCTAGATGAAAACGATCAGGTGGATCCACAGTTGGCTACAGAATTGGACTCAAAGAGTCCTTATCAATGGGATCTTCTCAAACTGAGGAGAGGTAACAAGCGGGGTACTGCAGGGCTCAGTCCTGGGCCCAGTGCTCTTCAACATTTTTATTAATGACTTGGAGGAAGTGCAGAGAATGCAGATCAAATTTTCAGATGACACAAAATTGGGTGGGATAGCTAATACTTTGGAAGACAGAAACAAAATTCAATGTGATCTTGATAGACTGGAGCACTGGGCAGAAAATAACAGAATGACATTTAATGACATTTAATGCCAAGTTCTGCACCTAGGAAAAAGAAAACAAATGCACAGTTACAAGATGGGGGATACGTGGCTCAACAACACTACAAGCAAGAAGGATCTTAGAATTGTTGTAGATCACAAGCTGAATATGAGCCAACCATGTGACGTGGCTGCAAAAAAGGCCAATGCTATTTTGGGCTACATTCATAGAAGCATAGCTTCCAAATCCCGGGAAGTACTAGTTCCCCTCTACTAGGGATGTACGAAAGTGACTTACCTTTCGCGGATTATGTTGATGGTGGGGGGGAGGCATTCCGTCCCTCCCCCTGGAATCCTGGCTGGGGGGGGAGGCACTCCGTTCCTCCCCCCGGAATCCTCGAATGGCCGGCTGTGCTCTGCAGCACCTCTGTGGAGCAGCCGGCCAGGCCCCGACCGGCCAGGCCAGAGCCGACGGGAGCCTGATTTCTGGCCGCAGAGGGCTCTGGGTAAAAACAACAACAACAACAACAACAACAACAACAACAAATCAACAACCACCTACGCAAATGGCGGCGGCTACGGCCACCGCCATTTGTGTTCCTTATTTTTGGCCATCTTAATCTACGTAAATATTTATGTAGACTATGATGGCGAAAATCAAGGGGAACGCAAATAGCGTAGCGGGCGCTATTTGCGTCCCTTTTTGATTCCCCATTTTACCCTACGTAAATCTTTGTTTGTTTTTCCCCAGAGCCCTCCGCAGCTGGAAATCCGACTGCGGATGGCTCTGGCCTGGCTGGGCCTGGCCGGCTGCTCCGCGGAGCTGCCACGGAGCACAGCCGGCCGTGGAGGATTCCGGGGGGGAGGAACGGATCACCTCCCCCCCGTCGAGGATTCTGGGGGGAGGGACGGAACGCCTCCCCCCCCCACCATCAACATAATCCGTGGAAAGGTAAGTGACTTTCGTACATCCCTACTCTGGGGGGGGGGATTCTTAGAATCCGCCCCCCCAGAATCCGTGGCAGAATTCTCTGCCATCCCTATGGAATCCTCTGTGGGATGGCACCACACGGTCCTGTGGAGCCAGCAGTCATGTGGCTTTTTTTTTGTCGTCCGCAAAGAGTCACAACATTTTCGTAAATAAAAATGCAGTGTAATTTGTAAATCAGAAGGATAGTAATATTAGAATAATAAATACATAAGGTTTTTAAAAGAATGAATTGTGCTTACCGCCTTGTTTGTGGGTGTTCTTTTTAAATTGAAATCTTCCTTCTCCATTGGGGAGTTTACTTTCAGCCAAAACACTTCCTCTTCCTTGTAGGGGCTTCCCAAAAGAAGGCTGTCTTAGGTGTGCCTGAGAGAGAAACTATTTGTTTAAAGCAACGCTGTTTTAAAGAAAGAAAAAACCTTTTAAAATGACCACGCTGGTACTGGAGCCCTGCACCATGTATTATTCTCCCTGCTAAGCTCCAGGACTGGCGTGGTCATTTTAAAAGGTTTTTTCTTTCTTTAAAACAGCGTTGCTTTAAACAAGTAGTTTCTCTCTCAGGCACACCTAAGACAGCCTTCTTTTGGGAAGCCCCTACAAGGAAGAGGAAGTGTTTTGGCTGAAAGTAATTACTGCACGGCAGGGGAGGGGGAAAAATACGTAAACATTTACCAAAATTAGTGTTTCTTACGGAAGTTATGCAGACTCACAGAGACAGCTGGGTACAAGAATTACGTTTGTCGGTACGGATTTATCTACTTAATTCTCAGAGCGGGAAAAAAGAGGAGAATTCCGGGGGCTTGAGAATGGCGGAACGGAGCACTGGACGCAAACTGCGGAAGTCAAGCGGCATGGAAGGAGCACAATTTGTACATCCCTACTGGCCAGTCAATTAGCCAGCCTTCTTCCTCTGTGCAGCCTCCCCCGTATTGTCCAAAAGCACCGCTCCCTTGTGGAGGGAAGGGGTCATCTCTGACTGACCCTATTTTTTGTGGCACTTTCCCTCTTAATCTGGGGGCTAGCACTGCCTGGCGCTGGGCACCAGGCAGACTCCAAAGCCTTTCCAGTCCAGGGAAAGGCTCTAGAGCAGCAGGAACGTTCTGAGCATGTGTGAGCATGTTTTTCAAAATAATAATAAAAAAGCTCTTCTTGCCTTGGTTGATGTGAATGGCTTGCATTTTATTAAAATAAAATAATGTTTGGCGGCCAGCCCCCCCCCCCCCCGCTGTGTGGGGCCTGAGGCAAACTGCCTCCCCCCGGGGCAGGCCTGTATGGATTACTTACATTTAATGTATGTAAGGCTAATAAGAAGTGCCCATTCATAAAAAAGTTCAGCCTGTCCATGTGTGTGTGAGTCTCTGTTCTGGATGCACTTCCTCATCGGAAGCCAGTCAGCCCTGGGCTGTAAACAGCTTTGAATCCAAAACTAGGAGCCACTCAGTGGATGCTGTTGTGACCCAAAGTCCCAGCCTGCCTTGGGGCCAAACCAAAAATTGAAATGGGGTGGGGAGAGGCATCTGAAATGGAGAGTGGGTGTTTGATTACTGTGCAGGATGAAACTTTTTAAAAGGTTTCACAGGAGGTTTGTGATTGGTGGCAGTTTCTCTTTATTTAGGCTTTTAGTTAACTGGGATACAGCTTTCGCAGTGGCCCCACACCTTTGGAACCCCCTTCCCAGGAAGATACATCCTTTTAGGGGCATTCTGGGTGGGAGAAGTAGTGGTCGTTGGCCAAAAATATTTATTTATTTAAAACATTTTAACTTGCCTTTCAGGGCTCACTGGTCTGTCAAGGCAGCCTAAATTATTACAAAAATATGAACTTAAAAATTACAATGAAACATGCACAGGAGCAGCTAATGATTTTTAAGCACCAAAATGCACTTTTGGATGACCCAGGACTGGCCCAGCTTGGATGAGGCTGACATTTTGAAGTAGGTCTGAGCAAACCATTCCCCTCAATGCATTATTCCAGCTTCTCACCACACTGGAATTGGGATTATTTCAACTGGAGTACATAGTTAATGCAACATTCTCAAAGGATCCTGGTAAAAAGTTTGCACAGGTAAAATGTGGAAGCTTTTTTTTTAAAAAAAATCCCTGATGGAGAAACTAGTAAATGTCAGAGTCTTGGCTGACTAAGCATTGCTTATCTGTTCTTTCCCATTCAGTTTTTAGTTGTGTAACCTGACGAATTTCCACAAATGGATAGGCAAATATTTGGGCAATAGAACTGTAAATGTTCATACATTCTCCTTCTCTTCCCATGTGTGGTTTGCCTGGCCAGCTGATAAGACTCCTCAGTCTTATCAAGAAGCCCAGGAACAGTAATGAAGTAGCAAATCCACTAAAGTAACTCACCTTCAGCTTTCCTCTCCATCTTGACATATAACTGCCACAATCTATTACACTCTCAACAACCTTTAAAATTCATTCAGTGTAGCCATTTGTATGCACCAAATATGATACCTAGGAGTCCTTCCTAAGATCATTAACAAATGTATTGGATTTTATATTTTCCCTGCTCTTTCTCACCACCAAGTGAGACTACATTGTGGGAAACATGGGGCAGGGCCTTCTCTCTGGTGGAATTCTGTTTATGGAACTCCCTCCCTATGGGGGTCAGACTAGCTCCTTCAGTATTTGCCTTTGGCAAGCAGTGGAGACTTCTTGTTTTTGCTCAGCATTTAATGACTGTGAATGAAGAGCCGATTGTTGTTATCACTCTCATATATTTTATCAATCTGCTTTTCATTTTATTGTTAAAGCTGTTTTTAAGTCTTGTATTGAGGGCCTTTGGCTGAAAGGCAGTATAGAAATATTTTAATAAATAATACATTTTAGGGATGCTCCTGAAATTCTCAGTATCCACGTGTCTCCACAGAATTTGGAGATTTCTGAATTACCCAGTCCGGTTTCTGAACTGGAGCTGATGCATTTGAACAGGGATTGACAAACCAGTTGTTACATTCCATTCAGTTTCTTATGTTTTCCTAAATTAAGTTTGTTCCATCTTGTTTGCATTTTTAAAAAATCTACATGAAAATCCATATATATTTTCCTGTGTATTTCTAAAACTGTGCACATCTTGTATACATTTTTCAAATTACATGCATGTTTGCAGTCAATTTCCCCTAAAATAAAGCATTCTTGTGCAGACTCCTGTGTAATAGATGCATTTTTGCATGCACTTTTTTGTCCTATACTCATGCATGTTTTTATGTGCAAACTTTGATCACAAACACTGGAAAAATGCAGATATTTAACTATGTCCCAGTTCATGTATGGGTTCAGATAGTGTGAATTTGGTAAGCTCACATAAAAATGTGAACTGACTTAATTTCTCCCCGTCTCTAATTGGCTATCCTCTATTGTTGTTTTTAAATTTCTGAACATTGCACAAAGTGCTGGGCTTCCACTGTTTCCCACAATGTTCTGTTCCCTCATTTCCTTCACAGCATCCTTCTCCATATTCCAAAGTGAATAAACTGTGCCAAAAACTGTAATCTTAATGTGGCTGTACAATTGGTCGTACCCAACTTCTTTTTGCATGGTGTTTGACCAATCCACAGGAGCATCTGCGTGCATCAGCAAAACACTGCACAAAAAGAGCCTCAATGGAATCATGTCATATGATTGTAAACATGGTGCAGGGACAAGATTTTATTGTTGGCGTACAAAGCCCTATACAATTCAGGACCAGGATACCTAGGACGGGGATATAAGAGACTGTCTTCCCTTATATATACCAGACCAGTCAATGCCTGAGATCTTCTGAGGAGATCTTATTGGTCATTCCATGGCCAATGGAATGTCACCAGATAGTGGTACATAAACAGGCCTTCTCAGCGGTGGCACCTACCCTTTGGACTGAACACATTCCCACATGTGATCCAAGAGGCAGAAATTCTGGCAAGTTCTAAATGCCTCCTGAAAATATAGCTATTCACAAAGTTTTTCTCTGACCTGTGTTACCACCCTGTTTTATTATTATGACGATGTCATGTTTTACAATGTTCCTAACTGTTTTTAATTATTTATTATTGTTATCTTATTTCCATATTATTATGTTGTCTTTAAACGTAAACCACTTAGGATGTTTAATGTATTAACAGAGCAATCCTCGGGCCACTAGACAGAGTTGGGGGGGGGCACAGGATAGCTTGGATTTCTGGATCTGAGGTCAGAGTCAGCACTCCAACCTCTGACCCCAAAGTCTGAATTTCCATCCCCCTTGCAGCCAGCATGGAGAGAACAGTGCTGGCTGTCTCTCTGAGGTCACAAAAGTGACAGCAGAAGGAAGGGAAAGGGGCGCTCCCATGGGCAGGGAGGGGAGGAGACTGGGGATGCCACTGTACCAGGAATCTTCCAGCCTCCCCCCACCGATGCCTCAGCTAGACAGGCGAAAATGCCTGTCTAGCTAAAATGCAGAGCAGGACGTGCCGTGAAGGAGAGGAGCCCCTCTGCTGCACCTCCTGCTCTGCATTGGATACTCATGTGCCTCCTAGGCTTACCAGTATCAAGGGCGGATCCAATAGGGTTGTGCCCTAAGTGGTATAGGTATATAGTGGTATATAAATAAATACTCCCTCCCCAATGCCACTGCCCCAATCTAATCCTTCTCCCCATGCTGGGCTACTTTTCAACTTTTTTTTTTTTTTTAAAAGCAGGGAGGCCCAATCATGGATCTCCTGCATAGCATCACTTTGGCCATTAGTCTGGGATGCCTTGGGCTAAACCTTCTGCCTCCCCCCAATGGCCACAGTGCATGGGGTGGATGGACCAGGGCTTCTCCCCTCTCAGCCATGTCACAGCGTGTGCAGATGAGCATTGCAAACACATAACAGGGTTCCCTGCAAGTGACATTTTGCTAATGTAAAATAAGGAATCAAGCATGCAAAACAGATGATGCTTCTTTGGGTAAAAGTCTGATTGTGTTGCTGTGCTGACTTTTTTCTCTTCCAGCCACTGCCCCTCACTGTCTCCACAATGCCTGGTCAATGGCTGCATCTGTAGGCTTTTTTTTTCATTGCTTCCTTCCTGCAGTTTTCAGTTAAAGTAATTGAATGAAAAACCTAACGCTTCGTATTCTTTCTAATTTGTAGGGGTGGACGAAACTCACTTACCTGTCCTCGAAGCTTTTCGCGGTGGGGGGGAGGTGCTTCGCTGCTCCCCCCGTGAAGTTCAGGCCGGGGGGGAGGCTTCCCACCTCGCCCGGACGAAATTCAGGCCGGGGAGGAGGCGCCTTGCCTCGCATGGTCGCGGACTCAAAAGTTTTTTGTTTTTTTAAACACCCCCGTGATAGGCTATGTGACGATTAACGTAGCCTATCACGGCTAGATCTGCAAAGTCAGCCATGATAGGCTACGTAAATCGTCATGTAGCCTATCACGGGTGACTTTTTTTTTTTAAAAAAAGCTTGTACGCAAATGGCGGCCCCCATAGGGAGCCGCCATTCGCGTTCCTTATTTGGTCGCTGTAGTCTACGTAAAGATTTACGTAGACTACGGCGAAAATAAGGGCAATGCAAATAGCGTTGGGAATGGGAATGGCGGCTCCCTATGGGGGCTGCCATTATCCGTACGCGCTTTTTTTTTTTTTTTAAGTCAGCCGTGATAGGCTACGTGACGATTAACGTAGCCTATCACGGCTGACTTTGCAAATCTAGCCGTGATAGGCTACGTTAATCGTCACGTAGCCTATCACGGGGGTTTTTTTTTTTCTTTGATTGGAATGGCGGTGGCAGCAGCCGGTTGAAAGACCGGCTGCCGCTCCCGCCCCAGACGAACACCCGCCGAACGGCTGGCCGGACCCGCCGCCGGGAGGGACATTCGGCAAAGGTAAGTCCCGTCCCGGGGGGGGGTGCGGGGTGCGGGGGGTGCGGAGAATTTCTCCCCGAAACTTGTTCGGGGGGCCGAACACGTTGGCGCTCGGCCCCCCGAAGTTTCGGGGAGAAATTCTCCGCCATCCCTACTAATTTGTCACTTCTAGGCACACCAGGGATGAAGATGACCTTTTGAATCTTGACCTAACTTTTGGTAAGGGGCAGCTTCTTCGTTCTTGCTTTTCATTTGCATGAATACTGCATGACTCCCTCTTGCCCAGTAGAAAGCTATTAATATTGTTCTATTAACCTTTTTTCCAAGTACTAATGACCTTCCCCCTAAAAAGACAATTATTGTACTTTTATCCTTAACAAATCTCATTGATTAGAAAGTTTTGGACCATGCTGGCTACTGCTGCATCTGAAAAACAAAAAACAAAACCCCAACCGCTCCAGTTTCTTTATGTTCATTTTGCTTTCAAAGTGATTTATTGGGCAGTATCCAATGGGGAACACCCATGAGAGGTGCCCACTGCTTGTGGGATGGAGATTTAGCACTTTGGTGGGGGCAACACAGAATGAGCGGAAATGCTCATTTCTGGAACTGGGGCTGGGGGCTGGTGGAGCCCTGTTTTGGGGCTTGCCCCCAGAAGCACTAAATCCCCATTCCACAAGAGGTGGGCAATGCTTGCACAAATGCCCTACCCGGCGCCAGCTTGTCTGGCTGAAAGGGGGGGGCATTGCGGGAGGGTGGGGTGATAAGACGTATGGGCCTCTGATTGGTGCACCCCAGTCACACCACCAGTCGGGGAGGAGCAGGCCGAGTTGTCTTAAACTCGACCCCCCTCCTTATCTCAGCTCTTTGGCGCGACTCAGCTAAAGACACGACGAGGGACTTTGGCCTGCTGGAGAATGGCTTCGTCCTTGTTCCAGCCGCCTGGACCCAGCGTGCTTCTGCGCTCCAAAATCTTCGCTTCACACAGCTATTGAGTTGCCGACACTCGTGGCGGGCCTTGCGCATTCCGGTGCGGCTCCCTCTTGGACGGCGCCTGCTGGCCGTCGGGAGAGCCAACGTTGCTGCCTCCGGGGCTCCGGAGTTATTGGTGATATCGTTCCGCCCCCCTCCCTCCCTCCCTCGTCGGCTCCTTTCCCCGCTCACCCGTCCGTTCGTTCTCCCCTCGTTTACTCGCTCACTCAACCCGCCCGCTCACTCAATCGCCCTCCCACCCTCCTGCCCGCTTGCTCAATCGCCCGCCCGCCTGCCCGCTCGCCTGCCCGCCCGCTCGCCTGACCAGCCCACCGGCTGCCGGGCCGGCTCACGGCCCGCCTGCTGGCTGGCCTGTCTACCTGGCCGCCGGCCTTGCCAGCCTCTTCCTCCTCGCCTTGCTGGCCTCCCGCCGGTGCCGCCTTGGCCCCTGAGGTGTTGCTCCCGGCGAGGGGCGTCGGCGGGCGGGTGAGCATGGCACTGGTGTTTGCCGGCGGCAGCACTCCAAGCAGTGGTCTGCCTGCCCCCCCCACTCATCAGCCGAGTCTGCCTGTTGGGAGGGGCGCCTGGCTGCTGAGCCAGAATCGGGGCGTGTATATCACAGCCCCGATTGGTCGCCTCCCAGGGGCTTGGGATGTCTCCCCCCCACCCCCCAAAAACATTAAATTATGATTATTAATTAAATATTTAATTAATAAAATTGTGTAACAGCAGTGGCTGCCTGTTTGGCGCCTCCTGAGACAGGGTGCCCTCTGCTGAGGTCACCCGCGCTCAAACGCAGCTCCATCACCTCTGGCACCTGGCTGCGCCTCTTGAAATCTGATTTTCTATCTAAACAGTAGTGCAGCGCTCCCATCTTCATCCCCAGGCCTCTCTGTCTTGGTCTGGAACTCGTACCCACAGATCTTAAGACTGTGGGGTGGCTGCCTATTGTCCGGGGTGCCCAGCGGCTTTCTTAACTCTTTGATAGCAGCAAGCTTAATTCACCTCCTGCATCATGCCTCCCAAAAAGGGCCAGGGTGGTAAGAAAGGGAAGGGGAGGGCCCCTCCCCCTCCCCCTCTCCCTCCCCCTCCCCAAAAGACCGCTGCCAAGGCCCGATTCTGACTCTGATGAGGACGCAGACCTGGTACCGGCATCAATTCTTTCTCATTTGGAAGCTGCTGAGCGTTCCTCGGGGATCCCTCCTCCTCCCCGGGCCAGGCACAAAAAATCCTCAGTGGTCCAGCACAAGCAAACGCAACAGCAGACCCAATGCTCATTGCTCCTTTCTATTTCAGATCTCCTGGATGCTATTGAGGCATCCACCTCCTCTTCCTCGGCTCTTCCAGAAGGCTCACCGCCTTCAGCGGAGCTCCTCCCTTCTGCGGCCTCATCTTCCCTGGACGCACAAGCAACAACCTCGGTTTTTCCAGCTGGGGATCAGAGCATGCCCACGATTGGTACAGGTGAGACTGCTTTGGCACCTCAATTCGCCTGGCCAGGTATGGGGCAAATCAACCCCTGGGGTTGGGTGCCGTGGGTTACCTTTCAAGGCGGCCCAGTCCCCCCTCGTCCACTTCTTTCAGTTATTTCAGCCCCCGCAGCTAGTACTCCTCAGCCCGTTGCCTCGGCCTCACCTCCTAGTTCAGCTGCTCCATTGGCCAGCCCTCCCAGTTCTTTGGGGCCTGGCACTTCATTCCCCTTACTACTACCGGCAGGAGACGCCACCACGCCTGCCCTGCCATTAGTCCAGCCTCATCCACTTAACGTCGCCTCTGCCAGTGTTTGACAGGGGCCCACCGGTTCGGTTAGTGACCCCCTAGCTTCCCTACCTCCTTCCCTGCTAGTCCCACAGTTGTCCTCACCAACCTGAGTCGTGGATCTATGCCCACTGGTGCTACGTCCTCCGCTATTGGTTTTCACTTAACCATTGCCACTAGAGAAAAGATATTGCGGGGTGAATTTATCGATGTCTTTGCCCTGCTCTTTCATGAGCCCGAACCCAGCGACAAAGATAGGATCCGTGACCGGGATCCTGAGCGGAGCAAAGCTCGCAAGGTGCCTCACACCCGGGCGAACTGGTTGCCAGGTTTTTTAATTTACGCTGGCATCCTCCAACAGAGGTTCCCTGAGAGGACTTGGGTTCTCACCAAGTACCTTGACATAATATACAGGGATTACTCCGAATATGAGGGGAGCGCTTGGCTGGCTGACGATGAGGCCTTCCGAAGGAGGGCCGCCATCAACCCCTCCATGCGCTGGGATCTGAAGGACCAGGACCTTTGGCTCCAATTCATGACCCCTTCTAGGCCAGGCTTCGGCGACAGGTCTGACAGCGGCCACATCCTGGCCAAGCTGTTGCCTGCAATAGCCGCCAAGACTATTGCGGGTCCAGGGGTTCAAATCTGCTGGCTGTGCTGGGAGTTCAACTCCAAAGGTTCCTGCTCCCATAACCCATGCCGCTTCTGGCATGAGTGCTCCCTTTGTGGTGGTCAACACTCCTGCTCCTCTTGCCCGAGAGCCAGAGGTTGGAGAGGTCCCCCAAAGGATGGCCAGGGTGGCAGAAAACAGGGCGGTGGGCATCCTCCCCCTCCCAAAGGGCCCCAGCCCAGTTAAGATTGTTCCACTCCTTCAACTTCTAGGCTGTTACCCAAATCGGCGGGCAGCGATCTACTTGGAACGCGGCTTTACATTGGGTTTCAGGATCCCCTTTACGGGCCTGCGCAGGCCGTATTTGACCGGTAACCACCGGTCTGTTCTTAGCATGCGGCGCTTGGTGCAAGATAAGATTAACAAAGAAGTTCAGTCTGGTCGGGTCATCGGCCCCTTTTCCTCGCCCCCGCTACCCAACCTGAGGATTTCCCCTTTGGGAATTATATCCAAGAAATCGCCCGGTGAATTCAGGTTAATTCATGACCTTTCTTTCCCCAAGGGCCAGTCGGTTAACGATGAAATTCCAGATTACCTATGTTCCGTGCGTTATACATCCTTTGATGCTGTGGTAGCCATGATACGAGCTCTGGGCCGCGGGGCATTGATGGGCAAGTGTGATATCAAATCCGCTTTTCGCATTTTGCCTGTCAATCCTCTGGATTTTGATTTGCTGGGATTTTCCTTCCAGAACAAATTTTACATCGACTGCGCCCTCCCTATGGGATGCTCCATCTCTTGCACCATGTTTGAAACATTTAGTACCTTTCTGGAATGGGCCATATGGGACAAGACGGGCTGCGGCGATGTGGTCCATTATTTGGATGACTTCCTGTTTGCTGGACCCGGGGACGGCAGTCAATGCTCTGACCTGATTAGGGTATTCATACCCCTTTCCTCAGACTTCGGTGTCCCTTTGGCACACGAGAAGACAGAGGGCCCAGCTGTTACATTGACGTTCTTGGGGATCGAGCTCGATACCCGCGCACAGTGTTCTCGTCTCCCTCACGATAAATTGCTGGTACTTAAAAATAAGCTCCAGTCCATCTTGCACCTTCATAAAGTCTCCCTTAGAGCACTACAGGAAGTCGTTGGCCATCTGAACTTCGCTTGTAGGGTGGTTGCCCCCGGCCGCTAGGGATGTACGAAAGGGACTTACCTTGTCCCGCAGCTTTTTTCATGGTGGGGGGGAGGCGCTTCGCTTCTTCCCCCGAAGTTCATGCGAGGGGGGGAGGCTTCCCGCCTCACCCAGCCGAAATTCAGGCTGGGCGGGAGGCGCCCCATCCCTCGCTGGCGTAAGTCAGGCCGGGTAGAAGCGCCCCGTCTACCCGGCCGCGAAAAAACAAAAACAAACCACCCCTGTGATTGGCTACGTAACGTAGCCTATCACGGCTAGATTTCCAAAGTCAGCCGTGATAGGCTACGTTAATCGTCACATAGCCTATCACGGGTGACTTTGAAAAAAAAAAAAAGCGTGTACGCAAATGGCGACCCCCATAGGGAGCCACCATTTGCGTTCCTTATTTGGTCCCTGTAGTCTACGTAAAGATTTACGAAGACTATGGCGAAAATAAGGGCAACGCTATTTGCGACAACTAGCGAAAATTTACGGTGAAAATAAGGGCAACGCTATAGGCGGAGAATTTCACCGCCGATTTCGGGGGGCCGAATGCGTTGGCGCTCGGCCCCCCGAAGTTTCTGGGAGAAATTCTCCCCCATCCCTACCGGCCGCGCATTCCTGTGACGGCTCTGCTGGGCAACTCCCACATCATTGCACCAGAGTCACCTCTGCTATGCACATGGACCTGCAGGTATGGCTTAAATTCCTGAGGGACTTTAATGGCATCTCCTTTTGGAGACGTGAATTACTTCTACGAGCCGACATGCAGATCCATTCGGATGCGGCTGGCACCTTGGGTTTTGGGCTAATTTGGCGAGACCGGTGGTGCCTGGGCCAGTGGCCAGAGACCTGGGCTGCCGGCGGTGTCTGTCGGGACCTCACCTTTCTGGAATTCTTCCCCATTTACATGTCTGTACATATTTGGGCAGACTTGATGGCCAACTCTGTCGCCCTTTTTTGGTGCGATAACTTAGCTGTAGTGCATGTCATTAATACATTATCCTCTAGAAACCAAAGGGTCATGGAGTTAGTTAGAGCATTTACCCTCCAATGCCTATACTACAACATATGGTTCCACGCCCGCCATGTGCCGGGTCTGGGGAACCCTGTAGCCGATGCTTTGTCACGAAACCAGATCGACAGGTTCCGTGCGTTGGCTCCGTGGGCACGTCCGCTGCCAGACCCCATACCAGACGAACTGTGGGAGATTGGTGCTCTCAAGTCGAACACGCTATCCTGAATTCTTTAGCCCCCAGCACTAGAGCCGCCTACGAGAGAGCAGGTAGGGAGTTTGGCGTCTTCAGGTGCGGGCTTCAGTTGCAGGATGTGTGGCCCTTACCTGTGGACCACTTGTTACAATTTTGCGTACAACTGCATAACAAGGGACTATCTGCTAGGACCATTTCGGGGAAGCTCGCCCCTTTGGCCTTCTGGGCCAAAGTGCGAGGGGTACAGGACTCCACCTCAGATTTCCGAATTAGGAGGGCTGTGCAAGGCTGGGCACGGATGTTTCCTGCCCCGCCAGACTCCAGGCACCCTTTGTCGCCAGTTATTCTCACAGAGCTTCGGGCATTGTGGCCCTCCCTTTGCTCTTCTCCATACGAAGCCTCCCTCTTTCACGTTGCAGCTTTAACAGCCTTTTTTGGGGCCCTCAGGATTTCAGAACTGGTCTGGGCCTCCAAATCCGACACCACCGGGAGGGCCTTGAGGTATTCAGATATCCAGATCCAGCTTAGCCTGATTCACCTCCATATTCGACGTTCAAAAACCGATCAGGCAGGCAAGGGAGCATTGGTTACCCTTAACCAGGCCCAGGCCGACGAGTTATGCCCGGTCAGGGCCTTGCGGGCTTTCATTGAGCACCGCGGGGCAAGTGAGGGTCCCCTATTTTGCCATGCGGATGGTTCACCACTGACAAAGTTCCAATTTTGGGCAGTCACTAAGTTAGCCTTGACCACACTGGGTCTGGGGCATTATCATTTTGGGACTCACTCATTTTGTATTGGGGCGGCCTCTATGGCAGCTGCCATAGGTTTTTCATCCAAGCAAGTGAAAGCGGAAGGGAGATGGCGCTCCAGGGCCTTCCGCTCTTACATTCGCAAGTTGCCTGATGCTTCTTGATGATTCTCTTTGCCTTCCCCAATGTTTTATTTAGATGGGATTCGACCGACGCCGGTACGGGTGCTCATTTGTGGGCACAGTATGGTTTTTTGGGCTGCCTGCAGAGCTTCTACATCGGCCTTTGGATCATGGCTGCAGTTTCCCCAACAGGTGGCGATACAATGGCTCGGCCGACGGGGTATGCGATGGGACAGTCTTCTCCCCACACTCTTTCAACGAGGTTTGGTCAGTTACCCTCCACAGGTCCTGGTGTTACACCTTGGAAGGAACGACCTGGGCTACAAGCCTGGAAAGTTCTTGATTGAGCAGGCGTTGGCCGATCTGCAGACAATCCGACATCGCTGGCCGGGGGTGACTATATTATGGTCCTCAATGCTCCCGAGAATCATGTGGAGGGCGCAGAGCAATGCGGCCATGGAAAGGGCCTGGCGCAAGGTGAATAGAGAACTGGCACGTTGGTTGTCAGAGCATGGTGACAGTTGCATCAACCACCAAGGAATTCATTGGACTAGGAGGGAGCTTTACAGGCAGGATGGCGTCCACCTGTCAGACATAGGAAATGACTTATTTTTGGCCGATCTGCAAAGGGGCCTGCAGGAAGTTCTTCTGTGCAGGTGCGGGGAGTTTCACAGGCAATAGGCCTGTGACTCCTGTGGTGGCTAGGACGGGCAAAACTGGAAAGGGAGTAAGGATGGTGTGCACGCAGAGGCACCTTATGGTGACAGGTGACGCCTGAGACCCCCCGAACAGGTTGTGCGGCTCGGCGGGGGGACAAGGGTTGCCTGGGAGACCAACCCTACTCACTCACCCAGGTGTTGTGCGGCACTGGGTTGGGGGTGACACCGGAAGGTCTACCTCCCCCAGAAGGGGCAGTTCGGAGGGATGGCGAGATCACCGCCACCCCTCAGGCTGGGTGTGTTTTCGCCCATGAAGGGTCAGCTAGCCGCTGACACAGTTAGATGCCCGTCCTAGTTACCCCTTTGCAAATATTTCAATAAAATGTGGCCCAATTTTCAATCCAAGCTTGTTGTCTGCGTCTTCTTTGACCCATCTCCGCTCACAATGGAATTGGAGGTTGGCCCTGCTGGCAGGCAGGTACCATTGTATACTGCCCTTGGTGATTAAAAAAAAAGAATATTGTGCATGGATGAGTGAGGAAATGGTGGGAGTTCTACACATTTACTTCACATCTATTTGGGTTCCATATTTGAGGAGGATAAGTCTTTCAATGGCTATTAGTCATGATTAGGGATGGCGGAGAATTTCTCCCCGAAACTTCGGGGGGCCGAGCGCCAACGTGTTCAGCCCCCCGAACAAGTTTCGGGGAGAAATTCTCTGCACCCCCCCGCACCCCGCACCCCCCCGGGACGGGACTTACCTTTGCCGAATGTCCCTCCCGGCGGCGGGTCCGGCTGGCGGTTCGGCGGGTGTTCGTCCAGGGCAGGAGCGGCAGCCGGTCTTTCAACCGGCTGCCGCCGCCGCCATTCCAATAAAAGAAAAAAAAACAAAAACGCCCCCGTGATAGGCTACGTGACGATTAACATGGCCTATCACGGCTAGATCTGCAAAGTCAGCCGTGATAGGCTACGTAAATCGACACGTAGCCTATCACGGGTGACTTTAAAAAAAAAAGCGCGTAAGGGTAATGGCAGCCCCCATAGGGAGCCGCCATTCGCGTTCCTTATTTGGTCGCTGTAGTCTACGTAAAGATTTACGTAGACTACAGCGACCAAATAAGGAACACGAATGGCGGCTCCCTATGGGGGCCGCCATTAGCGTAGGCGCTTTTTTTTTTTAAAGTCACCCGTGATAGGCTACGTGATGATTAACGTAGCCTATCATGGCTGACTTTGCAGATCTAGCCGTGATAGGCTACGTTAATCGTCACGTAGCCTATCACGGGGGCGTTTTTTTTTTTTAAACTTTGGAGTCCGTGGCCGGGCAAGGCGGGAAGCGTCCTCCCCGGCCTGAATTTCGGCCGGGCGAGGCGGGAAGCCTCCCCCCTGGCCTGAATTTCGGCCGGGCGAGGCGGGAAGCCTCCTCCCCGGCCTGAATTTCGGCCGGGCGAGGCGGGAAGCCTCCCCCCCCAGCCTGAACTTTGCGGGGGGAGCAGCAAAGCGCCTCCCCCCCACCGCAAACAAGCTTCGACGACAGGTAAGTGACTTTCGTCCACCCCTAGTCATGATGGCTATATGCAGACTCCAGGTTCATGGGAATATAGGAAGCTACTAGGAAGCTGCTTTACAGTGGGTACAGACCCATAGTCCATCTAGCCCAGTACTGTCTACACTGACTGGCAGCTGCTCTCCAGGTTTCAGGCAGGATTTTTTTCCTCCAGCCCTACCAGGAGAGGCTGGGGTTTGACCCTGGGACCTTCTGCATACAACACAGGTGCTCTACCTCTGAAGTATAGCCCCTTCAGTGGCAGTATGCTATTGAATGCCAGTATGGTGTCCAACCAATCTTGAAGAAGAAAAATCCCTACAATCAGAAAAGGCCTGGATAATAGACATATGAGCAAATGCTGTACACAAGCATTAACTAGTTAATTGAATAAGGACGCAATCCTATCAAGATAGGTGGCTGCCTCTGAACTCGGAAGTGACCACCTATCCTAAGCAGGGCAGGAGAAGCATGGAGCATGTCTTTTTGGGTAGGCAGGTGATTGTGGCTGTCTAGCCGCAGGAGCATGAAGCGGGGAAGGAGGCTGCTGTATGACACATTGGATGTGTTGTACATGCAGCTACGCCCTCCCCACCCCAGCACACCCCCAGCCATGCCACTTTTTGGCTGCTCCGTGCTTGTCTTGCGAGCACAGAGGATGGGGCTGTTCCATGCTGCCTCCAAGGCAACGCAGAAATGGGGGAGATCAGTTTTCCAGGAACCTATCCTATGTAGCGGCCATAGGATTGCTCTCTAAAGCATTGAATGGCACTGAATAAAGCCATATTATTCATGAAACCTTGAGGAAGCTTTCTACTGTAGCTTTCAAAAGAGTTGTATCCAGTAATGTCATTCCACCGATGGAAGCAGTTCCATCACCTGAACTGGAAGTAGGTGATTCAACCTCATCTCTGCAGCCCCACCCTCCTTCTCAAAATCTGCTCTGAAAACCTTCCAGAGTAGATTTTTGGGTGGCACAAAGGGCTGCAGGGGAAGGAGAGAGGGATAAAGTCCAACACCCAGGAGCAGCTTTTTGGAAGGAATGAGATGCTTAAGTGAGGGGGTGGGTGCCAACAACAACAGGCCTTCAAACTGCATGAGCAGAAGTACTTCCACTAAGTAAGGATGGATGGATCTATCAACCTCAGTCTTGCCAAGATTGTCATTTTGTTGAGGTTTTAAAAATGTTATTATTATATTTATATCCTGCCTTTTTTCCTCCTGCAAGGACCCAAAATTGGTTGACATGCTCCCCCTCCTCTCCATTTTATCCTCACAACAACCCTGTGATGTAGGTTATGCTGAGAGTGAGTGACTGGCCCAAAGTCACTTAGTGAGCTTCCTGGCTGATTGGGGATTAGAACTGGGATGTCCCAAGTCCCAGTCCAACACTCTAACGACTACACTACATTCAGTTCAACACCCTGCTCAGTGCAGGAATCTGAGTCAAAGCATCCCTGACAAGTGGCTGTCCAGCTTCACCTTAAATGCCTCCAGTGTGGGGGATAGGGATATGCCAACTCACCCCTGTCCGGGTTCTCCAGATGCCTGCTCCACCTCTGTCCCCACTCACCGGTCCCTGGAGTGCACTTGAGCCCCTCCCATGCTCAGCGAGCAGCCTGCACTCACCCCAGCAGCCTTGTTGAGCTCTGTGGTCACCATTTTTTTTAAAAATAAAATGGTTACCACAAAAATGCACATGTTTTTGTATTCACGAAAATGCAAATTTTTGCGAATGTGCATATTCTCATGTGTGAAATGTGCATTTCTGCGAAGGCACACAGTGTGCATGCGAAAATGTGCATTTTCCAGAAAATTCACAGAATGCCCATTTTTCGCATATGTGCATATGCTCATTCGCAAAATGCGCATTTTTGTGTATGAGCAAATTTGTGCATTTTTGCAATCGCTATTTTATTTCTCAAAAATGGCAATCAAGAATCTCAGTGAGTCTGCTGGGGTCAGTACAGACCATTCACTGAGTGTGGGCAGGAAGCGAGCAGAGGCAGGGGATCAGCGAGTGGGGCTCAGGGGTGCAGGCAGGAGCGGGTCCTCTGGATTTAGGGATGTATGAAAATTCTGCCAAAGATCTCGGGGAGGCCGAATGCCAGCACATTTGGCCCCCCGAAATCGGTGGTGGAATGGCCTGCCACCCCCTGCCCCTCCGGGACGAGACTTACCTTGGGCGGATCTTCCTGGCGGCGGCGGCGGCGGCTCCGGCGGCGGCTCCGGAGTCGGTGCAGTGGCGGCGGCCACTCTTCCGACCGGCTGCCACCGCCGCCATTTCCAGTTTAAAAAAAAAAAGTGATAGGCTACGTAAAGATTTACGTAGCCTATCATGGCTAGGTTTTTTAAAAAAACCCATGATAGGCTACGTAAATGTTTACGTAGCCTATCACGGCTGACTTAAAAAATAAACAAACAAATGCGCATACGCAAATGGTGGCGGCCATGGCCGCCGCCATTTGCGCTCCTTATTTTGGCATGTCTTAGTCTACGTAAACATTTATGTAGACTAAGACAGCCAAAATAAGGGGAACGCAAATAGCGTACGCTACGCTATTTGTGTTCCCCTTACTTTCGCCGTCTTAGTCTACGTAAATCTTGATGTAGACCAAGACGTGCCAAAATAAGGAACGCATATGGCGGTGTCCATGGCAGCCGCCATTTGCGTACGCGCGTTTTTTTTTTAAGTCAGCCATGATAGGCTACGTAAACATTTAGGTAGCCTATCACGGCTGACTGCAGGGATGCAAATGGCGGCGGCTACATTTGTGTTCCTGCTAGCCAGCGGCCGGATGTCTGGCTGCTGGCAGAGCCGGCCGGCAGCTCCGCACAATCCCTGCGGAGCACAGCCAGCCGGCCAGGATTCCCCCCCCCGGCGCCTCCCCCCCAACCATAAACATAATCCGCGAAGGGTAAGTGCCTTTCGTACATTCCTAGCTGGATTTCTGGACTGAATCAGGCACTCATGCCACCTGTAGTGGGAGAGCCCCCCACCTCCCCAGGTGATTGGTTCCATTGTCGTATTGCTCTAACAGTCAGGAAGTTTTTCCTGATATTCAGCCGGAATCTGGCTTCCTGTCACTTGAGCCCATTGTTCCGTGTGCTGCATTCTGGGATGATCGAGAAGAGATCCTGGCCTTCCTCTCTGTGACAACCTTTCAAGTACTTGAAGAGCTCTATCATCTCTCCCCTCAGTCTTCTCTTCTCAAAAGTGTGCATGTTGTCGCATCCATTTCTTTCTTTCTTTTGTGGAACACATTACAAGTTCAAATTGCATTCGGGTCCACATTCAGGTCCAGGAGGTGCAAACTGGGTAAATGCATTTTTAAAAAACCCTCAACAGAGCTAATTTCTTACACATCCCTATCACTAAGGCAAAGCCAGCCTTAAACACAATCCAGACTGTGTTTTATGTAACCTAAGGACTGGTTCATGTTAATTAACATTGGGAAGTTGCAGGGCTCTCATTGCACTTGGATGTTATATGGACTGCTGTAGCTCTGCAGGATATCTTGAAATGCATCATCAAGGGATCAGACATCCACCAGGACCCTGGATTTTTCTGAAGTGTATAGCTCTCAGGTGGCCCTGTTCCTCCTTCTGCATGTAACCTAAATGCATAGAGATGGCTGAAGCTCTGTCATAGATCATTACTAGGCACCAGTATTCCTGTCTGTGGATATGATGACACTATAGCTGGTATTTCCTAAGTATTTGTAGGAGCCAGGTCTCCAACACTCCGGATTCACCTCCGAGAACGCTGTGCTCTGAGCTCAGGATGGATGAATCTGTCCATTTTGCTTCTTCCCATGTTTAAATTGTTTAAATCTCAAGTTCTTTCCATCCTGTTGAGAAAGAAACGTATAACTTTTGGTGAGTTCTTATGAGACAACAAACCGAACAGAATTCTCCCCATCTGCACCGGCCAAATTCCTAGCATGGAGAGGACCATGACGTGTCTGCCTGCCACATAGCTGTTAAAGATGAGGAGCCTGTCTGAACACATTGGTTGCAACCCAAACTCAGCATCACACACATGGATCAATAGACAGGGATTCAAAGCCAGACTTTTAAGAGCTTAGCAGTCACAGCCTTTTGCCTGGACGGATGAATCTGTTAGTTTTGGTTTCTCCCAGCCATGATTGTTGTTCGTTTCTTTCTGTAATCTCAAGTCCTTTCCAACCCATTTCTGAAGAAATTTACAGATTCTGAAACACGAACCAAACAAAATTCTCACCGATGCCTCATATGAGCTGTTCAAATTCTCAGTGCACATAAAGGAGGACTTACAGGAATACCTCTCCAGGTGATCTTAAAGAATGGGACAGTTTAGACGAGAAGAGACTTCCTACCAGATACATCAGTATTCCAATATCACAGGCAAACCAATGATGTCACTGTTCAGTTTATAGAAGTAGGGAGATATAAGCCAACAGCTTCATTTGATCAATCCAGTTCCTGAGTGTTCTGGGTTGTTGTTTTTTCAACTTCAAGCCTCCTTTTTTTTACCCTGGGATTATGATTTATTTAGTGGGAATCCAAGTGGGTGGCAGATGTGAGGAGGTGAGTTCCCTCGGGCTGCAGATTGAGGTAAATAGTATGTCATAACCCATTCATCAATTGATAATGCAAGCCGAACAGAAATATTTGCAAGAGGAAAGGAATTGGCAAACATTTTGCCAAGGGAATTATGGCATGGATCATAAGTGAATCAGGTGGGATTTTACCTCTGCAAAGAAAACACCAATTTATGTGTCTATGAGGACAGTTTATATGAATGGATGGTGGTGTTATAGATCACAGAGGAAGTGGCCTAGGGGATTTTGAGGAGGACCACCCACCCAAATGCTGTGGGCCAGGAACAAGTCCTTGAATGCAAACTTTTAGGTGAATTGCCTGCAGCTTATACCACAGTGGGAAGAGGCATCAACTATTTGGCCATGTTTCTTGATCAACAGGGCTAACGTCAGTCATTTCCCAGAGTTCTCAGTCTGGATAATTTTTATATCCTTCCATTATATTCCTTTACATGAAGATAAAGAGAGTGAAGTGAGATTAAATATTGTGTATTAATTTATTTATTACATTTCTATACTGCCCAACAGCTGAAGCTCTTTGGGTGGTTTACAACAGTTAAAACCATAAAATACAACATGACAAAATACAATATATACATATAAAAGTTTAAAACTGCAGTATGCAATAAAATAATAACCAAATAAAACAATGCAAAGTTTTAAAACAGAGTAACAGATTTAAAACAACAGAAACTGAAAGACTAAAATGCCTGGGAAAATATGAAGGTCTTGACCTGGTGCTGAAAAGAGCTCAAGGTAGGTGTCAGGAGAGCCTCTCTGGGGAGCTTATCTACAACCGGGGTGCTACAACAGAAAAGGTCCTTTTCTTAGTAGCCACTCACATCACTTACTTTGATGGGCCCTCCTGGAGAAGGATCTTAGGGTCTGGGCAGATATATATTTGATGAAAACCCACAGTAATGTTGCAGTTCTTGGAAATGTGGTGATGTTTGTGTTAATTTCTGAAGGTGAGATTCTGTGTCAATAAAAGACAAAGAATTGCATCCTGGGTGTCCATTTACATGTCCTTAGAGAGCAATCCTATGGCCCGCTAGACACTGTCTAGCAGGCCTTAGGATATGGTCTATTCTGGGAACCGACCTCGGAGAACTGACCTCCCCCCTCGTCCGCACTGCCTCCAAGGTAGCACGGAGAAGCCCTGTCCTCCGTGCTCGGAAGATGAGCACAGCGTAACTGAAAAGGGGCAGGGCTGGGGGCATTCTGGGGCGGGAAGAGCAGAGCTGCACGTATGACACATCCTATGTGTCATATGGCAGCTTCCTCTCCTGCCCCCCCCATGGCTAGACAGCCAAAAACATCTGTCTAGCAAAGAAGAGCAAGGCAGGAGCGGAACAGAGGGAATGATCCCCCATGCCTCTCCTGCCTTGCTTTGGATAGGCAGTCACCTCCGAGGTCATAGGCTGCTGCTTATCTACTTAGGATTGCCCCCTTAGTCTATTGCCATGGGTGGTTAAGTGTAAGTAAATGTGAACAGGATTGTAGCCAAGAGCTGTTATATTCAAGGGAGCTTTAGGCACACATGCTAGGAAATGGCCTTTTACTAAATAACACTATTGGTCCATCTGGTCTACCCCAGGGATGGGGACCTTCCAGCCCATGGGCATTCCCATCAAACCCACCATCTTCTCCCCTAGGCCCCAGGTTCTCAGTGGGGCTTACTTCTGAGTAAACATGCACGGGGATGTACTCTTAAAGGACACACTTTGAAATGAATTCAAAAGTTTCACAATAAAAAAAATCAAATCAGTTGAGTCTAGTTTTGATGGGAAAAGAAGTAAAGGGATTGATAGTACACTTGGTAGTTTAAAGGGGAAAAAGTAAAGAATTGGAAGTTGTAAGGATCAGCTAATGAGTGGTTTACAGACTTTACAAGCAGTCAATGAAGAGCAAACTAAAAATGTAAGATGAAGTTAGTAATCTACAGACTAAAATGGTGATGGTTGAAGTTAATGTGAGAGCTAATCAAATGAATATTGACAGAACGCAGGAGCATTTAGAACAAATGGATAATAGAAGCAGAAGGAATTGAATGAAGAGTAGAGAAATGAAGAAAAAAAAGGAGAAGAGGAAAAAATAGATGACTTGACTGCATCAATAGTAGGGGTAGATTCGGATAATATAATTATTGATTCAGCTTATCATATAAATTCCAAAGTGGCACAAAGAAAACAGACAGGGATATTTTAGTGACATTTCAAGATGTCACTAAAATAGCTCAAGATAAATATTTTAGAGAGCTATTCAGGATCAGAATGTCATAAAACAAAACAATGGCAGAATAGTCCATTTACTTCAGCAGACTAGTCACCTATTACTTTGAGGAAGAGGAAAGAACTGGAGTTCAGATAGGTGAGTATGTGGAAATGTATGAGAGAAATCTGTTAGGCTTAAGGATACTGAATGCAAGAAGCTGCATTCCTAGGTCATGCATTGCTCTTCGTCTCCCTCTTCCTCTGTTTCTTTTGACACAGTTAATTTTATCCAATAGGGAGTGGAGAGTTCACAGGCTAATGATGTATTTAGGGATGTGCGAACCCGCCCCAGCCTGGGTTTTCCAGGCACCCACTGAAGTGCCACCCCCACTTGCCCACCCTGGACCTGCGCTCGAGCCCCCATGAGCTTGGCAAGTCATCTGCACTCATCCTGGGCCAGCCTGGCGAGCGCCTGCCATTTTACGGGAATTTTTAATAACGGAAAAAAGGGAGCTTAAAATGCGCATCTTGAAATATGTGCAGTTTGGGGCTGGGAAAGCTTAATATGCTCAATATTAGAGGCATGATGCCTGTAACATTGCACATTCCTGGCCCCAAACTGCACATATTTTGAGAGGTGCATTTTAAGCTCCCTTTTTTTAGTTAAAAAAGGTGGCAAAATGGTAGGTGCTTGCTGGACAGGCTCTGGGTGAGTCCGGGATGGGGAGAACAGGGGCAAGCGAGGGCAGGGGCTTGGGGGGTGTGGTCCAGGGGTTGCAGGCAGGGGTGGGGGCGATGGACTCCTGGACCCAGTCAGGCATCTGTGACATCCCTAGATGTATTATCCAGCCTATGAACACTAGTCCTCAGGAACAGATCTCCAGCTTTTCCTGAGAGCACACCACCACAAATGAATTGCCAGATGGCAGCAGGCTAAGGTTTCTAGCAGTACTGTGTAGGACAGGGGTGTTGAACCTCTTTCAGCCTGAGGGCTGAAATCAACTTTGGAAAAGCCCTCAAGGGGCCACATTCCAGTGGCGTGGGGGGCTGAAGGCACAGGGGGTAGGGCCAAAATACCCAAAATACCACCATATTTTAGCTTCAGGGAAGGGTCCAATGGCCCCTAGACAGCCTCTGAGGGGGCATAGGATACTTTGGATTCCTGGATCCAAGGTTGGAGACAGTGCTGTGACTTAGGAGCTGGGAATCCGGGCTCCCACCGCCCTCCCCTTTCCCCTTCAGCCAGCATGGCAGATTTTCATATGATTTTCATAAATTTTGAATGATTTTTTCATAAGATTTTATTTTTATAATATTTTTATATGATTTTCATATGATTTTTTCATATGATTTTCATATGCACTTTTTCATATGCACTTTTTCATATGCACTGGTTTATAGAACTGCAGTCCCCACCCACCCCATGATTTTCATATGCATTTTTATTTGGTCAGCTCACTGCTTCTACCCACTGAGTGACTATTGTATTGTTATAAACAATGACATGGCTCTAGATATGTCAGACTTCCCCAATTTGGTGCCCTCTAGATGTGTGGGATCCCCACACAGCATGGCCATTAGCTGTAATCCAACATATCTGGAGCGGGGCAGGTTGGGAGAGGCTGATGAATGCATACCAAAGGCCCTAATTTTTGCTTCAACAACAACAGCAACTGATGCTGATGTGTATGTATGTACATATACAGTATATATATATATATATATATATATAGAGAGAGAGAGAGAGAGAGAGAGAGGAAGGCCTGGCGTGCTATGGTCCATGGGGTAGGGTTGGCGGAGAATTTCTCCCCGAAACTTTGGGGGGCCGAGCGCCAACGTGTTTGGCCCCCCGAACAAGTTTCGGGGAGAAATCCTCCGCAACCCCCACCCCCCGCACCCACCCCGGGACGGGACTTACCTTTGCCGAATGTCCCTCCCGGCGGACGGTCCGGCCGGCGGTTCGGTGGGTGTTCGAGCGGGGCGGGAGCGGCAGCCGGTCTTTCGACCGGCTGCCGCCGCTGCCATTCCAATAAAAGTAAAAAAAAAACCGTCCCCTGATAGGCTACGTGACGATTCACGTAGCCTATCACGGCTAGATTTGCAAAGTCAGCCGTGATAGGCTATGTCAATCGTCACGTAGCCTATCACGGGTGACTTAAAAAAAAAAAAGTGTGTAAGGATAATGGCGGCCCCCATAGGGAGCCACAATTCACATTCCTTATTTGGTCGCTGTAGTCTACGTAAACATTTACGTAGACTACAGCGACTAAATAAGGAACGCAAATGGCGGCTCCCTATGGGGGCCGCCATTCGCGTACGCGCTTTTTTTTTTTTTAAAGTCACCCGTGATAGGCTACGTGACGATTGACGTAGCCTATCACGGCTGACTTTGCAGATCTAGCCGTGATAGGCTACGTCAATCGTCACGTAGCCTATCAGGGGGCGTGTTTTTTTTTAAAAAAAACTTTCGCGTTCGCGGCCGGGCAAGGCGGGAAGCCTCCTCCCCGGCCTGAATTTCGGCCGGGCGAGGCGGGAAGCCTCCTCCCCGGCCTGAATTTTGGCCGGGCCGAGGCGGGAAGCCTCCCCCCCCGGCCTGAACTTCGCGGGGGGACCAGCGAAGTGCCTCCCCCCCACCGCGAGCGTCCTTCGAGGACAGGTAAGTGACTTTCGTCCACCCCTACCATGGGGTCATGAAGAGTCGGACACAACTGAACGACTGAACAACAACAAATATATATATATATATATATATATATATAGAGAGAGAGAGAGAGAGAGAGAGAGACTAGACAGAGAGACAGACAGAAACAGAGAGACTTGCTGTTGTTGACATTGTTATATTGAAGTATAATCATCACAATACAAGTGCTTAAAATATTCTCCCTTATTTGCAATTTAACCTTTCACGTAGTGAAAAAGGCTGGTCTTTGAATCTTGCTGAATTTGGCTATTCCCTTAAGCATGCAATCCTATGCAAGCTTAGGTAGAAAGATGTCCTACAGTGCTGGCTGGAGAATATTGGAAGTTGGGCGTTTTTCTGTCTAAACATGCATAGGATTGCACACTAAAGGCACAATCCTATGCATGTCTAGACTGAAAAAAAGGCCTACAACTCCCAGCATGCCCCAGCCAGTATGGCTGGCTGGGGCATGCTGGGAATTGTAGGCCTTTTTTCGGTCTAAACATGCCAAGCCCAGCACGTCGCATGATGTGTTCTGCATACAGGTTGAATAGGTAGGGTGAGAGTATGCAACTCTGCCGTACTCCTTTCCCAATCTTAAACCAGTCTGTTGTTCCATGGTCTGTTCTTACCATTGCTACTTGGTCGTTATACAGATTCCTCAGGAGGCAGACAAGATGACTTGGTATCCCCATACCACCAAGAACTTGCTACAATTTGTCATGATCCACACAGTCAAAGGCTTTAGAGTAGTCAGTAAAACAGAAATAGATGTTTTTTTCTGAAACTCCCTGGCTTTCTCCATTGTCCAGCAGATATTGGCAATTTGGTCTCTAGTTCATCTGCCTTTTCTAAACCCAGCTTGTCCATATGGCAATTCTCGTTCCATGAATTGCTGGAGTCTACCTTGCAAGATCTTGAGCATTACCTTACTGGCATGTGAAATAAGTGCCACTGAGCATTCTTTGGTGCTTCCCTTTTGGTTAGTCTGAGCATTCTTTGGTGCTTCCCTTTTTTGGTATGGGGATATAAGTTGATTTTTTCCAATCTGTTGGCCATTCTTGTGTTTTCCAAATTTGCTGGCATATGGCATGCATCACCTTGACAGCATCATCTTGCAAGATTTTAAACAGTTCAGCAGGGATACCGTCGTCTAGGGATGTACGAAACACTTACCTGGTTTTGTCCAGGGACAACCGCGGTTGGGGGGAGGTGCTCCGTCCCTCCCCCTGAAATCCTCAACGGGGGGGAGGCAATCCATTCCTCCCCCCTGGAATCCTGCCTGGCCAGCTCCACTCCACGGCCAGGCTGTGGAGCCACCGGCCGGGCCAACCCACAGCAGGGCCTCCAGCCGCTGCCAGGCTGCTGCGGAAGCAAATGGCGTACTGAGTAGGGGACGCCATTTGCGTCCCTATGGTAGCCCGTGATAGGCTATGTAAATACTTACGTAGCCTATCACGGCAAGCAAAACAACAACAACAGCGTACGCAAGTGGCAGCAGCTACAGTGGCCGCGATTTGCTATTACGGCGAAAAAAACAGCGGATGCAAATGGCGTAGTGGGCGCCATTTGCATTCCTTTCTTTTCCTCGCCGTTTTAGCCTACGTAAATATTTACGTAGGCTATTACGGCGAAAAAAAAGGAACGCAAATAGTGCCCACTACGCCATTCGCATTCCCCTTTTTTCCCCTCCGTAATAGCTTATGTAAATATTTACGTAGGCTAAAACAGTGAAAAAAAGGGAACGCAAATGACGGTCGCTGTAGCCACCATCATTTGCGTACGCTGTTTTGTTTTTTGGCCTGCCGTGATAGGCTATGTAAATACTTACATAGCCTATCATGGCCTCTGCAGGGACGCAAATGGCGTCCCTGCGTTAGCCGTGATAGGCTACATAATTATTTACGTAGCCTATCACAGCTATGATGAGGAAGCAAATGGCGGCTGCAGATGCGGCCGCCATTTGCAAGTCAGCGCGGACGGCACCAGGTAAGTGCTCCGTTTCGCATGACTTTTGTGGGGGGGAGCTTTGTTCCGCCATGGATTTCGGGGGGCCGAGTGCACTGGCATTTGGCCTCACCGAGATCTGTGGCAGAATTCTCTGACATCCCTACTGTCGTCTCCTGCTGCCTTGTTATTAGCAATGCTTGTTAAGGCCCATTCAACCTCACTCTTCAGGATGTCTGGCTGTAACTCACTGACCACACCATCAAATCTATCCCCGATATTATTATCCTTCCTACACAGATCTTCTGTATATTCTTGCCACCTTTTCTTGATCTCTCCTGCTTCTGTTAGGTCCTTGCCATCTTTGTTTTTGATCACACCCATTTTTTGCCTGGAATTTACCTCCAGTGTTTCTGATTTTCTGGAAGAGGTCTCTTGTCCTTCCTATTCTATTAGCTTCTTCTACTTCCACGCATTGCTTCTTTAAAAATAATTCCTTATCTCTTCTGGCTAACCTCTGGAATTTTGCATGTAATTGGGCATATCTCCCCCTTTCACTGTTGCCTTTTGCTAGGGATGTACGAAAATTACTTACCTGTTCGTGGATTATGCTGGTGGGGGGGGAGGCGCTCCATCCCTCCTCCCGGAATCCTGGACGGGGGGGGCGCTCCGTCCCTCCCCCCGGAATCCTCCTTGGCCGGCTGTGCTCCGTGGCGGCTCCGCAGAGTTTGCGTTCCTTATTTTTGACGTCTTAATCTACGTAAATATTTATGTAGACTAAGATGGCGAAAATAAGGGGAACGCAAATAGCGTAGTGGACGCTATTTGCTTTCCCCTTATTTTCGCTGTCTTAGTCTACGTAATTATTTACGTAGACTAAGACGGCCCAAAATAAGGAATGCAAATGGTGGTGGCCGTAAAATTTTTTACCCAGTTGTTTTAGGCTACATAATTTTTTATGTAGCCTAAAACGTCTGGGTTAAAAAAAAAAAGGCGTACGCAAATGGCGGTGCCCATAGCCGCCACCATTTGCGTACGCCTTTTTTTTTTATCCAGACGTTTTAGGCTACGTAAAAACATACGTAGCCTATAATGTGGGTGTAAAAAAAAACACAAAAACCCGCAAATGGCGGCGGCGGCAGCTGGTCGGAAGATCCACCACGGCCACAGCCGCCCGGAAGATCCACCCCAGGTAAGTCTCATCCCAGGGGGATCCGTGGGGGGGGCGGGGGGGCTGGCCGTTCCGCCACAGATTTCGGGTGGTCGATTGCACTGGCATTCAGCCTCCCCGAGATCCATGGCAGAATTCTCTGCCATCCCTACCTTTTCCTTTCCTTCTTTCTTGGGCTGCTTGCAGTGTCTCAGCAGGCAGCCATCTTGCCTTCTTGGTTTTCTTTTTCTTTGGGACATTTTTTGTTGCCGCCTCCTGAACAATGTTGCGAACTTCTGTCCATAGTTCTTCCGGGACGCTATCTACTAAATCTAGTCCCTTAAATCTATTCTTCACCTCCACTGTATATTCATGAGGAATATTAGTGAGCTCATATCTAACTGATCTGTGGATCTCCCCTATTCTCTTTAGTCTGATTCTAAATTGTGCAATAAGTAAGTTCGTGATCTGAACTACAGTCAGCTCGAGGTCTTGTTTCTACCAACTGCATAGATGTCCGCCACCTTTGGCTACAAAGGATGTAGTAAATTTGAATTCAGTGTCGACCATCTGGTGAAGTTCATGTATAAAGTTGTCTTTTAGGTTGTTGGAAGAGAGTGTTTGTTATGCACAGTGAGTTGTCTTGACAAAATTCTAGGGATGTCAGAGAATTCCGCCACGGATCTCGGTGAGGCCGAATGCCAGTGCATTCGGCCCCCCAAACTCCATGGTGGAACGGCCTGCCCCCCTGCCCCCCCGCAGATCCCCCCCGGGACGAGACTTACCTAGGGCGGATCTTCCGGGTGGCGGCAGCTCTGGCAGTGGCCAGTCTTCCAACCAGCTGCCGCCGCCGCCATTTCCAGGCTTGTGGGCGAAAAAAAAAGACGTGATAGGCTACGTAAAGATTTACGTAGCCTATCATGGCTAGGTTTTTTAAAAAAAGACAAAAAAGATGTGATAGGCTACGTAAATCTTTACGTAGACTATCATGGTTGGGGGTGGGTTTAAAAAAAAAACGCGTACGCAAATGGCGGTGGCTATGGCCGCTGCCATTTGCATTCCTTCTTTTTGGCCGTCTTAATCTACTTAAATATTTATGTAGACTATGACGGCGAAAATCAAGGGGAACGTAAATAGCGTAGCGGGCGCTATTTGTGTCCCTTTTTCATTCACCGTTTTAGCCTATGTAAATATTTACATCGGCTAAAATGGGGAATCAAAAGGGGATGCAAATGGCGCCCGCTACGCTATTTGCATTCCCCTTGATTTTCACCGTCATAGTCTACGTAAATATTTACATAGATTAAGACGGTAAAAAGAAGGAACGCAAATGGCGGCGGCCATAGCCGCCGCCATTTGTGTACGCTTTGTTGTTGTTGTTTTTTACCCAGAGCCCTCCGCGGCCGGAAATCCGGCTGCAGACAGCTCTGGCCTGGCCGGACGGGCCTGGCTGGCTGCTCCGCAGAGCTGCCATGGAGCACAGCCGGCCGTTTGAGGATTCCGGGGGGGGGAGGAATGGAGCGCCTCCCCCCCGGCCAGGATTCCGGGGGGAGGGACAGAACGCCTCCCCCCCCACCATCAACATAATCCACGAAAGGTACGTCACTTTCATGCATCCCTACAAAATTCTATCAGCCTATGTCCCACTTCATTTTATTCTCCCAGACCATGCTTGCCTGTAATTCCAGGCGTCGTTTGACTACGCACCTTAGCATTCCAGTCTCCTGTAATGAAAATAAGATCTCTTTTTGGTGTATTATCCAGTAGGTGCTGCAGATCCTCATAGAACTGATCTTCTTCTGATTCTTCAGCATCTGTGATTGGGGTATATATTTGGATCACTGTGATGTTAAATGGCTTACCCTGAATTCAAACTGAGATCATTCTATCATTTTTTGGGTTGTATCCAAGCACTGCTTTAGTCACTTTATTATGAAGGCTTCTAAATTTCTTCTGTGGTCTTCTTCTCCACAGTAGTAGATATGGCAGTCATCTGATGCGAAGTGGCCCATTCCAGTCCATTTCAGTTCACTGACACCCAAAATGTCTATATTTAATCTTGACATCTCCCCAATAACCACATCCAATTTGCCCTGGCTCATAGATCTTACATTCCAGGTTCCTATGGTGTGTTGATCTTTAGAACATCGGATTCGTCGTTCACCACCAGCACCGTCAGCCGCTAGCCATCCTTTCGGCTTTGAGCTAGCTGCGTCATCACATCTGGGGCTAGTTGAACTTATCTAGCGATGTACGAAAGTCACTTACCTTTCTGCGGATTACGTTGATGGGGGGGAGGTGTTCTGTCCCTCCCCCTGGAATCCTCAATGGGGGGGAGGCGATCCGTTCCTCCCCCCAGAATCTTCCATGGCCGGCTGTGCTCTGGAGCAGCTCTGCGGAGCAGCTGGCCAGGCCCAGGCCAGAGCCGTCTGCAGCTGGATTTCCAGCCATGGAGGGCCCTGGGTAAAAAAACAAAAACAAACAAATCACATATGCAAATGGCGGCGGCTATGGCCGCCACCATTTGCATTCCTTATTTTTGCCCGTCTTAGTCTATGTAAATATTTACGTAGACTATGATGGTGAAAATAAAGGGGAACGCAAATAGCATAGCCTAATGTACGTAGGCTAAAACGGTGAATCAAAAAGAGACGCAAATAGCATCCGCTACGCTATTTGCATTCCCCTTTATTTTCACTGTCATAGCCTACGTAAATATTTACATAGACTAAGACGGCCAAAAGTAAGGAACGCAAATGGTGGTGGCTGTAGCCGCCATTTGCGTACGCATTTTTTTGTTTTTTTACCCAGCCATGATAGGCTACGTAAATCTTTACGTAGCCTATCATGTCTTGTAAAAACAAAAACAAAAAATGAAAAGACTGCAAATGGCGGTGGCGGCAGCCGGTCAGAAGACCAGCCACCGCCGCCGCTGCCGCTGCTGGAGCCACCTCAGCCCGAAGATCTGCCCCAGGTAAGTCTCGTCCCGGGGGGGATCGGCGGGGGGGTGGCAGGCCGTTCTGCCACAGAGTTCGGGGGGCCGAATGCACTGGCATTTGGCCTCACCGAGATCCGTGGCGGAATTCTCTGACATCCCTAAACTTATCCTCTGTTCCTCCCCAGTAGCATTTTGACCATTTTCTGACCTGGGAGTCCCATCTTCCGATGGTACACCAACATATCTCTGGTTGTACTAATCCATTTAGTTTTCACGGCAAGAATACGGGGGTGGGTTGCCGTTACCTTCCCCAGGGAACGTATTTAGTCTGACCTCTCTGCCATGACCTTCCCGTCTTGGGTGTCCCTTCACGGTTTAGCTCATGGCATCATTGAGGTGCTCAAGCTCCAGCACCACGACAAGGTAACGATCTCCTTTGCTGAAGCTAACACAGCTACCCCTTTGTAAATTAATTTAATGTAATGTGATTCAGCAGTTCTCTCTGTAATATGCCAAGTAAAACAGATCATGCCACACATGTTGCCAGGAGAAATACTTTTGCTTTTCATAAGGCACTAAGAAGTGGCATTATATAAGGTGTGCTGACATGGGAGGAGTCATCAGTTTTCTTTATTTCAAAGAGCTTACAACCTAATGCTCTGATCCGGAGTTATACCATCCTTGCCCACTTTGGCTGAGAGACAAGGGGCGCTCATTTTGAAATAGGGAGGGAAGATGGACTTAAGAAGGATGAGAAGGAAGTTTGGGCAGCAACTGCATGAAGAAGGAAGTTTCAAAGAAGGATGAAAGAAGGAGAAAAGGGTGGTTGATGAATGGGAAAGGAAATGTGCTTGCATGTTTTGTGTGTGGGGTGGGGTGGGGGTGGGCTCTTTCCACTCTTTACTGATGTGGATATTAGTCTAATGGAAGGAATTTGAGGAAGACTAAATATAAGCAGGTTTGTTCTCTTATTAAGCTCTGCCTTGCTTGTTAAGTTTGCTTTGAATAAACTAAAGTGACAGCTTTTGTTTTCAAAGCAAATTTGCCGACAGCGGCAAAGATTGTAAGGATCACCTGTATTTCCTCTCATTCCCCCTCCTCCTCCCTACTCTCCTCCCATTCCCCTGGAAATTTATTTCTGTGAGTCTTTTAACATTCAGATCCTATCGTTGGTAACAAATGATGTGAAGTCTTAGGTACAGTACTTGCAGTCTGTGTTTGTTAAAATGAAGGAAGAGGCCCTTCCAACACTTTGGGATTTTTATGAATGATTTACATCTGGTGCTAAAGTTCATAAATGAAACGTGGGGGAACCAGATGCTTCATTTCTTGACTGCATCGTGTCTGCACATACTGATGGTGAATTGAAAACAGAGATGTCTCATAAATCAACCAAATCTATTTTTGTACTCTCAATTTCCATTCCGAAGATCCATATAACTCCCAAACAAATGTAGTAAAATTGGTTCCTTGAGAAACCCTTTATGTTTAGTAACAGTGTGGACATGTTAATAAAAGAGCGGGGGATAGAGATCATGGGGCGGGGGTGGGGAATTTGAGCACAAGCAAAAAAGAAAAAGAAAAAGTGCGAACCGATTCCATGGAATGAAAGAAAATTGCTCAGAATGAATGACTGCTCCAAGAGATCAATGCAGAAGGTGTGACATTTAGCAAAACAGATGGTGGGACTCTGTTGAAACATTAGGTAACTCCTACCATTTGTACAAAAAGGCTGCAGTGGGTGAGGACATTTGTAGCACTGCTGCCATGGATATTGTGCAGGCGCAAGGAGGCAGCATACCACTGTCAACATCAGAGTCTGTTCCCATGTTTGTCTTTTTTGACTTGGAGCATCTTGCTTTTTTCCTGTCGGTGGAGGCTGATGGCTCCGATTTCAGTGGGGCTGTGAGTCCATTCCGGGTTTTAGTCAGAACCAGCCAGAACTCTAAAGGAGCTACCCAACGTGCTAAACCCTATCCCCGAAATGGGTTCTGCACCTTGGACAGCGTCTTTAGAGTTCTTGCTGGTTCTGACTAAAACCCAGAGTGGATTCACAGCCCCGCCTAAATCGGAGCCACCAGTGGTCTCTGTGGACCTGTTTGTTTATTTATAGCATTTTAACCTCCGCCTTCAACTCCCAGAGCAGCTTAAAGAGATCAGTGATAAGTCAGTCCCTTCCCTCAGTTTAAAAGATACAATGCAAGATGAAAAGGGACTGGAAGGGAGGAGGAAACAAAGAAGAAGCAAACTTAGGCACTAGCTCTTAATTACAAATTGTTTTGTGAACCGCCCAGAGAGCTTTGGCTATTGGGAAGTATAGAAATGCAATAAATAAAATAAATACAACATGCTTATAATGAGAAGCTGAAACAGTTCAAGGACCCAAAGGTTGCTGGTAGCTCAGCAAAGGTGACGTCATGGGCACTGCTTCCCTTAGGCTGTAGGTGTGGGGTGATTAGCACTTCAGACACAGGGTTTAACCACAATAGTTTACTGGCAAATTAAAGCAAGAGAATTACAACTAAAGGTAATTTACATAATAGAGCTGAGTGATACAAAAGGCATTAAAAGAAAATAAAAGTTGCAAAATGCAAGTTCCTTTACCCAAACTATGCTTATACTTCTCCAGGCTCCCTCTTACTGCTCTGCTCTCTCTGACTCTCTCTCTCTGCTTCAAACCTGAAGAAATGAAACTTAACTGGGGAAATGAAACTGAAACTTGACTGGGGAAATGAAACTACTTCTCTCAGGGATACCCCCCCAACAAAAAACTCCAGGCCTCCAGGCCTGACCTTGTTTCCCCTTTGCCTCTGTAGGCCTCAAACCTTCACACACATCAATTGTATTTACACAGTTAACTTGGTCCTAGGGATGTACGAAAGGTCCCGCAGCTTGCTTCGTGGTGGTGGGGAGGCGCTTCGGTTCTCCCCCCGAAGTTCAGGCTGGGGGGGGAGGCGCCCCACCTTGCCTGGCCAAAATTCAGGCCGGGGGGGAGGCGCCCCGCCTCGCCCGGCCAAAATTCAGGCCGGGGGGGAGGCACCCAGCCACGCCCAGCCGAAATTCAGGCCGGGGAGAAGCGCCCCGTCTCCCCGGCCGCGAAATAAAAAAGTGGAAAAAAAAACACACCCGTGATAGGCTACGTAATGATTTACGTAGCCTATCACAGCTAGATTTCCAAAGTCAGCCATGATAGGCTATGTAAATTGTTATGTAGCCTATCATGGGTGACTCTGAAAAAAAAAAAAAGCGTGTACGCTAGGGATGGTGGAGAATTTCTCCACGAATCTCTGGGAGGCCAAATGCCAACGCATTCGGCCCCCCAAAATTGGTGGTGAAATTCTCCACCGGCCCCCCGCCCCCCCAGGATGGGACTTACCTCGTGCGAATGTCCCTCTCGGCAGCAGGTCCCGGCGGCGTTTCGGCAGCGTTTTGGTGGGGGCGGCGGCGGCGGCCGGTCTTCTGACCTGCTGCCGCCGCCGCCATTGCAAAATAAAGAAGGAAAGTAAAAAACAAACAAACACACCCATGATAGGCTACGTGACGATTTACGTAGCCTATCACGGCTAGATTTCCAAAGTCAGCCATAATAGGCTACGTAAATCATCACGTAGCCTATCACGGGTGACTTTGAAAAAAAAAAGCGCATACGCAAATGGCGGCGCCCATAGGGCGCCGCCATTTGCGTTCCTTAGTTTGGCACGTCTAGTCTACATAAAGATTTACGTAGACTACGGCAAAAATAAGGGCAATGCAAATAGCGTTCCCTTATTTTCTCCGTAGTCTACGTAAATCTTTACGTAGACTAGATGTGCCAAACTAAGTAACGCAAATGGCGGCGCCCCATGGGCGCCGCCATTTGCGTATGCGCTTTTTTTTTGTTTTGTTTTTAGTTTGGCACGTCTAGTCTACATAAAGATTTACGTAGACTATGGCGAAAATAAGGGCAACGCAAATAGCATTGCCCTTATTTTCGCCGTAGTGTACGTAAATCTTTACGTAGACTACCCAGGCCCAAATAAGGAATGCAAATAAGGAATGCAAATGGCAGCGCCCATGGGCGCTGCCATTTGCGTACGCACCTCTTTTTTTCCCCCCAAAGTCACCCGTGATAGGCTATGTGATGGTTTACATAGCCAATCATGGCTGACTTTGGAAATCTAGCCGTGAGAGGCTACGTAAATCATTACGTAGCCTATCACGGGTATGTGTGTGTGTTTTTTACTTTACTTTTTTTTCGTGGCCGGGTAGACGGGGAGCTCCTCCCCGGTCTGAATTTCGGCGTCGAGGGATGGGGTGCCTCCCCCCTGGCCTGAATTTCGGCCGGGCGAGGCGGGGCACCTCCCCCCCTCGCCTGAACTTCAGGGGGAGAACCAAAGTGCCTCCCCCCCACCGCAAAGCAAGCTGCGGGACCAGGTAAGTCCCTTTCATCCATCCCTAGCGTACGTAAATGGCGGCACCCATGGGCACCGCCATTTGCGTTCCTTATTTGTTCCCGGTAGTCTACGTAAAGATTTACGTAGACTACGGCGAAAATAAGGGCAACGCCGTAGTCTACGTAAATCTTTACATAAACTACCGGGCCCAAATAAGGAATGCAATTGGCGGTGCCCATGGGCGCCACCATTTACGTACGCACTTTTTTTTTTTCAAAGTCACCCGTGATAGGCTACGTAACGATTTACGTAGCCTATCACGGCTGACTTTGGAAACCTAGCCGTGATAGGCTACGTAAATCGTTACGTAGCCTATCATGTTTTGTTTTGTTTTTTTACTTTATTTTGTAATGGCAGCCGCAGCAGCCGGTCGGAAGACCGGCTGCCGCCCCCACCCCTGCTGAACCGCTGCCGAACTCCCGCCGGTACCCGCCGCCAAGAGGGACATTCGAGGGAGGAAAGTCTCATCCCGGGGGGTGGCGGGGGGGTGGTGGAGAATTTCACCAACAATTTCGGGGGGCCGAATGCGTTGGCATTCGGCCTCCCCGAGATTCGTGGAGAAATTCTCCGCCATCCCTACTTGGTCCTAAATTACCTCTGTGGCAGATCTGCTCATTTTCAGGCCAACGAAGTCAAACACAGCCCATTGGTCATGTATGGTCTGCCAGCTTCTTGAGAGCCATCCTATACTTACAAGCTTAGTACATTTCAAAAAGTGCATACAAAAATGTGTATATTAGATGAAATGCACATTAAAAAATGTACATATTTTTCGTGGGGACTTTTAAAGCCAAAATTCTCAATTGGCAGGGAAATGGGCAGGATTGAACATAACTGGAAATCCAATGAGCCAATCCAAAGTGAATTTGACAAAATCATCCATCTCTGGTACTACTTCAACTCATTCCCTGCTTTACTAGTTTTCTACTTGCAGGGGTTTGTTTATGTAGGTGAGGATGGAAAAATATTACCCCCCCCCACACACACACACCCTCCAAGTCACTAGCAGTTCTGAAATGGTGTGGTCCATTTTATCACCTCATTTTGACACTCGTAGGAATGGTGGAGAAATTCGTTTGGTTTGTATTTTAATGTGAACTTACCTAATTTTGCACTTTCAAATGAATATGCAACCCAAAACTCACTTACCCTTCAAAATTCACATTGCTCTGAATGTTGCAGTGGAGCTTTTCAAGAAAAGAAAAGCATGCAAAAATATGTATATTAGGGGGAAGTGTACACAAAATGCATATATTTTTAAAAATAAATAACATCAATATGCATTATATTTGGAAAATTGCTTGGAAATATGGGCTACTGCCCTGAAAATGGGAGCTTGAAAGGCAGCCAAGAAATATTTTAAATATATAAATAAATGTGCATTTTAAATAAATAAGTGTGTACATTCAGCAAAATTGTGTACAAAAATGTATGTATTAGAGAAATGCACACAAAAATGCATATTTTTTTGTTTTTAAAAAATGTCAATGTTTGGGACGAACCAAACTTAAGATTGGAAAAATTCTCAAAGGTTGGGATGAACCAAATGTAAGACTCGAAAAATGAGAAATGGAGTACACCGAAATCAACAGATTTATCCAACCCTAGATGGATGTCACAACTGCTCTGTTTCTACCCACCCATCTAGAAGTCAGTTCAGGGCTCCCATGGCCCTAGATTTCCTTTCCCCCCTCAGAGGGTGGGACATTTTCTTGCATCAAAGTAACCAGCTGCTCCACAATTTGAAAAACTTCTGCAGAAATACTATAAGGGTGTTTGAAGGATTATTGTCCTCTCCTTGGGTGGTGGTAAACTTTGGACTGAATGAACTTAGGTCCCCACCCTCTTTAGATGGTAATGTGTATTACTTCACTTACTTCAAAACGTGGTCAGCCAGCCCTGCTGTGTTTGACTTGATGATCTTTTGGTGGTGGTGGTGAGGGGGGATCTTTAGATGGTAATGGGCATTACAACCCTCCTGCTCATTTTGTTAAGTAGGGCGCTGGACCTCTTGCCCCAAAGTCTTTCCCTGGTGGCACCACTGTTCTTGAGCTGAATATGCCTTGAGCTGTCCTTGAGCTACATATGCCCCAGTTTCCTCTCCATGTTCACAGGAACTTCCTCAAAGTGACACCACCATTCTCTTTTCTCCCTTGGTTACCATTCTGTTCAAAATATGTCCTTTCCTAATGCAACTCTCTATATGTCATAAAACACAAAGGGAAGCGCTTTTCATGCCAAATATCAGAAAAGTGCTTTCTTTTTCTCAACTGCCCAAGTAACCGAAATGATGTATTCATTTGAAATTCCATTCATGTAGGCCCTAATAAAAGCTATTATAAAATACAATTGTGTGGAGACAAAAAGAGAGATAATATCGCTATAGCTCAATATAAAATTTAAGTAATTAAGACATGAAAACTATTACACAATTTACTTTGAATGTGGCATGAATAATAAAACGTTTAACCATTCCTTTCCTGATTTTCATGCTTTAAAAAAATGTTTGAAAATGCTTTGCTAGAGATCTGTTCTCCGCAGTCATTCTCAAAATGAACAGTGGATGGAAATCTAGGTGGGTTTGGGGAAAGAAGTCCATGTATGTTTTCTTGGGAAAGAGCATGATTGGTTGGTTTATTTTAGGGATGTCAGAGAACTTTGGCATGAATCTCGGGGAGGCCGAATGCCAGTGCATTCAGCCCCCCGAAATCAGTGGCGAAACGGTCTCCCCCCCCGCCCCCCCTGGGACGGGACTTACCTTGTGCGAACGTCCCTGGCAGCGGCGGCTCTGGCGGCGGTTCGGCAGCGGCAGCTGCGGCAGCCGGTCTTCCGACTGGCTGCTGCCGCTGCCATTTCCAAGTTAAAAAAAAAGAAGTGATAGGCATAGGCTACGTAAACATTTACGTAGCCTATCACGGCTAGATTTTAAAAAAATACTGTGATAGGCTATGTAAATGTTTACGTAGCCTATCACGGCTGAGTTAAAAAAACAAAACAAAACCCACGCGTACGCAAATGGTGGCACCCATGGGCGCTGCCATTTGCATTCCTTATTTTGGCACGTGTAGTCTACGTAAACATTTACATAGACTACGGCGAAAATAAGGGGAACGCAAATAGCGTAGCATCTACGCTATGGGCGCCGCCATTTGCATACGCACGGTGTTTGTTTTTTTTTTAAACTCAGCTGTGATAGGCTACGTAAACATTTACGTAGCCTATCACGGCTGACTGCAGGGACGCAAACGGCGGTGGCGGCTATGGCCGCCACCATTTGCAGTCCTGGCAGGACAAGATTCGCAGTGGGAGGGATGGGGCGCCTGCCCCCCGGCCAGAATTTCAGGGGGGAGGGATGGGGCGCCTCCTCCCCACCACGAATCAACTTTCGTAAAAGGTAAGGGACTTTCGTACATCCCTAGTTTATTTATGAAATACATTAGTTGTCCTTCTGCTAAAAGGAAACCAAGATGATACATATGTCATCATAAACTGAAAGCGAAATCAACAATAAAATGGTAACTCCAAAAAATAAAACAAATTAGCTTAAACGTACCTGGATTTATTCTATTTTTTTTAAAAAAACCCATCTCCACCATTTTATTATTTACTAAAGAACAGGCCCAGATTCTCATGGGTTGGAAGAGCTGTTGGTTAGATTCAGTGGAGTCTTCAATCTAGTGATGGTGTGGGTGCCTGATTCAGTCCAGGAATCCGGTGGAACCACCCCTGTCTGCACCCCTGAGCCCCGCTTGCTGAGCCACTGCCCCTGCTCACCCCTGCCCACACTTGGCGAATGGCCTGCTCTCATCCTAATGGCCTTGTCGAGCTTTGTAGTCACCATTTTTTGAGAAATAAAATGGCGATTGCAAAAATATGCATTTTTGGGAATGTGCATATTCGCATAGGCGAAAATGTGTGTATTTGCATATGCACAAAATGTGCATTTTTGCAAAATGTGCAACTACAGGCACAAATGGCCATTTACGGCTGCAATTAGGTAAAAAACAGCACTTTATGGCCACTACGCCATTTGCGGCTGTATTCCTCACAGAGGAACAGTAATGGCAGCTGCCATTACAGTATCACCAGCGCAACGGAGCTGGAGTGTGGCTCGGCGAAATCCTCCAGTTGCAGAACCGCTCTGGAGGATTTCAAGGGGAAGGAACGGATTGACTCCCCCCCCAGCGGAAAAGACCACGGAACAGATGGTGAGTAATCCGTGCATCCCTACTGCTTGGCAAGCATGGGAGGGGCTTGAGGGTGGTCTGGGGACTGGCAAGCGGGGGCAGGGGTTGGGTGGGCTTCTGGAGAACCCGGACAGGGGTGGGTTCACACGTCCCTATTTCAAGCAAAGTGACACAGTTGTCAGAGCTGAACACACTGTGCCCACCCCATCTAAGTGAAGCCATGCCTGCTGACACCCAAAGGCATGGGCAGAGCCGTCCCTAGGATAAATAGTGGGTCTGCCTGTGTGCACTGCAAATGGCCTCTTGAAATTCTCCACCTTATTTGTGAGCAGAGAAAATTGAGAGACAATGTCACCAAATTTCTCCAGGGGGAGGAGAAATTCTCAACAATTTCTCACAGGTGGGACTCACCATTGGCAGGGGTCATAGCACAGCTTCCTTCTTTTTTCATGAGGGTTTTTGGTTTTTTGTGTTGAACAGCATCAACTGTGTTGGCAGGCTGGCCCCCATTGTGCGTCCCCCACAGTGCAGGTCTGTGTGGGGGATGTTGTGTGTAGTTCCAGAGATGAGGTGGAGTTAGTGCTCTGCCAAATTCTGTGCTCCAATTTCTTGAAAGTTTTCTTCCCCCATGAACAGGGCTTCCATTCTGCCTCATTCTATAATTTCTATAATTTATTTTTTCTATAATTTATTTTTATAATTTATTTTTTGTGGTGTTTTTGAGCTTCACAGCCAGCTTTGAGCTTTGTGGTGTTTTTGAGCTTCACAGCCAGCCTGCCAGGCTGCCTGCAGTTCCTGATCTGAAATGCCCTGTGGAAGGAATTACCTCATGTCCCCTTAAACTGGGCTTTAATTGAAGTGTAGGGAGCTGAGGAGGCTACAGGCAGCCAGGGAGATGATTGTACAGTGAAAAACAGGACACTTGTGCTCACTCCTCAGCCACCTCTTAAGTAAGGTAAGCCCAAGAAACCCAACCCCAACCCATGTGAATTTCTCCCAAAGTTATTCACCACCGAATTTGTTGTTGAAAGCAATTTCTATTCTATCAAATTGAATGAGAACCGTTAAAGAAATGTGGGTGAAATTTTTGGCACAGCACTAGTTTTAGTATTCCCTTGTGCTGCCTCCATCATTATATCCTTTACCCCTGCCCAGGGAGAGGCTTTATTCCATCTTGCCTCTGCTGCCTAGAGATAACCAGAAGAGGTGTTCCCATGGGAATGCGGGTGCCCCTTCTGGGCTCAGGAGTTGGGACCCTAGTGAGAAGATGGTGTCTTTCTGTAGTCTGGGGCAGGGGGTTGTTTAAAGTGCCTTCTCTTATCTCCTGTGATGCGTTTGATATGGGCAAGTCACCTTATTGTTACATCTTTTAACATGAATTGTTTAATGAACTATGCAGTGTGAGTACACCTTTGATATTATTCGTAGTGGATATTGTTAACTGACCTATTGATATGTCTGAAACTTTTTGGTATGTTTTAAAGGTCTGTCTGGGGGATGTTGTGTGTAGTTCCAGAGATGAGGTGGAGTTAGTGCTCTGCCAAATTCTGTCCTCCAATTTCCTGAAAATTGTCTTCCCCCATGAACAGGGCTTCCATTGTTCTGCCTCATTCTTAGGGTGTTCTATAATTTATTTTTGTGGTGTTTTCGAGCTTGCCTAATCACAGCCAGCCTCCCAGGCTGCCTGCAGTTCCTGATCTGAAAGAGCCCTGTGGAAGGAATTACCTCATGTCCCCTTAAACTGGGCTTTAATTGAAGTGTAGGAAGCCGAGGAAGCTACAGGCAGCCAGGGAGATAATTGTACAATGAAAACAGGACACTTGTGCTCACTCCTCAGCCACCTCCTAGATATGGTAAGCCCAAGAAACCCAAACCCAACTCAGGAAAATTTCTCCAAAATTTCTTCACCATTGAATTTATTTTCAAAAACAATTTCTCTTCTACCAAATTAAGTGAGAATGGTCGGAAAACATATGGAAGAAATTTTCAACACAACACTGATAAATAGCGACCTGGGTGAGGAGTACTTCGGGTGCCCCCACCGCACATAGTCAGTTTTGCAGGGCAACCCAGAGGATTTATGGGGCCTGGTGATATCCATTAAGAATGACATTTGGGATAGGGGCATTGTACACACTCTCTCACACACAGCCTTTTGTGGAAACCAGTTATTTTTTTTTTTCTTTATATAATTAATTAATTTTTATACCGCCCAATAGCGTAAGCTCTTTGGGAAGTTCACACAATTTAAACCACAAAAATACAACAGAAAATACAATATAAAATATACTAGATTAAAGCTATGATAAACTGCAGGACTACTAATCTATTGTTTCAAATTTTGTATGAAATATTATATTAAAATTTGTTATATATTTGCACTACTCTGACTGTTGGCTTTAGACAGGGGTTCTTCCCCAGCCCAACCTTGACATGCCAGGAATTGAACCTGGGAACATTTGCATGAAAATCAGATGCTCTGTCACCAAGCTTGTCCATGAAATAGAAAGAGCAGCATGAAAGATGTTGTAAGACAAGGGTGGGCAATGACCAGGGGGGCTGGGCCCCATATTGCCTCCACGGAACCCACAGGAGGCTGCACCTCACTGCTGCCACTGCCAAAAATGCCACTGACCACTGAAATTGCTACTGAACCTGTGTTGGTGACAGTGGTTAAAAACCAAAAACCAAGTAATGATTTTGCAAGCCAATTGGGGATGTCCATTGCCAGGAAAGCTGGCCATTGTAGGGCTCGCCAGACTTCCATGGTACACCTGACTTAGCTTGTATTTGCGAGCCCAAGCTACGGGTTTTCCCCAAATTCCAGGGATTTTTTTCCGGTGTTTTCTCTCTCTCTCATAATTTGCAGAAATTCTGGCCAAAAATTAAGTAATTTGCACAAATTGCAGCTGTAATTTGTGCAAATTCAAAAATCTGCTAGCTGGCCCAATTTGCTGCAGACCAAGTTGGGCCAGCTAGTGGAAGATGAACTGAAGTCCAGGGGGGCAACCTGATGAAAGCTTCTGAGCTCCACCCCTCCCCCCAACTGGAATCCTCTGACATCCCTAAAGGCAATAAGGCATTCAGAGAAGAAAATCACACTTCTGGTAGGCTCCCTGCATGACTTGTTTCCTTGCAAAATTACTGTTTTTTAGCCATGGAGATAAATTTGGGGGAGGGATCTGGGCCCTGCCCATTGACGGAATTGGATTTTTAAAAATTTCCTAATTTGTGCAAATTTGTATGTGCAAAAAATACGCAATTTTTCCCCAAATGCACATTCTCACACTTTGGCCTATGAGGGAAATCCACATTTTTTGGCCATTAAAAAAAAATGCATATTTTTCTACAACAAAATTTGTGCAAAATTTGGGAAAGTTAGAAAAATGGACCACAAGTCTGCAGAATCTGCCCAACAGGGGAAAAGCTGGTACACTGCAGAATCCATAGGTTGGATTCATAAATATTCAAACCCATTTGGTTCCATCGCAGATTCCTCCAACATCCCTACCAGTGGGCCACATGTGGCTCACAAGTGGGCCATGTGTTTTCCACCGCTGCTATAAGAGGAGCATCCAAGAGGCAGAGGATGTAAAAAAAGAATGGAGGCCTCAACAAGGCTGTTAGTCATGCTATCTGAACAGAATTCCCATGTTCACAGTCGGTATTCTTCTGAACAATGGGAGAAGACTGTTATTTTTATACCCTGCTTGCATGCTTTCCAGAAGCATCCCATTTGCTACTGTTGGAACTGGATTCCAAAATGCCTTGTGTCAGGCCCAGCTCCCTTGAAATACCAGCAACCAAACATGTCTTAAAGCAACAACAAACTCCTTTATTATAGCAGGTAGGGATGGCGGAGAATTTCTCCATGAATCTCGGGGAGGCCAAATGCCAACGCATTCGGCCCCCCAAAATTGGCGGTGAAATTCTCCGCCCCCATGCCCCCCCCAGGATGGGACTTACCTCCCTCAAATGTCCCTCTCGGCGGTGTGTCCCGGCGGCGTTTTGGTGGCATTTCGGCGGGGGCGGGGGTGGCGGCCAGTCTTCTGACTGGCTGCCACCGCCGCCATTACAAAGTGAATGTAAAACACACACACACACACGTGATAGGCTACGTAGCGATTTACATAGCCTATCACGGCTAGATTTCCAAAGTCAGCCGTGATAGGCTACATAAATCGTTACGTAGCCTATCACGGGTGACTTTGAAAAAAAAATAGCGCGTACACAAATGGGTGCCGCCATTTGTGTTCCTTATTTGGGCCCGGGTAGTCTACGTAAAGATTTACGTAGACTATGGCGAAAATAAGGGCAATGCAAATAGCATTGCCCTTATTTTCGCCGTAGTGTACGTAAATCTTTACGTAGACTACCCAGGCCCAAATAAGGAATGCAAATGGCGGCGCCCATGGGCGCCGCCATTTGCGTACGCACCTCTTTTTTTCCCCCCAAAGTCACCCGTGATAGGCTACGTAACGATTTACGTAGCCTATCATGGCTGACTTTGGAAATCTAGCCGTGATAGGCTACGTAAATCGTTATGTAGCCTATCACATGTGTGCTTTGTTTTTTTTTACATTCACTTTTTTATTTCGCAGCCGGGGAGACGGGGCGCTTCTCCCCGGCCTGAATTTCGGCCGGGTGAGGCGGGGCGCCTTCCCCCCCAGCCTGAATTTCGGGGGGAGAACCGAAGCCCCTCCCCCCACCATGAAGCAAGCTGCGGGACCAGTTAAGTGACTTTCGTACATCCCTAATTAGCAGGACACGCACACAGGCACCCCACAAGAGTCCATGGATCAGAGTTCTTAGTGAGCCCAACTCTAAACAAACTCAGATAATCCAACCAGAAACTAGAAACAGGGTCTTAGTGTCTAGCGGTACATTCCAAGACAGGGTCACAAAGGCATGGGACTCAAGGCATGCATTAGTTCAGGGTTCAGGAGAAGTCCAAGTGAAGGAGTGTCTGGTGCTAATGCCGCTGTATCCACAAACCTCCTTTGCCTCTGCACCTGCTTTTATGTAGGGGTAGGGTGACTAGAGTTCTTCACTTGTCAGTGTACAAGAACCTACAACCTACAGGAAATCTTAGCTTGGAGTTGAGAATTCCATCTAAGTTGGAGCAAGGCCCTCCTCCCAAGTGTTGGATTAGGAGCTGGGAGATCCAGGTTCTAGTCCCCACTTGGCCATGGAAGCTCACTGGGTGACTTTGGGCCAGTCACAGACTCTCAGCCCAACCCACCTCACAGGGTTGTTGTTGTGAGGATAAAATGGAGAGGAGGAGGATAATGTAAGCCCCTTTGGGTTCCTTGCAAGGGAAAAAAGGTGGGGTATAAATGCAATAAATAAATAAATAAATAAGTAGGACTTTTGCCTGAGGGCTTGTAACACTGTGCTGCTGAGCTCTGGGTGGGGCTCAGGAAGCTCTGGCTAAATAAGTCTTCAGTTTCAAGCCTAGCCAGTGCTGGAAGAACAGTGTTCTGTCAGCTCCAGTGCTCTGAATCTTGTTTTCCTGACCTTGCCTTGTGATTGAACCTCTGTACTACTGTCCCTTGGACTCCTGCTTCACTCTTCTTCTTTTGGACTGTATATTGTATCTGATTACTTACCTGTCCTTTGCCTGTATGTTGACAACTCTTGCCTTAGCCTGATCCCATATTGGGCTGAAACCTTTGTGCTTGACCATTTGCCTGCTTTCTTGCCTTGGCTTCTGGATTGCCCTGCAATTTGCCCTAACAAGAAGTCCAATCAGCCATAGCAGGATAAGGAGGAAGCTTTGTATGGTGCTCTGTGCACATGTTTGGGATTCATGTTCCACCCCATCCACTTTCTGGGGATGAACAATAATACTATGCACCACTAACGTGTAACTTGGAGTCATGATCAGTAATCCTGTCTCATATACTGATTCATGCACTACACAATTTATATCCATGCAGTGTGTTATGACTCAGCAGAACCTGCTGTATGATTGAACACCTTTCCTCCTTTTCAAATGGTGCCTTGTTTTGTCTCATCTGCTAAGAAACAGCAGTTCCTTTTGTTTCATTTTGGCAATTTGGGTGCCTTCGATGGGATCACTTTATCCCCAGGCAAATTCAGCTGTTGTTTAGTGCTTCAGTAGGTGGCACTCTTTCCTTTGCATCAGGACTAAACTGATGCCCTCGGGACAAAATAGGCACATTTAGAAGCCTTGAAGGAGGCTACACCATGGCTGGAGGGTCATCTGTTGGGGTACTACAATATGCTAGGCTTGCCTTTTTGACTGAAGTGGACTTCCTTCTCTCTAAACCCTTCATGGGTTTTGGTTAGGGTGGCAGGGGATCTTCCTGCTATGGCTTCCATCTGCCATATGGTATCCCTTTTGCCTAGGGATGGCATGGGAGTCTGAGGAGGGGGTGGAGTCCAATGGACTCCCCCATCCAGCCTCCCGGACCCCACATGCTGAGCCATGGGATGCTGATGGACCTGGCTGCTGAGTGCCCCAGAGCTTGGCGAGCAGCTGGGAGTGCCACTGAGGACCCATCCTGCCTCCTCTGGCTCTCAAGAAAGTCCTTGACAACTGGCATGGGCAGGAAGGCAGCACCCCAGCGTTCTAGCCCTGTCCTCCTTGGGAGGAGGACAGGGCTAGAGTGCTTGGGGAGGTGGGTGCTGCACTGAAGATTCCGGCAGTCAAGCCCTTGTGCGCATAAAGGGCTTGACTGCTGAATCTTTGGCATGGAGAGAAGGAGTGGGTTGAGCAGGGAGGCTTTCCAAATGGGTCTGGGCCATGCAAGCAGAGGGGGCAGCTCTTTGAGCTCCCCCACGCCCCAGACAGAGATGGGTCCATCCATCCCTACCTTTGACTATGAAAACCATATAGGATGGTGTGACTCCTTAGCTGCTCACCAGACTAACCTTATGTGTATGGATAGGCAGGACAGTGCATTTTACATACATTCCTTCCCAATGAGAACCTACAAACTGACCTCCTGGATCATACTAAGGTCCCCCTTGCCCAGTATCTTGTTTCCAGCAGCAGCCAGCCAGATGTCTCTAAGCTAGGGCTCCAGCATCTAGCATTCTATAGTGATGTCATAGAATGGGACCTTGTGATGTCCTGAGGCTGCCAAGACACCCCCTCCACACACACGCACACACACATGCACAAACAACTGAGACCACTATGCAGGGTCCAGGGATGCGGCCATGTACTGGCTTCCAATTAGGCAGAATAAAGCAAAAGATTCAGGCAGCAGAGAGGGAGGAGCAGTGAATTGCGCTGCCCCACCCTGCCCCACCAGGAGGGCCCACCTCCTCCTCCTCCTCCTCCTCCTCCAGTGGGTGCTCTTGAGAGCCCCATCAGCCACTTTCCTACTGTGGCATTGGTAACAGTGAGAGAGCAGCTGGTGGAGCTCTCTGGAGCAGTCGCCCTCCCTCCCAGCATGCCCCCCGCTCGCCCAAAGTCTCACGAGACCTGACTGAAGTCCTGCGATAGGTTGACTGGAGTCTTGTGAGAAGCTGGCCCAGTCTCGCAAGACTTCGGGTGAGCTCTCGTGGGCTCCCTGGAGCCAGGAAGGAAGGCGGTGGCAGCAGGATGTGGCTTCTTGCTTTGGGCGGCAAAGCAGGTTGGGCCTGGCCTGGATGAGGCCCTGAGGCTAAGCGGCAGAACCAAGCGTCTGAAGATCTAGGAGGAAAAACAAAACATGCTGGGGGGCAGGGGAGATGGCTTCTCCCCAAAGGATTTCCCCACTCATCTTTCCATTGGAACAATAACTTTTTTTCTCATTCAGAACAATAAACGCATTTTTAAAGTAGTGTTTTAAAAAACTACTGCTACAAAACTCGTAGAGACAATATTCACCTTTCAAACTAGCTGACAACCCTGAGATTTTATTTTCTTTCCCCCCCCAGTGGTACTTTGACAATAGATCCCAAATAGATCCCCCCAGGTCAAAGCCAGATTCTGGCAATCCTACTCTGGGCACTCACAAGCAGTGTTTGAAGGTGATGGTGTTCTCCCATTGTTTGTACATGGTATTTAGTTGTATACTCTATTGCAGGGAGTATACACCTTTTTGGATGGTGGGCACAACTGGGAATTAGAGCAATTGCTGTGGGCACCACCACAAAATGGCTCCCATGGAGGATGCGGCTAGTCACATAAGGGCTGTTGTGGGGGCCAGGCTATTCAAGAGGTGTGTTGGGTGGTGGTGGGGAAAGAAATAGCAAGGCTAGAGGCTGGGAGGGAGGGGGAAATGGAAAGAGTTTCTTCTTGGCCTGGCCAGTCTTCTTCTGTCCACATAGACCTTTCCTCTTTGCTGTCTCTCCCTCTCTCCACTCCCAGCCTATAGCCTCACTATTTGTTAGGGATGTACGAAAGTCACTTACCTTTTGACAAAATGTGATTCGAGGTGGGGGGGAGGCGCCCCATCCCTCCCCCTGAAATTCTGGCCAGGGGGGAGGCGCCCTGTCCCTCCCCCCCAAATTCTGGATGGGGGGGAGGCGCCCCGTCCCTCCCATTGCGAATCCTGGCCGGCCGGGTCTGCAAATGGCGGCGGCTGTAGCCGCCGCCGTTTGCGTCCCTGCAGTCAGCCATGATAGGCTACGTAGCCTATCACGGTTGAGTAAAAAAACACAAACAAACCACACATACACAAATTTGCGTTCCTTATTTTGGCACGTCTAGTCTATGTAAACATTTACGTAGACTACAGCGAAAATAAGGGGAACGCAAATAGTGTAGATGCTACGCTATTTGCGTTCCCCTTATTTTCGCCGTAGTCTACGTAAATGTTTACATAGACTAGACGTGCCAAAATAAGGAACGCAAATGGTGGTGCCCATGGGCTGTCGCCATTTGCGTACGCACTTTTTTTTTTTTCAAAGTCACCCGTGATAGGCTACATGACGATTAACGTAGCCTATCACGGCTGACTTTGGAAATCTAGCTGTGATAGGCTACGTTAATCGTTACGTAGCCTATCATGTTTTTTTTTCCACTTTTTGTTTCGCGGCTGGGGAGAGGGGGCGCTTCTCCCCGGCCTGAATTTCGGCCGGGCGAGGCAGGGTGCCTCCCCCCCCGGCCTGAATTTCGGCCGGGAGAGGCGGGACGCCTCCCCCCCTCGCCTGAACTTCGGGGGGAGAAGCAAAGCGCCTCCTCCCCACTGTGAAAAAAGCTGCGGGACAAGGTAAGTCCCTTTCGTACATCCCTACGTAGACTACAGCGAAAATAAGGGGAATGCAAATAGCGTAGACGCTACGCTATTTGCATTCCCCTTATTTTCGCCGTAGTCTACGTAAATGTTTACGGAGACTACACGTGCCAAAATAAGGAATGCAAATGGCGGCGCCCATGGGCGCCGCCACTTGCGTACGCGTGGTGTTTTTTTTTTTTTTTACTCAGCCATGATAGGCTACGTAAACATTTATGTAGCCTATCATGGTATTTTTTAAAAATCTAGCCGTGATAGGCTACGTAAATCTTTACGTAGCCTATCACGTTTTTTTTTTCTTACTGGAAATGGCGGCGGCAGCCGGTTGGAAGACTGGCCGCCGCCGCCGCTGCCGCCGCACTGCCGCCGAACCTCCTCCAGAGCTGCTGCCGCCAGGGAGCATAGGTAGCCGCTATTTGCGTTGCCCTTATTTTCGTCGTAGTCTACGTAAATCTTTACGTAGACTACAGCGACCAAATAAGGAACGCGAATGGCGGCTCCCTATGGGGCCCGCCATTAGCATACGCGCGTCTTTTCTTTTTTTTTAAAGTCACCCGTGATAGGCTATGTGACGATTGACGTAGCCTATCATGGCTGACTTTGCAAATCTAGCCATGATAGGCTACGTTAATCGTCATGTAGCCTATCAGGGGGCGTTTTTTTTTTTTTAAACCTTCGCGTTCGCGGCCGGGCGAGGCGGGAAGCCTCCTCCCCGGCCTGAATTTCGGCCGGGGCGAGGCGGGAAGCCTCCCCCCCCAGCCTGAACTTCGCGGGGGGAGCAGCGAAGCGCCTCCCCCCCACCGCGAACAAGCTTCGGCGAAAGGTAAGGGACTTTCGTCCACCCCTACTTGGTACCCTTTCTTAGGGTACAATCCTATTCAGATAGGTGGCTGACTCCGAACTCGGAGGTGACCGCCTATCCAATGCAGGGCAGGAGAAGCATGGAGGGGATTGTTCCCTCCGTGCTTCTCCCGCCCTGCATTTTTGGCTACACAGCTGATTGCGGCTGTCTAGCTGCGGGAGGGCAGAGAAAGGGAGGAGGCTGCTGTACGACACATTGCATGTGTCTTACAGGCATTTCCACCCTCCCCACCCCAGAATGCCCCCAGGAATGCCCCTTTTCGGCCGCTCCGTGCTCCTCTTGCGAACATGGAGCACAGGGCTCTTCTGCACTGCCTCCGAGGCAGTGTGATAGTGGGGGGAGGTCAGTTCCCAGAAAACCAGATATCCTATGGCTGCCTAGCCACTGTCTAATGGCCATACGATTGCTCCCTTAATGTTTTTCCTTGAACTGAATGTTGAAGATGGACCTCCAACTAATCAACTGGATTTTTGCCATAGTAGATTCTAATCTGGCACAGGAACAGACCAATGAACAATAGATTCAATATTGTAATTGTATTATTTACAGGTGTATTGACGGTGTATGTGCTTGACTGTATTTGACATACTGTTATAATTATTTGTTAGTTTTGGGGGGATCGGGAGGGAGGGATTGATGTACTTGTTACTGTTGGAAAATGTAAATAAAATAATAATTTAAAAACCTTATGTTTGTAGAACGAACGACAGGCCCTTTGTGTATAACAACTACATGAGGCCTGCCGGCATTCAGCCACACCGACTGCTCCAGAACACACCTCTGACAGCCCTTTGTGCAAAAATGGCATCATGTTATTCAGCAGCATTTCTCTGTCTCTGTCTGGAGTAGAGGAGCAGATTGTTTAAAAGCCTTTATCTTGAAAAGAAATAATAATAATAAAATCCTTCAAAGGTATTTATGAGGAATTAATCACTGCTGTTTTAGAGTGTCACATGTTCCCCATTTTGCCAAGAGTGCTTTGCTTCACTGCCTTGTGGTCTTTCTTTCTTTCTTTCTTTCTTTCTTTCTTTCTTTCTTTCTCAGGCCTATGCTGCTGACAGAATGACACTCTAATAGGAAGAGACATCATTTGGAACAGTTATTAATATATAAAAGGGAACCAAGTCAGCAAAGGGTTAGTCATATAAATGGCCAGGTTCAACAAGACACAATTAAGGCTGCATTATCACACTCCCTGGAGCATATATGTCAATATATAAAGTGGAGCGGGGAGCGGGAGGGAGGTCAGTTTAGACCTGAAAGCGTCTTCCTTAGTTTAACCATTGAAAAGATCAATGGTTAAACTAATGTCTCCTTCAATGTCTCTTTAAAGACTAAACCACATTTCCATATAGTTTATATGTTAGGTTTAACCGCCCCCCCTTCTGCTCCTGAGCTGCCTTGCTGACACAGGTGGAAGAGGTACCACATGGGACAGCACATGCTTTGTGTGCATACAACATCAGGTTCCAAGTTCACTCCCTGGCTTAATACATATGCATTGCAGGTGATCAGAATGACCTCTGCCTGCAACTCTGGAGAACAGCTGCCCATCACAGTAGACCAGGGGCACAAAACCTCAAGTTCAGGGGCCATATCTGGCCCTCCTGAGGTCCCAGTCTGTGTTCCTGCAGATGGCCACACACATTTTCTTGGCCTCAACGTCTTTGCCTGACCACAGATCATTTGGTGGTTTCCTGGCTTTTGTGAAGCTTTTCCCTGTTCTAAAAGCTTGAATTGTGTATCCAAAGGCCTAGTTACTGGTAGGGATGTCAGAGAATTCTGCCACGGACTCCAGCGAGAAGTCTGTGGCGGAACGGCCTCCCCCACCCCACCACCCCCAGAATCCCCCTGGGACGGAGCTTACCTGGTGGTGGATGTGGCGGCTCCGGTGGCGGCTCTGGCGGCTCCGGCTGGACTCTTGGACGCAAATGGTGGCCATCGTAGCGGCCGCCATTTGCGTGGCTTCCTTTTGCCGTGATGGGCTACGTAAATACTTACGTAGCCTATCACGGCTTGACAGCCATGCAAATGGCGGCCAGTGTAGCGGCTGCCATTTGTGGCTGCAGCAGCCCAGCCGCGGCTGGAATTCCGGCTGCAGCCGGCCCTGGCCGGCGGTTCCACGGAGTTGCTGAGGAGCGGAGCCAGCCGGGGAGGATTCCGGGGAAGGGGTGGAGCACCTCCCCCCACCGCCGATATCCTGGAATGGATTGGTGAGTTGGATTTGTACATCCCTAGTTACTGGCAGTAAAAGCCTTAAGCACAAATATGCTGGTAGTTTTTGGTATTTTGGCTGGTATTTTTGGTATTGAATTGCCTCTCCTAAGGCCTAGGTACTGGCAGTAAGAGCTTTAAGCTAAAATATGCTGGTATTTTGGGGTATTTTGGCTTCACCCCCTTAGCCTTTGGACCTGCTTTTTTTTGCTTTCTAGGGATGGCGGAGAATTTCTCCCCGAAACTTCGGGGGGCCGAGCGCCAACGTGTTCGGCCCCCCGAACAAGTTTCGGGGAGAAATCCTCCGCCCCCCCCGCCCCCGCCCCCCCCCGGGACGGGACTTACCTTCCCTGAATGTCCCTCCCGGCGGCGGGTCCGGCTGGCGGTTCATCCGGTGTTTGAGCGGGGCGGGAGTGGCAGCCAGTCTTTCGACCGGCTGCCGCCCCCGCCATTGCAATCAAAGAAAAAAAAAAACCGTCCCCTGATAGGCTACGTGACAATTCACGTAGCCTATCACGGCTAGATTTGCAAAGTCAGCCGTGATAGGCTACATGAATCGTCACGTAGCCTATCACGGGTGACTTTAAAAAAAAAAAAAAGCGCGTACGCGAATGGCGGCCCCCATAGGGAGCCGCCATTCCCCTTCCTTATTTGGTCGCTGTAGTCTACGTCAATCTTTACGTAGACTACGGCGAAAATAAGGGCAATGCTATTTGCGTTGCCCTTATTTTCGCCGTAGTCTACGTAAAGTTTGACGTAGACTACAGCAACTAAATAAGGAACGCGAATGGCGGCTCCCTATGGGGGCCGCCATTCGCGTACGCGCTTTTTTTTTTTTTAAAGTCACCTGTGATAGGCTACGTGATGATTCACGTAGCCTATCATGGCTGAATTTCCAGATCTAGCCGTGATAGGCTACGTGAATCGTCACGTAGCCTATCAGGGGACTTTTTTTTTTTTTTACTTTCGTGTTCGTGGCTGGGCGAGGCGGGAAGCCTCCTCCCCGGCCTGAATTTCGGCTGGGCGAGGCGGGAAGCCTCCCCCCCCGGCCTGAATTTCGGCCGGGCGAGGCGGGAAGCCTCCCCTCCCGGCCTGAACTTCGCGGGGGGAGCAGCGAAGCGCTCCCCCCCACCGCGAAAAAGCTGCGAGAAAAGGTAAGTGACTTTCGTTCACCCCTAATTTCAACCCTGCCCACCACTGGAATCTGGCCCCCAAGAGCTTCCCCAAAATGGAATTCAGTCCTCAGGCTGAAAGAGGTTCAACAGCCCCAGAATAGACACTAGAACAGCCTCCCCTAACTTGGTGCCCCACAAATGTATTGGGTACAACTCTCATCATCCCCAGGCAGAGAGGCCAATGGGAGTTGTAGTCCAACACATCTGGAGTACACCAGGGAGTTATTGAAATGAATGGGAGTTAAGTTAGTTGTTGTGACTAACAAGTTCTGTTCGTTTCAATGGGTCTGCTCCGCCTAGGACTAACACTGGATATTCCCCCAGGTTGGGGAAAGCTGCACTAGGCAATACTAGGCTACAGGGACAAATTGTTTGACCTGGCATGAGACAGCTTCTTAAGTTGATGCAGAAAGGCAATACACTATGTTTGGGGAGCCCATATATGTTTTGGTATTTTTACTGTATGCCTAACCATGTACAAATCTGAGCACAGACTGCTATGATGAACCAGCCTAGAAAGAAAGAATGGATGTGGGAGTGCAGAGGTGAGCAAGAGCCAAGAGTGTTGCTTGGAGATCGTGGGTGGGAGCGAGGGAGAAAGGAGAGTGCTGAATTTTAGCCTGAGCCAGAGAAAAATTATGAGGTCATAATGCTCACCTGGAGCCTACATAGGGCTCTCTTTGGCACCAGGTGAACACCTTTTTTATTTTCCCAGGCATTTTAGTTTTTCAGTTTTCTGTATTAAATCTGGTACCGAATTTTAAATCTTTGCCGTGCCACTAGGTCCTATTTGGTGGTGGTGGTGGTGGTGGTTGTGGTTGTTGTTGTTCTTCTTCTTGTTGTTGTCATTTTAAACTTTTAAACATTTACATTGTACTTTATTATATTGCATTTTTATGGTTTAATTTCTGTGGACTGCCCAGAGAGCTTCAGCTGTTAGTCGGTATAGAAATGTAATAAACAAACAAACAGACAAATAAATAAAAAAATAAAATATTGGAGGTGAGAATTAAGATCCTCTGAAGCTCATGTTTCCAGGCCAGGAAATGGGAGATTTGATGACATCTCTAATTACTAGGGATGCTGGAGAAATTTGAGACAGAGTGAAATGAGTTCGAATTTCTAAGAATCCAATCTGTGGACTCTGCCGTGAACCGGGCTCCTCGGGCCGCACAGAGTCTGTGGAATTCTGAATTATTTTTTTTACTTTCCCAAAATTTACACCAATTTCTTCGAAGGAAAATACGCACATTTTGGCTGAGACATATGCCATCCTGGAAAATACATGCGGAGAAAAGTTGAATGGAATGGGGGGACAATACACCAAAAGTTACGTACTAACATAAATTATGTAAATCATTGTGAACTCTCCTACAGAATTATTTGTGTTTTTTCCACATTACAGGAAAAAAAAATCCATCTGTGAATGGATGCTGGAATGGGCGATGCTACACAATCCATGAAACACACACAGGAAGGATTTCACCAAGTCTGGACATCCCTACTAATTACAAATGGCTACATCCCTGAGCCTCGATGAATCAGGCCTCAGACCTAAGCAATATGTGGCAGTAAATAATGTTTTCCACCAGATCCAAAGTCTGTATGTCTAGCTCACCCCGACCCCTCCATTACTAGGGAAACTAGCATATAAAAATGCATAGATGAGAGGAAATAGTTGGCAAAATGCATACATTAGTGGGGATTGCATAAAAATGCATATGAATGTTATGTGGGTGTTTTTTAAAAAACAAAACCCACAAGCTGATGTGGGATGGAAGGGAACAACCTTATGCCTGAAAAAAAAGTGTTATAGAGAACAAAATAGACAGTTTGATCCATCTCTAACCATAACTTCAAGTAGTAGTTGTTTGTCTTGTAACACCATGATGTTATTTTTTCCTGGGTTGAATCCTGTGGCAATATTCTGCCAGTAGGAGGGAACCACTTGTAGAATGGATTTTTCCCCTGCCCTCATGGCCCGAAATCAGCTCCAGACTGTAGTGGGGAGGAGAAGACATTGCAAGAGTAGACGTGCCATTATGCAAGCAGATCTCTGCTTGCACGAAGGTTGCATCCAACGCCTGGTCTCCACTCTATATCATAGGCAGTGGTGGGGGGAGGGCAGTGAGGAGGTGGGGAAATACATCATGCCATGATATCACAACATTGTTAAGTATTATTTAGACACCATGAAAAATGAAGCAGGTGCTTGATGCATGGGTGCTCTTTATGGCAGTGGACACAAGATTAGCTTGCTTGGGCTTCAGTCATAAAGCAATGAGACAAATGTTTCTAATAATGAATGCCTAAATTGAACTTCTAATTGACAAGTTGCTAATTTGCTCACCAAACTAGCATATCCAAAATATCCAACAGTCTGTTTTTAAATAGTGTTGGGATTTCTCAGATCTAGATTCTGGAGACTCCATCGAAGTCCATTCTGTTAAGATTCAGTTAAATTGATGTCTTTGCCTTTAATAAGTTGGCTAAATATAGCTCAGTTGCTTGCTTAATAAAACTCAATTCCAGTTTTCCATCGATGATAAAGAATTTTAAAATTAAAACCCACACTGAAGTGGGGTGGGGGTAAATGCTTTGTTGAAAATTTTATGATTGTTGTGTCAAGCCAATAAAGGCAGATTTTTTTTTTTTATCACATCTCTTTTTAAATGGTGGGAAATACAAAATTTAATACCTTTATGAATATAAAATGAGATGCAAATAGACATATTTCCAGACATGTCACTTTTATTAAACAAGCCACACATTTATTAATAATCCATTGCTGTCAAGTATCCTTCAAAAAGGGAAACTGAGTAATTTGTTGTCCCTATTCATAGCAGAGCTATAACCGTACTGTGCTTTTGATATTGGGATGAAAATATACAGTCACATGCATGACCTGAAACTTAATCCAGATAACACAGAGGTACTGTGGGTTGGGAAACCAATAGGGGTGAACGAAAGTCACTTACCTTTTCTCGCAGCTTTTTCGCAGTGGGGGGGAGCGCTTCGCTGCTCCCCCCGCGAAGTTCAGGCCGGGGGGGGGAGGCTTCCCGCCTCGCCCGGCCGAAATTCAGGCCGGGGGGGGAGGCTTCCCGCCTCGCCCGGCCGAAATTCAGGCCGGGGAGGAGGCTTCCCGCCTCGCCCGGCCGCGAACACGAAAGTAAAAAAAAAAAAAGGCCCCTGATAGGCTACGTGACGATTCACGTAGCCTATCACGGCTAGATCTGGAAAGTCAGCCGTGATAGGCTACGTGAATCGTCACGTAGCCTATCACGGGTGACTTAAAAAAAAAAAAAAAAAGCGCGTACGCGAATGGCGGCCCCCATAGGGAGCCGCCATTCGCGTTCCTTATTTAGTTGCTGTAGTCTACGTCAATCTTTACGTAGACTACGGCGAAAATAAGGGCAACGCAAATAGCGTTGCCCTTATTTTCGCTGTAGTCTACGTAAAGATTGACGTAGACTACAGCGACCAAATAAGGAAGGGGAATGGCGGCTCCCTATGGGGGCCGCCATTCGCGTACGCACTTTTTTTTTTTTTTTTAAGTCACCCGTGATAGGCTACGTGACGATTCACGTAGCCTATCACGGCTGACTTTGCAAATCTAGCCGTGATAGGCTACGTGAATCGTCACGTAGCCTATCAGGGGACAGTTTTTTTTTTTTTCTTTGATTGCAATGGCGGGGGCGGCAGCCGGTCGAAAGACTGGCTGCCGCTCCCGCCCCGCTCGAACACCGGACGAACCGCCAGCCGGACCCGCCGCCGGGAGGGACATTCAGGGAAGGTAAGTCCCGTCCCGGGGGGGGGCGGGGGGCGGGGGGGGCCGAGGATTTCTCCCCGAAACTTGTTCGGGGGGCCGAACACGTTGGCGCTCGGCCCCCCGAAGTTTCGGGGAGAAATTCTCCGCCATCCCTAGAAACCAACTACTTTGGATGCAGGTTTACAACTGGCCATAGATAGGGTTGCACTCCCCAAAAGACCAAGTGCAAAGTCTAGGAGTTCTCCTGAACTCTGAGCAAACCACGGAAGCCCAGGGAGCTGCAAGGTCCAGGACTGCATTTTACCAGGGCTGCGCATGGACCCCCCACTTTGCTTCAGATGCCATTTTGCACCTTCTGAAGTGGCCCCGCTTTACTTCATACCAATTCAGACCCCATCTGCTTCAACTTGGATCCGAATCTGAAGTGAGATTTGGACATTTGAATCGCTCGTTTTTGGCGTTTCCCCATTGACTTGCATGGGGAAACACTGGCTGGTAAACAGCCATACCTTTTTCGGTTTTCATTATATATACATGAAATTTGGGGAACTCTCAGCGCTCCAGAAGGGGTGTCCAACTGCCAAATTTCAGGCAATTTGGCCCACTAGGTTTTGTGCTAGGTGCAGGTGAATTTTGATTTTTTTCAAGGAAATCTCTCAAAGCAAAGAGCTATAAATTTTCCCTGCTTGCACAGAAGTATATGAAAGTTGGGGAACCCACAGCCCTCCTGGAGGGCATCCCACCTCCCAAATCTCAGACAGTTTGGCCCACTAGATTTTGTGCAAAGCACAGGTGAAATTTGATTTTTTCAAGGAAATCTCTCAAAGCAAAGAGCTGTAACTTTTCACTGCTTGCACAGAAGAGCTTGAAATCTGGGCCCTTCTCAGCCCCCCTGGAGGGCATCCCACCTTACCAAATCTCACACAGTTTGCCCCACTAGTTTTTTTGCAAGGTGCATGTAAAATGTGCTGTTCTCAGCAACCCGAACCAAAGTTCAGAAAGGGATAATCAAGTTAGGTGTTGAATGGTGAGGAGGTCACCATCCCTAAACTCTGCTGTAGGTTTCTTTGAAGTGCAAATAACCCCTTTTCCCCTAGTACTACTTTCAGGCAATAACCTCAGGGTCTCTTTGGTTAAATTGCCTGGGAAAACACTGGCTGGTAGACAGGAAGCAAGCAAAGACAGCAACTCTGCCAGGAGGGCACAGCAGCATCTCACCCAACTCTGCCCCTGCCAAGACCCCAAAGATGCCTCATATTGGGCTAGCTTACTTTGCAACACACAATGTAGTATCATTACAAGCTCCCAATGTGCTTTGCCCACTGTTTTTGTAAATGTGGACTGTGTGTACTCCTTTGACACACACAGTCTGTGTGTCCACACAGCACAAGCACACACACACACACGCAAAAGAAAAGCAAACACTAAACTACAAGCGGGGTGGGAGGGACTAACAATAATCCTAACAGAAGAGAAAGGGATTTTTATTGCCCCACACCTTTGGAACAATTTGCCATCGGAGGTCTGCCTTCCTCAGTCATTGTAGGCTTTTAAGAAGGCCTTGAAAACCTATTATTTTACTGTGGCCTTCTCTTGATATGGCTGCTGTTGATGCTGTTATTGCTGGTTTTATTGTTGGCTTTTATTGCTATTTTATTATGCTTATTTTTTTGATCACGTTTCATGTTTCACCTTTTTAAATGTATTTTATTCTGTAAACTGCTTTGGGAAGGCTTCTCTTCTGAAAGGTGTCAAAGAAATATTTTTAATAAATAAATAAAATGACCTGCAACAAAATATTGCGGTGAGGAGTGTTTCTGTTTAGGGTTCCAGCTGACCAGCCAGCCAGCTAGCCATGCCCTTTTCCAGGATACCCAATTCTGCCTCCCCATTTTTTTTTTAAATCTCCCCATCCCCAAAAACAGAATCCAGAGTTCTGTGGTGATGAGGATGCTCAGTCCTCACTGGGCTGTTTTTCATTCCACCCCCTTATGTTTTGTTTTCTAGAGGGTTTTTGTTTTGTTTTGTACTTCTTCAATCATTAAGAGTCCCTGCAAGCCTGCTGATACCTCCCTCTTGTGTGTGGATGGTGTCATTTTGGTGGTGACATGATGGTGACATACTGTAAGAGCTTTGAGGTGGAATTTGGAGAACCTTGAGGACATGCCTAATTCCAAATTGAAGATCTCGGTGGTTACTTTCATTTTCAGTTAGGGATGTACAGATGGTGTAAAATCCATTCTGTCTTTCACAGATTGTCACGTTTCATTCCGCAGTCTGGCCATCGACAGAATCACATTAGTTTTTAGTTCCGGAATTTGCACAAATGCACATTTGCACAAATTTGCATGTGTGAATGCACAAAATCTCCCCAAATCTGCATTTTCACACTTTATCCTATAGGGAAATGCTCATTTTGGCTGTTTTTTGAAAAAGTTTTTTTCAACAATGAAATTTGCAAAAAATCGAGAAAGGTAGAAAAATGGTCTGCAAGTCAGTAGAATCTGCTGGTCTGCTGCAGAATCCACCAGTTGGATTCATCAAGATCCAAACTCATTTGGTTGAGTTGTAGATTTCTCTGACATTTTAATTTTTATTATTAAATTTATTAATCGCCCATCTGGCTGGTCACCCAGCCACTCTGGGCGATGTACAACCCACCATAAAACAATTTAAAACAATAAAATTCTACCATAATTTTTTTAAAAAAATACCCTAACCCACCCCAAATGCCTGCCTGAACAACCACGTTTTTAATGCATGACGGAAGCTCATTAAAGAGGGGGCATGACGGAGTTCCCTAGGGAGGGAGTTCCACAGAGTGGGGGCCACCACAGAAAAGGCCCTCTCCCTCATCCGCACCAGTCTAGCTGTCCTGGCTGATGGGACAGAGAGAAGGCCATCCGAGGCTGATCTTGTTAAGCGGCCTGTCTGGTGTTGCTGGAGGCGCTCCTTAAGATAGGCTGGGCCGGAACCATATAGGGTTTTAAAGGTCAAAACCAACACCTTGAATTTGGCCCGGAAAACAACTGGTAACCAGTGCAACTCCTTCAGCACTGGAGTGATGTGATCTCGCTGGCGGCTGCCTTTAATCAGGCGAGCCGCCGCGTTCTGTACCAGCTGCAGCTTCCAAACTGTCTTCAAAGGTAACCCCACGTAGAGCGCATTACAGTAGTCTAAACGAGAGGAGACCAGGGCATGTACTACCGATGGGAGCAGATGGTCGGGAAGGAAGGGGCGCAGCCGCCGTATCAGATGGAGTTGATACAGCGCTGTCCAGCTCACAGCTGACACCTGAGCCTCCATGGACAGCTGGGAGTCCAAAATGACCCCCAGGCTGCGGACCTGGTCTTTCAAGGGTAGCCGTACCCCATTCAACACCAGGTCAACATCCCCCAGCCTCCTCTTGTCTCCCACCAAAAGTACCTCGGTCTTGTCAGGGTTCAGCTTCAGCTTCTTCCTCCCCATCCAGCCACTCACCGTCTCCAGACATTTGGACAGGGATTCTACGGCCAACCTTGGTGAAGATTTGAATGAGAGGTAGAGCTGCGTGTCATCCGCATATTGATGACACTGCACCCCAAGCCTCCTGATGATAGCCCCCAGCGGCTTCACATAGATGTTAAATAGCATCGGGGAGAGGATGGAACCCTGTGGCACCCCACAAGTAAGTGGCCACGGGTCCGAAACCTCCTCTCCCAGTGCTACCCTCTGGTACCTGCCAGAGAGGAAGGACCGGAACCACCGCAATACAGTGTCTCCAATGCCCAACCCCTCCAGGCGGTCCAGGAGGATACCGTGGTCAATGGTACCAAAAGCCGCTGAGAGGTCGAGGAGAACAAGGAAGGAGCATTCACCCCTATCCAGAGCCCTCCTCATATCATCCACCAAGGCGACCAAGGCCGTTTCTGTCCCATGCCCAGGCCTGAAGCCCGATTGAAATGGGTCTAGATAAGCAGTTTCTTCCAAGTGTGCCTTCAACTGCACCACCACCACCCACTCAATCACCTTGCCCCAAAATGGCAGATTTGAGACTGGGCAAAAGTTGTTCAGAACTTGAGGATCCAAGGAGGGCTTCTTTAAGAGTGGTCTTATCACTGCCTCCTTGAGGGCTGATGGCATCACTCCCTCCTCACATCCCTATATCATCATAGCATCCCTATGTTCAGTTCTGTTTGGGTAGGGATAGATGAAAAGGTGATTTTCATGATAGCCAAGATACTCTGAACACCAGCTTGAACCTCGGCTCACCCTGTTTCTCATGCTGAATTGCGCTTTGTTTCTCTTTCATTCAAACAGGGAAAGACCACATTTCAAAAAGGAACAATGTGCAGTTTTTAAAAGAGTGTACCCAAATACACACTACCCCCCGCCCCCGCCGAGTAAAGCATGATGTGCATTTTGGGGGAAATGTGAAATTTTAAAAGTGCACTTTTTCTGAATGCATATACAAGGTCAGGAAATTTTGAAACGTTCTCGAAAAAGATGTTCTTGCTCACATTTGTGTTCGGGATTGCAAATGGGACATGTTCTCATGATTTGTGAACAAAAACAAGATTCTCTTAGACCCCTGTGTTTGGGTTCTGCACAGGGTCTGAAATAGTGCTTCAGATCCTTTGCCAGTTCGAGAAACAATAATAGTTTAGACTGAACTTTTCGTGCGGGCCTGGATTCGGATCACATCCCTGATTCTGATCAACTTTCATTATAGCATTACAAAACATGTTTATCCCTTGTACTGAAAGTACAAATCAGTGCCATACAGTTTTATTCCAGTCAGTAAAAAAAAATAAAAAAAATTGTCCTTCTGCCAAAGTTTAAGTGCTGTGCTACTTTTTTTTTCATTAGAAATTACCAAATGTTCCATCTTAAAATAGACTGACAACAGGTCACTCTGCTCCTGTTTAACTATTCTGAACCTAAAATGTGCCAAAGTTTCTTCCCAGATTGATCTGTTGTGCAGCTACCCCTGGAGTTAGAATACCTTTATTAACTAGCTCATCTCTCTCTCGCAGTTAGACCCTTGAAATGCCTAGATAAAATAAATGCATTGTGGATATATTATTATTGATTTTCCCCTCCCCCTTTTAAATATTTAATCCCTGCAAACTGTTTAATGAAGTCAGCCTCTTCGATTACTGCAGGGAATTCTATAACTGCTCACATGTCTCCATTTTAAAAAATGAATTTTACTATGGTTTGATTCTTTTTAATGTTTTGCGTTGCTGCTAGCAGCCAGATGGCTGGAATGGTCACTCATAATATTTGTGTAGACTATTGCGTGAAAAAGCAGGGATGCAAATGGTGTCCATTATGCCATTTGCGGCCGTAAAGGCCTTAGTTTAAGCTAAATGCAGCCATTATGGCTGCATTTAGCTTAAACTAAGACCTTTATGGCCACAAATGGCATGTTGTTGTTGTTGTTCAGTCGTTAAGTTGTGTCCGACGCGGCCACAGTCAATCCGCCTAGCCAATGATATGGCAATGGCGGCCATATCGCTGGCACTCCAGAGGCAGCCGGTGGGGGGGATCTGGCCGGCGAGGATTCCTCCAGGAGGAGGAGGTAAGTCTTCCGATCCTCCACGGACTCCAGGGTGGGGGGGCAGATTCTTTTGAATCCGGCCTCACTGGGGTCTGTGGAGGATTTCTCCCCATCCCTAGTCACAATTCTTCAGCCTTGTTCAGTATTATTAATCCTAGATCAGTGGCAGTTTTAGTGCTTGCCCCTTGGAATCTACTATTTTTTATTTATAAACATTTATATCCAGCATCTTCCGTGCCAAATAGTATCCTTGTAATAGCTTTCAAGTCCCAGGGCATGGTCTGAAGGCACATGAGGCAGCCACTTTGCTGATGCTAAGCAGGTCTGAGTCTGGTCAGTGCTTGGAGGGGAGACCACCTGGGAACTCTGTGTAGTCACCATGAGTGTGATGATGGAAGAAAGGTGGGATATAAATGTAATAAAGACATAATACGATGATTTATCTCTTTCTTTTTTAAAAAAGGCAAGAATCTAGATTGGAATCTAAGGATATATCAATTATATCATATTTCTGAGCTTGTACTAACTGTCTGTAGACAATAGGGATATTGTAGAAATCTGCAATGGAATCAAATGAGTTCAAGATTTCGATGAATCCGACCCCCAGATTCCTCAGTGGACCACCTTTTCCCAAGTCGTGGATTTGTGGACCATTTGCTTTACTTTCCAGAATTTTATGCAAATTTGGTTGTAGAAAAATACATTTTTTAAAAAAAAAACAACAACACCAGCCCAAAATGTGCATCTCAAGCATGAAATTGCTCTTGTGGGGGGGATTTGGGCATTTTGGGGAGGATTTCTGCTTTGGGGACTTGCGCATTTTCGCAAGTGTGACTTTGCACAAATGTGGATTTGTGCAAATTTGGGAAATTGGGAAAAATCCAATTCCACTGATGAGGTGCCAATGGAACCAAAGGCACCTGACACTCCATGAAACGCAGATGAGACGGATTACACAAGATCTGTGCATCCCTAGTGGATAAACAAGTATGAAAGTTGTGGCATGGGGGGAGGGATGAACCAGAGAGAAAGAGAGTCTCCATTGACGGTAAAGATGAAAACATCCCCTCATTTCCCCCAAGTCCATGACAGCCAGGATGGTACATGTGCATTTCCTCAAACAGCAGTGGAATGCCCTAGCACCACTGGAGGACAAAATGGACCTACTCTGTGAGGGAACTGTGGTAGCTGAAGCAGAGTAGCTTAACCCAAGCAATAATTGATAGTGCCAAGCTGGGCTGAACCCCTACTCTCGTGACATTCTTCCTTTCCTGCGAAAGAGGCATGTTCCTTTTTCTGCCACTTTCACAGGAGGGGGGATAATTTTGAAGAAATTACTCAGGAGGGCAGGGGTTCCATTTACCTTATTACATGTATGGGGTCTTTAAGCTATTTTTTAAACTTTGAAAATGCCATGCACATGCATGCAGCAGCACTTGGCTGTTCGCTGATAGGCTTTTGGCCTGGCAGCAGTTCCTGGAATGCCCATGTGACTACAGGGTACCATGTGGTCACATGGGCATTCCAGAAACTGCTTCCCCGCTGAAAATCGGTGTGTAAAGAGGCCCATGCTGCTGAGACCATGCATGGCATTTTCAAAGTACAAAAACAGATAAAATACTTCTTGGCCATCTCGTACACTTAATAAGGTAAATGGAACCCCTGCATTGCTGTACCATGAAAAATGTCTTTGAAATTATACCCCCTCCTCAGATTTTTTTGTAGAATTCTTCACCCCCACAGACTCCTGAAAATGAAGGAACAGAAGAATATGGCATTAATGACTGGCCTGTGATCAAGGTGGGTATGGCGGAGAATTCCACCACAGATCTCGGTGAGGCTGGATGCCAGTGCATTTGGCCCCCCGAAACCCGTGGTGAAACGAAGCCCCCTGCCCCCCCACCTAGCGAAAAGGCGTGCGAAACGGAGCACTTGCCACCATTCGCTTCACCATTTTAGCCGTCATAGGCTATGTAAATATTTACGTAGCCTATCACGGCGAAAAAGGGAACGCAAATGGCGGCCGCCGTAGCCGCCGCCATTTGTGTTCCTTTTTTTTTGCCGTGATAGGCTACGTAAATATTTACACAGCCTATCGTGGCAAAAAAAGGGGCGCAAATGGCGGCGGCTACGGCAGCCGCCATTTGCGTCCCTGCGCAGTCCAGCAGCTGCCGGATGTCACTGCGGGTTGCCTTGGCTGGTGGCTCCGCGGAGTTGCTGTGGAGTGCAGCCGGCCGTCGAGGATTTCAGGGGGAGGCATGGAGCACTTCCCCCCCCACGGATGTACAAAACACAACAGGTAAGTTGTTTCGTACATCCCTAGATCAAGGTTGGTTGAGCATCCAGTTGGGTGCTTCCTCCTGAGCCCATATAGTGAGATGTGTTACACCAGTTCAGACCATTGGTTTCTTTTGCCCTCTGACTATCACTGGCCTTTGATGGTCTCGGGCTTTTGAGGGTCTTTCACATCTTGCAACCTGAGATCTTTTTTGCTGAAGAAGCCAGGGACAGAGCCAACAGTCTTCTAGATAAAGAGTAGATGCTCTACCACCCAACTATTGTCCTTTCCCAAGCCAGTACACAACATAATCATAAGAACATGATCATAAGACATGATAGAGCTCTACAAAATTATGCATGGTGTGGAGAATGCGAATAAGGAGACATTTTTCTCCCTCTCTCAAAATACTAGAACCCGGGGTCATCCTATGAAGTTGATTGGTGGGAGATTCAGGACAGATAAAAGGAAGAACTTCTTCACACAGCGCATAGTTAAACTATGGAATTTGCTACCGCTGGATGTAGTGATGGCCACCAATTTGGATGGCTTTAAAGGTGGGTTGGACAAATTCCTGGACAAAAAGGCCATCACTGGCTACTACTCCTGATGCCTATGAGCTACCTCCAGTACCAGAGGCAGTGAACCTATGCACATCAGTTGTTGGGGAACATGGGTGGGAGGGTGATGTTGAGCTCATACCCTGCTTGTGGGTACCCGGTTGACAGCTGGTTGGCCACTGTGTGAACAGAATGCTGTACTAGATGGTAAAAGGTAAAGGTGTCCTCAACCAGTCGTGTCCGACTCTAGGGTGCAGTGCTCATCCCCGTTTCTAAGCCGAAGAGCCAGCGCTGTCCGAAGACGCTTCCGTGGTCATGTGGCCGGCATGACTGAACACCGAGGTGCACGGAACGCTGTTACCTTTCCCACTGAGGTGGTACCTATTTATCTACTTGCAATTTCTTGCTTTCGAACTGCTAGGTTAGCAGAAGCTGGGACTGAAGACGGGAGCTCACTCCATCACGCAGCACTCGGGTCTCGAACTGCTGACCTGCCCACCTTCCAGTCTTCAGTTCAGCATCTTAACCCTTGGTCTAATCCAGCATGGCTCTTCTTATGTTCTTAACATAAGAACATAAGATCCTGAGGTTATATAAGGGCATACGAACCCCACCTACCTGGCTCTGCTGGGGGTCCATGGGGTGGGGAGGCGATCCGGTCTTCCCCCTGGGAGTCTTCCCTGGCCGGCTCCGCTCTGCGAGTCTGCGGAGCCGCCGGCTGGGGCCAACCACTGCCGGACTTCTGGCTATGGGTGTTCTTCGGACGCAAATGGTGTCCGGTGTAGCGGACGCCATTTGCGTCCCTTTGCCTTACCGTGATAGGCTACGTAAATCTTTACACAGCCTATCACGGTAAGGCAAAGAGACACAAATGGCGTAGCGGATGCCATTGCGTCCCTGCTCTACGCCGGATGCCATTTGCGTCAGAAGACAGCCACAGATGGACCCGGCTGGACCCGGACCCAGCCATGCCAGGTAGGGTCCAGCCAGGTTGGACCTCATGGGGGTGGGGTGGTCCATTCCGCCACAGACTCTGGGGGGGGGCAGATTCTAAGTATCCCTCCCCCCGGAGTCTGTGGTGGAATACTCTGCCATCCCTAAGGTTATAAAAGGAATGAACTGGCAGTTTGGAGTCAGATAGGGATTTAGGGATTGTGAAACAACATCTAGTTAGTAAGGGTGTGTGTGTATAGGATTTTAGATGGGGTAGAGTAAGTAGGGAAGTTAGGACCAAGTATTAAGGAATACTAATGACATGTAACTCTTTGTGTTACAAATAAATATTTTTTTCTTTTTTTTCTTTTTTTAAATACAGAGTCCCATGTGTTGATTAGGAACATAGGAAGCTGCCTTATACTGAGTTGGACCATTGGTCCATCTAGCCCAGTATTGTCTACACTGCTCGGCAGCAATAGCTCTCGAGGGTTTCAGGCAGGAATCTTCCCTCACCTTATCTGGAGAAGCCGGGGATCGAACCTGGGACCTTCTGCATGCAAAGCATGTGCTCTCTCACACTGAGCCAGGGCCCCTCCCTCACACTGAGCCAGGGCCCCTCCCTCACACTGAGCTATGGACCCTCCCAATTGAATTGTTATGCTACCATTATTAAATCTATTTCCTCGTTACTTCTCTTGTAGTGGGTTGAGAGAACTAATTGAACATATCGAGTTTCTCTGGAACCCAGAGAGAGTAAAAGGGCTGAAGCTTGGGTGTGAGTGGGAACAACTGATCCCGGTGAAAGCAGGTGTTTCCTGAGGGGTTTCAGAGGTGGAGGCTGGGAAAAAGGTGGAACCCAGGCAAGAATGCCACAACATTCACCCCATAATCACCCCCAAAGGGATCAAAGTGGGCTCTGAACCCTTTGGGATTGAGGAATGCACTTAGATTACACAATTCCCTATGATAAGACCTGGGAAAACTTGGTCTGGAAGAAGCTTGAAATCTTGCTTCATTGTAAACACCAATGCTAAATCTCAGGTATTGGTGTCCCCCCCGCCCCCCGTTGTTACAATTCCCTGTCCATCTCTAAAGCTGAAGTGAAAATACAACATGAGCCATTTTGATTTCATTGTGTTATTTAAAACAATTGCTTAAATCAGTCTAGAAAGCAAAAGGCTACCAGACTGGGTGGCGTTGTGCCCCCCTTTCTTTTTCCCCTTTGCAACAAATTCTAAACACCACTAGGAAATTAGAGTAATTTTGATATTAAAATGATTACTGCCACTTTTGTAATAAACTGATGCGACTTTAGAAGTCTGTCCCCGATATCTTTCATGATTTAGACATCACACACTCTATAATTGTGCTATTAAAGGAAAGAGAGCTAATCTTTTTGCATTTCAAGTAAGCCCTCATCATCAGACCCGACAAAGCCAGACAGATCAAAAAAGTGTAAAAAAAAAGAGAAAAGGAACAAAAGAAAGAAAAGAAAAAGAGCATTTAAGGAAATTAGTACAAGTGTCAGTTAAAAGGTAAAAATTAATGCACTTATTATTGAAATACAGTTGAAACCTGCGTTCTTTTCATTTCTTTGATATTACTAAAGCATAAAACATTCAATTAACTTTCCATTGTGTCTGAGAAGATGGGGAGGGACAGAGAAGTGTCAGCTAAGTATTAGGGGTGTAGGAAGTGTGCAAATGAAGGAGAAAAAGTCTAGATACAAGCCAAATGAAATCTGTTGCCTGTGAAGCTGGTCATTTACTTTTGCATTTTCTAGGACAGATTTTTGGCAGGTAGTCTGTTACTTTGGGAAGTATCCTGTATCATGAGGAAGTATCCTGTATCATGAGGAAGTATCCTGTATCATGAGGAAGTATCCTGTATCCTTTCTACTATTTGCTGGAAATATTACTTTTATTATAATTTATTTAGATTCTAGAGAGAGAGATAATATCACCCCATTAACTTTGCCACAGTCTGATTAAACAAAAAATCAGTGACAAATATGAACTATTCTGTAATAGCATTTGATAACTAAGGCATTTAATTTCTACTTACCTTCAACATAAATATGAAATCCCTTGCTGAATGTTTTTTAGCCATAGAAACTTGTTAGCAAAACAGAACCATGATAATTCCACGTATATCTTTCTTTCACATTTATTTTACATGGGTAACACAGATGTGATAAATGATTTAAAATAGTGCCATGGATTCTGATTGTTTTAACAGTACAATACAGAGACAGCTTGTTTCTCTGTAACATTAGATTTGAAAAGTATAGATCATGGCGGCAGGCAATTTTTTAAAAAAATCTTTTACAACTGTAAAAAATGTGAAGAGAGTGGTTATGACTTGGTTTATCTTGCCAACAGATTCTAAAATGCTGGATAGAGGTTTTTCAGTTTTAAGAAGACTGCATTTATTTAAAATTTAGTAACATGAAGATCATGCTGTAATGTTAGCACTGGCTTTAATTTAAAAAGTATTTGGCTAATTGGCATAAAATATCTATGTGATTATTTTTCCATATATTTTCGGCTTTGCAAAAAGAGAACAGCTGCTAAATATTTTCTTGCATGCTGATTCCACTTAATCAACATTCTTCTTCTTAATGAAGGCAACAAAAGTTGGAAATTGTGTTTTACAAATGAGTTGCTTGGAAAATATCAGCATGAAGCCAATGAAATTCACCTTTGGGTGCTGATAATCCATCCCCCCACCCCAAATTGACACTTTTATAGTGCAATCCTATGCTTGTCAACTCAGACATAAGCCCCACTGAGTTCAATGGGGCTTGCTCCAGGTGGGTGTGAACAGAACAGCAGCCTCAAGGGGTCAGACAGGTCATAGCTTGGGGTGAGGAGCTTTGAAATCTGCAGCCAACTCAGCACAAAGGCAATTAATTTTTTTTTTTTTACATCCAAGTTCAGTGATATTGTAATTATTATTCCTGTCAACAGTGAAAGCTTATATATTTCTACTCAGAAGTAAACCCATTGAGTCCAATGGGGCAAACTCCCAGGTAAGCCTCTTAAATGCAGCTGAAAGATGCTGATGTTTTGGCAATGCACTGAACCAAATTACAAATATAAAGGCATATTATAAAATTTCCTTTTGCCCCCCCCCCCATCAGAGTAATCAGATAATTTCAATGGAAGACTGCTCTAGAGCTGAAAAAAATGTTTGTCCAAATTAAGACTTCAGTAAAATTTCAGAACTTTAAATCAACTTTTGTAGCTTTGAACATTTCCCTATTTTGGAAGTTGGACTTTTGTTTTTGAAAACATAAATCTTAACTTTCTGGATAATTGTAAGCAAATAATCTATAAGACTATTACTTGCATCCTAAATTCAGTAGCTTTTCACACCTTGTCATTTTCTAAAATACCTAAATCTAACAGCGCGCTCTCTCTCTCTCTTTTCAAAAGTCTGTCCTTCTCTGTTAATCTGTGATTTTTAAAGGAAAATTTTGCATACAAACTTGTATTTGTAAATATGAATTTTTGAATGTATTTCTTCACAAAATATGCATATGCAAATTTATTTATTCAATGTATACCCACCTTTCCACTAAGAAAATGGTACTCAAGGTGGATAAATGTACTTTTTGTTTCAAGTACACATTTCCAAGTATACATTATATACTAAAATGTGTATCTTAAATGCTTTTTGGTATGGCTTTTGCATCTTGAAATTTGGAGATGTGTGACATCCGAAGAGTAAATACATTCTGATCTACACATCAGCCTAAGAGGTGTGGAACAGCTCAGTTCGCATCACAATGACCAAACAGCAAATTCCTGAAGCATTCCCAGTCGTTGGTTGACATCTGACTCTATATATTAGAGCACTTTACAATTTTAACTGGCCATGTTGGGTGCTAGAGGGGATATGGCTTGCATGCTGAGAGTCCTAGGTCAATCCTTGGCACCTCTTGTTAGGAGAATCTCAGGTAAGGTAACAGGACTGGGAAAGATACTTACCTGTAGGCATGGATTGATGCTGTCAATGAGATAATAGAGAGCAGCCTTTCCTAACTTGGTGCTCTATTTGTGTTGGACTACAATTCCCAGCATTCCTGACCATTGGCCATGCTGGCTGGGGCTGATGGGTGATAAAACCCAAAACATCTGGAGGGCACCAGGTTGGAGAAGGCTGATGTAGCAGACTGAAAACTGGTCTAGGTGGAGCAGTGGTATTATTCAGTACAAGGGTTTTTCAGTGGCAGGGAATGTGCTTTCGATTTAGGAAAGTCCTTGGCTCAAGCCCTGCCCACTCCAGATAGCATGGGCCTTTGCCTGGTGCTACTAGTCAGAGTACACAGCACAGGCCTAGACAGATCAATGGCAGTGATGCCAGATTACAGCAGCTTCAGATGTCCAAAAACATATCAGAACACAGGACTGTGATGGAGCCACCAACTTCTTGCCCACTGAAGTTGGGCAAGAAGTCCACAGACATTCTCGGTTAGTAACCTCCAATTAGCTTTCAGAAACCACCCGGGTTCCCTGGAATGTAGTTCGGAAACCACAGCGTTCCTTGAACTGGGGCCCAGATCTTAACATTTCACATCTAAGAATGAATTCTGTGCAAAGAGCAATTCTGATAAAAACAAATCACCCTTCATTTCCAAGTTCAAACTCTTGTGAAAGCAGTAAAGAAGGCAGCAACAAGTGGAAAAACAAAACAAAACAAAACACCATTGTGGCTTCTGTTACCTCATAGCATCCATGCTAATCATGCCTAATCTCTGGCATGATATAAACTATGGCAGACACAACCACACTGCAAATGCCAACCCACACAGATGCATAAGAACTTCAGCTGTGGCCCTGAACAAGCTGCACCCTGAAGCCACATCTTCAGCAGCTGTTCTCATCAGAGGCCAAGCTAACCAGTATCAGGGGCGTATTTGCTGTCTGCCTTCCACCCTATCAACAAACCCATCACCTCCATGGCTTCCTTTCTTTCCACTCTGTAACTCAAGAACTTACGGTGCACGCTGTGTCCCACTGTTGCAGGAAGGAAGTGAGTTCAAGGGGCTGTGGTGTTGTGTGGTGTTTTGTATTTGGAAATACACAAAAAGAGGAGGCAGTCACTGGTGTCTCAAGCTCACGGTCCATGTGTCTGACAAAATGGCAGAAAATATAATGTTTAAATCTAACTCTTCAAAGCCGGTTGTCAGCAGCTGCAAATGCGTTACTGTTAAGGATGTACAGCTTTTGTTAAATCCATTCCATCTGTGTTTCATGGATTGTCAGGTGCCTTTCATCCCATCATCCGCTCATTGATGGAATTGGGTTTTTTTTCAAAGGGACACATGAGAATTTTGTTCCTCTTTGCAAATGTGCATTTGTGCTAATGTGAACTTGTGTTAATGCTCATGAGCACAAGTGTTCACTTGCACAATTGTGTATTTGTGCAAATCCCTCCCCCCCAGTAAAAAACAAAACAGTCCACACATCCTCAGAATCTGCACGACTCGAAAAAAAGCTCATTTGCTGTTTAATCCACAGAAGATCAGCAACCTTCTCTTTGTTTGAATAAAAAGTACACTCTGCACATGCTCAGGGAATGGACAAAATGAGGAATAAACATACCAGGGAATATGAAGAACTATATTCTTCCATTATGTGTGTGTGTGTCTGTGGAATCTCCCTCAATCCAGCTGTTCCCTGGGGGAAAAAAAACCCCATTCACCCAAGGGTCTTCTGAGATAACTAACAGGAGGTTTGATAATGAACTGGATGTGGAAATACAAAGCTGAGCAGAGAGGAGAACCAACTCTGTGCATGTCTACTCAGAAGTAAGTCTTACTGAGTTCAATGCGACTTACTCCTACACATGTCAGCACCCCACTTGCCCCCAGCTCAGCTTTGTATTTCCACATCCAGCTCATTATCAAACCTGTTAGTTATCTCAGAAGACCCTTGGGTGAATGGGTTTTTTTTTCCCCAGGGAACAGCTGGATTGAGGGAGATTACACACACACACACACACACACAGACACATAATAGAAGAATATAGTTCTTCATATTCCCTGGTATGTTTATTCCTCATTTTGTCCATTCCCTGAGCATGTGCAGAGAGTGCTTTTTATTCAAACAAAGAGAAGCTTGCTGATCTTTCCCTTCATGCTGCATTTGTACAAGTGAAGTGTGATTGCTTCAGAAAGAACTTTCCATTATACTGTCTCTTTTTCTTCATGAGTTTCATATAACAGAAGTATGGTGTAGTGGTTAGAGTCCAGCCCAAAGTCACCCAGTGAGATAACTAACAGGTTTGATAATGAGCTGGATGTGGAAATACAAAGCTGAGCTGGGGGCAAGTGGGGTGCTGACATGTGTAGGAGTAAGTCGCATTGAACTCAATAAGACTTGCATCTGAGTAAACATGCACAGAGTTGGTTTTCCTCTCCATTTTAGTCTCACAACATCACCAACAACACTGGATGTGCAAATAGAAAGCCTAGCAGGGGAAATAATACCTTGTGCAGGGCTCCAGACTGGCATGGTCATTTTAAAAGGTTTTTTCTTTCTTTCTTTCTTTCAAACAGCATTGCTTTAAACAAAGAGTGCATCGCTCAGGCACACCTAGGGCAGCCTTGTTTTGGGAAGCCCCGAGGAGGAGGAGGAAGTGTTTTGGCTGGAAGTAATTACTGCACGTCTCAGGGCAGGGGAAAAAATACATAAATATGTACGAAAAATAGCCTTTCTTATGGAAGTTATGCAGACTCACCAAGATGGCTGGGCACCGGAATTATGGCTGTTGGTACGGATTTATCTTCATAATTCTCGGAGCGGAAAAAAAGAGGAGAATTCCAGGGGCTTCCGAACGATGGTACGGAGCACTGGCCGCAAACTGCGGAAGTCAAGCGGAACGGAAGGTACACAATTTGCACATCCCTAGCTTTAAGGCTGGCTCCTTGGTCTTAAGCTGTTTCTTGGTCTTAAGCTGTTTCTATCTGCTGTACATATACTGCTTTTACTACTTTATTTGGTGTTCCATTAGTTTTTAAAATTGTATTGTACTGTTTTGTATCCTTCTATTGGTTTGGACTGCAATCCTATACCCATTGAACTTAATGGGACCTGCTTCTCAAGAGACATGTATAGGATTGCTCTGCTAGGGTACAGTCCTATGGGGATGGCTATAAGCCTCCAGACTTGGAGGCTTACAGACATCCACTGCTGAGCGGGAGGAGTGGTGGATGTGATCTTTACCTTTGCGCCCTTCCTGCTCTGCATTTCAGCTAGATGGGCTTTTTGCCCATCTAGCTGAGGCATCAGGAAGGAAGGGGGCTGCGGGACAGGCTGGAGAATTCCTTGTAAACTGGCCTTCCTGGTCTCCTCCTCTCCCCACCCATGGGATCCCCCCTTCCCTGGTCTCCAAGGTTGCCTTTGAGACCATGGAGAGGCAGCCGACACAGTTCTGTCCAGGCTGGCTGCAAAGGGGAAGGGAGATCAAAATCCTGGGTCCAAGCTTGGAGCACTGACTCCGACCTTCAATCCAGGAATCCATACTATCCTATTGCTACTCAGTGTATTAACTCTCTAAGTGTATTAACATTTGTGATTCATTTTTATGTTGTTGTAAGTCCTGAGGACTCTGACTACAGAGGAAGGGTAGGAAATACAATTTTCTAAAATACATACGTACATACATACAACATTAATCAGTGTTTAGAATGAAGATGTTCACATCTATGCAAACCAAATCTTTGTAACTTTAATTGTGCCATCCTCGCAAAGGCTGATGAGTGACACCATTTAGTGTGTTTAGGGGTATGGACTAGAACATTGTATAAGAGCTTATTTGGATCATAATTATTATGCATATTGCCAAACAACGCTGGTGAAATCCGTTAGATTTATTTTGATAGGCCTTGAAGTGTTGCATTCATATTCAATAGTGCCGTAAAGACCTTTTGATGCTTGTAAAGTGCTGTATAAATCAGTAATTAATAATAACGCTGGAATGCTATTTTTGTTGTTCTTCTCTCATCCTTTACTTCCATGTCATCGTTATGCTAATCGCCATTAGAAAAATAAAGCCATAAGTTCCAAAGAAATGCACCGGAGAAGGTGACTCTTTAAAGACAGATGAAAGATGGTGGCATTCCTTGAATCTGGATTAGTACACAGAGAAAACATTGCCTTCTTATAGCTGCATCTGATTCAGCTCCTTCAGGGCTGGTGCCAAACACCAGTGGGCCCCCAGCAGAGTGCTTTCCATGCCCCCTCCCACTGGCATACCAACCTCCTTCTCCTTCCGTTGCCCACCTGCGAGAGAACCCTTGCGCCTTCTTTTTTACCCGGAAGCAGCTCCAGTGACATCTATTTCTTTTCTCTCCTCTTCCTTGTCTGTCTGTCTGGCTGGCTATGGAGGTTCTTCTGTCACTCCTCTTTCCCTCATTGGCCATGTTCCCCACAAGGCAGCATCTGAGTGTTTCAGATACCTGCTACTAGGGAAGCTGGAGAAATTCGAGATGGACCTTGCATTTGTGGATATAGGGATGCTGGAGAGCCAGCGTGGTGTAGTGGTGAATGTGTTGGACTGGGAGCTGGGAGATCTGGGTTCTAGTCCCCACTCGGCCATGGAAGCTGACTGGGTGACTTTGGGCCAGTCACAGACTCTTAGCCCAACCTACCTCACAAGGTTGTGAGGATAAAATGGACAGGAGGATAATGTAAGCTGCCTTGGTTTCCTTGCAAGAGGAAAAAAGGCAAGATATAAATTCAATAAGTGTAGAATTTTATTGTTTTAAAACTGTTGTATTGCTGTACATCGCCAAGAGCGGCTGGGTGACCGGCCAGATGGGCGATTAAGAAATTTAATAAAAATAAATAAATAAATAAATAGAATGAGCTCAGATTTCTAAGAATCCGACCTGTGGAATCCGCAGGCCATGCAGGGTCTGAGGACTTTTGGATGATTTTTTTACTTACTCCCCAAAGTTACATATATTTACTCCAAAGAAAATATGTGAGTTTCTGCTGAGGAAACGTTGAATGGAATAGGGGACATTACACAAAATGTTATGTACTGAGGTAAGTTATGTAAATACTTACATAAATACTTAAGTAATTATTTGCATATTTCTCTGCATGAAGGAAAAAAAAATTCGCATCCATCTGTGGGCAGACTATGGAATGAAAGTCATCTGACACTCCACAAAACACAGACAGAGCAGATTTTGCACAGTCTGGACATCCCTAGCTGCTACTCAAAATGTGTATGTGTGTGTGCGCGTGTGTGTGTGTGTATGTGTGTGTGTGTGTATTCTTTTAAGATATGTAAGGCCTCGGACCTGTAACCTGAGTAACCAGTAGTTTTAGAGAAACTTAGAGATCCATAATGTTCTTTGCTTAAGGCCAATTTCCTTTCTAGGGGGCCTCTGAGCTTGTGAGATGAGTCAAAGGTCAATATCTCCGCCTCAGCACAAGCTGTGAACCATTTACCTTATCAGGGCCGGGGAAGTAGGGATGTTGGAGAAATCCACCACAGATTCAAATGAGGCCAGATTCTAGGGATGGGGGAGAATTTCTCCCCGAAACTTCGGGGGGCCGAGCGCCAACGCATTCGGTCCTCCGAAGGTTGTTCGGGGAGAAATTCTCCGCCCCCCCGCTCCCCCCGGGATGGGACTTACCTTTCACGAATGTCCCTCCCGGCGGCGGGTCCCGGCGGCGGTTCGGCAAGTCTTCGTCAGGGGCGGGGGCGGCAGCCGGTCTTTCGACCGGCTGCCGCCGCCGCCATTACAAGAAAAGTAAAAAAAAAACAACGCCCCTGTGATAGGCTACGTAACGATTAACGTAGCCTATCACAGCTAGATTTGCAAAGTCAGCCATGATAGGCTACGTTAATCGTCACGTAGCCTATCACGGGTGACTATAAAAAAAAAAAGCACGTACGGCTAACGGCGGCCCCCATAGGGAGCCGCCATTCGCGTTCCTTATTTGGTCCCTGTAGTCTACGTAAAGATTTACGTAGACTACGGCAAAAATAAGGGTAACGCAAATAGCGTTGCCCTTATTTTCGCCATACTCTACGTAAATCTTTACGTAGACTACAGGGACCAAATAAGGAACGCGAATGGCGGCTCCCTATGGGGGCCGCCATTTGCGTACACGCTTTTTTTTTTCAAAGTCACCCGTGATAGGCTATGTGACGATTAACGTAGCCTATCATGGCTGACTTTGCAGATCTAGCCGTGATAGGCTACGTAAATCGTTACGTAGCCTATCACGGGGCTTTTTTTTTTTTTTTACTTTTCTTTTGAAGTTTGCGGTCGGGGAGACGGGGCGCTTCTCGCCGGCCTGAATTTCGGCCAGACGAGGCGGGAAGCCTCCCCCCCCCGGCCTGAACTTCGGGGGGAGAAGCGAAGCGCCTCCCCCCCACCGCGAAGCAAGCTGCAAGACCAGGTAAGTGACTTTCGTACATCCCTACCAGATTCTTTTGAATCCAGCCTCAGGAATCCGTGGTGGATCGGCAGCACTTAACTCCGCTCCAGGAGGATTGGAGGCGGAATGGCACTTGGCTGCTTCTTGCTGGCCAGAGCCATTTGCCTCCTCCCTGCAGATCGCCATTTCTTAAAAAAAAAAAAGGTGATCGGCAGGATGTGCCCATAGACTTATATGCAAATAGAACCATGAATCTTGCATATAAGTCTATGTGTCCATAGGCTTATACACAAGATTCATGGCTCTATTTTGTGCATGTCTATGGGCACATCCTGCTGATGGCAATCCTGCCAATCACAGTCTATGGACACACAAACTTATATGCAAGTTTCATGGCTCTATTTGCATATAAGTCTATGGGCACATCCTGCCGATCGCCTTTTTTTTTTTAAAAGAAATGGCAATCGGCACGGAGGAGGTGAATGGCTTTGGCCGGCAGGTGGCAAGGTAAGCAGCCCACAAGCTGGGCTCCCCCCCTCCTGGAATCCTCATGGAGCAGAACCGCTCCAGAGGATTCTGGGGGGTGGGGGTAAACGGATCGCCTCCCCTCCCACGGATTCCCCACCGGAATGGATGGTGGGGAATCCGTACATCCCTATGGGGAAGTGCCTGAGAAGTGAGGTTATGTTTACAGGTGTCTATGCTGGGAAAGTTCTGATTGTTTCCCCTCTGACATGGGGCTGTTAGTCTATGCTGGGAAAGTTGCAGAGGAACGTTAATTAACACTGTTTTTCTGTCATGCTGCCTCACTGGTAACATGTATGGTATAAGACCCATTGTACCCCTTGGCTCTGGGTTCATAGAAGCTGTCTGATCCAACCACTGGGTACTCCTGTGCGCTCTAAGTACTCAATAAAGTCTCCTTGTAATCAAACCTGGATCTGGCTTATCATGATCTTGGCACCTCTAAATTCTGGAAGCCCACAGCCGGGGCAAACAAAATGCTGCACTACATGGCCTCCAGGCTCAGTCAGCCAGCTTCTGTGGCACCTCCTTCTGTCAGTCGTGCCGGCCAGGTGAGTGATCAGGGAGGAGCTACCACTGCCACAATCCTTAACTGGTGATGGCTACAGCTGCAGCGGGAGAAGGTCAGCGATGGGGCCTTAAGAGCCTCTGGGCCCTCAGCAGATCCTGCCCGTACCAACCGCAGACCATGGGCCCAAGTTCCATACTAATGGAAACCTCCCTCCCAAACTTGCTTTACATGCTACACAACATTATGGTGTGTCAGCTGAAGAAGGCCGCAAGGCGGTGTATCGCTGGTGGACTTTCCTCCTGAACATACAAATCCACTGCAGGGTGTATAGAGCAGTGCTCGATCCTAAATCAGTCTAGCTGCCTGCAGTGTCAACATACCACCTGTCCAATGCTGATGAAGCATTGTGGGCTGGAGCCAGGGTTGCTTCCACCTGCAGGAGCATTTCCTGTGTGAAGTTCTGCTCCAAAATGCTTCGACTGGTGGAAAGAGAGGGAATTTTTGCCTGTTCCTCTTTCCCTCTACAGCCCCCAATGCCATGTCCCACCCTGCTCTGGACAATCCCCCAACCTTCCAGAGCAGATTTGGGGTAATAGGAGACTGCAGGGGTTGGAACAATCAGCAAAAACCTCATTTCTCCCCATTCCACCAGTGGAAATGCTCCACTGGATCAGAAAACCTCCCATGGATGGAAGGAACCCTTTCATCTGCAGGGATCAAGTCGAGATCGAACCCTGTGTGCCATAGTATACCATCACAGTTAGGATGAACATGAGCAGATCCTTGTTGGATTAGACCAAGGGTCCATCCAGCCCACCATTCTGTTTCCCCACAGTGCTCAGTCCCTGGGAATCTCATAAGCCAGACATGAAGACGATAGCTTTCCCCGTCTTGAAATTGAAAAAGTAAACTTCACTACCAGCCTCTGGTATTCAGAAGCATAACTGCCTCTGAACATGGAGAATCTGTCTAGCTATCATGGCCATTCAGCATTGATAGGCACTGTGAATTTGTGTAATCAGTAAGAAAAACATGGCTGTATTTGTCTACCTGGAGACTGCTTCTTGCAATTGTCTCATGATACCTCGTGGTGGAGCTCCTGAGCATATGGTCTTATGAATAGTCTGGTTTGATTTCAGATCACAGACCGAAACAAAACGTGCTTGACAAAAAGATCAGGTCACTGAATGCATTAAAAAGCAAAAAACCCTATCATGTGAATCCACTCTTCCCAGGATCTGTTTTGAGATGCATTCCCTAAGCATCTCTAAACTCTGCAAGCCATATGGCACTCAGAGCTCAGCCTACTGTAGCCCACTTTTATCTGTGCAGAACATGGGAACTGTATGACTGGGACAATGTGGTGACAACACGGACCAGGCTAAAGGACAACACTTAGGATTTCCTTTTGAACACTCTGAAAAGATAGAACTCAGTTCCATCAGTTAGATCTGACTGCTATGGGATCTTTTATTAACTGTGCAGAAACTCAGATAAATTGTGTGTAAAGGAATGGAATGTGTTTTACTCTAATTGGGGATGGTCTGGCACCCACCCCCCCTGTCTGGGTTCTCCGGGCACCTGCCCAGCCCCCCCTCACACACACACCCTGGACCCATGCTCAAGCTCCCCCCGCTTGCCAAGCCACCCGCACTCACCCAGGAAGAGGATTTGTCTGAGGAAGGAGAGGAGGGGGAGAACTAGCACAATGGGCCTCAGCCGGAGCTAAGCATGAAACAGGAGGCCTTGGCTGACAGTTCTTCTGGAAATGTTGCAGGAGCAACCTGGCACCTCTCGAGCAGTTCTTGAATGTCCCCAAATGCTGGAAGCAGAACGTGAGTTGTTGATCCATCCCTCTGAATGGCGTAGAATCAGACGTGAACAGCAAAAGAACAAAAGGAAGTCACAGCATGGGGCCTCCCTTAAAAACACACTGACCTAATTGGCTTGGCTAGCTGTGCAGGTTTGTTGTTGTTCAGTCGTTCATTCGTGTCTGACTCTTCGTGACCCCATGGACCATAGCACGCCAGGCCTTCCTGTCCTCCGCTCTCTCCCGGAGTGTGCTCAAGTCCATATTCATTGCATCGGTGATGCTATCTAGCCACCTCATCCTCTGCCATCCCCTTCTCCTTTTGCCTTCAGTCTTTCCCAGCATCAGGGTCTTTTCCAGGGAGTTTTCTCTTCGCATTACGTGGCTAAAATATTGGAGCTTCAGCTTCAATATCTGTCCCTCCAATGAGCGCTCAGGGTTGATTTCCTTTAGGATTGACTGATTTGACCTCTCTGCAGTCCAGGGGACTTGTAAGAGTCTTCTCCAGCACCACAGTTCGAAAGCATCGATTCTTTGGCGCTCAGCCTTCCTTAAAGTCCAGCTCTCACAGCCATACGTTGCTACTGGGAAAACCATAGCTTTGATTATATGAACCTTTGTTGGCAAGGTGATGTCTCTGCTTCTTACTTTGTTGTCTAGGTTTGCCATAGCTTTCCTCCCAAGGAGCAAGTGACTTTTAATTGTCTGCGGTGATCTTGGAGCCCAAGAAAACAAAATCTGTCATTGCTTCCATTTCTTCCCCTTCTATATGCCAGGAAGTGATGGGGCCAGATGCCATGATCTTAGTTTTTTTAATGTTGAGTTTCAAACCAGCTTTTGCACTCTCCACTTTCACCCTCAACAAGAGGCTCTTTAGATCCTCTTTGCTTTCTGCCATTAGGGTGGTATCGTCTGCCAAAAGGCCAGACTGCAAATGGCGGCGGTGGCAGCTGGTTGGAAGACCAGCCACCGCTGCTGCCACCACTGGAGCCACCGCTGTCCGGAACATCCGCCCCAGGTAAGTCTCTTCCTGGGGGGGATCCGTGGGGAGGCGGCAGGCCGTTCCACCATGGATTTCGGGGGGCCAAATGCCGGTGCATTCGGCCTCACTGAAATCCGTGGCGGAATTCTCCGCCATCCCTACCACAGTCAGCTCTAGGTCTTGTTTTTACTGACTGTATACAGCTTCTCCATCTTTGGCTGCAAAGGACATAATCAATCTGATTTCGAATATTGACCATCTGGTGATGTCCATATGTAGAGTCGTCTCTTGTGCTGTTGGAACAGAGTGTTTGCTATGATCAGCGTGTTCTCTTGGCAAAACTCTATTAGCCTTTGTCCTGCTTCATTTTGTACACCAAGGCCATGCTTGCCTGTTTTCCCGGTGATTTCTTGACTTCCTACTTTAGCATTCCAATCCCCTATGATGAAGAGGACATCTTTTTTTGGTGTTAGTTCTAGAAGGTGTTGTAGGTCTTCATAGAACCAATCAACCTCAGCTTCTTCGGCCTCAGTGGTTGAGGCATAGACTTGAATTACTGTGATGGTGAATGGTTTGCCTTGGATTCGTACTGAGATCATTCTATCGTTTTTGAGATTGTATCCCAGGACTGCTTTTCCCACCCTTTTGTTGACTATGAGTGCTACTCCATTTCTTCTCAGGGATTCTTGCCCACAGTAGTAGATATAATGGTCACCTGAATTAAATTTGCCCATGCTTGTCCATTTTAGTTCGCTGATTCCCAAGATGTCGATGTTCAATCTTGCCATCTCATGTTTGACCACCTCCAGCTTACCTTGATTCATTGATCTGACATTCCAGGTTCCTAAACAATATTGTTCTTTACAGCATCGGTCTTTCTTTTCACCACCAGACACATCCACAGCTGAGTGTCCTTTCGGCTTTGGCCCAGCCGCTTCACTCTTTCTGGCGCTACTTGGAAATTCCCTCTGCTCTTCCCCAGTAGTATATTGGACACCTTCTGACCTGAGGGGCTCATCTTCCGGCGTCATATCTTTTAGCCTTGTGATACATTCCATGGGGTTTTCTTGGCAAGAATACTGGAGTGGGTTGCCATTTCCTTCTCCAGTGGACCACATTTTGTCACAACTCTCCACCATGACTTGTCCATCTTGGGTGGCCCTGCACGGCATAGCTTATGGCTTCACTGAGTTATGCAAGCCCCTTCGCCACAACAAGGCAGTGATTCATGAAGGGGCAGATTAATGACCAGCTATAATGCAGATTAATGACCAGTTATAAATTCAGCCCCACAGATGCCAACTCTGTGCTGCAGACAACAGTGCTTTAACCTTGGCTTTGACATTCCAGGATATCAAAACTGACAGGTTCCTTGACCTTCAGCTACCCATCTGGACAATGCTTTAATTTGGACACCCCCCTGACTGGCCTTGATGCTTGAGTAAACAGATGCTGGTGAACTGACCTTTAGACTGCTCTGACCTCACCTCTGCCCACACCTGCATTGAAACAGGACACCTGGCACCTGTCTGCGAATGCACCATTTTGCTAGAAAAATTGCCATCACAAATATGCGCACATCTAGCTGTATGCAAAATGGCGCCATGAATGGCTCATATATGCAAGATTACAGGCATAAATGGCCCACTTACGCCAGTCATCTTGAGTATATGGGCCATTCATGGCACCGCCATTTTGCATGCAGCTAGATGTGCGCATATTTGCAATCACCATTTCCCCTTGCAAAATGTCTCTCTCGGCACTCGCGGATGGGTCCTGGGTGAGTGCTGGCAGCTCAGAGAGTGCGGGGTGTCGAGCAGGGGCTCGGTGGGCATGGCTCAGAAGCACAAGGAGGGGGGAGTCTACTGGACTCCCACACCCAATTGGGTACCTGCAGGATTCCTAATTCAAATCTGACACAACAAGCTCTACATGTGATTGGTTCTCTTTCATGGGTGGAGCCAAACCAGACCCATCATTTGTACTTATGCTGAAACTAATTTGCCTGTATATCTTCAAAGGAGGTTCTTCTCCAGGTTCCTTCACCAGGGGAAGCTCATTGTGTAGGAGCGAGGCAGAAGGCCTCCACTGTGTTGGCACCGTGGCTCAATCGACATGGCCTCTTTAGTGCGGAGTGACAGCACATCAGGGTTATTCACAAGAGATTATGCTGTTGCCAATCCTCAGCAACCCCACAGCTTTCCTCTGGAAACGGCACATTTTTGGAAAGCCCTTTTAACGAGTAGGGATATACGGATCCCCTTACCTGGGGTCTGTGGGGGGGGGTCCACAGGTGGCGGGAGGTGATCCGATCCTCCCCCCTGAATCTTCTCTTGCTGGTTCCGCTCTGCAGGGAGTCCGCGGAGCCGCCAGCCAGCTGTGGCCGCAAGCAACCAGTCTGTGGATGCACATGGCGTCCGGCGTAGTGGACGCTATTTGCATCCCTGCTCTTTCCTGTGATAGGCTACATAAAGGTTTATGTAGCCTATCATAGCCAAAGGCAGGGATGCAAATGGCATCTGCTACGCTGGACGCCATTTGTGTCCGCAGACAGGCAGCAGCGGACAGGATGGATGGGATGGACGGCAGCGGATGGATGGCACCAGGTAGGGTCTGTCCCAGCTGGGCTTCGTGGGGTGGCAGGGGGGAGCAGTCCATTCCGCCACGGACTCTGGGGGGCCTCATTGGAGTCCGTGGTGGAATTCTCCACTATCCCTATTAATGAGACGTTTCCCCTTAAATGCAGCTCCCGCGCAGTTCTGCCGCACTGTGCCCTGTCCCCCCACATTAAATCCTGGGTGTGCCTCTGACCTGGCTTTGATGTGGTCAAAGGGTGGGGCCTCCCCCTTTCTCAGCCCCACCCCCATTCCCCCCTTTTCCCCCATTCACAATAGGGTGCTTCTAGACACAAGCTTTCTTTCCCACTACTTTGTGCTGTTCCATCCTTTCACTATATCACAGCAGTGCTTTTTCCCCATTCACAATATGTAGCCTAGCGCAATAGCCTCTTTACCCCAGTACTTTACCCATTCCCAGTATGCAGCCTATTTTACCCATTCATAATAATGCAGCAGCAGCGTTTCAATAATTCAGAATAGCACAGTAGCTTCTTCCCCAATTCACAGTATGTAGCCTTTATTTCCCATTCAGAAAAGCACAGTAGCACTGTTTCAGGCATTCACAATAGCGCAGTTGCTGCTTCACCCATTCAGATTATGTAGCCTGTTTTTCCCATTCACAAGAGTGCAGTGTCTTTTAATCTTTCCCAATATCCCAATGGTGGATAAGAGGGGAGAGGTGTGAGACAAATGACAGGGGCTTAATTCACCACTTCCAGCAAACTTCCCTGAGCAGGGGAATGTGGACAGGGGTGGGGAACAAGGCTCTCTCATTCGCTGAGCAGCACCTATGGGGTTGATGACATTCTTTTCTATTCCACCCACCCACCCCTGAAGTATGGGGATTTCGAGTGTTGCATGACCCATGAAAGTGGGTTTTTAGGAGTATATACTCTGTTTTTCTTGCTTAGTGTGTGCCCCTGGCAGACTAAAGCAATTTCATGAAAATCTGGATATACCAGAAAGTGATTTTATTTTATTTTTTTATTACATTTATATTCCACCTTTTTTCCTCTTTAAAGAACCCAAGGTGGCATACATAATCCTCCTCCTCTCCATTTTAGCCTCACAACAACAACCCTGTGAGGTAGGTTGGACTGAGAGCCTGTGACTGGCCCAAAGAGTCACCAGTGAGCTTCCATGGCCGAGTGGGGACTAGAACCCGGATCTCCTGGCTCCCAGTCCAACCCTCTCACCACTCCGCCACACTGGCTTTCACATTTCCATGTAGCTGGAGCCCATCTCTCTGCAATGCCTTCCCCCTTGTCACTCAGCTAGTGCCAACATGGCTATAATTTTGGTGCTGGGTTAAAACTTATTGATTTGCCCAGCATTTTAAATATTATGCACGTTTGTTTAGTTAAATCTGCTGTTTCCTTGCTTTTGATCTGTTTTTATTGTGACATTGTGTTATGGTTTTATTGTCATATATTGTGGCATAGTTTGGTTTTATAAATACTAATATACTAAGATGGGCAGATTAAACATACTTTTAGTAAGTAATCAAACAATGAACAAACCAATAAATCAATAATGTTGCCATTTTGTTGAACATTTCTCAGGTTTGGGAAAATCCTCCTGGAGTTCTTCACAGTCTGCTTAGGGTTTCAACATCCTGTAAAGTTTGGCATCAACTGTGCACTTTCACTTATTATATTTCTATACCGCCCCACTTCGCTACTTCCCCTGACTTCAAAACATTTATGAACAGGGTAGATTGCATAGGTCTCAGGCTTTGGGAGACCTTTGGAAGACCCCACTGTTTGCCTTCATCAGTGGTGAAAACTGTCCATTTATTCCCATCCATGGCTTCCTGTTCTTTAGCCAATTACCAAGCAACAGGATGGTCTGTTTTCTCATCCTGTGAATACCAAGTTTACTTAGCAGTTTTTGGTGAGGGTCTGCTTTACCTGGGAGCTTTTGGTGCATACTTTTGGAAGTCCATTTCCCTTAGCTCCATCCTTGTTGACTCTCAAATAAATTTAGAAAATTGGTGAGGCAGGACTTCCCTTAGAAGAAGCTAAGCTGATTTGTCCTCAGCAAGGCTTGTCCCTCTATGGCTTTAACAATTCTAGCTTTAATATTATATTGTACCAATTTACTCAAGACAGGATCTAGGCTGACAGGTGTGTAATTTCCCAGACCATCCCCCTTGTTTCCCTTTTAAATATTGGGGTTACAGTGGCTACCCTCCAGTCCTCTGGAGACCTATGGTAATGGAGACCTAAATGCAATGTCCTTCACTATGCCTACAAAAGAAAGCATCAGAGCACTGAATAAGAGTTTATAGTAGTGAAATCTCCTCTGAATGTCAAAGGTGTGTTTCATGCATATGGATGACAATTTGCTATGAATATGGAAACGATTGTGAAAGGATGATGGGTTGGGGGATGTCTAACATTAACTGCTCTTAACCTCTCCACCACTTTGACCTTACTACAATGTGATCCATGGGGCAGTTAGATTTGTCTGCATTTTTGCACAAAGCTGTTAGTCATTTCTAGCCACAGATGTTTGCCCTGGAGCCTTGTTTACTATCCTGTATAATTATTAGAAGACTCTATTAATTGTCGTTGAAATTCTGCGTTGACACTTAATGTCACAGTAGCATGGCAGAGCCTTGTGTTTAATTTCTCTTTTGTTCATCTCATTTAATGTTCTGAAGAATTATGCTCAAAGGAAGATCCCACTCATTTCTTTTTTCCTTACCTTACCAATGATGAGCTCCACCCATACCTGCTAGAACCACTAATTTAATTTCTTTTAAAAATATAGAGCTGCATATGGATTGGCATGTTCCACATGTAGAGTGGATAAACATCTCATTTTGAGCATTGTCTCTTAAGACAGCATAATTTTGAGTCACTTCCATATTAACTAGAATAACGTCTATAATAAATATATGTAACTTCCACAGTAACTAGAATCAAATCTGTAGGAACAGGTAAGGTAATAGGGCATAGTGTCTTGTAGTCTTCCCCAACCTGGTGCCTTCAAGATACTTTCAACTACAGCTCCCAGCATTCCTGATCATTGGCCATGCTGTCTGGAGCTGTGGGAGGTGAAGTCCAAAACATCTGGAGGGCACCAGGTTGGGGAAGTCTGGTATGTTGGATACATATATCCACCGTGGCTTTCCACACCTGACTATTATGGACATATTTCCTACTGATGCACTTTCTTAGTGATGATGCACTGACTCTACATGTTCAACAGTTGTGTGATCTACTGGAGGATGGAGAATTAATGGAATGTAGTAGTAGTCTTCTGCTAGTGTGAATGGTCAGGGAGCACCTGATGCTGTAGCACTGAGCAGCAGGAACATCCAGAATGCAGGAGAAGAGACTCACCATCAAACCTCACCTTATCGCCATTGCTGTTGGAGGCTTTAAGAACTGTACAAGAGTGAGTGAGAGAGTGGACATCTGCTGAAGAGTGAGTCTGGCCCTGGGGAAACTGGAAACAGCTGGTTTTCACTGGGAGCAGATACATCTCTGAAGCCACCACAGACCCCCCAGAAGCAGCAGGAACCCCACCCCATCTCTGTTGCAGATGAGGCCTCTAAGAACTGCACCCAAATGAAACAGTGGCAGGGGGTGGGGAGGCCATGTGTGAGATCATCTGCTGTGGGCTATAACAAATCTGTTTGCTATATCCTGCACATGGCACCTCTGAAGAACTCACTGCTGGTTATATTATGCATGAATACCTGACTGCAGCATTGCACCAGAAAGTTTTAATGTATCTGGCTCTGACATCTGTATTCTAACTACTGATGAATTATATCCCTTGATATTGTATGTGAATGATTGGTACCACCGATTCTGCAGTGAAATTTTAAAAAGTTATAATTTTAGTATTCTTGAAATGGATTGTATATTTAGGTTGTTTATGATATCTTTTGACATGAATCGGTACCAAACTGCTGACTGTAGTGGTGCATGGATATGTATGCATTTGCATTGCTGTTATTTGAGTCATGAGCTGCTCTGGTCCGGGCACATTTATGTGGAAAAACGGCAGACAAATTAACATGATGATGCTGACTGCTGAAGATAAACAGTTGTGGACCTGATGCAGGCCTGGTATAGGCATCGGGCATACTGGGACACTTTGGAGAGGGGCCGTAGCTCAGTGTGATCGAGCACCTGCTTTACATGCAGAAGGTCCCTAGTTCGATTCCCGGCTTCTCCAGGTAGGGTGAGGAAACAATCCTGCCTGAAACACTGGAGAGCTGTTGCCAGTCAGTGTCAACTAGGAGTGCACGAAAGCCACTTACCTGGTCTTGCAGCTTGTTCGCAGTGTGGGGGAGGTGCTTCGGTGCTCTCCCCCTGAAGTTCAGGCCGGGGGGGGAGGCTTCCCGCCTTGCCCGGCTGAAATTCAGGCCAGGGGGGAGGCTTCCTGCCTTGCCCGGCCAAAATTCAGGCCGGGGAGGAGGCGCCTTGCCTCGCCTGGCTGCGAAATAAAAAGTAAAACAAAAAACAAAAACGCCCCCGTGATAGGCTACGTGACGATTAACGTAGCCTATCACGGCTAGATTTGCAAAGTCAGCTGTGATAGGCTACGTTAATCGTCACGTAGCCTATCACGGGTGACTTAAAAAAAAAAAAGCGCGCACGCAAATGGCGGCCCCCATAGGGAGCCGCCATTCGCGTTCCTTATTTGGTCGCTGTAGTCTACGTAAAGATTTACGTAGACTACGGCGAAAATAAGGGCAACGCAAATATTTTCGCCGTAGTCTACGTAATCTTTACGTAGACTACAGCGACCAAATAAGGAACGGGAATGGCAGCTCCCTATGGGGGCCGCCATTAGCCGTACACGCTTTTTTTTTTTTTTTTTTAAGTCACCCGTGATAGGCTACGTGACGATTTACGTAGCCTATCACGGCTGACTTTGCAAATCTAGCCGTGATAGGCTACGTTAATCGTCACGGAGCCTATCACGGGGGCGGTTTTTGTTTTACTTTTATTGGAATGGCAGCGGCGGCAGCCAGTCGAAAGACCGGCTGCTGCCTCTGCCCCTGTCGAAGACCTGACGAACCGCCGCCGGGACCCGCCACTGGGAGGGACATTCAGGAAAGGTAAGTCCCGTCCTGGGGGGGGTGCGGGGTGCGGGGGGGTATGGAGAATTTCTCCCCGAAACTTCTTCGGGGGGCCGAACACGTTGGCGCTCGGCCCCCCGAAGTTTCGGGGAGAAATTCTCCGCCATCCCTAGTGTCAACAATACCAATGGTCTGCCTCAGTATAAGGCAGCTTCCTATGTTCCTATCTACCTATGTCAGGGCCCATGCCTTACCTTACCTGCCCTGCAGTGCTTGATGCCATTTGGGTCCCCTGGTATTGCTGCAGTACCAGCCTCTTCTATACCTCCCCAGTACCTGGCAGTGCCACAGGCACCAGCCTCCCCTTTGCAAGCGGGCTTACCCAGTGACAGCGGTGCTAAAATGGGCCAGGAGCTAAGCTAATCTGTTATAGCACCACCACTGCCACTGTGACCACTGGGTAAGCCAGGGTTCCCCAAACATATTGGGTCAGTGGGCCCATTTGGAATTTTGAGGGCGCGTTGCAGGCAGTCTTACAAAATGGCTGCCATTCAGGGGCCATGGCTGGTCGAAAAACCCACTCATTTCCCAGAAGACAAACTGATGAGACTGAAGGAAAAGTAACCTGCCCAAGAACCTAAGTACAAAACAGAGATGGAGTCTGAGCTCCAAAACACAAAACCACCCTTTTGCCCCAAAAGAAAGATGGCACTGGAGGGCAGCACTTTGCTTTGTAGCATGGCAGCGTCAAACGCTGGATATGTTTTTGTTTGTATGTTTTTATCACTTTAAAAATAGATCTTAAAAAATAAATGCAATGAAAATCAGATGGTTCAGGGCGCCTGGTGGATGCCAAGAGACATGCCCATGAGCAGATGGGCAACACACTGGAGAGTGGAGACCCCAGGGGTCAGCCTTCTCATGACTGTGTGAACTCGAGAGGGAGTCCGGCAGTTGCCACAGAGGCTGGATTCAAACACAAGGAAAAGCCCGCTCAGATTTTGGTGCTCAAGGATGGGAACAGGGATGAGGGGAACCAGGAATTTGGGGGTGGGGGCCTGTATGTGTGCAGTTGTACCACCACCATTTTAGCCCTCACTTGTGCAGACTGAATGCGTGCATAGGGCTGTTCCTTGGGCAACATAAGAATAGCTTTTCTGGACCAGACCAAAAGTCCATGTAGTCCAGCCTGCTGCTTCTCACAGTGACCAATCAGGTACCTCTGGGAAATGCACAAGTATGGCATGAAGGCAACAACTCTTGCCTGTGGTTGCTCCCAAGCAAATGTACACAGTAACCTGTGAACATAAACCCTCCAAGACTTCGCCACAAATTTATCTTCAAACCCAATTTTCTAGCCATCTATGCCTAGTGGCCCTCACCACATCTCGCTTGTGGGCATATGTGCGCAACTATGTGTACAGTGCATAGTTGGACTATGGGATTTGCTGCCATAGCAATTGCCAAACCATGGCATTTGGAGATGGGCACTAGCTCAGATGTCTTTACAAGGGAATTAGACAAATACATGGTGGATAAGGCTACTCCTAGTCATGATGGCCATATGATACCTGCAGGAACCAAGGCACCATGGTACTGGGGAATTATTGCTCTCATGTCCTGCTTGTGGACTTTCCAGAGGTATCTGGTTGGCAATTGTGGGAAGCAGGATGCTGGATTAGATATGCCCTTGGTCTGATCCAGTAGGGCTTTTCTTATGTTCTTACATCTTGTGGCAAGGTATTCCATACATTAATGACATGCTGAAGAAGTATCTCTGTGTGTGTGTGAGTGAGTGTGAGTGTTCTGTCCTAAATCTTTGCTAATCAATAGTCCAGTGGAGTCACAGAAAAATGAGTTTTGCACTGGCTGTTGGTTACTTGGTACTAGGAATTAAGTACCTTTGTTTCCAAACTCTTGTTTGCTTCCTTTGAAATTCCTGACATTTTCACCCAAACACAGTATCTTCCAAATTTGCCCCAGATTTATTTTGCTTGAGATGAACTTCAGTGACAACTCTAGGTCAAGTTCATGAAGAGTTTCTTCACCAACCCCAGAATCCCAGCAGGGCATCCTGTACTGGTGGGAGGTAGCACAGTTGGGCTAGTAATAATAACCTGTTTTAAGGCACAATCATATATGCGGCTGGCTGGCTGGGGAATGCTGGGAGTTGTAGGACTCTTTTTCTGTCTAAACATGCCTAGGATTGTGCCCTTAATGCATTCAGGGCAGTGATGCATGAAAGCTCCCTAAGGGATGGAATTTAAGTGGAGAGTATTTAGTTATTTTAAAGGGTAAGCCCAGTCCACCTAGTTATTATAATTTTGGGGTTTCAGTATTTAGCCCTTTACTTTTGTGAGGCTAATAGAAAATAATAAATATTTAGAATATATTACATAAATAAATAACATAAATAAATAAATAACATACATAAATAAATAAATAAACATGAACATGAAATTCCACTGGTGTACTCCATCTGTAAAATGGATACGTTTTTCTGACCTAGAAAAATGTACCTATTTGTTAAATGCTTTATTTCTTCCATATATGCATGTTATATATTTTGTGACTTGGTGTGTAGTCTGTGGATGTCATCATATGCTAGAGAAGTATGCTCTCCCCTAGGGATGTTGAAGGAATCCATCTGGGGGTGAAGCTCACCGATCTTTAGTCAACTCAACCCCCTGGCCTTTGGGGTGCTTTCCTGTTTGCTGGCCCGACTCAATCTGCATTGAGTTGGGACAGCTTGCAGATTTCTCTGTGTGGGTTTTTTTTAATTGTGTAAAGCCATTGGCACAAATTTTGCAAATTGTGGCTGTAATTTGTGTAATTTGCGCAAATTGTCCCCGCAATTTGTGCAAATTGCTTTTTACGCACCCCCCCCCCCGAACTTGGAAACAGGAACGAGAGTAGCGTGAGCATGTGTTTGCACTCATGTTTGGGATTTTGAATGGGACATGCTCACATGTTTTTGAGCAAAAACAAATATCTCATATATCTCTACACATATTTTTTAGGTCTTTTGTGCTTGTGGCACATGGCAGTAATCTGGATTATGGTAGACTGATAGCGGTGGCCTCATATTGTCTGTAGGGGCTTCTCTTCTTCTTGAATTAGAATTCTTCCCATGTCCCAATCATAGGGATGGACGAGCCCATCTCCATCTGGGGTGGGGGGAGCTCGATGAACTGCCCCCCACAGCTTGTGCAGCCTGGGCCTGTTCGGCAAGCTTCCCTGCTCACCCTGTCAGCCCAAGAGCTGCACGAGATGCCCTCTTCCTTGCTCTGGCTGCCAAGGGCCGGCACAGGGAAGGAGGGCCTTGGCAGCCAGCTCCCAGTCTCTGGCCCTGGCCTCCAGCAGGTGGGGGGGCAGGGAGAAGAGGATAGGTGCCTCCTTCTTCCCTCCATCCCCATCTGCTACAGTGGCAGCAGCAAGGGACAAGCTGGTCATTTTCCATAAGGCCAGGAAAACTTACAGAAAATGACCAGCCTGTCCCACGTCACTGCCACTGTAGCAAGGATGGCGGAAGGAGGAGAGGCACTGCCTTCTTCCCCTCTCCTTGCTGAGGGAGCAAGTGCCCAAGCTCTTGCCTGACTCAGCATGCTGTGAGTCGGGCAAGAGCTCAGGTCCGCAAGCTGGTGTCCAAGGGGCCCAACCGACAACGTCTTGCCGGGCTTCGAGCCCAACTGGATGCTTGCACCATCCCTACTGAAACCGGGAATGTTAGGATTGTATTAAATCTAGTCCATGTGAAGCCTGAAGTTTGGGTTAAATTTTCTGGTCCGCTGTTCACAAACCCGAAGTCTCAAATTGTCTTTTTCCAACCCAGAAAAATGAGCAAGTAAATTCGAATAAGTGACTTTTCAATAAATTTAGTTGGTGGGGGGCAGTATTGTGCTTACTGGTAACATGGCAAGCATTACGTGTGTGTGTGTGGGTGGGGGGGTTAGAATGAAGTCTCCCGTGTTGGTGCACTTCCTGGAATATCCATAAAAGGACTTGATGTTCTTTGATGGGCATTCCCCTAATTTTGCTGACTGGGAGATTGCCTGAGCATCTTTCAAAGATGGAGGGAAAGGGCTCTTTCCTTGAAGAGTCAGCAATCTTAGGAGAATGCCCATGAAAGGACCCCAAGTCCTTTTATGGATATGTGCACCAGCATGGGAGACTTCATTCCAAAACACACACACACACACACACACATACACCGTTCACTATGCTACTGCTGGTAAGCGTAATGCTGCCCCTACCCCACCAAATTTCGTAAATGGGAAATTGAAGGGGGGGGGAGTTGCATGTCTCAGAAGCTGCTTGACCTGCAGATGCTGATCTGGCATGGAATTTGCAGACTGAACTACAAGAAATCTGGACTCATTTGGGTCTGTTGAGGATTTTTCCGGCATCCCTAACTGAAACTCTTTACTTTCCTCAATATCCCTTGTAAACTGAGAAGCAAGCCCAAATTCACCTTGACCGATCACAATATTTAGTGACAGGTGACTCTACAGATGTTTTACTTCCCAATTAGGTTCAGAACCTCACCTTCCCGATTTCCATTAATCACTGTAAATGCAAATATCATCCCTTTATCCACAGCCCTATCACCTCTAGAGGAGGAGAACTGCAAAGGGACTAGAAGATGAGGACTAGACCCTTTAACATTGGGCTACTAAAGATGATGGTTGCAATCTTGGGAGTGAACAAATAACATAGAAAACATCTCTGTGTTAAAAAAAAAAAAAACCCTCAGAAAATGCTGTTCCTTGAAAAATCCAAACAGCATAAATTGACAATGCTACTTCCAATTCTAAAGCCTTAAAAAAAATCTGAATAATTTTTGAAGGAAAAAAAGGAGAGAAATGGCATCCAAAATAGCACATTTTTTCCTTAAAAAATATTGAGCAGGGGCATTTGCAGCGATAAAGCAGAATGTTAATTGAAATCCAACTGTGCCAACACGAACATTGGAAAAAGACCAGTCAGGATTAGACTAATTAAGATGTCTTTAAAAGAAAAGGCGGAGGGAATCCACCCTGAACAGGTTGGACCGTTTTAAGGAGAAAACTTACCAAACAGCTATGATAACACAGAGAACATTTCAACCATTTGTACAAACCACAATAGTGTAACACAGAGAACATGGAGACAAAGAAAGCACAAAAAGAACATTTTAGCTTTTGCTTTCCAGCATTTGATGGAAAGCTGATTTTCTTCAATCCATCTCTCTGGGTCTACATTGAGGCTGGGGTGTGGACTCTTGAATCTGTTTGCAAGTCTGAAGTGCCAAAGGCTGCCGAAGCCAAGCTATTAACTATTATTCTCTGTACCCTACAGAGTAGGGTCTGAGAGACTGAAAGAACTGGGCACGTTTAGCCTTGAGAAGAGAAGATGGAGGGGAGATAGGATAGCGCTCTTCAAGTACTTGAAAGGCTGTCACAGAGAGGAAGGCCAGGATCTCTTCTCAATCATCCCAGAGTGCAGGACACGGAATAATGGGCTCAAGTTACAGGAAGCCAGATTCCAGCTGAACATCAGGAAAAACTTCCTGACTGTTAGAGCAATACGACAATGGAACCAATTACCTAGGGAGGTGGTGGGCTCTCCCACACTAGAGGCATAAGGCTGGACAGCTATCTGTCAGGGATGCTCTGACCTGGATTCCTGCATTGAGCAGGGGGTTGGACTCGATGGTCTTAGAGGCCCCTTCCAACCCTCCTATTCTATGATTCTATACCCCAATCAGAATCCAGGGTGGAATAATGGGCTAGAAGCCAGTGGTGCAGCTAAGTCATTGTAGACCCTGTACTTAACGGTGTTATGGGGGTGGTGGCTTTAGATGCTCATGCATGTTACTTCAGCTGGAAAGGACAGTAAAGTTATGCCACCGGCCCCACCTCCAAGGTCACTTGACTTCCCCTAATGTCCATGCTTTAGGGGAATGCCCATCGAAGGGGAACCATAACCATATGCATGTAGATCTCTACACACATAGGCTTCCCTCTGCAGACATACATGCCTAATGTGTGGATATCAGAGCCAGAGCCAGGGGAAGTCATATGACCACAGGGGCAGAGCCAGAAACATGGTCTGCTGCACTTGATGGCATCATGATCACCCCTCATGCAAGGTATGTGTGAAGGGAGCTTCAGTTGGGGGTCAAAGTATCCTTCTCCTTAATCCTGGAATGTTTTCCGGTTTATGAGCTTAGTCAATGAAAGTCATTGAGGGTTATAAACACAGTGGAAGTTCTTAACTCCATGTTAGCATGCTCAGTTCTGAGTTCTAAGCAGAATGTCAAAGGTGCAGGGAAACAGAGCAACTATTCCGGAGAGCACGGTTGCTGTGTTCAGTTGCTGGTGTCATGTTTCAAAGTAATAGCATCTATGACATTATTTTACAGGGGGGTCACCAAGAAGCCAAGTCTTCAACCAAGTAAAGAATGAAGTAAATGGATCCTCATGTCATATTCTGTTCTCATGTGTGCACTCAGATTTGCTGTTCAGAAGATGATGTGGAGAAGAGAAAAGTAATTCATATCATCATGATGCTCCAGAAAGCTGTCAGGGTGTCATGATGGGGAGAGAGGGGACACCATACATGCAACCCCTTGAGCTGCCCTTGGAGGAAGGGAGGGATAACAATTATGACCTTTTTTTTTATCCCATCCTTTGTCCAAGCAACTCAGGGTGCATGCATACATCCTTACGTTTATCCTCCCAATAACCCAGTGAAGTAGATTAGATTGAGAGGCAGCAACTGGCCCATAGAAGGAACTTCAAGTCAGACTCTTGGTCTTCCAAGCTGGCTCAGCGTAGTCTATACTGATTGTCGGCACTCTTTCACAGTCCTACCTCGAGGTGCCTGGGATTGAATATGGCCCTGTTTGACTACAAGGAATGTGCTCTTCCACTAGCTATGGCCCTTCCTAAGGGCCACCTGCTGTACTAAGTCCAACACCCTATTCACTAGAATGCAGTGGAACGCTCTGTCTCATTCTCTTTCTCTGTCTGAAGAGCTGTGTTGACTGGTGAACCTGGCCAGCACAGCTCTTCAGGAAGTTGCAGAGTCTGTAATGCTTGAGGAAGTGGGTCATTCCTCAGAGCCAGGCATTGACTGGAGAGGTGTGTGTCCAAGGACATTGCCTGTGCTGCAGGTGATCTCCCCGAACACCTCTCCTTCAGAGCAGCTGCCCCTCCTCTGTTAGCTCTGGCTAAACAGAAGTTGGGGAGCTGCTCCAGAGGAGGGGTGTCCCAGGAGATTACCTCCTGGGACACGTCTCCAGCCAGACAGTGCCTGGGTCTGAGGAAGGACCTCCCCGAAGTAGGCATTTTAGATAAGGTGACTCTCTGAAGAGCTGGGTAGGCCACTTTTGGAGGTTCTCTGGAGGCTCTCTAGAGAGCTCACCCACCCTCTGACTCACTCCGTGAGGTTTCTTAGAGTGAGCCAGAGGGCAGGAAGCTGTTCCGGACAGCCCCACCATCTGCTCTCCTGCTGCAACATTTGCCATAGTGGGCAAAAAGGGCTAACGGGACTTTCTGGAGCATCTGCTAGTGCCACTGCCTCAATCCAAGTGAGGAGCCCTCCTGGCAGGAGGATGGGGAACACAATTAGCTGTTCCCCTCACTCCACTGCCTGAGGTGGGGGATTCACCCTGCCTCATGGGAGGGCCAGCCCGGAAAGCCATCTAAGTTGGTGGCCATCACTACATCTTGTGGTAGCGAATTCCATAGTTTAACTATGTGTTGCGTGACGTATTGCTTCCTTTTATCTGTCCTGAATCTCCCACCATTCAGCTTCATTGGATGGCCCCTGGATTTAGTATTATGAGAGAGAGAGAGAGAGAGAGAGAGAGAGAGAGGCAGAGGCTGCAGCATTGCAATCCAATTCTTTCCAATATCCCCACCATATCTCCACAATATCCCCACCATATATATTCTCCTCCTTCCCCTCTCAACCAAACATTCCAACTAAAGGCAACTGCACTAAATTAAAAGTTTAGACATTGTATTCAAATACAGTCTAGATTTTGAGGTGTTTCTAATGCATTTTGGCAAACAAAATTGAATCTACTGGATATTACGCTATTCCTATAGAAGGTATTTCATATGACAAATTATTTGCTTTCTGTCACGTTTGAACAATTATCTCTGATCTGTTGCAGGTGAAAGGTGAATTTATCATTAAGCTAATAAACTGAACAGATAATTCACAAAGTAGATCTCTCATTCCCCTTAAAATATTTTGACAGATTTAAAACTGGTTAACACTTAACCTCATTTTGTAATTATGGAAAGTGCTGATATGTGTTCTGAAGACTCACAAATAAATATTTTTTTGTGATTAGAAAACTTGTTACATTTCTCAATTATTTATTTTCCCCCCACAGACTTCCTCTCTTTAAAAGAAAATGATGCAGACATTACTTTGGCATTCATGTAAATAGTAAGGCTACTTGGAACAGAGCCTGGGTGTTTAGAATCAGATATTTTGGGTTGTGTATGTTTTTTTTAAATAATAAAAAAAGATTCAGTCTTATATTGTTGGCATATAATTAAAAAAACAGTTAAAATCTCCCCCCTCCCCCATGAAGTTAGCATATTTCTCTGTGTGTGTGAGAGGAGAGTGTTCAAATTCATGGGACTATGAAAGGTGCCAACCTTTCTTAGCTAATCATGAGCAAAACCTGGAAACCAACCTTTTGATTCAACAGCTCTGCAGACCAGTCTTATGAGGCAATTAATCTTAGGATCTGATCTAGAACCCAATGGAGGCTGGTGGTTCTGATGTCAGTGGGGTGGTGAATCCACTCTGGGTTTCAGTCAGAACTCTAAAAGAGCTATCCAAGGTGCTGAACCCTATCGTCAAAATAGGTTCAGCACTTTGGATAGCTCCTTTAGAGTTCTGGCTGGTTCTGATTAAAACCTAGAATGGATTCACAACCCCACCAAAATTGGAGCCACTGGCTTTCACTGCTCCCCCCCCCCCTCTCATCCAGTGTTATCCTCTCCCAGGTGCTCTGAGGACAGGGGACATGAATCAATATAAAACAAGCTCATCAAGGTCCTCTGGATTCCATCTCAGAGCTCATGTCCGTATCAGGTTTTGTTTTCTCTTTTCAAATGAAAATTCATGTATATCTTTGTGCATTGTTTTCCAAATGCATGCATCAACTGTGTGTGCATTTTTGAAATGCACATATTCTTCTGCACAGGCAAATGGTGTTCCTCATCACCCCCAGATGGTGAGACTCCATAAAGCTGTGTCCTATAACAGAGAAACCGCAGTACTTGCCCCCCCCCCCCGAGATGGATGGGTCAAGCTCTTGGTACAGTATACCCATAACAACCACCATCTAATGTGCAGAGTGACCCATAGCTGCAGCAGAGACACTCTACATATTTTTCCTCATGGAGACAAAAAAGAAAATGGCATCCATTTGCTGTGGGCAAAAATGTCTTCTGCATTTTTTGGACCATTGTCATTCAATTTGCTAGAAAAGCAACAGCTTTTGAAAAGATGTACAAAGAAGAAGAAAATTCTTGGGATGAGGTACAGAGTTCTTTAGTTATGAGGTGGTTGAGGGGTGTGTCTGAGCATTCTGTATTTCATTATGTTGTTGTTCTTTCTGTTTCTATACCATCCTTCCAGAATCAACCAAAAAGCAGTTTACAAAAATTCAGAAAACAAAAATCAGAAGCAAATAAAGTCATAGTAAGACATTAAAAAGAACCTTAAAAACACATAATTTAAGAAGCCACATTAAAAAGATGTATCTCGACTCCCTTTCTGAATGCAGAGGGAGTGGGGACCAGTTGTAATTCCATAGAGGGAGCACATTCTAGAGTTTGGGAGTAGCACAGAATAAAGCCCTTTTCTTCATGCTTGGCAAGTGGGTCTCTCTAAGTGAGGGTGTCTTCAAAAGGGCCTCTTCTGCTGATCTTAATAACAAAGCAGGTTTACGCCAAGTTAGGTGGTCCCTCAGGTAGCCAGGCCCTAAGCCATTTAGAGCTTTAAAGGTTGAAATCAACACCTTGAACTGAGCCCAGAAAACAACTGGAAGCCAGTGCAGATTTTTCAGTATTGGAGTGATGTGATCACGATGATGTGCACTTGGTAGCGGCCTAGCGATTGCATTTTGGACCAATTGAAGTTTCCAGTTGCTCTTCAAGGGTAGCTGCATATAGAGCACATTGCAATGATCTAACCATAATATAACTGAGGCATGGATAACTGCTGCACAATCGGTCTGACTCAGTACAATAATCTCTGTGGTGGTCTTCGGCTTCCCTGGCTTCCTCATGTCATAGAATCATAGAATAGTAGCGTTGGAAGGGGCCTATAAGACCATCGAGTCCAACCCTGCTCAATGCAGTTCAGCCGGAATCTGGCTTCCTGTAACTTGAGCCCAGTGTTCTGTGTCCTGCATTCTGGGATGATTGAGAAGAGATCCTGGCCTTCCTCTCTGTGACAACCTCTCAAGTATTTGAAGAGCGCTATCATATCTCCCCTCTTCTCAAGGCTAAACATGCCCGGTTTTTTCAGTCTGTCCCCTGATCAACTTCCTTGCCCTCCTCTGAAACTTCTCCAGTTAATTAGGACTAGAGGATGATCTCATGGGGTAACTCCTCCCATGAGGCTGATTCAGATTAGCAAATGAAGGCAGTCAGGTGGCTGCAGACCAGTGTAGATACATGTAGGGATGTACGGACTGTGTAAAATCCGCTCCAACTGTGTTTCATGGATTGTCAGGTGCCTTTTGTTCCATTGTCCGCCCACAGACGGAAGCAAATATTTTTTTCGTCATGCGGAAAAATACGCAAATGATTATGTAAGGATTTGCATAATTTACCTTAGTACATAATATTTAGTGTATTGTCCCCATTCCACTCAATGTTTCCTCAGCAGAAACTTACGTATTTTCCTACGAATTTATATGCATACATTTCGGGAAAGTAAAAAAATCATCTGGAAGTCCACGGACTCCACCTGAGGGGGTCACTCTGCAACGGATTCCGCAGGTCAGATTTATTTTAGTCTCATCTCGAATTTCTCCGGCATCCCTAGATATATGTAATAGAAACACACACACACACACACACACACCACCTTTGGTCACCCTGCAGCGATAAGTTAAGTTCAAAAACACTATTACAAAGAATTCAAAATAAAATCTAAAGTTCCCTGAGAATGAGGCCAAAAAACTGAAGCCTCGTTTGCCAAGGAAGAAAATTTTGAGAAATTGGAGGACAGATGTCAACACAGCACCTAGTCTTTCCCACAGTGTGGGGCAGTGGTACTATTCTTCATACAACTCCATAATTGACCATTTGCTGCCCTTTGCTAGTCCTCCAAATTATGACAATTTTTCTTGCTTCCTTAACATCGCTTTTCAAATCTCAAAAGCCACTTTTTCTGTGAAGCCTTTGGCATAACACTTTAATCCTCACTGTAACTAAACATGTAACTGAAAGAAACATATATTCTCTTCCCTGTTTACCCCTTTCACAGTTCCCTCCTCTTCCTTTGTTCTTAGCTCTGCGTCAGTTTTTTATTGCAAGCTCTTTGGGGCAGAGAACCATCCTCTGTAATTTGGGTTTATACATTGATAGCAGAGCTGTGTGGAAACAGCCTCTTGAAATTGTCCACACTATTTATGGGAAGAGAAATGGGGGGGGGGTTGCAATTTCACCAAATTTCTCCAAGGAAAGGAGGGATTTCCAGCACTTTCTCACAGACAGAGCTCACCATTGGCAGGGGCTGTAGTACAGCTTATTTCTTTTTTTCCCATGGGTTTTTCAAGTGTTTTGTGCTGCCACTGCAACAGGCAACAGCATCAACTATGTTGACAGGCTGGCCTCCATTTGGCATCCACCACAATACAGGTAATTGACCTAGGGGGAGCTGGGGGTGGCGACGGCCAACAGGAAGCTCTGGTGTGGGCCGGTCCATGAAGTCATGAAGAGTTGGAAGCGACTGAACGAATAAACAACAACAACAACAATACAGGTGTGTGTGTATGTGGGAAGGGGGTTGTGTTGTGTCCAGCTCCAGGGAAGAGGTGGAAGAAGTGCTGTGCCAAAATCTGTCCTCCAATTTCCTGAAAGTTTTCTTCCCCCATGAAAGAGGCTTCCATTATTCTGCTTCATTTTCAGGGTGTTTTATCATTCATTTTTGTAGTGCTTTTGAGCTTATCTAATCACTGTGAGATAGCCAAGGGTGCTGTGTGTGTGTGTTTTCTTTCTATTACACATCTCTCCTTTGCTCTGCAGCCTCCCAGGCTGCCTCCATTTCCCCTGATTTGAAAAAGCCATATGGAAGGAATTGCTACCTGATATCTTCCCCTGAGCTTTAACTGACATGCGGGAAGCCAAGGATGTTACAGGCTGTGGAAATACGATGGTATAATGAAAGCCAGGACACTCACATGCATTCCTTGGTCACCTGATAAGTAAGGTAAGACAAGAACCCTGAACCCAACCTGTGAGAATTTCCCCAAAATTTTCTTTGCCTTTGAATTTCTTTTCAAAAGCATTCTCTATCAAATTGAATAAGAATGGTTGAAAAAAAATGGGAGAAATGTTTGGCACAGCACTAATTGATAGTGCTATTATAGCACATGTATATAAATGGAGAGAAAAGAGGTCTCTCCTCACCTTGCCTAATCAGAAGGCCAGGCATCAGCTGCTTTGTATGTGCCACTTTTGAGGACTTCATCTGATCTAGCCATTACTTTCTAGCCAGTTATTTTTGGGTTCCCCGTCTGACTAAAGTTCCATTTTCTCCATTGCAAAAGGTTGGCTCCAGACAAAATTTCTTGTTTTCCCCTAAACTATTTTGTCAAGGTCACACCTCCTTGAGTTTTGACAAGGAAATGAAAGCAGCCATTCTGATGTAAATTAGAATCTCTCTTTATGCCTCTTCAACCACTATTTGTGTGTGTGTGTGTGTGTGTGTGTGTGTAAAGCTTTCTTTGATTTTGATCATCTTGCTAGGCCCATTGTCACTTCCCCCCCGCCCCTGACCTCCACTGCAGGTCAAGCCAGACAAGTCAAGCTAAATTAGAAAGCTCTGGAATATACAGACATATCTTAAATATAAGAGTGAAGAAACTCTCTACAGAAATGGGTCCAAGAAAGTAAGTTTAGAGAGGAAAATTTGTTAGATTCCTTAGAATATATATATATATATCAGGGCAAATATTTTATAATTACTGTACATTTCAGAAAACCACTGCCTTGAAGCCAGAGATTCCAGGCTTGCAAGTAATAAACTTGTCAAAAACTTAACTCTTTCTGCATCCGTTGAATGTTCTTGAACTGAATGCTCTTTTGATTTTGATTCCCCCCTCCCACACTGTGGTCTCAACAACAACAAAAAAGACATCCTCATTCCAGGTAATTACTACCCTTCTTTTCCCAGTCTTACAGCTCCATACGATGAGCTATTGTACTAAATAATTAGCACATGCCGTTCAGAATATTATAAGAATTATATGCAACATCAAGCAGGAACTATACACTGACACATGGCCATATTTTCCATGAAATGTGCTAAACAGAAATTAAATGCTGGCAACAGGTGCATCCAAAACAAGTTATTAATTGTGAGCAAAGCGCCAGTGTGTGCGTATATGTGTGTGTGCGCGCGTACGTGTGTGTGCGGGGGGGAGCTAACCATAATATTTAACCATTAAGACAGCAAAACATTTTAAAGGATGATATTGATTTGAACCATGACCTCCTTATATGCGCTCTTACAAAAGCATGCATCTAAAGCTTGATTGCCAAATTGTGTTTGCAGTGCATTTCATAAAAAGCACACACATTGATTTATAATTTATTAAGTAATTGCTGTGAGGATGTTGCTGAAAACAAAGGGGGAAAAAAAACCTGCATTTAATGAGTGAGATTTAAAAGGATCTGTTGTACAACACTTTAAAAGAAAAACATGAAATCTCTTTCATCTGGCATTAATAAAGATTTCTGAAGTATTTAATTTAGTCGAGAGTATATAGTGAAGAGTCCATTCCTATGCAGCAGGATCTATTTGCACAGGGGAGCAAGCAGCAGGGCAAACAGGGAGCACAAGAAAGCCCAACAGGGCTGCTGACTCCTGCATTAGACCAAATGGCACCACAAATGAAAATGCTGTCAGGGATGAATCCAAGCATGTGGAGATATCTGGCAGCTCAGATTCGGAATCATAATGAAAACAGCAAAAACAGAGGGAGGCACCCTCCCTAGTGAGCCCAGATAAGGCAAGACTTTCTTCCCAAGACCTTGACACATAGATGGCCCAGCCTGAACGGCTCCCCCATTCCCCCACCGTGAGAACTCAAGTTTCAGAGGAGGAGGACGGCAAGGGGGCGTGACTTGAGGGATGCTAGGGCCTGGCGCAGAGCAAAGTAGGAAAAGTTAGGGGCAGGGCTTAAATGCTCCACCAGGTTGGCTGCATGTGGAAGCCAACGTAGGAGGATCCCACCCTAAGGGAGAGGCATCCCTGCGAAGCAAGTCTGGCTGGAAAGTTCATGCCCAGACTGCTGGCAGCTTCTCTAACGTCCACTTCGTATCCTCTATTGATATTCATAGATGTGTGGACTAGCTGGTTCTATGCAGTCTGAGAGTTTCCTAGAATCTGCATTTGTAAAGAAGGTAGTTGTTTACTAATAAAGCAGTGAAGCTTTATTTCCTGGAGTGTGTTGATTGCGAAGGGAGAGGACGAAGGAACGTGACAGATGCCGAGTCAGCAAACTGGTCCTTCAAGTTCAGTATTGTCCATGCTGACTGGAAAGGAGGTACAGCCACTGCTAACAGTAAGTCCCCCCCCCCAGCCCCCACCCTAGAAACTGCTGGGGAACTCTATTCCTCCCACTGGAAAACTCTGGTGAAATGGTCCTGCACAATTTCTCTGCCCACAAATAGGGTGTAGGATTTTGTTTGCCATTTGTGCACAGCTCTACAGCTGTTGAGTAGGTGAGCTGAGTAGGTAGTTGAATGTAGGGATGTTGGAGAATTCCACCATGGAGTCCAAGGAGGCCAGATTCCAGAGAATCCAACCTCTGGAGTCTGCAGCAGAGTGGCTGCACTTACCTCTGGGTCTGGAGGAGTTCATGTGGAGCGGCTCTCTGGCTCCCTAAAAGATGCGATACACTAATGGCAGCTTCCAATAGCATATCGCGGGGAAAAATACAGCCGTGAATGGTGTATTGTACGCCATTTGTGGCCACAGATCACTGACTTTGACCTAAATACAGCCGTAAATGGCTGCAATTTAGGTAAAGTCAGTGCTTTACGGCCACAAATGGCATACTATATGCCATTTATGGCTGTATTTTCTTTTCTGCGATAGGCTAATTAGTGTATCGTGCCTTATAGGGAGCTGGAGAGCCACTCTGTGAGCTGCAGTGGACGCAGCTGGGCTCCTGAGGATTCTGTGAGGCCCTGAGCAGAACAGATGGCCCCACCATGGATCCCCCCCTGGACCGGATTGTCGGGGCTCGTACATCACTACCTGAATGTGCTGCACCCTCAGCCGAATGCCCCTGGCAGCTGCCTTAAATCTGGCCTTGCTCTCAGAGGCTGTGATCTGTTTGGAACAGTAAACCTTAAATAACACCTGAAATATTATTACAGTGTTTTCCCCCTCCAGGTAACTGAACTTCATTCGATAGCTTAAAGTTCATTTTGTGAGCATCCTCTGTTTCAATGCCTTTGTGCGCGTGTGTTGAAAACGAATGGGGCTTAATTATAATTCACGTTCTCTGCCGCTCTTACAACCTCTCAAGTCGTGATGTCTCAAATGGATTTATTGATACTTTGAAAAATATGTAAAAATAAATAATCAGCTGTCACTCTCCATATCGCGGCTCTGTTTTCTTTAACATTCTTATGTCAGATTCTATAAACTCCAGCGAGGGTCTCGGTGCTCTGTGCGCGACTTGGCAGCTTTAATGACACACATTAACACTTCTGGCAAAAAAATGTTTTGAAAACCCTGATGTAACAAATCCTTTGGATTTTGTGAAGTAAAGTGGTTCAAGGTGGCGTGCTCCATGGAAAACACGTTTTCCCTGGGCACACGGACAAACAGCTGTGGGCCAGCTTGCGTCGGCAGCATAGAAAAATCTTTGGTGAGCCCATCTTTCAGTAGTGTGGAAGCTAATACAGCAAGTCAATTTAAACCATCCACATATGTGGCTGCGTTTCTTCTTCCCCCAAACCATGTATTTATTTTAAACATATTTGAGCTGAGGAGGAGCGTAATTTATTTTCTGAAATTCCTGGCACCCAGATTTGGATAGCTGTCATGGCTTAGAATAGCTCATGCCAGCAGAGCTCAAGTGCCGTGCAGCAAAGGAACAAGCCTAGCCCATGAACCAGGGACAGGGAACATGCTGTTAAACTGCAACTCCCATCATCTCTAACCACTGGGTATGCTTGATAGGGATGATGGGAGTTGCAGTTCAACATCTGAGCATAAGAAGAGCCAAGGGTCCATGTAGTCCAGCATTCCGTTCACAAAATCATCAAAGAGCTGCCCATGGGAAGCTCAAGAGTAGGACATGAGTTCAACAGCACCCTCCCACTCATGTTCCCCAGCAACTGGTGTACATAGGCATGTTACCTCTGATACCGCAGGTAGCATCTAAGCCATTATGACTGGTAGCCATTGATAGGAGTATCCTCCATGAATTTGTCTACTGCCCTTTTAAAGCCTTCAGAATGGTTGGGCATCACTATATCTTATGGGTTACCCCCACCCACCTCTGCTGTACACCAACTATTCTTGTTTAGCAGGGATGCACCATAGTGCCTGGATGGGTGGGTCTCCTAGGAAGTTCATGGATGCTGCCTTTAGTTCCACAGAATAAAGGTCTGGGATCCTAATGTAATAAAATAAAGATTTGATCCCTACTTTGCCATTTGGGGATTCCATTAAAATGCTGAGGTATGCACACGCATGCACTGAAGTCACGATTTCTGTGGTTACCTCTTTCCATAAGTCTCTAAAAGTTTTTTTTTACAGTTTTATTACATTTATTTAATAATACATTTGTTATAGTTTTATTTATTTTAGAATGAAAGTACATGTATTAACAACAACGAAGTTAAATAAGGTACATGTTGACCCTAGTGGATTTGTTATTACCTAGTGCAAAGCCCTTCAGTTTTGCATACTGCAGCTGATGAAGTTCATTTTATGCAAGTTTAACACAGTGCAACTTACTTTTGAGTAAACATCTATAGGAATAGACCATTAAGTATATAGTAGAGCTGTGCACAAATGGCCTCCCAAAATTCTTCAGCCTGTTTGTGGGCAGAGAAACTGGGAGAACAATTTAACTAAATTTCTCCAAAAAGAGGAGGAATTCTTAACAGTTTCTCACTGTTACGGCTCACCACTGGCAGGGGTTTTAGCACTTCTACTTCTTCCTCTTCCTCTTCAGTTTTGTGTGTCTGTGCTGCTACTAAAAGCAGCAACAGAATCAGCTGTGTTGGCAGCCTGGCTCCCATTTTGCATCTACCACAATGCAGGTGTCTGTGTGTGTGTGTGTTTGTGTGGGGGCAGTGTTGTGTCTAGCTCCAGGGAAGAGGTGGAACTAATACTGGGCCAAAATCTGTCCTCCAATTTCCTGAAAGTTTTCTTCCACCATGAAAGAGGCTTCCATTATTCTGCCAGGTTGTTCTATAATTTATTTTTGTGATTTTTTGAGCATATCTGTGAGATGGCTGAGAGTGTAGTGTGTGTGTTTTCTTTCTATTACACAACTTTCCACTACTCTGCAACCTCCCTGGCTGCCTGCACTTCCTGATATGAAAAAAAAAAAAAATGCATAGGAGGAATTACCTCATATCTTCCCCTGGGCTTTAATTGAAGTGTGGGAAGCCAAGGAGGATGCAGGCTGCCTGAAAGATTACAACTGAAAACAGGACAGTTATGTACAATCCTTGGCCATCTCCTAAGTAAGGTAACCCAAGAAACCCAAACACATAACCTATGAGAATTGCTCTGAAATTTTCTTCCCCACGGAATTTCTTTTCAAAAGCAATTTCTTTTCTATCAAATTGAATGAGAATGGTAGAAAAAATGTGGGAGAATTTTTCAGCACAGCACATGGAGAGGGTCAGCTACTGGGCAGTATAGAAATGTAATAAATAAATAAATAAAAGTAAAGGAAAAATTATATTTGTCTACTCTGCCTCTCTCACCAAAACAATAGCCTTTTTACTCTAAAGTCGTGCAGCCACACCCGTTGATTATTCTTAAAAACATTATTGCTTGCTTAAAAGATAAAATCTTTCCCATCTGTCCCCTCTGCTTAGCCATCTATCAAACTATTAAATGTTGCTGAGTGTGTTTTAGTTGCAGCTACTGTAGAATAAGTTCAAAAACATCCATTGTGAAATTTAATATTGCATTAAGCATTCTTAGAGAGCAATCCTATGTCTCTTACACAGTGTCTGGGGGAGATAGGATGTTTTGGTTTCTCAGCTCTGAGCTCATAGACAGAGCTACAAGCTCATGGCCGGAGAACCATGTTCCCCACCCCCACCCCATCCTGCTTGTAGCTGGGGCAGAGAGAACCATGGCAACTGCCTGCCTGTGCTTGTAACACTGAGCACAAACAGGGTGAAAAGGGGGCATTCCCAGGGGCAGGGCAGGGAGGAGACTGCAGAAGCTGTTTTAGACAGCTTCTTATGTGGCCTCCAGCCCTGTTCCCACCCCTTCCCCAAAGCCATGCTTAGATGCCTGAAATCGGAGTTCAAATCGGAAACCAGCTTCAGAGGAAGTCGGAGGCAACGTCTCTCTCAATAAGATTGTGCCCTGAAGGATGTGTGTGTTTAAAGGAAACTATTATATTCCATTTACAAATATTGGGCAGTATCTTAAGTTGCCTGTGTGCCAACGGAACCTGCTGCTAGTGCAACAGGAACTAGTTATTCCTGAAACAACTGGAAATGAGAAGAAATGCTCATTCTGGAATAGGGCAAGTCAGCTGAGCCCCCAGAAGGGAGCTCCGCTGACCTTTCCATGGTCCTCTCCTTTGCTGGGCTTGTTTCAGGAACTGATACTTCCTGTTGCACTTGCAGTGTGGCCTGCTGAAGCAACAGAAGAACTAGCGGAGCAACAGCAGGATTAGGGATAGGCGAACGAGTGATGTTGCAGATTGCTAGGAATCTCCAAACATCATGCTGCCACTTGCCTTATGTCCAATTCTCATTTGCAATTGCTGCTGGCTACTGGGGGCTGGTGACTGTGATTCAGGTGGGGCTGTGAAGCTATTCTGGCTGCTGAACCTGTTTTGGGGATAGGGTTCAGCACCTCGGATAGCTTCTTTAGGGTCCTGGCTGGTGCTGACTGAAACCCAGAATGGATTCACAGCCCCACTGAAATAGGAGCCACCAGCTTCCACTGCTGCTGCTTGCTTTGCACAAATGGGCGACTTGCACAAATCAAGCAGCAATTGACTGGGAGATGTGTGCAAATCTCCCCAAGTTGCACAAATGTTGTGATTTGCACAAATGTCCTCCATAGACTAAAGTGGGGCTGATTCAGTTTACTGAGGAAATTTGCGCAAATGAGGAATTCTGCACACATTGAACTGGGAATCGGGAACGAGATGAACACGAGCATGTGTTCGACAATTTGCAAATATTTTTGGCAGACACGTGCTCATGCTCACATACAGAGCTTTGAACAGGGCATGCTTTGCATGTTTTGTGAGCAAACACGAAATTCCCATGCATCCCTACATAGGATACTCCCCTTTTCAGCTTCAGAAGTCAGCAGAAGTCTGGCTGTTGCAAAGGAAATAACACAGCACACAACAGATGCAGAATGAGAATTCAAGAATATCTAGTGGTGCTGGGCCACGCTTGTTAGGTGGTGCTCTTGGAGTGAAAACAGATGTGCTACAAAAATGCATGAGTGTTCCATGGTGCTTCCAGATGTGGTTTTTATAGAGCCATCACCTTGCCTCATTTACAGAATTTTACAGGGGGTTCAGATGAAGTGGTCATACACTTGCAACCCTCCCATGTTTCCCACTACTTCTTCCATCTTTTTCCTTACTGCAGAAAATTTGTTTAAGAAAAAAATAAGACAGAATGTATTTATTTATTGCATTTATATCCCGCCTTTTTTCCTCTTGCAAAGAACCCAAGGCAGCTTACATTATCCTCCTCTCCATTTTATCCTCACAACAATAACCTTGTGAGGTAGGTTGGGCTGAGAGTGTGTGACTGGCCCAAAGTCACCCAGTCAGCTTCCATGTCCGAGTGGGGACTAGAACCTGGATCTCCCAGCTCCCAGTCTAACACTTTCACAACTACACTGCACTGGCTCTCCAGCATCCCTATATCCATGTATGCAAGGTCTGTCTTGAATTAGCTGCACAATGCCTTCTGACTGGTAGTGATATTATTATTATTATTATTATTATTATTATTATTATTAATCTCTCAGAGGAACATAGACAGCTGCCTTATATTGAGGCAGACAATTGGTCCATCTAGCCCAGTATTCTTGACACCGACCGGCAATGGCCCTCCAGGACTTCAGGCTGTATTCTTTACCAGCCCTTCTTGGAGATTGAACCTGGGACGTTCTGCATGCAGAGCATGCGCTCTACTGGCACTGCTGAGCACCAGGCCTCTTGAGCTTCAGGACAGGGAAGGTGGCAGAGAAGTCAGAAGTCAGCTTTTCCTACTGTGGAATGGGACTGAGACTACAAGCTAGATAAGAAGAACAGGAAACAACAGGTGTGACTTAGCAGAATGTTGCAGTGTGGAGTGCTGCCCTTCAGGGTTCCAGCCATTCCAATCCATTCCCCCTCTCCTTGATTCCTCCCCCCACAATTGTTACCCAGCATTCCATGCCCACCGAGCGAGCTCGGTGGGTTTTTTTCCCCCTTATAATTTTGTGTCTTTCTGGAAACCTTGGAGTTTTGCAGAGCCTGCTGACGATGATTTTATGTATGTATGTATTTTTCAATACATTAAGGGTGCAATCCTATGGCCGCTAGTCAGTGGATAGATGGCTATAGGATAGGTTGGTTCCTGGGAACAGACATCGGAGCCTGGGCTCTGAGGTACGTTCCCTGAGAACATACCTCCACCCACTCCTGCTCTGCCATATAGGCAGCATGGATCGGCCCCGTGCTCTATGCTCGTAAGAGGAGCATGGAGCAGCGAAAACAAGGCATTCCTGGTGGCAGGCTGGGGCGTGGAGGGCGGACATGCCTTTCCGACGCTTCCTATGCATTGTCCGGTGTCCGCCCCCCACTCCAACTTCCTGTGGCAAGACAGCCGAAATCGGCTGTCTAGTCGCGAATGCAGGGTGGCTGAAGCGCGGAGAGAAAGATCCCTTCCTCTCTGCTCCTGCCCTGCATTGGATGGGTAGTCACCTCCAAGTTTGGAGGTGGCCGCCTATCCCCATAGGATTGCGCCCTAATTTGTAAGGCACTCAAGGTGGCTTACAATCACAGAAGCTTAAAACATTTTAAAATGAACACTTGATTAAAAATAATAATAGAGAGAATTAAAGGAGGCATGAGATATCAGTTAAAAAAAAATCCACCATTTCAAACAGTGATCAGGGGGTAGGTTGTACTAACCTTTATAAAATTGGAATGGTTTCACCAATCTCTCTGCTATTTTCCAAAGTCAGAAAGAATGTTGATTTTGAATTTCTTAAAATTTTCAGAATGAGTTGTGAAAACTTGAGGGAGAAAGAGCAGTTTAAGTACAAAAAACAAAAAACAAAAAACAAAACCCTTGGTCAAAAGTAGTGCTGTGCCAAAAATTTCTCCCACATTTTTGCCCCCATTCTCATTCAATTTGATAGAAAATAATTCACTTTCAAAAAGCAATTCAAAGGCGGAGAAATTTCAGAGAAATTATCATGGGTTGGGTTTAGGGTTCTTGTGCTTGCCTTACTTTTGAGGTGGCTGAGGAGTGTGCGTGAGTGTCCCCTGCCATTGTACAGTCATCTCTGTGGCAGCCGGTACAGTCATCTCCTCGGCTTCCCACACTTCAGTTAAAGCCATCGTGAGGAAGACACCATGAGGCAATTTCTCCCATAGGGCATTTTCAGTTCAGAAAGTGCAGGTGGCCTGGGAGGCTGCAGAGCAATGCAAAGATGTGTAATAGAGAGAGAAAACAAACACAGCATCCTCGGCCACCTTGCAGTGATTAGGTAAGCTCAAAAATACCACCAAAAGAAATTCAAAATTCTGCCTCAGAAAAATGGAAGCCTCACCACAGTTGATGCTGTGGCCACCTACTAGGGATGGCGGAGAATTTCTCCCCGAAACTTCGGGGGGCTGAACGCCAACGTGTTCGGCCCCCCAAAGAAGTTTTGGGGAGAAATTCTCCACCCCCCCTGCCGCCCCCCCCCCGGGACGGGACTTACCTTTCCCGAATGTCCCTTCTGGCGGCAGATCCCGGCGGCGGTTTGTCGGGTCTTCGTCAGGGGCGGGAGTGGCAGCCGGTCTTTCGACCAGCTGCCGCCAACGCCATTCCAATAAAAGAACCCCCCCCCCGTGATAGGCTATGTGACGATTAACGTAGCCTATCACGGCTAGATTTGCAAAGTCAGCCGTGATAGGCTACGTAAATCGTCACGTAGCCTATCACGGGTGACTTTTAAAAAAAAAAAAAGTGCGTACGGCTAATGGCGGCCCCCATAGGGAGCCACCATTCACGTTCCTTATTTGGTCACTGTAGTCTACGTAAAGATTACGTAGACTACGGCGAACATAAGGGCAACACTATTTGCATTGCCCTTATTTTCGCCGTAGTCTACGTAAAGATTTACGTAGACTACAGCGACCAAATAAGGAACGCGAATGGCGGCTCCCTATGGGGGCCGCCATTTGCATACGCACTTTTTTTTTTTTTAAGTCACCCGTGATAGGCTACGTGACGATTTACGTAGCCTATCATGGCTGACTTTGCAGATCTAGCCGTGATAGGCTACGTTAATCGTCACGTAGCCTATCACGGGGGCATTTTTTTTTTTTTACTTTTTATTTCGCGGCTGGGAGAGGCGAGGAGCCTCCTCCCCGGCCTGAATTTCGGCCGGGCGGGGCGGGAAGCCTCCCCCCTAGCCTGAATTTTGGCCGGGCGAGGCGGGAAGCCTCCCCCCCCCGGCCTGAACTTCGGGGGGAGAGCAGCGAAGCGCCTCCCCCCCACCGCGAAAAGCTGCGAGACCAGGTAAGTGGCTTTCGTGCACTCCTACCACCTACAGAAGTAGTGCAATAAACCAAAAACCCTTAGGTAAAAAGAATGTACCTGTGCTACAACTAGGGATCTTAGAGAAATCCACCCCGGATTCTTTGGAATCCAGCCTCAGGAATCCGTGGCGGATTGGCACCATTTACTCCCGCTCCAGGAGGATTGGAGGCAGAATGGCACTCGGCTGCTTCTTCCACCGGAGTCGTTCGCCTCCTCCGTGCTGATCGCCATTTCTTAAAAGGATATGCCCATAGACTGATATGCAAAATAGAGCCGTGAATCTTGTGTATAAGCCTATGGACACATAGACTTATACACAAGATTCACAGCTCTACTTGTGTATCAGTCTATGGGCACATCCTGCTGATTGCCATTTTTTAAAAAAGAAATGGTGATCGGCATGGAGGAGGCGAACGGCTCTGGCCGGCAAGGTAAGCGGCCCTATAGCTGATGCGGCTCCGTGGAATCCCTGTGGAGCGGAGCTGCTCCAGAAAATTCAGGGGGGGGGAATGGATTGCCTCCCCCGCATGGATTCCCCACTGGAATAGACGATGGGGAATCTGTACACCCGTAGCTACAACCCCTGCCAATAGTGAGTCCTATTGGTGAGAAACTGTTGGAGAATTTTTCCTCCCCTAGGAAATATTCAGTGAAATTGCCCCCCTCCATTTCTCTGCCTACAAATGGGCTGGAGAATTTTGAGAGGCCATTTATGCACAGCTCTAGTCAGAAGTGACTTTGAAAAACTGATTAGCAACCTTTCTTGTGCATGATTTCTGGAAAAAAACAAAGGATCCTCAGCGAAAGGAGTGGTGGTTTCCTATTCCTCTTATATTGTAGTTGGTGGGATGCTGTTTTTTTCCTCCAAAATTTAATAACATTTAAAAAATAATACAGTTAATTATTATTATTATTATTTTATTTCTATATTGCCCAACAGCTGAAGCTCTCTGGGCAGTTCACAAGAATTACAAACTATAAATACAAATGCAAGATAATAAAGCATAATATAAAAATTGTAATGTACAAAATTTAAAACCATTTAAACAGCTAAAACAGTTACAATAAGATACTGGACCTGATAAAAACAACTGACATAAATGCCCCATCATATGCCGTCAAATGTCTGGAAGGAGGAAGATCGTTTATTGTATTAGCAATCAGCCATCATACAGTTCCAAAAAGAAACAACAGTCAATCTGTTAATTTCCATATGGCAAAATAAATTAAAATTAAAATAACAATTAAAATAAAGATATTACAGCAAAAACAGTGTGATTACACCTAGTACAGAGGGTAAGGTTCCCAGCTCACAGACAATATAGATAATATTGATCAAGTCTTTGACAAGAGTTACTTTTGGATGCCATCAATTGCCTGAAAGCTGAGGACAGTCTTAAGCCGGCATTGAAAGGTGACAGTCTTGGCTCCTGGTGGACCTCAGTGGGGAGAGCATTCCATAATCGGGGGGCCACCACTGAGAAGGCCCTCTCCCTCTTGCCACTTTCTGAGCCTCCCTCAGAGTAGGAATGTGGAGGAAGGCCTCAGATGTTAATTGTAGCATCTGGGTAGGTTCATGTCAGGAGAGGTGCTTCATCAGGTACTGTAATCCCAAGCCACGTAGGGGGCCTTATAGATTAAAACCTGCAAATTGAATTGGGCTCGGAAACATGCAGGTAGCCAATGCAGGCGGGCCAGAATTGGTGTTATATGTTCAGAACTTCTGGTCCCTGTTGTTAACCTGCCTGCTGCATTTTGCACAAGCTGCAGCTTTGGAACAGTTCTCAAGGGCAGCCCCACATAAAGTGTATTTCAACATGTAATTAGAGTCTATGGGACTCTCATAACAATGTGCAGCCGCGCTAGTCTCTCCTTCTCTGCCTCAGAGATGATTTGGAATGTTGAGGGGAGGGGAAATCACTGCTGGATTGCTGAAAGCAGCAGCAAGCCGTCCCAGCGGCCGGCAGGAGGGGGTGGTGGTGGTGGTGGTGAGTCAGTGGGAGCTGAAGCTGTGATCTGTTGGGGAGGAAGGCAATGCCTTGCAGCCTCCTCCCCCATGCGAAGCAGCCTCGTGTGCGGCTTCAGCCCCAGTCTTGGCGGTACTAAAGCAGCAAACCACCCAGGAAGACTAGGGAAGGGAGAAGGCCTTGCAGCCTCCTCCCTTCCCTGGCCTCCCCCCCGCCAATGAGCGGAGCGGAAGCCGCGAACCAGAGGGAGCCCAGTTTGCCGCTTCAGCACCACTCACTGTGGCACTGAAGCAGCAGACCATTTGAGGAGAGCAGGGAAGGGAGAAGGACTTGTGCCCGCCCCCTTCCCCGGCCTCCCAGGCTCCTTAGAGGCAGCCTGGTTTCCCCTTCAGCACCACTGATGGTTCTTCTGAAGCAAGAACAATAACACAGACTAGGAAATGTATACTTTCTATTTGAAGTCTGCTGCAGTGCAAGTGGTTCCAAAGATGATCGTAACGATGTGGGTGCATAACATTCACTTTGTAAAGCTTTATAGAATTTTAGTACAGAATCAATTTAATATGTCATTTAGGATCCAGAATGAACATGCAATGAGGCTGAAGAAGAACAAAAGATTGAAAGATGAACTCTGAACTTTGAAACAGGCAGAGCATCCCGGACAGAGCCATCTGTCGGGGATGCTCTGACTTGGGTTCCTGCACTGAGCAGGGGGTTGGACTCGATGGTCTTGTAGGCCCCTTCCAACCCTGCTATTCTAGGATTCTAAGATGAAGCTGGACAGCCATTTGTCAGGGAAGCTTTGACTTGATTCCTGCACTGAGCAGGGGGTTGGACTCGATGGTCTTCTAGGCCCCTTCCAGCCCTACTATTCTATGATTCTATGAAACTTTGTATTACACTTCCTTGAACTTCACACATAGCACAAAACCAAATTAGTTTTGTTATTCTTGTTGTACTTTGGAGCAGTATTTTTCATTTCAAGAGCCAGGGGCACAGTCCTATGCATATTTAGAGAGAGAAAAAGTCCTACAGGCCCCAGCAATCCCCAGCCAGGTATGCTAGGAGCTGTAGGACCTTTTCTGGCATGTATAGGATTGCACCCTAGGGGCCCAGCCCTATCCATGTTTAGACAGGAAAAAGCCTCACAACTCCCAGCATCCCTCCAGTCAGTCAGAACAGAAATAGGGGGAAATATGTTTATGTGTGAAGCACAATATTTAGTTAGCTATGCCAAAAGGCTCTGACTGTAACCACACAGAGAGATTTTATCTCCCAATCACCCAACAGAAAGTAGAAAACTGTCCTTCACTTTTAACCATACAATAGCGTGAAACTAATTATGCTCATTTTCATTGCATACTATGCACTAGTTCAGCATATCTGGTCCCAAAATGCCAAAGGACCTTTATGCACAATCTGTATTGAACCCTGCTAGTCTGCTCCATGGCACTGGGGAAATGGGGTTATATCCAGATTGAGTCATACTTAGAGCAGGCCCATTGAAATCAGTGAAACTTAAGGTAGTCATGACAAAGTTAAATCCCACTGATTTCAATGGATCTATTCTGACTAAATCTTGATCAAACTCACAGCAGCGTAAGCATATGCAATGCAGTGCACTGGGGTTTCCACCAGTTAGGGGATAAGGTGGTGTTGCGGCTGGAATGTTAGACTGGGAGTCAGGACTAGTCCCCACTCGGCCATGGAAGATCACTGGGTGACTGAGCCAGTCGCAGAGTCTCAGCCCAACCTACCTCACAGGGTTGTTGTTGTGAGGATAAAATGGAGAGGAGCAGGATTATGTACACCACCTTGGGTTCCTTAAAGAAGAAAAAAGGCAGGATAGAAATATAATGAATGAATGAATGAATGAATGAATGAATGAAGTATTGCCATTTAAAAACAACACCCATCTCTAGAAATCAGTTTATCCCTTTGTTGAAACCTTGTAATGTAAAGAGCAGATTTTACATCCTGCTTATAAACCTTTGGAAGCAGCAGTTTATGGTGGTGGCAATGCTGAAAGATCCTTTGGTACAGTGTCATGAACAGCAACTATATCATAAAATGCTCTTAATTGGATAGTTAATAAATATTGTCCTCTTCATAAAAGACCAAGCAAGGATCGTGCAGATACAGTAAATTGACTTCCAGGAAAAGAAAGAAGCCCGCAATAATATAGTTGATTTAGCCAGCAATAATATAGATATTATGAACTTAAGAGTGTTAGGAGTGGAAGCCATTAATAATAGCCCTGGGGGGTGGGGTGCATGTGTGTGTGTGTGTTTTAAGATAGCTTGGGCACATAAAAAGAGAGCCAGCATTATATAGTGCACAGTGCTGAACCTGGAAGACAAGGGTAAACCCTGAAAAAGGACACTCTATATGGACTCATGCTCTGGATTTGGGCCTATGTATACTAAAGGGTGCCATGTGATGGGGGCGGTTGGTAGTAGGGATGTCCACGGAATCTGCTGCAGACTCCAATGAGGCCGAATTCCAGTGAATTCGGCCCCCCAAAGTCCGTGGCAGAATGAACGCACTGACCTGTGCCTCTCTGGACTGAATATCTGGCCCCGGCTGGTTCCGTTCCACTGCCTGTGCGGAACCCGGAAGTAAGTGATCAGACGCAACTGGCATCCGCTACGCCGGTTGCGTCTCCGTTTTTCCTCACAATAGGCTACACGTCTCTATTTACATAAATACTTACGTAGCCTATCGCGTGAAAAAACAGGGACGCAAACGGCATCGTGGATTCCATTTGCATCCCTGGTTTTTCACGCGATAGGCTACGTAAGTATCTATGTAAATAGAGATGCGTAGCCTATCGCGAGAAGAAATGGGGACACAAATGGCGTAGCTGATGCCATTTGTGTCCGGAGAGCACTGTGGGAGCTGGGATGGAGCTGGCCGGTGGCTCTGCAGAGCCAGCTTGGATTCTGCGGGGGGGGGGAATGGATCGCCTCCCCCCCCACTGAGGATTCTAGGGGGAGGAACAGATCACCTTCCCCCCGGCAGACCCCCCTGTGGATGCGAGGTAAGGGGATCCATACATCCGTAGTTGGTAGTTCCTGGAAGCAGGGGTGCTAGAAGTCCCAACCACCCTACCAAGCCATTCCTACCCTACATTCAGTTGGCTTCACACAACTTTGTTCCATCCTGCTCTGCCAGTGGACTTCCATGCTGCAAGTGAGTAAAGTTGGTGCAAGGAGAGTTGGGCTATTTATTTGCCTACTGCACTTAAAATAATCCCTTTGTAACCCTAAGCATGTTTTCTCATGCATCGATATGATTGATTTCAGCAGGCATTGTAGTGCCAGCTCCTAGGGATGGCAGAGAATTCCGCCACGGATCTCGGTGGGGCCGAATGCACCGGAAATCTGTGGCGGAACGGCCTGCCACCCCCCCCCGCGGATCCCCCCCGGGACGAGACTTACCTGGGGTGGATGTTCCGACTGGCTGCCGCCACCGCCATTTGCAGTCTTGTCGCTTTTTTTTTTTTTTTACAAGACGTGATAGGCTACGTAAAGACTTACATAGCCTATCACGTCTGGCTTAAAAAAAAAAACATGCATACGTAAATGGCAGAGGCTAGAGCCGCCATCATTTGCGTTCCTTATTTTTGGCTGTCTTAGTCTACGTAAATATTTACGTAGACTAAGATGGCGAAAATAAGGGGAATGCAAATAGCGTAGTGGATGCTATTTGCATTCCCCCTTATTTTCGCCGTCTTAGTCTACGTAAATATTTACGTAGATTAAGATGGCCCAAAATAAGGAACACAAATGGTGGCGGCCGTAGCCGCCGCCATTTGTGTACGCGCGGTTTTGTTTTTTTTTTTAAGCCAGACATGATAGGCTACATAAGTCTTTACGTAGCCTATCACGGCTGACTACAGGGATGCAAACGGCGGCGACTATGGCCACTGCCATTTGCGTCCCTGCTAGCCAGCGGCCGGATGTCTGGCTGCTGGCGGAGCCGGGCAGCGGCTCCGCAGAATCCCCATGGAGTGGAGCCGGCTGGCCAGGATTCCAGGGTGAGGGACGGAGTGCTCCCCCCCCACACCGGAACCCGGCGGAGCCAAGTAAGGGGACCTTCGTACATCCCTACCTCCCGCCCCCCTGCCACCCTGCAGAATCCCATCTGGAGTCAGGACGGATTTACCTGGTGGCGGATGTGGCGGTGGTGGCGGCCCTGGTGGTGGCTCCGGCGGTGGATGAAGCGGTGGCGGTGGCAGCTCCAGCCACTGCTGGGTTTCTGCGGCCGCCATTTGCATCCCTATGGTAGCCCGTGATAGGCTATGTATATATTTACGTAGTCTATCACGGCTAAAGCAGGGACACAAATGGCATCCCCTACGCCATTTGCGTCCCCACTTTAGCCGTGATAGGCTACGTAAATATTTACGTAGCCTATTACGGGCTACCGTAGGGTTGCAAATGGCATCCCCCTATGCAGGATGCCATTTGCGTCTGCACCAGCCCGGCAGCGGATGGAGGCCCTGCTGCGGATCGGCCCAGCCGGCGGCTCCGCAGCATGGCCATGGAGCAGAGCTGGCTGGGCAGGATTCCGGGGGGGGGGGGAGGAGGACCAGATCGCCTCCCCCCCCGTCAAGGATTCTGTGGGGAGGAACGGATTGCCTCCCCCCCCTCAGCGGATGCCCCGACCAGAACCAGGTAAGGGATTCGTACATCCCTACCAGCTCCAGGTTTTTGAAGGCCCTTGGGCAAGGCACCCTCAATGGGCCCCCTCTCTAAGGGAGTCTACCTTCTCACCACCATTGCCACCACCTGCTAGTGCTCCTTATCTTCTTTCTCATCACTGCTACCACTTGCTTGCTTGGCAGGCAGAGTGCCAGGGAGAAAGTAGGCAGTGGCATCTACTGCTCCTCTTTCTCACCACCACTGTTGTCCAGGTCAGAGTAAGGGGCAGGTGACCAAGTAGACTTCAATGGTGAGGAGGAGCAACTCCAGGGGACTCTTGTCAGTAGAACCCTGTTGTGGTGTGGGCCCTCAGCAGGTGCTCAACCATGCCTACCCTTGACACCATCCCCAATTGGGTTGTGTAACATCCAGGGCACTCTCTACCAACCGTAGCTTCTGGGCATCCTCTTTTCATTACCTTGTCAAACAGTCCTTGGTGCATCGGTCCTTGTACATGTATCAGGCCTGGTCTCAAAATGAGTCCCAGGACCCCAAGAGGGCTCGACCATGCTTGTCTCCCTTTTATTTTTAACCCCTGGATCACTGGGTGCTGGAACGGCCACTTTAATTTCCTCTAGGAAGCCTAGTCAGAGATTAAAATGGCAGCCCACAGTAGAGATCTGGGAGCCACCATGTACATTTCTAACAGTGCCCTCTAAGAGCCAGCTACCTGGTGCTCATCAGAGTACTGTTGCTGCTTGCTGCTGTCTGGTTATGTTTTTTATTTTATTTTAATGTATTTTATTGTTTAAAGTAATTTCAGTTAAGCCTGTAAGCTGCCTCGAGTGCCAGGTTTTTTTGGTAGAAAGGCAGGGCGCAAATCAAATCAATAAATAATAAATAACTAGGGGTGGGGGGGGCAGCTGATGCAGAAGGTGGCCGACTGGGGGCACTTTTGCAGAGGCTCCCCTCACATGGAGTTGGCCCTGAACAGTATCTGTACCAAACTGAGGTAAATGTGTGTTTTTATGTATAATTCGTGTTCTGTTACGATATTGTTATGTGGATGTATATATCAAAGTTTCCGTTATGGAGTACTATGCATGTAGAATCCCTGGTATGTTTTGCTAGAACTTGACTTGAGAGGCTAATTATGTTTGATTTATAGCCCATAGAGGTGGTTCTCATTTCAGATGAGGACTTCCCTTGGTAATGTACTAATAACCACAGGTTCCAAGAGGCTAAACTGAGACTAATACGGAAGAATTCCAAGCAAAACTTGCAGGGGAGCTCCATAAAGGCACTGAATGGAACAGACAAACTATTTAAGATAAAAGAGATGTGTGCACATGTGTGAATGGGATTTCTTTATTTCTTTCTTTCTTTCCTTCCTTCTTTCTTTCTTTTTTTGATTACTTTTTCCTCTGGAATTTTTATATCAACATCTCTCCCTCTTGGACAGACATTGAGTGAATATTTTTAATGCCCTTTGCTGTTTGTTTTACTGTTCCTTGTGTTATTTATTTAGATAGGTTGCAGACCCTATTCCAGACTTGTATTGTAGAAACAGAAAACAGATGGTGCCCTGTCTTCAAGGGTGAATGGGGAAAGGGGGCACAAAGGGAAGGGAACAAGAAAGTGGAGTATGGTGGGAGTTGTAGTCTTATGCTGAGTATAGGCCTGAGAGCTGCAGTCAAATGTCTTAGGACAGCAAGTGACTGACCCTGAAGATTGTGGTGAGTATTAAACCACAGTGAGATACAAAAAAGAGGTAAGCAGTGACAAGCCTGTATCGCTGGACCTTCACAGTTGCAGCAAAACAAATGAATCAACCAACCAACAAACAAAAAACAGTTTTTTTCCTTTCTAAAACTACACGATGAAATCTGGGGTTGATCCAGCTAATACTAGCCCTGGCCCCCTCACAGATATCTGGCACTATGAGCCATCCACCATTTTAATTACATGCATTGCCCCCAATGTAGCATCACTCTGGGTCATTGTGGAAAATTAAAACATAGCCCCCAGAGAAGGCCACCATTTAAAGTTTCTATAATACTCTAGAGCGACACTATGGGCATGAAAAAATGCGTCAATTTTTATGAAAAAATGAAAAATGCGTCCATTTGAAAAATGTACACAAACACGCTTTATTCAATGGGAGAAAAATATGCACAAAAATATGCATGCATTTTTGTGCAAAAGGGAGAAACCAAGGACACAACCTGAAACAAACACCAGTAGGAATGAGATTCGGGGTGGAATTGGGAGAACTTTGAAGAGCTTCAGTTTTGCTGATTCGCACATCCCTACTATCTATCAACATACTGCTTGCACTTTCCCCATAATATAAAAGGGTGAGAGAAATAACCTCAGTCAAGAGAAGCTTACAAGCTAGGCTTCAGCAGTATGCGAACCGAGAACTACCGGAAGTACAAGCTGGGTTTAGAAGAGGCAGAGGAACTAGAGATCAAATCGCCAACATTCGCTGCATCATGGAGAAAGCAAGAGAATTCCAGAAAAATGTCTATTTCTGCTTCATTGACTATGCTAAAGCCTTTGATTGTGTGGATCACAACAAACTGTGGCAAATTCTTAAAGTGATGGGAGTACCAGACCACCTTACCTGTCTCCTGAGAAACCTGTACGAGGGTCAAGAAGCAACAGTAAGAACCAGACATGGAACAACCGAGTGGTTCAAAATTGGGAAAGGAGTACGACAAGGCTGCATATTGTCACCCTGCTTATTTAACTTATATGCAGAGTACATCATGAGAAATGCCGGGTTGGATGAATCAGAGGTCGGAATTAAGATTGCTGGGCGAATTATCAACAACCTCCGATATGCAGACGATACCACCCTAATGGCAGAAAGCGAAGAGGATCTCAAGAGCCTCTTGTTGAGGGTGAAAGAGGAGAGTGCAAAAGCTGGTTTGAAACTCAACATTAAAAAAACTAAGATCATGGCATCTGGCCCCATCACTTCCTGGCATATAGAAGGGGAAGAAATGGAAGCAGTGACAGATTTTACTTTCTTGGGCTCCAAGATCACCGCAGACAGTGACTGTAGCCATGAAATTAAAAGACGCTTGCTCCTTGGGAGGAAAGCTATGGCCAACCTAGACAGCATAGTAAGAAGCAGAGACATCACCTTGCCGACAAAGGTCCGTCTAATCAAAGCTATGGTTTTCCCAGTAGTAATGTATGGATGTGAGAGCTGGACTATAAGGAAGGCTGAGCGCCGAAGAATTGATGCTTTCGAACTGTGGTGCTGGAGAAGACTCCTACGAGTCCCCTGGACTGCAAGGAGGTCAAATCAGTCCATCCTAAAGGAAATCAACCCTGAGTGCTCATTGGAAGGACAGATAATGAAGGTGAAGCTCCAATATTTTGGCCACCTAATGCGAAGAGAAAACTCCCTGGAAAAGACCCTGATGCTGGGAAAGACTGAAGGCAAAAGGAGAAGGGGACGGCAGAGGATGAGATGGCTAGATAGCATCACCGATGCAATGAATATGAACTTGAGCACGCTCCAGGAGAGAGTGCAGGACAGGAAGGCCTGGCGTGCTATGGTCCATGGGGTCACGAAGAGTCGGACACGACTGAATGACTGAACAACAACAACAAGAGAAGCTTAGTTGCCTTTAGGTGGTTCTACATGTTCTGGAGACATAGAGATTTTTGCCCAAAATAGAATCCCTGTGTTTTCTCTCTCTCTCTCTCTCTGTAGCATTTGCCAACATTTACCCCGTGTCATATCACCATGACATTGTGCATTTCCTGGCTATTATTCCTCATCGTTGGCTGTCACTAGTGAGGGTGGGGAAATGGTCAACCTCATGACATCACAAATAGAGTGGATGTCACTGCACTTTATGGAGTGGGAAATGCTCAATATGGGGATACAATAATAGTTCTAGTCTTTGTTTATTTATATATTGCATTTACCACAGATAGATCATTCTCAAAGTAGTTCACAGAACAGACAATTTAAATATAACAGCCATAATAAATAAAAATACACTACAATATACCAATGCTATTTCAACAATCACAGTTAGTTCAAAATGTGTAAAATAGGCCATTCTGTATCAGTTTGCATACATTCCATCCTAAGTCTGTTTGGTTTCATTTTCCATGTGTGTTTTTTAACTGCATTAAAATTTACATTTAAATTATATGCATTTTGTCTTAAAAAATCCATTTTTTGGTGTACATTCTTTGCCAAACTGCACATTTTTGTATGTATATTTGAGCCAAGAACTGCATCACAAAGTCCTGAGCATCGTGCAGTCCAAAGAACAGCTGTGTTCCAATCCACGTAGTCAGAACATAAGAACTTAAGAAGAGCCATGCTGGATCAGACCAAGGGGCCATCTAGTCCAACATTCTGTTCATGCAGTGGCCAACCAGCTGCCCAAAGGAAACCCACAAGCAAGATATAAGTGCTACAGCACCCTCCCGACCATGTATTAGTCCAGGAAGCAATTGGGCCAGTTCGCACCAAACAAAATTATCCAGTACCTCTAGTTCAATGGGGCTTACTTGCAGGTAAATGAATACAGGATTGCAGCCTCAGACTTACCAGAGAGTAAGTTCTATTGAACTCACAGGCACTCACTTGCCAAGTAACCTGCATGTTGGTATTGTGGTCCACTGCTGTTTAAAGGAATGTTATCTGAGAATTCTCCTAGTATTCAAAAGCATATGGGTGTTGATGGGCAGTTTCAGTGTTCATAGCAATTTTTCTAAATGACAATGCAAGGCAAAGTTCTTGGACAACGACAATCAAGGGCAAAAATCTGAATTTGAGAAAACAACCACCAACAATGGAGTCATTAATAAAGATTCCCCCCTCCCCAATCTTTGAGTGTTCTCAGTTTTAAACATATCCCCATGAGGAGAAGCCCCATATCTTTGTTACATGCTGTTTAATTCTGTTCTATTCAAGCATAGTATGGTTTAGGCTTTTTAATTTAAATATTTCAAAGAACCAATTTGTGGCAGAGGTGTTACTTTCCTCCTTAAGTACATATTATGCATTTTTATTACAATTTTGCTACAGCCAAATGTCTTTTAAAAGCCTGATTCACAAACCACTTCACTGCTCTTCAAGAATGGAAAACAAAGAGAGTGCTCCCAAAACGTGATTTACCTGCTGAAATGTAGTAAAAAAAAAAAAACACCATAGAAATTAGGGTAATTTAAACCTAGTTCTTATTTTTAGGCTTCAAAGTATTTTGGCATTTTAGTTTGTTTGGCTTGATGATTATCATTTTATGTAGTTGTGGTTATTTTAAAATGCTGTTTCCATGACAGCCTTGTAAATGAACCTTCAGCTTATGTACTCCTTTCCCTTTTACAAATAAACCCTCTTCTCAGAAAGGGAATGTCTGCTGGCAAGTGAAAATCTCTGCCACATTCTTGTAACATGTGTGGTTGAAACCTCTGCTTTGACTGAGCAACAGCATGGGTGACACTGCGTATTTCCTTTCCTTCCAAATAGCCGGATTCATCAAAGCACAGCCGTGCAGGAAGTACCACAAGAAGCAGGGTAAGGCAGACGATTTGGGGGTACCATTCAAGGGCAGCAATTTATCAATTATTTAGTTTATTATTCTAACATATTTTGCCACCATGCAGGAGTACCATTTGGATATTCTTCCTCATGTATCAAAATGGCTTAGGCTATCTCTGAATGCAAATGTAGTTAAGACACAATTCAGCCATGAGAAACTATTCTTTCATTTCTTATTGTATTTTTTATCACCGTGGTTAGGGATGCTGGAGAAATCCTCAATGGATTTAAATGAGGTTGGATTCCTAAGGAACCGACCTCCAAAATCCGCAGTGGACCAGCTCTCCTTGCCAGTGTTGGCACTGGCTGGGAGAACGGGATAGTTGTCTGCCGCTTGCAGATTTCATCTACATTTTTCCCTTAAAAAATGGCAAGCTACATAAATTGCTCAAGCAGTTTTCATATCTTGGCCAAATTACTGCTGTAAGTTGCACATTTTACAGAAATTGCAGCTAGGGATGCTGGGGAAATTTGAGACAGACTAAATGAGCTCAGTTTTCTAAGAATCCGACCTGTGGAATCTGCTGCAGAGCGGCCCCCTCAGGCCGTGTGGAGTCCGTGGACTTTTGGATGATTTTTTTTTTACTTTCCCAAAATTAACGCATATATATTTATAGGACAATATGTAAATTTCTTCTGAGGAAATGTTGTATGGAATGGGGGACAATACACTAAATGTTACATACTGAGGTAAATTATGTAAATATTTACGTAAATACTTAGGTAATTATTTGTGTATTTTTCCGCATGATGAAAAAAAAGTCATCCGCATCAGTCTGTGGGCGGACTACGGAATAAAAGGCACCTGGCAATCGATGAAACACAGACAGAGAGGATTTTACATAGTCTGTACATTCCTAATTGCAGCTGTAAAGTGTTTATTTATGCATAAATTGTGGCCACAATGTACCCATAACTAAGCAGTTTACAGCCGCAATTTGCGCAAAATACACTAATTACAGCTGTAGTTTACCCAGGATAACCAAAACGATTAGGCAATGTATGCATCTTGCCATTTTTAAAAGGGGGAAATTAGACAAAATCTGCAAGCCAGGCCAGGGGCTCTGGGGAAATCCGTCGAGCCCCAAGAGGGCCAGATTTCTCTGTGATGGACATTCTCCTTGACTGGATCCAGGCAGATTTGCACATCCCTGATCACGAGAGGATGTACAAGAATTTCATTTATGTTCACAAAATATACAAACATGGCTTGTTCGCATCCCTGAATGTAAACAGGAGAGCATGTTCTCCAAAAATTATTGCAAATTACTGAACTGGCGTTAGCACTACCACTTTTACTTTGTTTCTGAGACTGTTCTTGCCCCTTGACTTTGTTCTCTGTCTTGGACATTGGCTGTGCTGACTTAGTTTCCCAGCTGCATTTGAGCTGGGGCACAGGCTTGGACCAAGCTCAAGCAGGACAGTACTACAGCTGTACTGAAATTTCTCAAAATAAAATTTTCAGCCAAATTATGTTTTGGATGGTGGGGGGAGAGCTTATGGAGCTGAAAGGGGTGAGGAACTATTTCCCCTCCTTTGCATTTTAGAATGGGGGAATTTTGAGAGAGGAATTCCTCTCAACTTGCAGCTGCCATTTTAGGTTCCTTAAAATACATTTTTAATAGCAGCTGAGCAGGGAGGGGCTGTGCAGCATTCTGGGTAACCAAAGGCAGAAGCACACCACCCTGTGTATGTGTGTGCACACCAAAGAGAGGGAAGGGGAGAAGAGAGCTTCCTAGGGATGGGTTTTCATACAAACAATTTTCATATTTTCCTAGACTCTCCAAATACCACCCTGAAGCTTGCCTTGCCTCATTTCCTGTGTTCATTTGCACTCTTTTAAAATTTCATCTAAACAGGGAATTGTGCCTTTTTTAAAGAAAGCACACCAAAAACATGCACTCCCCTTGCTACAGCAAAGTGTGAAAATGTACATTTTAAAAAATGCATTTATCTTAGTCCCCTTGCAAGTTTGATTCAAAGGTTTGCTGAATATTCCCCACCCCCACTTTTGTGGGGATATTTGCCCCTGGGAAACTGGCAAGAGGAACCATGCCAAATCATGAAATGCCAAGCCACCACTTGAAAAAAGCAAATCCCCTTCCCCTATAAACACCCAGCTAACTCCTAAGGTCTTCAAAGGAGGCCTTGCTGGCCATTCAGCAACCAGCACAAAGATGTCACATAACATCTCAAAAGTGGTCCTTCTCAATAGCGGTACCCACCCTCTGGAATGGTTTGGGAGGCAGAAAATGTGGTGTTTAACATCTCAAAAGCGGTCCTTCTCAATAGCGGTACCCACCCTCTGGAATGGTTTGGGAGGCAGAAAATGTGGTGTTTAAAATCTCAAAAGTGGTCCTTCTCAATAGCGGTACCCACCCTCTGGAATGGTTTGGGAGGCAGAAAATGTGGTGTTTAACATCTCAAAAGCAGTCCTTCTCAATAGCGGTACCCACCCTCTGGAATGGTTTGGGAGGCAGAAAATGTGGTGTTTAACCCCCCACCCCATCCTGGAAACATAGTTGTTTACCCAAGCTCTCCCTGGTTTATCATGATTATCATGATGCTGTTTCATTTTACTGTCTCTTTTTATTGTTTCTCTTGATCTAACATTTGTTGTTGAAAGTTAAACTGTTTATTGTTGTAAAACACATGCATATTTAACCGTGATTTTTAATGTTTGTAGGCAAACCGCTTAGAGATTTTGTGATACTAAGGGCACAATCCTATCGGATCTGCCCTGGGTACTCATAATCTTCCGAACTCAGAGGCTTATGTGCATCCAATGCAGAGCAGGAGGGGCATCACGTGCCTCCCACTCTGCATTTTAGCTAGGCAGGTGTTTTCACCTGTCTAGCAGAGGCTTCAGGGAGGGGGAGGGAAAGAGGCTGGGGAGGGGGAGGGAAGGAGGCTGGGGAAGGCTGGGGATACCTCGTAGCCTCCCATTCCTGGTCTCCTCCCCTCCCCACCCACCAGCATGCCCCCCTTTTACCCTTCCACTACTGTGTGTTTGCAAGCAGCAGCCAGTGCAGTTTATCCACACCGGTTGTGAGGGGGAGAGGGAGGGGAGCATGGTTTCCTGGCTCCATGGTCAGAGCCCTGTCTATGACCTTGGATCCAGGAAACTGAAATACCTCATGTCCCTGACCTGCTGTCTTGGGATCATAGGATTGCTCCCTAAGTGGTATATAAGTATTACTGATAAATAAGAAATTAAAAAAGGGAAAACATTGTGGCCACTTCATCTTGAAAGGTAAGACCCCCTCCCCCCAAATATTAAACTGTGCCTTCTCCATGAAGATTAATTCAAACTTTGTGGGGGGTGGGTGTTGCCCATCCCTATGACGAGTTCAGTCCAGGACAACTTTGAATACCCGAGATCCTTCTTGACTGCCAACATGTTTCCCCCCACCTTTTTTTTTTTTTTTTGCTGCTTTGAATTAGTATGGCTACTTCTCTAGAATTCTGAAGTTTCATTGGGGAGGGGGTGGTGGGGGTGGTGTGGCAGCACCAAGAGATAAACCCAATAGGAAAAAAGACAAAATGGTACAAAATAATGTTTATGTAAGAATCCAGATCTGTTTTGAACCTTGGCTTTTCTCTGGGGGAGGGGTGGGGATATGCCAAAACAGACCTGTTCTTTGGTTTTGTAAACTCTAAATACAATTCATAAAGATTGTTTTTCATTGTTTTGGATTTTGGGAATTCTAGGATTTTCCTCCATTCATTCACTGACTGTTATAATGCCACCACTGAGAACAGCTCTGTGAGCCTGATAAGTATAAATATATGTAGGTATCTTTTCTTGTCTCCCCCTCCCCACCCCCGCCACTCCATCGCCCTTTGCACGCATCATAAAATAATCCTGGTCCTTGCAGCAGGCATCAGTACTGTGGTTTAGTAAACAATGTTACTTTGAATAAAAGAGGAAGACAACACATCCCCTAAACTTCTTCCTATTAAAAAATAATGTTAATTGGTTAGTGTATGTAGAAGAAGGTTATATGGCCCATTGACTTTATATAGATTGAAATGCTAAGCAGGGCCAAGTAGAAACATCAGTTGGGAATAGAGGGTAAGTACTCATCAGTTTTATGTGCTCTTTCCTATTTTCCTATTTATTGCTTACCCCTTACAGTGTTTCTCAGCAAGCCCATGTAAGTCAAGTCAGTTGGTTTTAGAATATAACGTGGCTCAGCAAATGAGATGGTCGTATCATCTACATTCATTTATCAATGCAAAACAAAATGATGCCCTGGTCTACAGATGCAGCAGAACGAAGGGGTAGACTCCTGAGGTAGTGGAACATATTGTCCCACTTCAGATTGGCAGTGTGGGGTCATAGTTTTGAATCTTCCCCTGTGTGAGTGTAAAAACAAACAAACAAAACTCTGCAAGCAGCTTGGAAAAAAAGGCGAGTAAGGGGAGACATGATAGAGGGGTATAAAAATATGGATGATGTGGAGACTGTGGATAGGGAGACATATCTCTCTCTCTCTCTTTCTCTCTCTCTCTCTCTCTCCCATAATACTAGAACCTGGGGTTATCCCATGAAGCTGATCAGTGGGGAATTCAGGACAGATAAAAGGAAGGAATTCTTCACACAGGGCATAGTTAAACTATGGAATTTGCTACCACAAGACATAGTGATTGCCACCCACTTGGATGGCTTTAAAAGGGGGTTAGACAAATTCCTGGAGGAGAAGGCTATCAATGGCTACAAGTCTTAATGGCTCTATACTACCTCCAGTTAGGGATGTACGAAAATCACTTACCTTTCGGGGATTATGCTGATGGTGGGGGGGGGGAGGCATTCCGTTCCTCCCCCCTGGAATCCTGGCTGGCCGGCTGTGCTCCGCAGCGATTCTGCAGAGCCACCGGCCGGCTCCGCCAGCAGCCAGACATCCGGCCGCTGGCTAGCAGGGACGCAAATGGCGGCGGCCGGAGCCGCCGCCGTTTGCGTCCCTGCAGTCAGCTATGATAGGCTACGTAAATGTTTACATAGCCTATCACGGCTGATTTAAAAAACATACACAAAAAAACGCACGTACGCAAATGGCGGCAGCCATGGCCACCGCCATTTGCGTTCCTTATTTTGGCACGTCTTGGTCTACGTGAACATTTACGTAGACTAAGACGGCGAAAATAAGGGGAACGCAAATAGCGTAGTGTCTACGCTATTTGCATTCCCCTTATTTTCGCTGTCTTAGTCTACGTAAATGGTTACGTAGACTAAGACGTGCCAAAATAAGGAACGCAAATGGCGGTGGCCATGGCCGCCGCCATTTGTGTATGTGCGTTGTTGTTGTTGTTTTTTTTTAAAGTCAGCCGTGATAGGCTATGTAAACGTTTACGTAGCCTATCACGGTGTTTTTTTAAAATCTAGCCGTGGTAGGCTATGTAAATATTTACTTAGCCTATCACTTTTTTTTGTTTCTTGTTTTTTTTTAACCTGGAAATGGCGGTGGCAGCAGCTGGTCGGAAGACCGGCCGCCGCGGCCACTGAACTGCCACCGTCACCGCCAGGAAGATCCGCCCAAGGTAAGTCCCGTCCCGGGGGGTGGCGGGCCGTTCCGCCACCGATTTCGGGGGGCCAAATGTGCTGGCATTCGGCCTCCCCGAGATCCGTGGCAGAACTTTCGTACATCCCTACCTCCAGTATCAATGGCAGTAAGCCTATGTACACCAATTGCTGGGGAACAGGGATGAGAAGGTGCTATTGCACTCATGTCCTGCTTGTGGGTTTCCATGGGGAGCTGGTTGGTCACTGTGTGAACAGAATGCTGGACTAGATGAACCCTTGGTCTGATCCAGCATGGTCCTTCTTATCTTCTTAAACACAAAACTAAATCAGCCAGAAATAGGTAGGGATGTCAGAGATTTCCACGACGGATCTTGGTGAGGCTGAATTCCAGTGCATTTGGCCCCCCGAAATCCGTTGTGGAATGAAGCCCCTGCCCCCCAACCCACGAAAGGCACGGGGGACAAAGTCCCCGCCATACCCAACCCACAAAAGGTGCACGAAACGGAGCACTTACCTGCTGCCATCCGTGCTGCTTTGCGAATGGCAGCCGTCCTGCGGCCGCCATTCGCTTCCTCCTCTTCATAGCTGTGATAGGCTACATAAATACTTACTTAGCCTATCACGGCTAACTCAGGGATGCCATTTGCGTCCCTGCAGAGGCCGTGATAGGCTACGTAAGTATTTATGCAGCCAATCAAGGCGGGGGGGGGGAACCCAGCATATGCAAATGGCGGCAGCTACCGCCATTTGCGTACGCTGTTTCCCCCCCCCCCGCCATGATAGGCTACGTAAGTATTTACGTAAGATAGGCTACATAAGTACGTATGCTGGGTTACACGCAAATGGCGGCGGCTACCACCATTTGCGTATGCTGGGGTTTTTCCCCCTGCCGTGATAGGCTACGTAAATATTTACGTAGCCTATCATGGCTCAATACAGGGACGCAAATGGCGGCGGCTACAACAGCTGCCATTTGCGTCCCTGCAGGGCTGCCCAGCGGCTGGATGTCTGGCTGCGGGTGGCCGGAGCTGGCTGGTGGCTCCATGGCTTGGCTGCGGAGCGGAGCCGGCTGGGCAGGATTCCGGGGGGGAGGACTGGATTGCCTGCCCCCCCATCGAGGATTCCCAGGGGAGGGACGGAGTGCCTCCCCCCACTGCAGATTGCCCAGCGCGGAGCCAGGTAGGTGTTTCATACATCCCTACAAATAGGTGGATTAGAACTAGTGACATTGCCAAAATTTGAAATTGGTCAGCATGTCAATTGAATCTAATAGGTTCACAATTCTTGAACATATAATGAGCCCTGACTTTGTTCTAATTAACGATAATATTTTTAGACTTCAAACTGAGGTTGATTATGAGTTACTTTATATTTTTTCTGCATATGCACATTCTGAATAACTAAGCACCCAAACTCCAGCATCTTTGCTCAGGCTGAAATGTTGATTGCTTTGAACCACACACATATGGTAACAGCCTATCAGAGAAGGCTGCATCATGTTATATTATGTTCTGAGACATGGGACACAAACAAACACTACATTCCCATGTTGCATTGCAGGTACACACATGTACAAAAATTCAAAGATAATTTGAAAACTTGTAATAACAGAGAATTTTCATCTGAATGAATTTATAATACTGGATTCATATCTCAGCAAACAAATTATGAAGTAGGATGGAGTCAGTTTGACCTCTTCAATACAAATGCATAAAACTTCAAAGATAATTGTTGAAATTGTTTTTAGTTGTTTAAATTGTTTTAAATTTTGTATATTTTAATATTTTATGCTGTTTTTATCTTTGAATTGTTGTGAACTGCCCAGAGAGCTTTGGCTATTGGTGGGGTATAGAATTAAATAATAATAATAATTGTCTATATTATTATTATTATTATTAATAATAATTATACTACTACTACTACTAATGTCTAATAACTGACCATTTTTATCCAAATTTATAATACTGGATTTTTTAAAATCATGGTGAACAAATTAGGAATTGGAATGGAGTCAATTCGACCATCACTAGTTGGAATCTTTCTCCCTGAGGCAATTGTTTGTTCCTTCAGGGAGTTTTAATCATTCAAAAATGGTATCCCCACCTGCAGCCTGAAGTGGTACAATCTACTTTGTCAGTTCAGGTTTCTCCCATGCCACTCTGTTGCATGTGCAGACCAGGCCTTAAGCTGTTCCTCTCAATGCTTCATAAATACAAATCCTACTACTTTGGATTTTGTCGGTCACACAAGGTTTTGAAGCCCACCTTCATTCCTCTCTTAGGAGGATGGAGTCCAAAAAACACCACTGAAATCAGTGGATTTAAAACTACTGTCAGCATTACATTATTTATTAAAATGCCCAAAATATACTAATAGCTAAACATAGACAAAAATACATGGGTTCTCACCAACAGGCTTCTGAAGCTAAATAAAAACACGAAAGAAAAAAGAAGGGGACTTGGAGGGAAACTTTGCACTTGCTCAAAGATGTTAAAAAAGAAACCTAGAAAGGAACTGCAGTAAAAGGATCCCTACAATAATTAACTGAAAGATAAGAAAAGGAAATCAAAACAGAATGTCAAGCAGGTAACAAAAGATAAAATAGATGTGTTTTTAATAATATGTTAAAGGAGAATTAACTGTGACTGACTCACACCCTTAGACAGTGAGTCTGTAGGCAACGCCTTGTTGACTGTATGCTTTATATTGCACCTAGTGCATTTTTGGTGCTTCTAGAGAGAATGATGATTGTCTCTTTTTGTTTCAGTGGGAGTTTTGTGCAAGCCCTGTTGATGCAGATATTGTGAAGCAGCAGTGCTTGCTGGATCACTCCCCAAGTTTGCAAACTATATCTTGCAAGAAATGCAAGATCCCTCTTGCACATGTGTTACATGTATAAATGGGCATCCTGCATCACCACAGAGCTGTGCCCTTGCCCCCTATGTCATGCAGCTGCTGTACCCCTGATGTACATGTGTTGGGCATGGACATCTGCAAAGGAAAGTCTGCATGCATTGATCATGGTGCATGTAGGCATCCCTGGGAGTTGGGACCCTGGGCAATTAGGGCTCCACTTCCTGGGGAGGTCTGCACATGTAGAGATCTATGCACATAGGCCCTTCCCTGCAAACATCCACACCTAACATGTGGATGTTGGGGATGGGGCCAGGAAAAGCCATGCAAGGGGTGAGCCAGTTCTGTATATCTGTTGCCCCTTCCTACGCATGATGCCTCTTCAATGTTAGGGATGTACGGACTGTGTAAAATCCGTTTTGCAGATTGGCAGGTGCTTTTCACTCTGTCGTCTGCCCACAGGCGGATGTGAATATTTTTTTCATCGTGCGGAAAAATATGCAAATAATTATGTAAGTATTTATGTAAGTATTTAAGTAAGTATTTACATAATTTACCTTAGTACGTAATATTTAGCATATTGTCCCCCATTCCATTCAGTGTTTCCTCAGCAGAAACGTACATATTTTCCTACGAATTTATATGCGTAAATTTTGGGAAAGTAAAAAAATTATCTGGAAGTCCACGGACTCTGCGCAGCATGAGGGGGTCGCTCTGCAGTGGATTCCACAGGTCAGATTCTTAGAAATCTGAGCTCATTTTAGTCTGTCTCGAATTTCTCCAGCATCCCTACTCTTCACACATAGAGTTACCTCCAAAACCAGCATCCTCTCTCTGTAATGTGTAATTATACTTACCCCGTGTTCCAACATCATCAGATTTTTTTTTATTTCCCTGCTTTGCTCCACATCATTGGCTACAGGGTCAGTTCCAGACTTCTGGGTGCCCCTGGCCATGTGGTGCCGAAGGCTGTTGCCCTTCCTCCTCCTCCTCTCCTCCTCCTCCTTCCTTTCACTGCCACACACCCCTCCCACCACTGCCACCACCTCCCCATGCCCCTCCACCTCCCGCTGCTCGCCCCACTGCCCACCTCCACCGTCCACCCCTTCCATCATGCAAAAACATCAGGTCCATGGGCTCCTTCTATCGAAATTAGTTTTCCGCAATATTCCCAGTTTCAAAATCCATAGTAGGCTAGGGATGGATGGATCCATCAATTTTTGGTTTCTTTCAGGTTCTCATATCCCCCATCTTAGGTTTGCTCCATCCCATTTCTGCCTGAGTTGGTGACTTTTTAAATAAAAAAATTGGTATGCATTTTTCTGTGTGGTTTTCCTCATGTACACATTTTTGTATGTGAGTTTGCTTAATCAAAAATTTTGCAAGTACTTTTCTTTAATATAATGTTGTTCTGTTTGTGTTTTTCCACTAATGCACATGTTATTGTGTACACTTTCCCCTAATATATGCCTTTTTGTACACAGTTGCAAAGACAGCCTTCCCAAAGCTGGTGACCTCCAGATGGATTGGACTGCATAATGCTGTCCACACACTCCTCCCCCCTTAATATACATACCTCTGTGTGCACTTTCCCCTAATATATGCATTTTTGTACACAGTTGCAGAGTTGTCTGCTGACCTTTAAGACAGTCTTTGTGGGTTTCCCATTAATATACCTGTTTTAAAAAAAAGCATGTTCAAGAGGAACCGAACTTCAGACTGAAAAATGAGAAACAGAGAAACCAAAATTGACAGGTTTGTCCATCCGTTACCCCCACACCCAAATCAACATCAAATCACAGCTAACATCTGTGTCCATAGCCTGAAATGTAAATAATAATAATAATAATCACAAATCCTATCCATTATAGTACCACCGTGCTGGCTTTTTCTTCTGGAAGTCTGGCTGGTTAAGCTGAGCTCTCCCCCCTCCCTCTCCCCCGTCTCTCTCTCTCTCTCTCTCTCTCACTCACACACACACACACTTTTCCTCAATTGAAGAGTGAGTCACAGCACCCAGATGGAGCAACAATGCCCCACAAAGAAACAAACAACTCTGTTCTGATTGTCTTATGCGTACTAATCACAGCAAAGCTGGGGAATATGGCATTCCTCATGGATGCTGTCCTTGAAGACAATTTTTGCATTAGAACATAAGGAGTGATTACTCATACAGGGTTGGGGAAGCGGGGAGACAGAGAACACAAAGAGAAGGGGCCAGAGGAATGACAGAACAGACTAAACCCAGGACAAGCAAGTGAGTGAGGGGTGACTGTTCACACAGGGGAGAATGGGAGAGAGGGAGAATGGGATAGTAGCTGGGAGATGTTGGGTTCTGGCTGGCTGTTGAAAGGGAGTGTGCACTGCCCCCTTCCACTAAGAAGGAGCCTTCACTGGTTAAACATATGAGAATGCTAGCTGAGTCTTCCATATAGGACCTCTCCCTTTATGAACTGCATCAAGAAGAAGGACCCTTTGTCAAAGACGTCTGATATTTGGCAGATATGATGTCCTAAGGATGCATGGATTTTGTTATATCCATTCCGATTGTGTTTTGCAGATTGTCAGGTGTCTTTTATTCTGTTGTCCACTCACAGGATCAGATTTTTAAAATGATGTATGAGAATTTCATTCTGCTTGCACAAGTGTGCTAATGTGCACTTGTACAAATGTGTATTAGGTAAAGTGCATTAGTGCAAGTGCGAATTTGTGCAAATCCCTGCGGAGAGTAAAACAAACCCTGGTCCACAAGTCCTCAGGAGCCGTGCAACTTGGAAAAAGCTCGTCCAATATGAATCCCCAAGTTGAATTAACAGAAATCTACAAATTTCTTGCCATCGGGATGGAAAATTCCAAAATTTCAGGCAGCAGGATGGATTTCCATTGAAATCAATGGAAAAAACAAATCCAACGGTAAAAAGAAATTAATGTAATCAAACATGGCTTTAAAAATGAAACTGAAAAATAAAACATTTTTTCCCACTGGACACCCCTAGAACACAACACAGTAGTGCCCAAGGCTAAGTTTGTTTAACAGAACAAAATCTGTTTTGGAAGGCTGTTAAAACACTGGGCTGCTATTGCTGCTCTGATTTCTTTTAATGCTTTGTGTGGACATGTGCGCACGCAAGTGTGTGTGTAATTGTATTGTCTTTTTGTTGTCCTGAATATATATAGTCACTTGTTGTTAGCTAACATATGAACCTGTTTGTGTGTATGTGTTCTTACTTCTTTTTTAAATCAGTGTAATTTATCTCATGTGGGGTTGTTAAATTTATTGTGTATATTACATTTACTGTATTTTACAATACAATATTTGAGAGAGTGCCTCTCCCTATATATGCCTGCCTGAAAACTGAGATCTGCTGGATAGGTCTCCTCTGCGTCCCACCAGTACAAGACACACACTATGGTGGGACGTGGGAGAGGGCCTTCTCTGCTGTGGCACCCCGGTTGTGGAATGCCCTCCCCTTGGAGGCCCGATTGGTGCAGACATTGGTCTCGTTTCAGCACCAAGTAAAAAAAAGATGGCTTTTTACCAAAGCCTTTGAGGGCTAAATGCATTCCCTAGCACATTGTTTAAACTATTTTAGTGTTTTAGATTTTAACTGGTTTTAGCTTAATAGTTTAATATGTGTATAGGTGTTTAAATTATTTATTGTTTTATGCTGTTTACATTGATTTTATTCGTATGCCGCCCTGAGATCTTAATGATATAGGGTGGGATAGAAATGTTTTAAATAAATAAATAAATAAATAAATTTTACCGCATTTTACTGTAAACCACTCAGAGTGCTTTGATAGGCAGTGGCCTATAATTTTAATAAGCCATTAAACTATTTTGGTGAATGAACAATAAACAAAATAGTATGGTGTTGTTTCTCCAACTTTAGGGGAATAAATAGTATTACAGTACATAGTGGAGGTTTATCTAACTCTCTTGTTCCAGTAAGGGAGCAAGAGTCTTATTATGACAATGTAGTCATGCAATTTTGCTAGAGGTAGAATGAAAGAAACATGGAAAGCATTTGAGGAGAGGGGAAGTCTGTCATGAGAACAGTTCCTCCTATTATATTCTCCCTATCCAGAAACTACTAGAGCACAGCACCTATTTTAAATTATACTTCTGCTGGATATCATTCACTATCCTTCCTCTTTTCCTTGATACACGCACACACATATAAAATATCTCGATTGACAATAAAAATCTTAAGGGGCAACACATATATAATGAACTTACCACCCCCACAGATTGTATCGTATGTCAAATACATAACATACTCAGTAAAACTGTTTAATTGATGTTTTCTTCTTTCTTCTGCAGTTGAAGACAGGATGAAAATATCACTATTCTCCTTGTAATTGATGGCTCCCTCTTGTCCTGTGTTTAGAAGGAATGAAACATCAATTACACGATGACTGCCTGACATTCTATGTATTTTGACCTGGGCTTTGAACTGTGGGACAAGCTGGTGGGTGGGTAGGGGGAAGCTTGGTTCCTCTTGTTAAAAATGAAACTAATTAGTAGAATATTTATTCCGGGGGAGGAAGGACTAAAGAGAGTGTGAATTTCTTCAGGTTTAAACATTTGCCACTTAAAACTTCTATCTGACGAGTGATGCTATGAAGGTGTAGTCATTAAAATACAATTGACTGTAGTGAGGACTACTTGAAGCCACATGGGAATTTACTGTTTTCCCATTGGGTTTCTCAATTCATTGGATGGGATTTTGCAGCTTTCTCCGGTCAATTCCACCTACACTTTTCAAGCCTCATTATTTGCATTTGTAATTCATAGTGGAAAGGTTTACCATTCAATTTCTGCTAAACTTTAATCACTAGAAAGAGTTAGCTTGCCGCAAAATAGGATGTGTTGTGGCCTTGCTTAGAATGTATCAGCTGCTGTATCACACCAGTCAATGTCATTGGTCCTTGAGTCATTCGTATTGCAATTTATTTTGAAATAAAGGATCTACAGTCATGCAGATCATTAAAGCTTGTGACTTTCTTGGCCAGATAATAACCCAGATACCCCCCACGTAAATTATTATTTTACTACTTTTAAATAGCAACTCATACTATTATGTGGTTGTTTTGGAAAAAATTACACTGTGAATTAGGACACCATCCATCATTGTTAGATCTATGGAGACCTCTCTCCATCCACCCTAGCCAGCCTTTGGTGAATGTACACTGTTTGGAAGAGGAGACTCATTCATGCCTACTACATATTCATTAGCGCTGTGCCAAAAATTTTGCTTCTTCAATTGTTGGCATGGGGGGGGGGCAGAATGAAAACTGGTGAAATAGGCTGGGAGAGGTGAGAATTTCAGAATCTTTTCTCCTTGGGGAGGGGGACAGGGTCTTCACATACATTTTAAAGTATAGGCAATTCTTGAGGGGTCTTCTTTCTTTCTTTCTTTCTTTCTTTCTTTCTTTCTATTTTTTTTATTAAAAAAACACCCCCTGCACTTGCAGGAGCCCAGAACTCTTCTCTAGCCCAGCAATTCTTTCTGAACTCCCAGAAGACCATGTAACCTCTCCCTCTGCAGTAGTTACTCAGAAAGAACTCCTGGCTGGAGAACAGTCCTGGGCTCCTGCAAGTGCAGGGGGTGTTTTTTTAAAAAAGAAAAAAGAAAGAAGACCCCTGTCCCCCTCCCCAAGGAGAAAAGTCTCTGAAATTCTCCCCCTCCCTGAGAAAGAGGCAGAAAAAAACAATGCCTCTTTCACAGGGAGAGAAAACGTTCCTGAAAATAGGGGGCAGGATTTGGCACAGCACTAATATGCATGCAGACATTTGTCTTTTGCCCAGGTCCCAATGCACAATTGACTTGAGTCCCACTCAAGTCAGAGATAGATTGTACCCTTGTTATAATCATATGTAAGATTTATGGAGTGATTTGGAGCTGTTCAAAGCACTTCAGCTACTGAGATACATCACCTCAGCTATCCTTTCTGCAAGGTTGGTCTGCACTGTTATTGTCATATTGTAGAGGAGGTCTGAGTCTGAGAAAGAGTGGCTTGTTTGAGATCACCTAGTAAATTCATGACCGAGGTAAGAGTTCAGCATCCTCTTTTGCCGTTACACCACACCGGCTCTATATGTAATACATAAATGAAAATATTTCTTCATTCATAGCCAATGTCAAGAATTGGCATCACTGGCCACCCGCCAGGACCCACAGTACAGTAGGAGGGTACTCCCAATTGATGGAGCTTTCTGTCCATGCTGCAGTGCCTGCCCTCTCTGAAGGAACAAGTGATTGAGAAGTGAAATGAGTTAAGAGGAGGAGCAGTAAACTCCACATGTTTTGTCCTTTCTCTCTCTGGGAGGAGGTGCCAATTGGGCAAAGAGGGAGAGACAAACCAATGAGCAGCAATAGCAGCTGTGAGTAAGAGGTGGGCCTCCCACTGAGACCACCATTCCATGTTGCCCCCCCAACCCTGAAATTGGCACTTCTTATAAAATTGTTTCTTGTAAGAATGATGGGATCCCTTTTGTGGTGGAAGGCATTAATTGCTAATGTTTTTCCAGTCTTTCCCTTTCCCTTCAGGTCTACTTTTAGAGATCAGGTACATGATGTTGTAGGGAAGAGCAGACTCTCAACTCTGGAACTTCCTCCTGAGAGAGGCTCAGCTTAGCCTGATATATTACAGGGTAGTGTTTTTTTTTTAAAGTCACTTTTATTGATGCACTCAGGTGATGCACAGCTTTGACTTGGAGCACAGGGGAGTCATTCTAGTGGTAGACTGGTTCATTTGTGCTAGCTCAGGGTTCTCTTCTGATGCAAGCCCTCTTCAGGCATTCTGAAGAATGCATGAGAGCTAAAAGTGGAGAGGGGCCTAGGGCTGCGCATGCTGGCTGTGCACCCAACATCCCCATGTGTAGTAGGCCCCGCCCTGTCATTCCACACCATCACGTCATGGAACAGCAAGATCTGAAGCGGGGTTCAGCTGAATGCGACTAGAATGTGCTGTGCTATTGTGAACCCTGTTTGATCAGGTTCCCCAATCACACAGAGGTTCTACTCATGTAGAATGGGAGTAGAACCTCCATTCAGACCTCCCTGCTCAGCACAGAGAGGTCGGGCCCACTGCTCTTGTCTGCTGCATTATATCACCCTTTGGTGGTATAATAATATGTGTTTGCATGCAATATTCTGTAGGTTACAAAAAGCCACTTTATACTGAGTGAGCCTTTTTAGTTGATCTTGCCCACTCTGTCAGTGGCTCTCCAAAGTCTAAGGCCTGCTGCCTGAGCTACTTTAAAAAGTGCGTGTGTGTGTGTGTGAGAGAGAGAGAGACAGAGAGAGAGAGAGGCCGAGGATTGAACCCGGAACTTCCCTCAGGCAAAGCATGTGCTGTATTATTGAGCGATGGGCTCCCTTACAAGCTCTCTCTCCACCATGCATGCCAATTTCCAGTGCAAAATAATACCTTCTACATAAAGCTGTTGGAACATATTTACCAAGCAGAGCATATATTTTACAAAACAAAGAAAATGCTATTTTAGAACTTACTGCATTTCCGACACTTCCACATGTAGAAAGAAAGCTGCTGGGTGCCTGTGCATCTTCTTTTCAGTCCTACTGCCGTTACTCCAAGTTATTTCCTTTCACTCCTAGCATCTTCTCCTGGCAGTCTGATTTGTCCATGTACCCACTGTGTATTTTTTAAAAAAATATTTATAATGGAAAAGTATTCTTGCCTTATGGGGTGTAAATGCAGTAAGAACAACAGAGGAAGCAGATAATAAATCACTGCAGCATTTGGAGATGGCGACATTTGCATATCTACCCTTTCTTATGTTAGGGGGGGAAACAGAAAAAAAACACCCTTAAGTAGCTAAGTAACAGTCAGGAACATAACTAAAGAACTAAAAGAAAACCCCTATCTCTCATAAGCTCTGCTATAAACAAGACATTGGATTTCAGTTGGAGTATCAATAAACAAAACAGAACATCAAAACATTACACTGTTCCCCCAAAGTTTGCAGCATTAAAGGAGAGAGATGAAACACAATTAGAAAACAAAAATCGGCAACATTGTAGAGGATGGTCACTTTTTGTATGTCATGTGGCTTTAAAAACAAGTCAGATAAATGATGATGCCATTAAAACTGAACTAATTAAAGAAAGCTTCTTTTAAGAACTCATTAACTGCAACCTCATTTGCATAATGATGCATATTAATTAAGTTTTAATGAATCTGAATTTGCACCAAGCCTATTCATGTTGGCTTTGAAACAAATTGAACAAATTAGTTAAAAGCTTTTTGGAATCTACTTTTCACACAAAAACAGAATATGAATGCCATCACCTCCACAAAAAAGAAATATTTTTTTCTTTTAATTTAATTCAAAGGTACGTGGGCCCATCTCTTAATTATTTTTAAATGCAATCATTTCCACCTTTTTCTTCACAAAAAAAAATCAAAAAAATCAACAGTATTATTCGTTCCCATGCAGGAAATTTTGTAAATGGATGATGTGAGATAAAAACCATTACAGCCAATTTATTGAAAATAAGGTGGAAGCATTTGACTTCGGGGTGCATTTAGTTTATTTAATACACAGGTTTCAATTTTGTCAGAAACCTTTAGGCATTTGGTCTGTTTATTGAGCAGTCACTGAAGCTGTATTTTTATGGTTCTATCTGTTTTCAAGTTTTATGTAAGAATGTAGAATTGTTCGTCTGATACCTATTTCCTGAAGTCAGATTTCACAGTAGCACAAGAATTATTTAGAAAAAGGCTGGTGATGGGGGAATTATTTCGAAGCATTTAAAGCCTGTGTTGTCTTGCTCCGCTGTTCAATGGATGTTAATTTTCCTTATGCGCGCATGCACACACACACACACAAAGCAGAATCCAATTTTAACAAGTTTGCTTTCAGCTCATAATAAAAACAAGAATTACAGCAGAAACACTATTGATTTCCTTATACACCATTGTGTCTTCATCAAGAATGAAGAGATTTATGTAATTACTGCTCCCTCTTTTGTTGTTCAGAAGGACTTTTTTTGTTGTAAGTCAGCAGATACAAAGGCTGAAATGCGTTCATTGTTGAGATTAAAAGATCATCTCTCCTCCCAGCCCATGTTAAACTATTTTTTGTATGATAGGTTTCTTTAGGGAGGTCAACAACGAGAAAGATGACAATTCTCACTTTTGTGATTTATAATCTCTCTCTCCCTCTCTCCCTCTCCCTCTCTCTCTCTCTCTCTCACACACACACACACTTTTCTTTTATAATCTCTCTGCCATTAAAAAAATATGCTTCTTCTTTTGTTTCCACAATGGCATCTATTGGCAGGTGCCAGTGCAGTTTACTCGCAGCATCATACTATGCACATTTTATTTCTCAAATGCCAAGATGTTCAATCCAGCAAGGGCGACCAGACATGCAGCATTCGGTCCCCAAAGAACCCAAGGTATATTTATACATGTTTTATTGTACCAGTTAAACTGGCATGGCTTCTCCTAAAGAACCCCAGGAATTGTTGTTTGTTGAAGGTGCTCAGTCTGTCTTACCCCCCTTTTGTAACAACTATAATTCCCAGCAGGATTCCCTGGAGGTGGGGGGAGGGGGAATTACTCTTAAACCATTTTAAGACTACAATCCTATACACTTATCTACCAGGAGTAAGCCCCATTAAACTCAGTGGGGCTAACATCTGAGTAGACATGCTCTATATGTCTGTAATTATACACCCACACGCGTGATAGATCCACCTGAGACAGACAGGAAGGCAGATCCAGAACTGGGGCTCTTAGGGTGACACTCAAACTTGTGTGAATGGAGTGTTCCCTCTTCTCTCCCCCCCCCCCCGCCAAATCTGCTCTGAAGGATTGTTGGCATCAGAGGTTGACACCATCAGGCTGTTGCTGATGGCTTATGACCCAAGCCCTTAGGAGGGCCCAGTTGCCAAGCCTGCCACCATCCACCAACTACAGCCACCCAAGCGAGTCCTCCTCTGCCCAGTTTTGAACCCTGGTGGCTATGGCTGGCACCCACCATTTTAAGTTCCCCAAATACCTCTGGGACTCTGGCAATGCTTCATGCCTTCCCAGAGGCATTGTGGGGAAATTGAAATGGTGGGTGCCAGCCACTGTGCTTGCTGGACAGGCCAGGTTTTATGCTGCTGCTGCATCCACCTGATACAGCCAAAGTAAAGGCGGTATAGAGTGGCCACTTGTGAATTGCCAAAAAAGAGGACATGCATCACCACAAAAGAGGATGCCTATTTGCATAACATTTGCATATGCTAAGTGATAGGCCTATTAACTAAGCTCCTATTACCTACCCAGCCACGTAGAAGGTTATGTTATTGTCATACAAAGTCCTACACTACTTGGGAGATCAGCAGAGGGGGCCTTGCTGGTCATTCCGAAATGAACAGAATGTCGCCATGAAATACCTACATGGTGGGCCTTCTCTGTAGTGGTGCCCACCATCTGAAAAACCCTCCCTCATTTAGTTTGGGAGGCAGAAGACGTGATATCTTTCAAATGCCTCCTGAAAACACACTTGCTCACCCAGGCTTTCCCTTGGCTGTCAGTAAATTAATAGTGCTGCTCCATTTTACTGCTCTTTGATTTTTAGTGTAGTTGGAAGTATTTTTAATGCTGTGTTTTAATGCTGTGTTTTTAGTACTGTATTTTAATATTATGAACCTCTGAGAGATTCTATTATATTCAGCGGTATATAAATGCCACAAATAAAATAAGTAAATATGTATAGATGCTGACTTAGAAATCATTATTATAATTTAAATAGAAATACAGTACATTTCACCATAGTGTGGAAGACTGTGACCAGGTGACCTTTGTGCCTTGTTCAGTCTGCTGTCCAGGTGCTGTTGATGGGCAACTTCAAGGCCCAGCTCTTCCTTTGGATGGTTCTGTATCTTTACATCAGTCTTGGACTGGATAGCCCTTCAAATAGATGGCACCGACAAAATAGAGGGCATTCTACCGGCAGCCCTTCAAAGAGAGGACTGTAAAAGATGATACATGGGCAGCCTAAAAGCAGGGGGCCTTCCACTCTGGATTGGGAGCCACCAGATGTGTATGGGTCAAGAGTCACAACCAACCTGGCACCAGTCTTGAGCAAAGGCATTCACCCTTACACTTAGCTGAAGCTCAGGTGTATAGTCTCATTCCTCTACACATTCCATTTGGGTAGGCTTCTCATTTTAAAATAAAGACAGTCACCTCACCATTGTTTGCAGCGCACCTTTTAAACCATCAGCCAATGTGTCGAAGCAACAAAAGATGTTTTGTTTATTTGTTGGTTTGTTTGTTTGTTTAGGATGACTCTGATTTGGGGGTGACTGGGTGTGTGGGGGTTATCAGTCAGCCTTACAGTCATTTCATGCTACAAGACATTTCCACCATTCAACCACCATTTTCGCTCCCCCAATTCCCTTCTTGTGCTTTGTAAAAGTGCAATAATGCAACCTGAAAATACAAAGAAGGTACTAAATATTTCAAGTACCATCTGATTTCCAAATAGGAATACATTTTTATGAGATTGCAATCTGGAATAAAAGAGGTGTGGGGGGGAAAGGCTCTAAGTTACAGAGCCATAATTCTTTTGAATTTTAGAATTCCATATTAAACCGTGAACATTAACACTGTTATAATAACCTATAATTAAAAATAATAATAAAGGCAGTTGGGACCTTCCATTACGGTCTCTATTTAAGTTGACAGATATCATTTCAGGTAATAGTTCTATATTTGCCAGATCGACACTCACCCTAACCCATAGGCTGCTTTTCCTAACCTGTCATGCATCCCACTGTTTTATATGTAACACTTCATACTAATGCTTTTTAGGCTCTTAAGCTTTCTTCTTCTCTTTCTTGGAGATGGGAAGGTGAACACTTTCCATCTGATCTGCCTCTGAAATCGACTTTTAACATTAACACACTGGTTTTAGGAAGCGATCATATTTAAAGCGCACAAATTTAGAGTACAGAAACAGGCTCCATTTGGGGGGAATTTTGACATAAAGTGTCTTCCTTGGGGGAGGTCAGGAGTCATTGATATTAAACTAGACAAGCTGGTAGTGGAGTGTTAATGGGAATGGAAAGCAGATGTTTGGTAATTAGGGGAGATGTGAATGACAAGACTTGAGAGGTATGGTACATGAGATAGCTGGCACAAAGCAGCTGTTGTTACCGATTTCGCTGTCAGAAATGTACACAAGTCAGACCATCTCCTGTGAGTTTGCCATAGCTGTGACAATTAGAAAAAATTGTATTTGATTAAAATAAGTAATATATCATACAAAGTAATTTTTTTTTTAAACAACACAGAGAAACGGTCTAGGTTAGATCCCATGGAAAATTAACAAAAGATCTGAGCCAGATGTATCAACATGGCCTTCAAAAATAGGAAAATTGCAAGGAGTATCTGCCATGATCACTGAGCTCAAAGCAGTATTTACGTGGGATACACTGAATGCTGAATGCTGAGTGTCTCCATTTGGGGGTCAAAGGTAGTGCTTTCAAGGGGCCAAAATAGGACATGAATAACCCCTGATTATGAAATCCTAGGCCTGTTTAGACAGAAAAAAAGTCCTACAACTCTCAGCATACCCCAGCCAGCAGTGCTGGCTGGAGAATGCTGGGAATTGTCAGATATTTTTCCTGTCTAAAGAGGCCTAGGATTGCACCATAAATTTACTGAACATTCACCTTGTTCATTCCTGTTCTCTGTCATTGTTTCCTTCCCCTCTGCCACTTCAGTACTGTGTATTTTGGGATTTTCTTCTTTCTGGGAAAAGTTAGATGGATGATACTACCAGTCAGAGCTCCTGTAGCAGGCAACATGATATCACAAAAAGACATACCCAGACAGATTTGCCTACATGGTAGCAACACTGAAGGAAAACACCACAGCTGAAAACGTTCATGAGAATGACACCCCACCCTCTTTTTCAGCTCAGCTGTCTTATATACTATAAGATCAAAGCAGAAGCGAAGCTATATAAATAGAACATGTCCCTTCTCAAAACCTCTTTCCAATCAAGTTTAGGGATGTAAGAACTCACCCTAGTTTCGTTCTCCGTGCACTCGCCAAAGCAGCGTCCCTGCTCACTTCCCCCCGAACCTGTGCTTGAACCACCCACGAGTTCGGTGAACTCCCCAGCACTCATCACGAACCTGTTCAGTGATCACTGCCATTTTTGCGCCTTTGCTTTCTAGGAAAAACAGGAAGTTTTAAAAAATACGCATATTCAAATATGCACAGTTTGGAGCTGGGAAAGCTAAATAAGAGCAATATTAGAGAGATTATACCTCTAATATTGTGCTTATTTAGCTTTCCCAGCTCCAAACTGCGCATATTTAAATATGCACATTTTTAAAAACTTCCTGTTTTTCCTAGAAAGCAAAGGCACGAAAATGGTGACAATCACTGAACGGATTCGCAGTGAATACTTTGGAGTGTGAGCAGGCATGAGCGGGGGGCAAACAAGGACAGCATCTTGGTGGGTGCAGTTTGGGAGTTGCGGCAGGCAGGGGTTGCTTGGAGAATTCCTGAACCCCGAACTGCGCTCGCAACATCCCTACAAGTGATAGTTTTGTTTTCTTGAATGTTGGCTTCGCTTGACAGTTTATTCGCATCTTCTATCATAGGGGTTCATTTTCTCACCATATGAAGAGATAGTTGTCTTAGGTGGAGACAAACAATCATTTTAAGAGAGCTGAAAATAGTATTAGGAGGGAGGATTACTGCCCTTAGCATACACACACTTTCTCTTCTTCTTTTGGTCACACTGTGAGCTTTTCAACACAAGGCTTTAATCAGCTGTTAATCTGCTGTATCTGCTTTTGGTTTCATAGTAGAATTGAGATCCAAGCACTGTACAAGGTGTGTTTCCTTTCCTGCTTTTCTGCTACAAAGCCTCTAGGTGGCACTGTGGTATAGAGGAATAGTGCAAATACACAGGAGGAAACCGTGCTTTCTTTTGCTTTCACAATTAAATGCTGCATTTTCCCTGTGCTAAAAAAAACTTGCCGAAAGTGCTGGTTAGACACAAAAGCAAAATTGGGAGGTCACGATGTCATCTAAAGAACCGGTAAACAACCATAAGTAGGGAATGACGAGCACATGATAAATGCCCTGTGTAGAAAGAAAAGCCTTGTGTTATCTCTGGATAAACCAACCAGTTTGGCAGGTTGTTGAAACATTACAAGAACCTGCAAAATCAGAAGTGATGCTGAAATACACATGCAAACCACAGCACTGATGCCAGTGGGTTTTTTCCCCCAAAGGCTTTCTTCACACAGAGCTTTTATCTTGCAATTGAGATTGCTCCTTCACGGACGTTTGTGGGTTCTTTACATGATGCTGTGATCATTCAAGGCATCTCCTGCACTAAATGCCCCTTGTTCCGTTTTTAAATAGATCGCAGATAATGAGCTATCAAATTACCCCACTTGTGTTCCACTTGAGTTCCCTCCATGAAAAGAGGAAAAGCGGCAAGAAGAGGAGCGAGATCAATGAAAGATAATGGAAGACTCAGATATGGGGAGAAGGAGGGGGAAAGGGGAGGGGGGAAAGGAAGCACGTGAAAAAGGGAGTCATAGAATCATAGAATAGTAGGGTTGGAAGGGGCCTACGAGGCCATCGAGTCCAACCCCCTGCTCAATGCAGGAATCCAAGTCAGAGCATCCCTGACAGATAGCTGTCCAGCCTCGTCTTGAATGCCTCCAGTGTGTGGGAGAGCCCACCATCTCCCTAGTTAATTGTGATCCTACATTTAAAACAAAAGCAGAATGCCCCCTTTTAAATGCAGGATTTTAGGCTGGTGTAGAGATGCCCCAGTACTCTGAAATACAATCATCTGTGCCCAGCCTTTCCATTTTGTTTAAGCAAGTGGGGCATTCAACGGCTCCTGTCCACTGTTCTACTCAGGCAAGCCATGCCCTCCTCCATGATACTCAGTTCTATTCCCCGCCCCCCATTTTCCCTTCCATGCCAACAGTCAGGTAGTGACTACTGAAATACTCAGTCTTAATTGGGCTGTTTGGCCCCCTCCCCTCAAACGTATAAGCAATGGCACTCACAGCTAAGGATGGGAGAACCAGGATTGCTCGAGTTCACTAACGTTCTTGAAACTCCACTTTGTGCTCAATTTGGCTCACCCCCATTCCCATTTGGGACCTATTTTGTTTTTGTTGTTGTTGTTGTCAGAATGGGAAAAATGTATATTTCAAACACATTTTCATTCGCAATTTTCAAAAGTGCACCATTGATGAAAGCATGAAAATGTGTAGGTTTTTTTTTTTAAGAATATGCATTTTGAAATGTGCTTTTTTCAAAATACACATTTTTCAAACAGGATTGCAAGGTTTTTTTTTTTTTAAAGAATATGCATTTTGAAGTGTGATTTTTAAATACACATTTTTCAAACAGGATTGCAAGTTTGGGAATTTGAAAACTTTTTCCTGAAAAAAATACGCTCTCGTTCACATTCAAGGTGGCTAGCAGAACAAGTCTGAATGATTTGTGAACTGGAACAAAATTCTTCTATATCCCTACTCACAACCTGAACATCAGATATTTATACCTGGTCTTTGTTGCTCATATTCTGAAGCTGGCCTCTCCAGAGAAGTGTATATTTCTACCATGACCTATCAGTGCAACTGCTACTAGAAATGGAATGCTTTGGGTTTTTTTCCCCCCACATCAGATCTGCATAAAATGGTAGTCTTTGTGTCTTCCCAATAACAAAGATGATTGATGGAGTTCATGGTTGATACATGATCTCCCTGTGTTGTTCAGTGTATATTTACCTTCCACAAAATCTCTTGTTTTGAAATTTCACAGCTTTTTGACGGCATATCATCTGCCTGATCTAGGTATGGGGGAGAAATTTGTTCGATTTCCATTTTAATGCTAATGTACCTAATTTGCACTTCCAGAACTAATATGTAAACTGAAATGCAGATATCCTTCAGCATTCACACTTCACCAAATGTTGTGATGCAGTTTTCCAACCAAAGAAGTCATATAAAAATGTGCATATTAGGGAGATGTGCGCACAGAAATGTGTATATTAGTAAAAATATGAGGGGAAATTGCTTGCAAAAGTGCTTATATTAAGCAAAACAGCTCAGAAAAATGTGTATATTAAGAGAAATGTATGCACAAAAGTGTATGCATTTTCATGCTGACTTTTTAAAAAATTGCAAACTGATGCAGAAGCAGGAAAAATGAACTTATGACTGGAAAAAATGAGAAACTGAGAAAAACCAAAATTGACAGATTCATTCATCCCTTGCCTGATCCCATTCTTAAGCTGAGTCACCTTTTGTCTTTTAGCCGCTTCACTTATTAAATCTCTCCATAGGAATGCATGTGTTACTCTTACCAGTAAAATTCTCATTGGAGAAGGAATTATACATGTGTCCGTGTGGCTGAAGCAAATACTCTCCAGTTTTGATTATGGGGCTGAAATTAGCTGGAGAGGGGGGTTGGGGGAGAAATACTTTTTGAAAAAGGATATTAATTGTTCACTGCAATTGTTTCCCACATCTGCACCAGCTGTTTTGTCACTATTTTCTTCCCCACTTAGTTATTATTTCTTCTTTCTGGATTAATCATATGGGTAATCCCAGACATGACATTTTGGACTGGGTATTTGTTACAATGCTCTGTAACCCATAGGATCTGGTGCTTTTTTGAGTGGTTAAAGGCCTCCTTGGAATAGGCTCTGGAGTACAACAGCTTGAATGCTCGAAAGCCCGTTATGGCCAATTTGCTGGACATTTGTGAATAAATTCACTAGTATGTTTGCCATATAGGTGTCTGTAGATGACACTGTCAAAGATAGATGCTGGTTAGCTCTAAACAGCTTGCGACCTAGTTACCTGAAGGACTGTGCTAGCCAGTTGGCCTCTTTTGTCCTGGACTGCCCTCTGTTTTTAGTTCTGCCCATTTTTATGTCAGCTAATTTGTCCTTTAAAAATCCAGAATTGTGGTATTTGAATCTAATCTTTTTCTGTCTCCATGGGTTAAGATTAGGTTGGAGAGCACAATGTCTTCTAGAATTTGGAATTCTGTCCCTGTCTCCTTCTTTTTCTCTTCCTACCAGACTACAAATCCCAGCCAGCTCTGGGTGTATTTGAGGCAGGCCTTGCAGTGACAGTAACATCTGATTGACCCTTAAAGAGGAGGCTGTGTGTGTGGTTGAGGTGGGCAGAGAGTAACTGCAGACTTTAGGACTGAGCTCTTAATGTAGCTATAAACATTTTAGTTAAGTACTAAAACACAAATTGACTTCATATTTCCTTATATGTCAGCAAGCCTCCAAATGCCAGAAAGAAAATAAGTTTGCTAAAATATTTGAATCACTTAGCTTCTAAAATTAGGAAATCTAAAGATTTTTTTCCTTTGCAGAATGTCTGTTTAAATTCTTAATTTTTCTTCCTGACTCCTTTTATTTCAGTTCTCCTTTTTTTTCCTTTTGGTAAAATATCCAGAACTTAAAGTTAAATATCTAGTCTAGCCTCTTGTGAGAACAGGCTACTAATGCTTTCCAGTGTCTATAAGCAGTGTTTGATTTCAATTAGTTTCCTATGAGTAAAACTCCTTTTTTAAAAAAAGTCTATGCCAGTTTGAATGTTTGTTCAGTTAAGAGTACGTCATGTTGTGGTACAAGACAGGGCCTGCTCTGTGATGGTGCCTTGACTTTGGAATGCTCTCTCCCAAGAACCATGCCTGGCTCCACCTCTATGATCATTTCAGCACCAGGTATTTATATGTCCTTAGCTCTTCTACAGACTGTTTTTATTTGAGGCTTTAAAAAAATAATAATGTTATTGTTATCGGCCTAGTTTTTTAAAAATAAAGGCTGGGATAGAAATATAAATAATAAATACATAAACACTGCCTAAATACACACATGCTTTCTCCCTCTGAAATATTCACAGAGCAATTCTACCTATGTCTACTCTGAATTAGTCTTGGTAGCTTCAATGGGGCTTACTCTTAGGGAGGTGTGCATGGGAATAAGTTCCATTGAACTCAATGGGATATACTTCTTTTTTGGGGGGGAAATACTTTTTATTCTATTTTTTATCTTTATAAATGCAATAAACAATACCAACAACCCAGTCATTATCTACAGTTTCCAACAATACAGTATTAATGGGACATACTTCTGAATTCACAACATGTATAGGATTGCACTGTAAGTTCATTATCCCAGAAGGCATCCACATTCTGTCAATTAAAATGAGTGTCATTTCGCAAAGTGACGGATCTTTCCACCCTAACTCCACCCAGCTTCCTAGTTCATGTATTTGTCTATTCTGTAGTCATTGCATAACATATTCTACATGAAAGCACTTAGGGGTACCTTGCATATGAGGATGTAATAAAGTGAACATCTATTTTAATTCTAAATAAACATCGAGATTCCCTTTGATGATTTCCCTCTGTGATAAAATGAGAATGAATGCATTCTTCTTCCCCCCCCCCTATCTTTTTTTAAGATAATGGGCCCAAAATGCATCAAACAGTTAAGGCGATTCTGTGATGTACTCCTTGCATTGCTGCTAACTGGGGACTTGTACTGCCATAGGGGACATCTGAATTAGATCTCTATGTATACTTGCAATTATTTTCAATTATACCTGAGTTTGTGTCTTAATTAATTTATTAATTATTTATGAATGAATTCTCTTCCTCTCCCCCCCCCCATTTGAACATTAATAATTTTAAGCTTTCACAAATGTGATTAAAGATTCTGGCTGTAATTCTGCACCTAGTGTGACTCATGCATATATCCTGTTAAGACACAAGTGCATAACTGATAGCTGGATTACAACTTCTGTGACTTCAACAGTTAAGAGAAATGTGTGTGTGTGTGTGTGTGTGTGTGTGTCTGTCTGTCTAATCTTCTGGAGGAAAATCTCAGCCCCTCCTGTCTCACTCATTAATGTATGTGTGTGTGTAGCAATTTACTACCTTCTCTGAGATTCTCCAGAGAAAGTCAAAAGGTGTGTGTAGTAAGGTCTACTGAAGATAATGGGATTCATCACCCACATACATATGGAGGAGAAGGCTATCAATGGCTACTAGTCTTGATGGCTATACGCTACCTCCAGTATCAGAGGCAGTGAGCCTATGTACACCAGTTGCTGGGGAACATGGGTGGGAGGGTGCTGCTGCACTCATGTCCTGCTTGTGGGTTCCTGATTGACAGCTGGTTGGCCTCTGTGTGAACAGAATGCTGGACTAGATGGACCCTTGGTCTGATCCAGCAGGGCTCTTCTTATGTGCTTACGTTCTTATACCCCTATTTGAATTTATCACAAGTCATAGCCTTTCTCATCCTGGTGCCCTCCAGATGTTTTAGACTACAAAACCCAGCATTCCTGACCATTGGCCATGCTGGTTCAGTCTGATGGGAGTTGAAGTCCAAAACAATCAATTTGCAATCAAAGTATGGGCTCTTTCCTTTCACAGAAGGGAAGCAGATCCAGCAGAGCTATCCCCTGGAGGAAGGGAGAGAGATTTTTTTGCAAATTCTGCTTTCCCTTTGTAGCCCCTGGCACCACCTCTCCTGCTGTTCTGGAGGGTCTGCCAACACTCCAGAGCAGCTTTTCAGGGAGTATAGAGAGCACACAGGGAAGAAGGGATTGGCAAAAATCACCTCCCTCTTTTCTTTTCAGCGAGAGCATCCCACGAGTACAATTCTGTTCATAGGAACTGTGTATCTGACCTGAAGACTTTAATCTCATTTATAAAGGCTGAAATGATTTAACGTTCAAATGGACGGGGAGCACAGGGGGAACGGCATAAATTCATGCATAAATACTGAACACAAACACAGATATAATTAAAGGCAATTGCAAATATGCAGAGAGAATGGATTCAGGGGCCCTTTTAACACTACCCTAGATTCATGGGAGCAGCTTTTTCAGGTGCTGTAACATTTAAGAGTTATCCAATGGGCTTTTGTCACAAAGTCACCGCCCTCTTCCTTGCTGATACCACGATTAAGACCCGCATGGTTGGTTCCCACTCATGCACTCAGGTGCAAGAGCTACTCATAACACATCATCACCCATGTGGCTAGGATAATATTTAAAGGCACATAACTTGATGCGATTTTGATACCCGGCAAATACCGTTTTAAAAATTATTTCCCCAGGCTTTTTAATCCTCCGTGCTTTTTATTTTGATTGGTGTCATGTTTCAATTCCATTGTCTGCTTTTACACTGTTCTTTTATATTGTGGTGTTTTAATGTTCCTAACTTTACATATATGCTGATGGGATGGGATCTGAGCTCATACCGACTGACCAAGAAATATATCTTGGGGTTGTGGTGGATAGCTTGGTCAAAATGTGAACCTGGTGGGCTGCTAAATAGGCAAATTCCATTTTGGGAATCAGTACGGAAACTATCAAAAATAAAACTGCAAAATTGTAATGTCTTCTATACATCTATCTATCTATCTATTTATTTATTTATTTCATTTCTATACCACCCAATAGCCGAAGCTCTCTGGGCGGTTCACAAAAAACCTATGTTTTTTAGGTTTCTATGTTGAGATTCTATGTTGTTGTTGTTTTTTAACAACATTTATATACCGCTCCACATCTAGACAGATTCCGGAGCAGAGCAGTGAACAATAAAAAGATAAAAAGATAAGAAGATAAAAGAATAACACTCCATATTAAAAAAAATTGTTATTTTAAAAAACTGTGTCTGGTCAGTCAAGGAAGGCTTCCTGAAATAAATACTTTTTCAGGAGGCACCGGAAACAACACAGTGTTGGTGCATGCCTGACGTCCAGAGGCAGGGAGTTCCACAGAAAGGGGGCCACCACACTGAAGGCTCTGGGTTTACCACATTTGGAATACTGTGCACAGTTCTGGGCACTGCAAAAAGGATATTGTAGAATTGGAAAAGGTGCAGAAAAGGGCAACCAAAATCATCTAAGTGATCAAAAGACTAGGGTAACTCCCTTATGTGAAAAGATTACAACATTTGGAACTCGACCTTAGGAAAATATGTGAGTCAGGACTGGAGGGACATGAGAGAGGTATATAAAATGATGCATGGCATGGAAAATGTTGATAGGGATGCCAATTTGTTTCTGAGCAAAATATATAGTGCTGCTTCTTACCTTTAAAACCTTACACGGTCTAGCTAGGTCAAAGGTACCTTAAGGAGCACCTTCTCCCCTATGTCCCAGTCCACTACCTAGGGTTCTCTGAGGGCTGCCTGCTGCGGTTGCCTAACGTGAGACTGGCAGCCACACGCAAGAGGACCCTGTCCTTTCCTGCCCCTCAGTTGTGGAATGACCTGCCTGTTGAAATGCGCCTGCTGACCTCGTTGAAGGTTTTAAAGTAGGAATTAAAGACTATTATTCCAACAGGCTTTCCCTTTTTAGAACTCTTGTTCCTTCTTGTTTACTCTTGTTTACTGTTATGCTGTGTTGTTTTAAGCTGTGTTGTTTTATTGTTGGATTTTTTAAAATTGTTTTTAGTTCAAAGTTGTTTTAGTTATATGTTGTTTGTATATATTGTCTGTATGTTTTTATGTAAATGGTTTTTAAACTTGCATATTTTTTTTTAATGTTTTAACTTTTGTAAACTGCCCAGAGAGCTTTGGCTATGGGGCGGTATAGAAATTTAATTAACAATCATAATCATAATAATAGGGAGAAGTTTTTCTTGCTGTCTCATAATATTAGGACCTCAGGGCCATCGAATGAAGCTGAATGCTGGAAGATTCAGGCCAGACCAAAAGACACATTTGTTCAAACAACACATGGTTAAACTGAAATTTGCTATCACAAGATGTAGTGATGGCCACCAACTTGGACAGCTCTAAAAGGGCAAATCCAAAGAGGATAAGGCTACTAGTTAAGTTGTCTATATATGTATTACCTCTAGTAACTGGGGCATTATGTCTCTGTATGCCAGTTCCTGGGAACACGAATGGGGGGTGCACTGTTGCATTCATGTCCTGCTTGTGGGCTTTCCACAGGCATCTGGCTGGCCACTATATGAACAGAATGCTGGACTAGAAGGACCCTTGGTCTGATCCTGCATGGGTCTTCTTATGTTCTTAATCCCCCCATTGTTTTATTTTAATTGTAATTGTTTTTAAGCTGCCATGGAAATCTGTTGAAAAGTGAGGTTTAAATCAAATAAATGCATGAATTAATGTTATGAGGGCACTCAGAAGCCCCTATTTTTTAGATAGATAGATTGATAGACAGGCACAGAACTGTACACAGTACTCATAAGAACATAAGAAGAGCCCTGCTGGATCAGACCAAGGTTCCATCTAGTCCAGCATTCTGTTCATACAGTGACCAACCAGCTGCTTGAAGGAAGCCCACAAGCAGGAGATGAGTGCAATAGCACCCTCCCACCCATGTTCCCCAGGAACTGGTGTACATAGGCTCACTGCCTCTGGTACTGGAGGTAGCACATAACCATCAGGACTAGTAGCCATTGATAGCCTTCTTCTCCAGCAATTTGTCCAACCCCCCTTCAAAGCCATCCAAATTGCCCAAAGCAAAATTGTGGTACTTTTACTTAGAATTTAGTTAGCCTTTTCATGGCAGGCTGTGTGTGCCATAATACACTACTATGAATGCACATGTATTTTTAATGCCTGTGCTCTAGAGACAAGATGCTTCCCCTCCCATGCTGAGATTGAAACCTGCCACTAGTAGCCCTCTTCCAGGTGGGTCCTCAGGGGGATGTTCAGAGGATGCAAGAAGGGAGAGGTCCTTCTAAGTGGTGGTCCCCCAACAGTGGAAACTCTCCCCAGTGAGGTCCACCTGGCCCTAAACTATTTGCTTTTCAGTGCCAGGTGAAGTCTGTGCTCTACACCCAGTCATTTGACAATATATGATAAGGTTTTAATGGGTCCCAGGATTTTTATTGTTGATTGTTTAAAAACATTTTATAGTTTTGTATGTCAATGGTTTTATATTATGCTATTATATGGCATTTTAGGGTTTTAATTTTTGTAAATTGCCCAGAGAACAGTTTATATATATTAAAAAAAATACATGAAATTAAATTGGCCTCATTTCCTGTGGATCTTGGCCCACTTTGCAATTTCAACTTTCTAAACTCCACCATCTTTGTCTCTGCCTCCCACCCAGGCAGGATGGAGTGCAGACTCTGACAGCTATCAGCTGAGGTACAGCAGATCTTGAAAGGTAAAAGGTTCACCATCTGGTTGGCCTGTCATTAGATAAAGTTAGGGATGTACGAAAGTCACTTACCTTTCCGTGGATTATGTTTATGGTGGGGGGGAGGCTTTCTGTCCCTCCCCCTGGAATCCTTGACGGGGGGGAGGCGATCCGTTCCTCCCCCCCGGAATCCTTGAACGGCCGTGGCAGCTCCGCAGAGCAGCTGGCCAGGCCCAGGCCAGAGCTGTCCGCAGCTGGATTTCCGGCCACGGAGGGCTCTGGGTAAAAAAACCAAAAAACAAAACCGCGTACGCAAATGGCGGTGGCCGTAGCCACTGCCATTTGCGTACACGTTAATTGTTTTTAACCCAGCCGTGATAGGCTCCGTAAATCTTTACGTAGCCTATCACGTCTCTGTTAAAAAAAAAAAAAAACCACCGTCCAGACTGCAAATGGCTGGAAGACCAGCCGCCGCCGCCGCCCGGAACATCCGCCCCAGGTAAGTCTCGTCCCGGGGGGGCATCCGCGGGGTGGCGGGGGGGTGGCAGGCCGTTCCACCACAGATTTTGGGGGGCCGAATGCACTGGCATTTGGCCTCACCGAGATCCGTGGCAGAATTCTCTGACATCCCTAGGTACAGTGCGGTTACCTCCTCAGGCAGCAGATAACGAGGGACAGCAATGGCAGCCAGCTGTTCTTATCCACTCCCTGGCGGTTGGAGGACGGAATGGTATGTGGCATACAGCCATTTCTTGGCCCCTTAAACTAGCCTGCTGCCTCAGGTATGGTGCAGAATCTTGCCCTTCACCTCAGGGAGCAAAATGTCTTTAGTCGGCCCAGTTCACCACCCTTGCTTTAGAAACCTGGAGGAGGTGGGATCTCCTCGAAATCTGAACAGCAGCAATTTGAGTGACTCACATACAACTTTTTAAAGGCTTGCTGAAGGGGCAAAATTGGGGAAAATAGGGACAGTGATTTATGAGGGATGGGTAGCAGAAAACCAAGCATGTCCCTGGTAAATAGGGACAATTGGATCATATGTTATTTCCAGTGCACTGTATTTATGCCATTGTCCTTTTTAATATTGATTTGCATTTTTTCACCTGCTCATATTATCGCATCGGTTCAGCTTTCATCAAATCCAGTACAGACACACAACTTGCATTGTAGCATCTAGCAGGACCCAAAACTAAGCATTAAAACAAGCCATTAAAAAATGAGTGATATAAAGTAAAATATAAAGAACCAATTCTGAGTTGGCTTCTATTGCCTTATAAATACAGCATCATTGCTTGAATTGCATTGGAATTAAACTCAGATCTTTTAAAATGCATGCAAATTGTTGCAGAATATATATGAAAAAGTCACCCTAACAGCAGAAGCACTTCTTCGTTCCCTTGATAAATGGGGCTCCTAGACCACACTTTATTGAGTCTCTGATTTTTAATAATTTGAATCCGGCAAGATTTAATTCTGCATAATTCTGGCTGAAATCAGCTTTTGATTGAGTTGTAATGGCTCTGTTATTGTAAATATCTCTGCATGCTAATGTTGTGCCGGAATTCAATAATATTTAGATGAAATTTTTTGCCTCTAGCAAGGTAGAGGTTGGATTTAAAGTGCTTGAAAGTTTATGTCAAAGAAGCATTTATTTCCAAAAAAAAAAAAAGCCCACAGCATAAAATGTAATAAATGGCCATCCTGAATGTGAATATAAATTGAGACAGTAGAACAGAAAAAAAAGAGGCTGTATAGTGTATGTGTATATGAATGGTGCTCATGGCTTAGTTGCCAGGCCCTTTTGCCCTGATTAGGTAATATAATTAGTGATATTACTAACCAGGTATTGGGAGAGGGGATGAAGGAGGGAAGATAAGTATACCTGGACTAGGCCATGGAATGTGCATGGTTCTTCATCTAGCTGGCAGTGAAGAACTAACTGGATGTTACTCTGGTGGATTGTTATGCACCTTTCGTTTTGTCATCCTCCCATCGATGGAATCAGATTTTTTTTTTAGTTTCTGAATTTGTGGAAATTCGCACCTGCAAAAATTCACAAATTCCCCCCAAATGCGCCTTTTTACCCTTTAGCCTATGGGGGAAATGCACATCTTTGGCCAGTTTTTTAAAAAAACGTGTGTATTTTTCTATGACAAAATTTGTGTAAGATTCCAGAGAGTTTTTTTTTTTTTTTTTTTTTAAACACTGTCTGCAAGTTTGGGGAATCTGCCTGAAGGGGAAAAGCTGGTCCGCTGCAGAATCTGTGGGTCGAATTCATAAAAATCCAAACTCATTTGGTTCCATTCTGGAGTTCTCCAGCACCCCTATGCCCAGGTACAATACACATGTGGAAGCCCTTTAGGCTTCAGGGCACATATGTTTAAAAGTTGCATGAAAAAGTACCAGTTATGGTTTCCAAATTATTAGTAAATTTGGTGTGTGTGTAAGTCACACGTTAAAAAGAATTCAGATGTAGGGGAAGTATCCAATGGGGCACTTATGACACCAGTGATTCGCTTGTGCCCCCGCAAATTCTGTTGCACAAGTGGTGGGTCCTGCTGGTTCTGTTGCACAAGCGAGGCCGGGACTCACCGCTCATGCAACAGAGATAACACTTCCAGAGGAAGCCCCAAAATGGGCAGAAATCCTTGTTTCTGAATTGGGACAGATCCGCAGAGCTCTGTTATGTGAGCTTTGCTGACCTTCTCCATTTCAGAAATGAGCAGTTTTGCTTGTTTCTGGCTGCCCCTGAAAACACTAAATCTCCATTCCACAAATGCGAGGTGGGAATTGGTGGGGTGCAGGACACTCATCAGGAGCCTGAGCACCCCCCTGGATACTGCCCTAGGTGTTTCTAGATTAAACTCATTCTGTGGATCCATTCCACCTGTTTTGGAACTGAAACTGCCTTGATTGCTCTGGTGGATGACTTGCACTGGGAGATGGATGGAGAAGTGGTAGTTTACCCTGTTGATTCTTCTGGAACTCCCAGTGGTCTTAGATACCATAGATATAATAGATTCTTCTGGGCTGTCTGGCAGAAATGGATAGATTTTCTTTGGTAGTTCAATTCGTAGCCCTGGGCTTTGACCTGTGGGGTGCCACACATTTCTACTGCATAACTCATGGTGGTTTAACATCTACATGTAATAGCTGGGAAAGTTCATCTGGAGTCTTGGGATGAGGTGCATCAACATATAGATGACATGCATCTTGCCTCTTGTTTCCATATTTGGGGGTTTCTCCTATATCTGAGGAATCTGGAATTTAATTTGCCAAAATTCAGTGGCCTGTATCGATGGTCAAGTCTGTCCACTGAAGAATATCTATGCAAACCAAGTTCAAAGAGAGAGGATTCTTGTTTTTTCACTATTAGAAGTGGCGTTGCATCATTGGTTAGTCTTTTGTCTGAAAATGAAGGCAAGCTTTGCTCACGGGGAGTAGGGGGGAGGTGTCGTCCTCTCTCTCTCATTTTCTGTAGGTGTTCATCAACCCTTTCAGATTGCACCTAGCCATATCAAGCTACAAGTATATTAAAAGGTCTCTCCTCTCAAATGAAATGTCTTACAATTTAAATCTCTCCCTAGGAATGTCAGCATTGCCATGGGACCTCTCCAAGCTTCCAAAGCAAACAAAATTGACACAGTCGATTTGGAGTATAAATGTCGGCGGCTTTATTAAATATGCATTAAAGTGCAACAGTCATAAATTACATGCACTCAGCTCACTCTGAACATAATGCATATAACTAAATAACTTTCTGGCTGTACAACCTGAGTGATAAGTCCAACTGAGAATGGAAAGACAGTTCTCTAAAAAACAGCTGGTATGGAAGATGCAGTTTGCTTTATGAGGCTCAATATATGCCCTTGCCTGTTGAAGGTATGGGCTATTTTTATTGGAGCAGACCCATATAATGGTCAATTCACACAAACTCTTTGGGTTTTTCTTTCTCTGTATGTGCTGGTTTTCATCTGGCTTTCATTGAAAACCAAAGGGTTAGAGGCATCGACTGGGCACTCCATGACGTGCCTGGTTCCCAACAGAATGCATCCTTCTAAACCAGTAATACCCATCTGTGTGTTGGGGCACACTATTGTGCTTCAAGAAGTGATATTGCTGATGTTTGTAGTTACTTGGCTTAGAATATACATTTTTCCCAGCTAGTAATGTTAGGGATGGGCGTATCACTTACCCTGTTCCGAGTGTGTGGGGGGTCTGCGGGGGGGGGAGGCGATCTGTCCCTCCCCCTGGAATCCATCCAGGCTGGCTCCACTCCATGGTGATCCTGTGGAGCCGGCTGCCAGCTCCGCAGCACTGGCGATACGGCCGGCCACCATTGCCATGCCGTATCGCTGGGCTAAGTCCGGGCACAAATGGCGTCCACTACACCATTTGCATCCCTGTTTTCACATGATAGGCTACACAAATTATATTTATGTAGATATTTGCGTAGCCTATCGCATGAAAACAGGGATGCAAATGGCGTAGTGGACGCTATTTGTGTCCGGACTTAGCCCAGTGATACGGCACAGCAATGGTGGCTGGCCATATCGCCAGCGCTGCAGAGCCGGCGGCCAGCTCTGCAGCATCACCACATGGAGGAGCCGGCCTGGATGGATTCTGGAGGGGCACAGAGGTGAGTGCTCCATTCTGCCATGGACCCCAATGGGGCTGGATTCTTGGAATCTGGCCTCATTGGGGTCCGTGGCAGAATTCTCTGACATCCCTAAGTAATGTGTGGGTGCATTATGAATCACAACGTAGTTCTCTGAAAAGTCCGTCTATGGCTTAGAATTGAAAATGAGATTCTGTACATGCACAGCAAGACTAACGGGGTCACTTTGCGGACATGCATGCAAAGCTGCTGCATGTCTAGGTTGCAATTAGGACAAAACATAGATTCAGTATTGAAAGGAAGTTGAAACTGATCAGCCAACATTACGAACCAGGAGAGAACTCTCAGACAACGCACACACAAGTATTTCCTTTAAGAGTTCTCCAAGGATGCCTGAAAATACCAAATGGATTTTGACATGAGCAGAAAAGAGAGAGAAGGGCCAATATTTGCCTTGCAAAATGAAGCCACCATGTTGGATGACTCTGCCCCTCTGTGCCCATTGGACTGAGTAGTTTTCATTGATCCCTTCTTTCTCTGCCAATATATGTGGGCAGTGAAAGGTTCCCAAGAGGAAGAATGAAGATGGACTCAGCTTCTTTGATGCAACCCACACTACAATTGACATGCACATGGGAATAACTTGAAGCATCACATTGCCCTGAAAGTATGTGGCTGGACAAAGGAGAGGAAAGATTAACTGAGCTGTTCCAAATCTGTAAGAAAGGTGTCCAACCATTGTTCTGGAGATATATGTGTTTTGTTTGTTTTGTTGTGTATAAGAACTAAGTGTGTTGTGTCTCCCAGCATTATTCCCAAGAGCCACTTTGAGTTACTTTTTTGAAAGAAGGTGGGATATGAGGTTATTAAAAATACCTAAATGACGTACTTCCCCCCAGCTGCAGTAGTTCTTGGCATAATGCTTCATGCCTGCACAAAGTTCAAGACCTTTGCAACAGTTTTGCAGCACTGTGATTCAGTCACATACACATGTGATCAACCAGTGCTGCTAAGTCATCTCAAGGACTCTGGAGAAGTTAGGACCTAAAGACAAATTGAGATCAGTGCTTCTGTGTGATGTTGTACCAGTTATAACCTTTGCCTTGGATCTGAGGGCTTTCATTAATGTTAATGAAGTTTAAACCAGCTCAGGGTTTTAGCCATATTGCAATTAACTTGAGACAGAGCTATCTTTGTGGCTGAGTTTATCAGCAGTGACTAGACTAGTAGGGATGCTGGAGAAATTCAAGATGGATTAAAATGAGCTCAGATTTCTAAGAATCCGACCTATGGAATTTACTGCGGAACACCTCCCTCAGGCCATGTGGAGTCCGTGAACTTTGGGATAATTTTTTAGTTTCCCGAAATTTACGCATATAAATCTGTAGAAAAATACATACGTTTCTGTTGAGGAAACATTGAATGGAATGGGGGACAACATACTAAATGTTACATGCTGAGGTAAATTATGGAAATAATTAGGTAAATACTTATGTAATTATTTACTTAATTATTTCCGTATTTTTCCTCATGACAAAAAAAATAATATTCGCATCCGTCTGTGGGCGGACGATGGGACGAAAAGCACCTGACACTCCGTGAAACACAGACGGGGCAGATTTTACACAGTCCATAAATCCCTAGTGACTAGTCATAATGGCTAGGGATGTATGAAAGTCACTTACCGTTTTGCGGATCTGCTTTGCAGTGGGCGGGAGGCGCGCCATCCCTCCCCCCGGAGTCTTGCCTGGCCGGCTCCGCTCCGCCGCTGGGCAGCAGGGACGCAAATGGTGGCGGCCGTAGCTGCCGTTTGCGTCCCTGTACTTAACCGTGATAGGCTACATAAATATTTACGTAGCCTATCACGGCAAAGTTAAAAAAAATGCGTACGCAAATGGCGGTGGCTACGGCAGCCGCCATTTGCATTTGCTATTTTTCGCTGTTCTAGCCTACATAAATATTTACGTAGGCTAGAACGGCAAAAACTAGTGAACACAAATGGCGGCCACCGTAGCTGCCTCCATTTGCGTTTGCTGCTCCTGGCTGCGGCCGGCCAGGAGAACAGCTGCCACTGCCACTGAATCCGCCGCCGCCGCACCCACTGCCGCACCCACTGCACCCACCACCGCTGCCGCACCCGCCGCCACCAAATCCGCCTCCGCCGGAGCCGCCGCCACATCCGCTGCATCCGCCCAGGTAAGTGCTGTCCCGGGGGATTCCGTGGAGGAGGCAGGAGGGCAGGAGGCCGTTCTGCCACGGATTCTGGGGGGCTGGATTCTACAGAATCCGGCCTCACTGGAATCCATTGCGGAATTCTCCACCATCCCTAATAATGGCTCTAGGCAACATCCAGAGGCAGCAGGCCGGTGGAGACTTTGCTGGTGGGGAGCAAGAATGGGAAAAGGCTATTGCTCTCATGCCCTGCTTTTGGGCTTCTCAGAGGCATCTGGTTGGCAACTATAGGCAATAAGTTGTTGGACTAGATGGACCCTTATTCTGATCCAGCATGGATCTTCTTATGAAGTAAACAGGCAAGTTCAGCTATTGGACAGTTAACATGAATTCCCAATAGTATCTAGGAAACCTTTGTGAAGGCAAACCTGGGCAGAACTGAGGAGAAATCCAGGAGATCCATTTTTATAGAAGGACGTCAGTCATAGAACTGGCTGTATGAAGAACTGGCAAAGCTGGGTAAGAACTTGCCTATTGAAGAACTTGGGTTTCATAGTTGTCCCCTTTTCCAAAATAAACATGAATTGACTTGATTAATTTTCAGATCCTATATATTTATTTGTCATGTATAACAATGGTAGATTCCACATTTTTCTTCTGAAGGACACTTACAATTCATTCTCTGTGTGTGTGTGTTCATGCACATGTATACACACACACACCTACAGAGAGAGAGAGAGACAGAGAAATGGCAGCAATAAAATTCTCCAAATCCCTATCGAAAAATTCACAATCAATCAATTTCTTACCCAGCAATACAGTTTCAGACTTCCTCCAATTCTTCCTCCAATTCAGATTTTTGCATGTCTGCAAGTGGAAGACCACATCTAGGGATGTATGAAAGTCACTTACCTTTTCGCAGGGGTGATTCGCGGTGGGGGGGATGCGCTCCGCACCTCCCCCCGAAATCCTAACCTGGCCAGCTCCACTCTGCGGCAACTCCACGGAGCTGCTGGCTGGGTGCATTCGCAGGCATCTGGAGCCTGCGGACGCAAATGGCGGTGGCTACGGTGGCTGCCATTTGCGTTCCCTTTTTTTGCCATGATAGGCTACGTAAATACTTACATAGCTTATCATGGCCTCTGCAGGGATGCAAATGGCATCCCTGCGTTAGCCGTGATTGGCTACGTAAGTATTTACATAGCCTATCACGGCCTAAATGGTGAAGTGAATGGCGGCCGCAGATGCGGCCGCCATTCGCAAAGCAGTGCAAACTGCACCAGGTAAGTGCTCTGTTTCGCGCGCCTTTCACGGGGTGGGGGGCCTCGTTCCACCATGGATTTCGGGGGGCCGAATGCACTGGCATTCGGCTTCACTGAGATCCGTGGCAGAATTCTCTGACATCCCTAACCACATCCTGTGCATGCTGTTTACCTGGTTTGGAATGTACTTCTGAATCCACATTGCAGTTCTCTCCTTATGTAGCTGGATGTGAAAGTGGTTATGTATCTGCATCTGGGGTCTCTACTTGTTATATGTAATATGACTATGCCTGGATTAGGACCGATGACTTCACCCTCTTCCTAACAACAGGAAGGGATGAGCTTTGACAGATGGCCTTCCTGAGACCTTAGGATTGCACCCTTACGGAGGGAATGCCTCAGTTTTGGTGCCACTGCAGAAAATGTTATTTTCCATATTTCCCCTTAACTGAAAATAGATGGTGTTGGTATTAGGGATGGGGCAGAAATGGTAGTTTTAATTTTAATTATTTATGGTTCTTTAAAAAGCTTTAAAAATGTATAGAAGTTACCACTTATTTTTTCAATACAGTTACCCGACCTTCAGTAGGTCCAATGCCTTTTTCTGACACCAGTATCTCACCTCTGTAAATGTGCCTATATTAAACTTTTCAAATTTCTGGTAAAAGAAAGAAAAATCTAAAAACCGCAAGACATCAAGGCACTATCTTTCCAACAAGATCAGTTATTTCTGTTTATGTTATTTCCTGTTGATTTATTGCCATAAGTCTCTTGGCTTGTCTCCAAACATCTCTTGGCAACTGAGTCGACCAAATTAATTTCCTACAAAAAAGGATGCTCTGTAGTGACTTTAAGTCTGTCTTCATCATCTTGCTAATGATCTCTTGTGTGCTGCTCTTGTGTGGTTTGTTTTTCCTTGCCCGCTTGTTGTGAAATTAAATTTTGTGGGTGCTTCTACTAACTAGGAACCAGATTTTGTATGCCAAGACCACTTTTGAATCCTTCGTGTTGTACAGCTTCTCAATAGGGGCCACTTTTTGGTAAAATAATTTCAGCTTATTTGGTTGGGATCAGTTGAACGGAGGGAAGTAGCACTGGCATTGTGAAGGGCAGGAGACACTGTTGGCTGTTGCTCTTTTCGGGCATAACACTCGCTGTTACCCAATGCCCTCTGATTTCAGGACTTGTTGAGAATGACAGTAGCTGACAGTGCCACAAGAATTAGAGGACTGATTGTGTTGAGCACATTAGAACTGGGGACTGGTGAGCATAATAGCTTTGGTGCATTTGTTATAGGGAGGAGGGTGGTTGTAGGATTTGTTTGTGTCTCTGTATGTGTGCATATGGGATTGACACTTCTGACACAAGGAGCTTGCAGATGATGATGATGATGATGATGAAGAATATTGAATAGCCCACCATTTAAGCCACCAGTGCGGAACATTTTTCAAGCTGAGGGCCACGCTGGCTTTGAGCAAGTACGCCAGAAGCAGCATGCCAGCACTGGATGGGGCCATAGCAATTTCTTCCTCTATAGATGTTTGCTAGCCTTCCATGTTGCATGGTGAGTAAACCTTCCTTTCTCACTGTGCAGCAGGGGAAAGCTCTTATCTTCAATCAGCTGCTGATCAGAGGTAAGAGCTTTTCCCAGTCTGTGGAGCAGAGGCAGGGCCTAGGGAGAGGAGGCAGGACCTGAGGAAGGAGCCGGCAGGCCAGAAGGTGCTGGAAGTTGTCGGGAGCTTCCCTTTCCATCATGTAACTCCTTTGCTGAGGGAATTGCACTGGCTGCCTGTTGGTTACCAGGTCAGGTTTAAGGTAGTACTAGTGTACAAAGCTCTAAACAACTTGGGACCAGGATACCTCAGAAAGCGTCCTCTCCCTTACCAACCTGCCCAGTCAGTGAGGTCATCAGAGGGCTTGCTCCTGATGGTTCCACATGGACCAATGGCCTGATTGGAATCCACCAGGAGAAGAGCCTTCAGTGTGGTGGCCCCCTTTCTTTGGAATTCCCTGCCCCAGGAGTTCAGGCAGGCACCAACACTGTGTTGCATCCGGTACCTCCTGAAAACAGCACTGTTCCAGGATGCATTCCTTAATTGACTAGTTACAGTTTTTATTGGCATGTTTTTAAACAAGTATAATTTTAATGTGGTGTTTTACTCTTTTGATTCTTTTACTGTTTCATTTTTGGTGTTCACCGCTCCGAAATCTGTTCTAGATAAGGAGCAGTATACAAATATTGCAACTAAATAAAATAAGATCCCCCTGCCTGTTTTAGGGTGTCTACCCTCACAAGGGGGGTTCCAATAATAACCAATACCAACTATAAAACACAAAAACAATGGCATAACAATATAAAATATATAACCATATCAATAATGACAGCACATAAAATAGTTATAAAACAATCATCCAAAAGCTAACTAGAATAAAAATGAATTTAGGGTTCCCTTAAAAACCAAATGAGAGAGAGAGAGAGAGAGAGAGAGAGAGAGCAACTCTGCCTGGTAAGATACATGATGGGTCCACCACAGAAAAGGCCCTGTGTCTGGTTCTTAAGAAGAGTCATAGTGGACCAATCCATCTACTCGAGCATTCTGTTCACACAGTGGCCAATGAGCTGTTGATGGGAAACCCACAAGCAGGGCATGGATGCAACAGCACCCTCCTGCCCATGTTCCTCAGCAACTGGTGTACATTGGCATACTGCCTCTGATACTGGACGTAGCATAGAAGCACCAGGACTAGTAGCCATTGATAGCCATTGATAGCCTCTTGCTGGAGAACAAGAGAGCAGGGCCAATCACAAGGCTCAGGAAGATTTATATGAGTGCAACAGTCTTTCAGATAGTGTGTCCATGATGTAAAGGGCAGAGGCAGCATGAGTGGCCAGAGAGTTCATGTATGGGCCTACTTGAGTGCTTCTAAGGATAGGTATGCATATGGCTTGAGTGGCTGCATAGTTTCATGTAAAGCTGAATAATATGCTGAGTAAGGGACTATGTGTTGGGTGCTTACAAATTTTCTATTGTGAATTCACTGCTTGAATTCCCAGACTCAGTGTTGCCTACCTGTAAAATGAAATGAGTAGTGATGAATGAAGGGCTGGAGTTGTTATTTGTGTTTAAGAAGTCTTAACCTTCTTTTGGTGGATAGTCTGAGGCAAAAACCAAGGCTAAAAAATAATATAAAAAATCAGATGCAAGGTGCAGACAAAAGTAAATGGAATGGCAGATTAAAAAAAAAAAGTCTTTTTCCAAGTGAAGAGGAAACCAGGAGAGAAGAAAAATTGGGAAATTATTATTGTTTTCATAGATGGAAGAAATGACTTTGCAGTTTGCAGCAGCGCTCTGGGGAATCTGGGCCCCCCTAGCATCATCCAACACTGATCTTCAAGACTCTAATAGAGATTGGTCTTGTGGGGATTTTATCTTATTAGGATTCATTGCCATGGTAATGACTAAGACAAGGTGCACTACATGATTAGTGATACTGTAAAGGTGGAACTCAGCTGACTGGAATGCATGTTTATATGTATGGATATAGCATTTAGGGCAGGCTACGCAGTCTTGACAGTAGTGTGCGTCACTAAGTTTCTAATCTTTTTTACAGATAATGAAGTCCGAGAGAGAATTATTATTAGTATTATTACTATTACTATTATCACTATTATTATTATTATCATCGTCATCATCCCACCTTTTCCCCAATACTGGGACTCAAGGCAGCTTTACAACATTAAAAACTTTTATAGTTAAAACATAAATAGAAATATACAGAAGTTTAAAATATAATTAAATCATCAATAATATTAACATTGTATAAAATGTCTAAATTTTAAAAGACAGCAACCATATAAACAATAGTATCCATCCATCATATACTCACAGGTCCAGACTATCTATCTCCAAAGGCCTGCCAGAACAAAAAAAGTCTTTGCCTGCCTGCGGAAACATACCAAGGAGGGTGCCACTCTTGCTTCCCTGGGAAGGGAGTTCCAGAGCTTTGGGGCAGCCTCCGAGAAGGCCTTCTCCCACATTCCCACCAGGTGTGGTTGCTTCAAACCACACAGAAGCCTGGTCTACATATGCAGCAGAATTAGGTGGGTAAGAATCCTGTAGCGTAGAGTCATCTCTACCATTTCAGAGTCGTCCCTGCCATTTCAGGTCATCTCTTTTGAATGCGCTTTCAGGTATGCTGTCTGTAAGTAAAAATTGCCCAGGATGGCAAACTTGTAGCCCTCCAGTTGTTGTTAGACTACAGATCCCATCATCCCTGGCCATTGGGCATGCTGGCCAGGGCTGAAAAGAGATGGAGTCCAACAACATCTGGAGAGCCATAGGTTCCCCACACCTGTTCTAGTCCAACTTATTTCCCATTGTTCTGATTTCTATTCACTGGGAGTTTTACCATGTAGGTGACTCCCTACCTGTACAGTCAGGGAAGAGTTCTTTCTTTAAAAACATTAATTGTATTTATTAAGTTTCATTAAAGATGTATGCCAAGAAATACAGTTAACAGAAGACAAATAAAATAAAATTGGAGCAAATAAACCATAAACAAAACAGAAACAACTCAGGCAGATAACTTAGGGGTATCACCTCATTCAGGCCTCATTCTCTCCTAAAGCTGGTTTCTCACATTTAACTGAAAGAGGTGGCAGAGTGGTGTACAAAATTTCAGAGTGCAGGGTTTTGACTACTCCCATGTTTCCCTTCCCCTGCGTCTGGCTTTCTTGGCTGTGCGGAGGCTTTTACAGGGGGGTGAGGGCAGAGACACACAGACACCATTGGCATTCGAAGATAGCACCACTGGGGAGGGGTTTACCAGTCGACGTAGGCTGCGGGCCCCCTCCCTCTCACCCTCTTTGAAACATGGCTCCCTCCCTCCCACCCTGTATGCAGGGTGGGCTATGCTGTTGTCCTTTTGAGGGCCGAGTACGAATTTTTGGCTGATATTTGGATTGGACTTGGCTATGTGTCTTTTGGCCTACTTCACAGTGTAAGTAGGGTTGGGAGTTGATTTCAGGTTGTTTTGGACTAGGATTGTGCAAACTCATTGGAGTCCGCCTCGCAACTCACTCGCCAGAACCCTGCCCACTGCCGGACCTAGCTGGGGCTGGGACGTGAGCCGGCTGGTGGTTTCCAGGGGCCCAGAGAGGGCTGCCGCTGCCACAAGCAGCTGCATCCCTCTCTGCTGAGCACCTGCAGAGAGGGGTGCAGTTGCTCTCAGTGACAGGATGGGAAGCAAGAGGGAACCCTGCCGACTGCTGGACCAGGCTCGCACTGGGAGGAAAGCCGGCTGGTGGTCCGCAGGGGTCCAGCGAGCTCTGTTGCTACCGCCACCTAAAGCGACTGAGCCTTTCTCTGCCAAGCACTGGCAGAGAGGGCTGCAGCCCTCTCCCGTCGCCCCTGCTGCTGCCCAGAGAAAGTGCACTGCTCGCTGCAGAGCGCCGGCAGAGAGGGGCGCAGTTGCTCTTGGCGGCAGGATGGGAGGGCTTCCATTTATTTATTTATTTATTTATTTATTTATTTATTTATTTAAATGTCTTAATTGCCCATCTGGATGGGCACCCAGCCACTCTGGGCGATGTACAATGGTACAATTTAAAACAGTGAAATTATACATTAAAACATTATTTAAAAATACCCTAACCCACCCCAAATGTCTGTCTGAATAACCAAGTTTTCAGTGCGTGGCGGAAGCTCATTAAAGAGGGGGCATGGCGGAGTTCCCTAGGGAGGGAGTTCCACAGAGTGGGGGCCACCACAGAGAAGGCCCTCTCCCTCGTCCTTACCAGCCTAGCTGTATTGGCTGATGGGACAGAGAGAAGGCCATCCGAGGCTGATCTTGTTGAGCGGCCTGTCTGGTGTTGCTGGAGGTGCTCCTTGAGGTAGGCTGGGCAGGAACCGTATAGGGTTTTAAAGGTCAAAACCAACACCTTGAATTTGGCCCAGAAAACAACTGGTAACCAGTGCAAGTCCTTCAGCGCTGGAGTGATGTGATCACGCCAGCGGCTGCCTTTAATCAGGCAATCCACCACGTTCTGCACCAGCTGCAGCTTCCGAACCGTCTTCAAGGGTAACCCCACATTAGGGATGGCGGAGAATTTCTCCCTGAAACTTCGGGGGGGCAAGCGCCAATGTGTTTGGCCCCCCGAACAAGTTTTGGGGAGAAATCCTCCGAACCCCCCCGCACCCCGCACCCCCCCGGGGATGGGACTTACCTTCGCCGAATGTCCCTCCCGGCGGCGGGTCCGGCCGGTGGTTCGGCGGGTGTTCGAGTGGGGCGGGAGCAGCAGCCGGTCTTTCGACCGGCTGCCGCCGCCGCCATTCCAATAAAAGTAAAAAAAAAACGCCCCCGTGATAGGCTACATGACGATTAACGTAGCCTATCACGGCTAGATTTGCAAAGTCAGCCGTGATAGGCTACGTCAATCGTCACGTAGCCTATCACGGGTGACTTAAAAAAAAAAAAAAAAGCGCGTACGGATAATGGCGGCCCCCATAGGGAGCCGCCATTCGCGTTCCTTATTTGGTCACTGTAGTCTACGTAAAGATTTACATAGACTACGGCGAAAATAAGGGCAACGCTATTGCCTTGCCAGGCTGCTGCGGCCACAAATGGCGGCCGTTGTAGTGGCCACCATTTGCGACCTTGCATTAAGCTGTGATAGGCTATGTAAGTAATGGCCGCTACGCCATTTGCATGGCTGCCCTTTGCCATGATAGGCTATGTAAATACTTACGTAGCCTATCACGGCAAAGAGCAGGGGTGCAAATGGCATAGCGGCTGCCATTTGAGCCCCTGCTCTTTGCCATGATAGGCTACGTAAGTATTTATGTAGCCTATCATGGCAAAAGGCAGCCACGCAAATGGCAGCTGCTATGATGGCCGCCATTTGTAGCTGCAGTAGCCTGGCAGCCGCCACCACTGCATTCGCCACCGCATCCACTGCCAGGTAGGTCTGTCCGGGGGGGGGAGTTTGGGGGGTGGCGGGGGGGAAGGCTGTTCTGCCACAGATTCCAGGACTGGAGTCCGTGGCGGATTTCTCCAACATCCCTAGCCTTCAACTGCATCGCCACCACCCACTCAATGATTTTGCCCCAAAATGGCAGATTCGAGACTGTGTGAAAGTTGTTCAAAACTTGGGGATCCAAGGTGGGCTTCTTTAAGAGCAGTCTTATCACTGCCTCCTTGAGGGCTGATGGCATCACTCCCTCCTCAAAGGAGGCATTCACCACCGCCCTGATCCCCTCACCCAATCTAGGGGTGTACGGATTCCCCACCGTCTGTTCCGGTGGGGAATCTGTGGGGGGGGAGGTGATCCGTTCCTCCCCCCTGGAATCCTCCAGAGCGATTCCGCTCTGCTTGGATTCTGGGGGGAGGGATTGGCTTGGGGGCGCTTACCTTCCCTCCTGCCAGCCAGACCTGTTCGCCTCCTCCCTGTCCCTCCCGATTGCCTTAAAAAAAAATGTCTTTAAAAAAAAAAAAGGCGATTGGGGAGGATGTGCCCATAGACTTATAAGCAAAATAGAGCGGAGAATCTTGCGTATAAGCCTATGGACACATTGACTTATATGCAAGATTCATGACTCTATTTGCATATATGTCTATGGGCACATCCCCCCACCCCTGATCGCCATTTGTTTTTGTTTTTTTAAAAGACAGGTTTTTTTAAAGGCAATAGGCAGTGACAGGGAGGAGGCGAACGGCTCTGGCTGGCAAGAAGCAGCCGAGTGCCGTTCCACCTCCAGTCCTCCTGGAGTGGAGGTAAGTGGTCCCGATCCCCTGCGGATTCCTGAGGCTGGATTCCAAAGAATCTGGCCTCATTTGAATCCGCAGTGGATTTCTCTGACATCCCTAACCCAATCTCTCTCTGCAGCTCATAATGAGCCAAGATGGGCAAGGATCAAGTAAGCAGGTGGTTGGCTTTACAGATGAAAGCACCTTGTCCACTTCCCATCCTGCCATCGCCGCTCAGCAAAGAGCAGGGACTACGGCACTTTCCTGACTCAGCATGAGCTGACTCTGAGTCGTGCAACAGCAGGAAGTCACAAACTGGTGTCCAGGGGGCCAAACTGGTGGGAACATGCCGAGCCCGACCTCCCAAATGGACGCTTGCCACATCCCTACTTTGGACTGATTTAAATATTTAGGTGATTTGGTCACATTTCTAAATAGTCAGGTATGAGTGGGCACCTTGGGTGGGGAATAGGGTTGGTGAGCATTTGGAGACACTGTTTCTGGTGACTGGCAATGCCTGAGGCTTCCAGCTCAGGGTTTCGCAGCCACTGTTCAAATATAAGGATTACCTTTGAGGCCAACTCTCCTCACCAGCTCAGAGTTTTGTGGCTCCAGGGGGCGGGTGTGTGTGTGTGACAGGGGAAGACCTCCTGTCCCAAGAATTGGGCAGTCCTGTAGAGTGGCAATCAAGTACACCACACTACAGGCATAGAAGGTCTCACTGATATAATGCCAGGTAGTCGCTGGCTTTGAGAAGTTGCCTGCTTAGGTTTCCCTTCACAGATCTGATCAATTTTAATAAATGTGGACCATGCTTTATACCAACTACTTGTGTCTCATCTCTTTATCCCCACCCCCTTCACGTACAAGTGGTTCATGGTGTTGAGAACTCCCTGAAAGAGTAAAAGAACAAAAAACTAAACTATCACATATATGGTGGGAAAGGGTATTTCCCCTCCTCCCCTCCTCCTCCTCCTCCTCCTCCTCTTCCTCCTCCTCCTCCTCTTCTTCTTAAGGTAACAGTGCCAGTTCAAACGATGGCTTGGCTGCAACAACCATTTTATGGGGATAATGTCCCTGGGAATGACACCCAGTTGCTACAATGGGGGCAGCCATCTTTCCCCTCCTAAGGATACCCCTTCAGAAGATGCTACATCATCATATAACATTGTTTCCAGGGGCCAAGAATGGGGCCGGAACATCTAAGTTGCCAGTTGAAGAGCTGGAAAAAGTGCAGGGGAGGGCAACTAAAATGATCAAGGGGCTGGAGCATCTCCCCTATGAGAGAAGGTTACAACAGCTGGGATTGTTTACCTTGGAAACAAGGAGGGTAAGGGGAGACATGATAGAGGTCTGCAAAATTATGCATGCTGTGGGGAATGTGGATAGGGAGACAGTTTCCTCCCCCACTCAAAATACTAGAACCCAGGGTCATCCTATGAAGCTGATTGGTGGGAGATTCAGGACAGAGAAAAGAAAAAACTAGGGATGTCAGAATTCTGCCATGGACTCCAGTGAGGCTGGATTCTTTAGAATCCAGCCCACCGGAATCCATGGTGGAATGGCCTCCCCCACCCCGCCACCCCGCCACCCCACCACCCCGCAGAATCCCCCTGGGACGGAACATACCTGGCGGCGGCTCCTGCGGCTCCTCTGGCGGCTGGTTCCCTGGCCGCTGCCAGGCTGCTGTGGCTGCAAATGGTGGCCGTTGTGGCGGCCGCCATTTGCGTCCTTGCAGTAAGCTGTGGTAGGCTACGTAAACACATAGCCTATCACGGCAAAGAGCAGGGGTGCAAATGGCGGCCGCTATGCCATTTGTGCCCCTGCTCTTTGCTGTAATAGGCTACAGAAGGATTTACATAGCCTATCACGGCAAAAGGCAGCCATGCAAATGGCGTAGCGGCCGCCATTTGCGTGGCTGCCTTTTGCCGTGATAGGCTACGTAAATACTTATGTAGCCTATCACGGCTTACTGGAAAGATGCAAATGGCGGCCGCTATGACAGCCGCCATTTGCTGCTGCAGCAGCCCGGCAGCGGCCGGAACTCTGGCTGTGGCTGGCCCTGGCCAGCGGCTCCACAGAGCTGCAGTGGAGCACAGCCGGCCGGGGAGGATTCCGGGGGGAGGGACGGAGCACCTCCCCCCCACCGCGGATTGACCGGCAGGGAGCCAGGTAGGGATTTCGTACATTCCTAGGAAGAACTTCTTCACACAGCGCATAGTTAAACTATGAAATTCGCTACCACAGGAAGCAGTGATGGCCACCAATTTGGATGGCTTTAAAAGGGGGTTGGACGAATTCCTGGAGGAAAAGGCTATCAATGGCTACTAGTCTTGAGTGCTACCACCAGTACCAGAGGCAGCATATGTACATCAGTTCCTGGGGAACAAGGGTGGGAAGGTGATGTTGCCATATGTGCCTGCCCGGACCTTAAGATCATCATCAGCAGCCCTCCTCCGTGAGTCCCTGCCAAAGGAAGTGAGGCGGGTGGCTACTAGGAGGAGGGCTTTTTCTGCTGTGGCACTCCGGCTCTGGAATGAGCTCCCTAGTGAGGTTCGCGTGGCGCCTACATTGTACTCCTTTCGGCGCCAGGTGAAGACCTTTTTATTTTCCCAGGCATTTTAGCTTTTTAAATTTTTATCTTTGCTGTTTTAAATCTGTATTTTAAACTCCTGTACTGCTGCTAGGTTTTATTGTGGTTGTATTGTTATATTGTGGTTTTAATGTTCTATATATTTTAAATTGTCTTATTGTGTGTTGTTTGGTTTTAGTTTTTGTGAACCGCCCAGAGAGCTTCGGCTATTGGGCGGTATAGAAATGAAATGAATGAATGAATAAATAAATAAATAAATAAATAAATATTGTTGTGCTCATGTCCTGTTTGTGGTTTCCTGGTTGGCCACTGCGTGAACAGAATGTTGGACTAGATGGACCCTTGGTCTGATCCAGCAGGGCTCTTCTTATGTTCTTATGTTCTTAAGTGGGAGCAAGGCTTTTTGTGTTGTTGTTTGAAAAAGAAAAAGGGGGAAAAGAACATGTACCTCAGCCACCTCATACATAAGCCTAAGATAAAACATTGTTTTATGTGTGGAAATTTGCCCACTCGGCCACTCCCTGAAGATTAATGCAGTCTTCAGGGGATCTTTTCACCCTGCCCCAACTCCCCCAAACCAACAAAATGTAGATAGGCTGAAACTTTAGGGATGTACGAAAGGGACTTACCTTGTCCTGCAGCTTTTTTCGTGGTGGGGGGGAGGCGCTTCACTTCTCCCCCCGAAGTTCATGCAAGGGGGGGGGAGGCTTCCCGCCTTGCCCGGCCGAAATTCAGGCTGGGCGGGAGGTGCCCCATCCCTTGCCAGTGAAAGTCAGGCCGGGTAGAAGCGCCCCGTCTACCCGGCCGTGAAAAAAAAAACAAAAAACACCCCCGTGATAGGCTACGTAACGATTAACGTAGCCTATCACGGCTAGATGTGCAAAGTCAGCCGTGATAGGCTACGTTAATCGTCACGTAGCCTATCACGGGTGACTTTGAAAAAAAAAAACGCGTACGCAAATGGCGGCCCCCATAGGGAGCCGCCATTTGCGTTCCTTATTTGGTCCCTGTAGTCTACGTAAAGATTTACGTAGACTACGGCGAAAATAAGGGCAACGGCTAGTTCTAATTGTGCTAGTTTTCCACTTTTGAGGAGATTTCCCCATAGTAGGCAATTAAAAAATATGATTCCCCCACCTGAAATCTGAAATAGTACAGTCCGTTCTAGCACCTCAGAACTCCACTGCTTCACTGACACCTCATTCTGGCCTACATCCATGACAGAAATGGAACCACATGTGCACTAGATTCACAAACATGTATTTGAAGTTTGGAATAGTTTCCTCCTTGCCCCTTAGAAATGAATAGTTGTCATTGCCAGATCTTTTGCATTTGTATGAGTACAGGTTCAGGCACTCACAAACAAAATAGCTCATGACAACTTGCATTTGGGGGAGGGGGGAAGAAACACAAATTGCATTTGTTTAAGCTGAATGAAATATTTCCTTACCTCTTAGATTTCTAATAAGAATGACATGTCACTTCCAATCTGTGACAAAAAGCTAAGTTAATCTGGTGCAAATTTTCAAAGGGCTGGAGAGGACACATCTTGGAAAATCATAACGCAGTTGTCAAATGTATTCAAATGTCAACGGTAGGCTTCAGGTCATGTTATTGGGGTTTGGGTAGGCAGCCTTTCGAAGTGGCTGCAAAAGCATAAACTACATGTAAGAATGGTGGATTGTTACGGCGATTTGGTTAAGCTAAATATTCAAATGGCATAATAATTTGCTCTTCAAACAGGCAGCAGACTGTGTAAACAGTAGCAGCCCACCTATCATACAATATTGAAAAGAGTGATAGTCATATTCATTTGAGGAGTTGTTGGTAAGACGATCACAGAAGAACAGCTGGGGCGGGTGAATCAGATTGGAGCTGTGTGCTTTGGGAGGGAGGGTTTCATCCTTCCCTGCATACTGTTCCTTATCCAAATTGGGGGGGATGACTCCCCAATGCTGCTATTTGCCCTGAGGGGAAAAACTTATAGATATCATAAGAATACCTGTAAGTTTTCTTCTGTAAGGTAACCAGTAGCTGGGGTGGGGAATAATGGTTTACAGATAGGAGTTAAACCACCCCTCCCTCCAATGCCATGGTCTCAGTCTGATTGCCCTCTCCAACACATAGAGCTCACAGACAGTGCCAGCTCCAGATTGTGGAGGACCCTTGGGAAAAAAACACCCTCAATGGGCCCTTCCCTCAATGCATCTACCTCTTCACCACCATTGTATCCGGCTTCTGCTGCTCCTTTTCCTCCTCATCATTGCTACCACTTTCTTGCTTGACAGGCAGAGACCCAGTGAGCAAGTAGGCAGTGACATCTACTGCTCCTCCTCCTCCTCACCATCACCGTTGCCTGGGCTACAGCAAGAGGCAGGTGAACAATCAGGTTGCCATGGTGAAGAAGAGGAGCAACTGTGGGAGCTCTTGTCAGTGGGCCCTCGGCAAGTGCCCAACCATGCCTGTCCTCGTTGCTGGCCCTGTAAAGTTGCTTTTACCTTTTGGAAAGAAATTTGCATGCATCTTTGCACACATCTTGTTAGGGTGTTGTTCAGCCCTAACAGTCCCATGTGCTGCAATACTTGGGTTTAAGTCCAAATTGCAGTCCCAGCCAGAGCACTTGCTCTGAAGTAAGGGCCAGTGGTCTTGGCCTCCATTGGTCCTGGCCCCACTGTTGAGTCCGACTTCAGCTTGATGGTGATGCTCCTTGAACCTGTCATGTGCAGGTCAATAACGTGTGGAACTTATAGGTGGTGTATTGGTCATAGTGTAATAAATGTCAATTATTTATATAGTGCTTTAAGGATTCCAGAGTAATTCATATAAGCTATGTTGTTGTTGTTGTTGTTGTTGTTCAGTCGTTCAGTCGTGTCCGACTCTTCGTGACCCCATGGACCATAGCACGCCAGGCCTTCCTGTCCTGCGTTCTCTCCCGGAGCATGCTCAAGTTCATAAGCTATGTTAGGCTGCATTTATTCATCAGGGTTGGTGTCAGCATTGTTGGGCACCTGCTAAGGACCACCCCTGCAGGGGTCCCACTGCTGATCTCCAGAACCTCTTGGCCCTGCTCCTCCTCCTTGCTGTCATTTCCTGTTCACGTGCCCTCTTTGAGAGCAGGGGAGGAGAAGAAGAGCAATGACAGGAACAAAGAAAAGGAAAAGCAGTCTCCGTTTCTTTTGTCCTAACTTCTTTGGGTAGTTGTGCTGTAGACGGGGCCCAGAGGGAGAGGAGAAGCAAATGCAAAGTGGTGACAATGATGATGAGGAGGGAGCACACAAACCAAGGGTAGCTCACTTTGGTTATATTTCCCAAGGGCTCCCCAAAACCTGGAGTTGGTACTGCTATCCATGCATCAGATTGAAGCATTAATGACACTGCAATGTAGGTAGAAGAATTGACTCTATGACTTCAGATGGTGCATGAAGGATTGAAGGATCACATTTTCAAATGCCCCCTGTGAAGGCTTGAGGCCTACAGAGGCAAAGTGGGGGGGGGGGAGATCAAGCTTAGAGACCTGGAATTTTCTGTTGGAAGAGGGTAACCCTGAGAGGAGTAGTTTCATTTATCCAGGTAAGCGTCAGTTTCATTCCTCCACTTACGTTTCATTTCTTCAGGCTTGAAGCAGTACTTTTGCTTTTGAGGGAGGGGGGTATATAAAGAGAGTGAGAGAGCCAGTAAGAGCAGAGACAGCCAGAGAGCAGAGTCTGAAGAGTGAGCAGGAAGAAGCAGCCTAGAAAAGTCTAAGGGTAAAGGAACTTGTGTTTTGCAACTTTTATTTGCTTTTAATGCCTTTTGTATCACTCAGCTCTATTGTGTAAATACCTTTAATTGTGATTTGCTAGCTTTAAATTTACCAATAAATTGTTGTAGTTAAACCCCGTGTCTGGTGTGTCTATCACCCCACAGCTTAAACCTCATGTTATTGGGAAAGAGAGGATGAAAAGAAGGAAGGTGGGACTCTTAAGGAGGCAAGAGATCCTTAAGGAGTTGCTCAGGGGGTCCTGGTCATAAGTGGAACCTTGACACCCCCATATATTCCCTGAAAGCGTAAATCTGGAACAAGGGGGGGAGGGTTGTTGGGCTAGAACCATTCTCCTTGGAATACCATTTTTCTCCATGTCTTTTGGAAGGGGGAAAATCCCCATCTGATGCTGACCCATCACAAGAATCTACTGCCTCCTTTTGCTGCATATGTAGATCCAGCTTCACAACAGCCTTGTAAGGAAGGTCAGTATGTAATGTAGCTAGCCCCATTGCACATTAATTTTGATGTTAGCTCCATCTTTACCCGAGCAGTGAGAGAAAATATTTTATTCTTTCTGTAGCTGCCGATGAAGCAAAGGCAAGACTATTAGTTGATAATAATGCATTCTGGCAGGGGTAGGTATATCATGGATGAAAAGGAAACGTTAAAAGACTGCCACATGTAAGCTATTAATGTAATTGTATTTTTAAAGCTGTCTCTTAGATTAGCTCCTTGAACCACGATTTAAGCTTGTATGGAGGTAGCAGTATCCAATAATTTATTTTAAGGCCTCAACCTTTTGTTTAAGTCAACAGAACATAAAGCATCCCAAGTTTGCTTTCTTATTGTCGAAATCACATAATATATGAGGCACGCTTGGTTGTGAAGGAGCTTGTTATTAAAATATAATATCGTGTTCATCTATGATTATTATTTTAATTCAGTGCTCGGTTGACTTATACACAACTGCCTGAACCTTTTCGGTAACCACTTTCCACTCGCCCACATTACATTTAATTTACACCAAGATGATAAAAAATTTGATTTATTTTACAACAGATCAGTAATTGTGCTCTACAAATAAGTCCGTAATGATAATCAACAGCATTTTCAACATAATTTAATTTGTCTTCTCCCGAGAGGTAGTTAAATGCAGTAATAATAACACTACTGTTATGGACTCTGCAGCAGTTAATCATGGCCTGAATATGCAGACAGTCCCAATATTGTATTGACAGAAATTAAATTAACCATCAGCTTGGGCAATCAGTGGCTGTACAGCTATTAAAAGTAATAAAGGCAACAAACCCAAACCATAGCCAATTATGTTTTGACATGTAAATGTAAAAAGACAGATGCTTTAAATTTGAAATTTTTATTTCATTGAAAGACAGCTTCAACCCCACAGATATAGCTACTGCCCAGGTAACACTGGTTTCAGGATTAGGTTCAGTGTCCCAACTCAATTGTTTTTATGGCCATGGGAGCTTTGATATATACAGGCAGCAGCACACTCACCCCACCGCCACCCACACACACCCCATAGGGGCTGGCCTGCAGGTTTTATGGGAGACAACATCTGCATACACATTCCTTTACCCTAACCAGTATGCTTCTTTCCTTAAAATCCATATGGTAACCATAGGAGAGACATCTTCAGAGGCTTTAGACTGGGACAAAGGAGTCAGTATTGGGATGAAGATGAAGAATCTGCATTCAGAGCAAATTCTAGCAGATTTAATAGCTGTCTAAAGATCTATGAAATTTGGTGGTTGGAAGATGTTGTTGTTGTTGTTGTTGTTGTTATTTCTATACCACCCAATAGTTAAAGCTCTCTGGGCGCTTCACAAGTGGAGAACTTGGAGAGTTCAGTGCTTTGCTTACTATAGTGAGCCTTTTGCAACTGTTGTCAGTGGAGTAAGCTTCCACCGTTTGCTTCTCACCATGATTTGCTTCTCTTAATTGAAGTTAGGAGATCTCCAGCCTTGCATTGGAAACTGGCTGAAAGAGAAGTAGTATATATCTGCAGAAGAACAATCATAACTCATGTTCAGGATTCCAGTTATTTGAGTTCCTGTGGCAAGGCACAAGCGCATACTGCTAGTCAACAAAGTAATTACTGATTGGTTTGAAGAAGCTGCCCTCTGGCTATAAAGAAGTTTTCCTAAGGGTCTAGTTTCCTGAACAGGACATTTTTCTAGACAGATGAAGGGATCCTTTCCTTTGGTCTGGCCACCCTCTTGTTTCTTCCAGCCCTGTGTTTCTAAAGGACCACCTGTCTTGTTATGGATCTTACCAGTTACTAAGAACTGCAAGAGAGGACAGCATTATCTGCAAAGGCCTGTTTGTCAGGCATGGGTGTAAGATATAATAAGGGCTTTCTCCTGTGTCACTCCCAAACTGTGGAATGCACTCCTTCAAGAATTACAATTGTCCCTTGCTCTCTTGGCTTTTAGAAAGGGTGTGAAGACACATCTTTTTTAATGTAACCTTTTAAGTTGTGTAGTTGTTTTAACGTTTTACAGTGTTATAATGTTCTTTTAATTGTGTTAAGGTTTTATTACTCTAAATTGTTCTCCACCTTGGAGGCTTTTTAGCAAATAAGGCAATATATAAATGTTAATAAATACATAAATAAGTCATCTATTCAGTTTCATATAAGTATGTCTTTGGGATTTACGGTATGCATTTCATTATGGCATGGAACTACACCTTTTTAAAAAATGGGGTTGCCACCAAAAATGGCAGCCCCAGCTTGGTTCCCCTCTCCCTATCCATAATGTCAAGTTCAACTTATCCCATGTTCTGATATTGTTATGATGGGTATTTCCCCACTCCAGCTCCATGTGATTGATGAATTCTGGCAGATGTGGGGAATCTCACATCATAAAGATGTCAGAATATAAGGTAAGTTGAACTCAACATTATAGCAGAGGGGCGGGGGGAGTGAACTCTAGGGCAGGGCTGCTGTTGAACTAGATGTTACTGCGGGAGAGGAGCGAACTCAGTATGGGCTGCTGTTGAACTAGACATTATGGAGGGAGAGAGGAGGGAACTCTAGGTAAGGACTGATGTTGAACTAGACATGGAGAGAGAAGAGGGAACTCAAGATAAGATGCTGTTGAACTAGACATGATGGAGGGAGAGGAGGAAACTCTAGGTAAGGACTGCTGTTGAGCTAGATGCTATGGAGGAAGAGGAGGGAACTCAAGATGGGATGCTATTTTCAGTAGCAGCCCTGTGCTTACTACAACATGTCACTTCCCTTAAAGCACAAGGAGAAATACTCATGTAGACAGAAACATGTCCATAGCTCAGTAGCAGAGCACATGGCTTCTATACAGAAGCTTGCAGGTTCATTCCCTGGCTTCCTCAGTTAACAAGGTCAAGGAGCAGGTGATGTGAAAGACCTCTTCCTGAGGCCCCGAAGAGCTGCTGTGCGTACATACATGGACCAATAACCTGATCTAGTACTATAAGGCAAATTCCTTTGCCCCTCCCTCATGAAGGGATAGGCTATTCTTTATGAGGAACAACAAAAGTCCCCATAAAGAGATGCTCAGGAAATTTATTCGAGCGCATGTTCCGAGTCAACTTCTGTACCTACCCCCAACTTCCTTTTCTTGTAGAACAATGGCTTTGTAAATATGTAATACATATTCCATGACAGCTGATCTGTGTTGTGACATTTCAAGTAAGAGGAGAGACAGAAGATCTCACGGCTACTTCTTTGGGGAAATGTATCTCTTCTTGGTGCATGTAAGGATGTATGTCATAACAAGGCATCAACCATCATGCAATTCAATTCAGAATGGTGTTTTTCTTTTTTGTTTTATCAAGCACACAGGTATAAATAGTGCTGATTGCTAACAAGGTGGGGAAAAGAAGTACCCAGGCATCCCAAAGGATAAAGATATGGCTCTGATACTGAATATGACTTTTTGTGCATTCTCCGTCCAGCTCTTCGGCTCCAGTTCGGGTCTTTTTCTGAAAGTTTCTAGAGTCAATCACCGTGTTAAAACTCCTGTCCATAATGATGTGATATCGTCCAATGCAGGGGAATGAAACACAGGCATGGTGGATGGAGGTAAGTGGTAAGTGGCAACTTCATTAACTTTAAATCAAGTAGTTGGGGTATCTGCTGCTTTTAAAATACCAGGCATGAGCTGAGTGTACTGCAGGACAATTCCTACAATTGAGAAATGATGAATAGCTACCCTTAAGTAGTGGTAGGCAAACTTTTCTCATCTCAGCTTGTAAATGCCTCATTCTTTCAAAGCTTCTCTTGGAGAAAACCCTGGTTATTTCCAACAGTTTGTTTTGACTCATGTTGCTCGGAAAATGCACACTGGTAGCCCCTTATTTCAATGCCTATTGGAAGTTGTGGTTTGGTTTCTATTATTATTAATTTCATTTATACCCTACCTTCTCTCACCCTTTCAAGATGGTGTACATGCCCCCTCCCCCATTTTATCCCCACAACAATCATGTGAAGTAGGTTAGGCAGAGAGAGAGAGAGAGAGAGAAAGAGAGAGAGAGCAACTGACCTATGGTCAACTTCCTGACTGAGAGCGGATTGGACCTGTGTTTCCACAGTCCTTCTCAGACACCCTAACTACACCATGCACCAGTTGGGCATAAGGTATGCCATTGACTTGGTGGAAAGGTAGGGCACACAAAAAATAAATAAATGCATAATCAATAAAGAGGGAAAGAGAAGGGAGAAAGAGAAGACAAGGAAATCAGACGTTTATGATGGCTGTGTTCTTCATATTTCTCTCCCAGCTAAAACATAGTTTGCTTCACTTTTGTAAAAGTTTTAGTGGTTTGGCTGTTTCCCCTCAATGGTTTCAATGGCTTCTGTTTCTGTGGTCTGGGTGGGGTCAGGGGCAGTTTGTTAGTCTTCTGCTACAATTCCCCTCTGTCTAAGTGCTCTCGGGGATAGTCCTTTTGTGATTTGTTTTGCTTCTTGATACTCTGCTCCTCCTTCAGCTGGCATCTGACCTGTAATGGTGGATTGCCATGACATTGTCCACTTTGTTTGGCAGGGCTGACCTTGTCTGCTTCTCTGCTCATATTCCGTTCTCCCCCGATGCCACAAAGATCCCCTTTTTGATAGGCAGGCTGGCATCCAACCAGATTGGTTAATGCAAAAAGTTGTTTTACATTCTCTTCTGTGAGTAGGGCTTACAGAGTAGTCTTTGCAGTAATGGAATACATATGACTAAAAGGAAGAAACTGGAGTACAGCAATTAAGGATGGCCAAACTCCCCTTAATTTAATTCAAAAAATGGGCTTGGCAAACCAAGCCATTTTCCAAAATAGTGAGAAAATAGCTCATTTCCACCACCTCTAGCCCAATTCTGAATTCAGACTCGGTCAGGCTCCTGTCAATATCAACAGGAGAGCAACATGATCCATGCACCTCCACCCACCCTCCTTGCGGTGCCCAACTGTCCTTCAGTCCCCGAAACCATTATCCATTCCCTCCTCCTAATCTGTCAAACTTCCCTGGCAGTGGTGGTGGGACAGCAGCCACAACAATGGTGGGGACGTCTCACTAGAGTGCTTCTGAGATGCCTAGAATGCTGCCATGGCAGTGTCCCATGTACCAGGGAGCCCAGGAAAACCATTTTCTAGGGCTTCTGCATCCATAGTATGGATGTCAGGCACAATGGAGAAACTACGTGTCCCTTTGGTCCTTGCACCTGGGATACTGTTGAGCATGCTTAGCAGCTTCCTATGAGCAAGGAGCATTGGGACATGCAGTTTCTAGTAGCCTGATATCTGTAGTGTGAACTCAGGCTAGGGATGTACGGATTTCCCACCATCCGTTCTGGTAGGGAATCTGCCCGGGGGGGGGGGGCAGGAGGTGATCTGTTCCTCTCGCCTCCCCCCGGAATCCTCCAGAGTGGCTCCACTCAGCGAGGATTCTGTGGAGCCGCCTGGCTTGAGGGTCGCTTACCTTGATGGCCGGAGCCATTCTCCTCTGCGCCGATTGCCTTTTTTTTTTTTAAAAAAAAGGCCATCGGCATGGAGGAGAATGGCTCTGGTGGAACAAGCAGCCGAGTGCCATCCCGTGTGGAATCCTCCTGGAGCAGAGGTAAGTGGGGCCAATCTGCTGTGGATTCCGGAGGCCGGATTTCAAAGAATCCGGCCTCATTTGAATCCGTAGCGGATTTCTCTAAGATCCCTAACTCAGGAGCTCTGGAGAATTCTGAGTCCAGGCTCTATGGTACCAGGCTCACTGGTACACTGCCATGGCAGCCTTCTAGGCACACCTTCTAGGCACCTTCTAGGCACCCCTAGGTCAAATTAAGATCTGAGCTAAGAAAAAGATTTAAAGAAAATGGTGTTTGCTTTGTAATGCCATCAAGCAGGACACATTAGTTTTTCTAGACAGGTAATAATGATGAACTCCAGTGCCATCTATAATACAAACAATTGTCCACCCTTCTTTGAAGGAGAAGACAGAAGGTGTCGGTCCCCCAGAAAGATGAGCGCTCAGGTCTCATCCTTCTGCAGGAGAAAGCAGAAACTGGGGACAGGGACAGGGAGGTCTCGTTTTAGATAATTCTCCCTGCTTCCACAGCATCCTTTAGCATATGCATGGAAGTACCAGAAATTGAGAAGGGAAAGCTACATATAGAGGGAAACCTGTTTCCAGTTGTAGATCAACTGTGCTGGCCTGAAATGATATCTTATTATTCTTCCTTTTTTTTTGCACAGCCAACATTGAATGCATTCACACTACTCTCAGTTCAGTATGGCAACATCTTCATGGCTGACTTAGAACAATGCTTTCTCACAGCTCCTATCCCCCCAAACCTCTTCTCTGCCTGAGATACATTGATGGCATCTTTATCATCTGGATTTACGGACTCGTGATGCTTGACTCGATTCACTACAGATCAAGTGGATGCCAGCAGGGGGTGGGGGTGGGAACAGAACAAAATCCACCAGGACCGAACTGGAAAAATCCATTGTGTTTTCACCCTGCAAATGGAATTCTCATTCATCTCTACTTATAGCTCCCAGTTAAAATCATTCAGACATATAATTAATGATCTTGGGAGGTTGGACTCAATGGTCTTATAGTCCCCTTCCAACCCTACTGTTCTACGATTCTATGATCTTCTACAGTCTATTCTGGACAATGAGACTCCAGTCTGACTCTGACAGGCCTTGGGTGGTAGGCCTGTACTTACTTACAGGCATCCCCTCAGCCTAAAACAGCTAGTCATGAGTGACAACAGGCCACATAAAAAAGATATGAACATAGGGATCAACCCTGCAATAGATCCAGATGCCAACTCTGTCCCCTGTCATGTCTACTCTAGGAAAACTATTACAGGACCTAATACTAGGCCTATTCAATCTTCCTCCTCCTCCTCCAGTGTAAGCTCGACATGCAAGGAGGGACAGCAGGCCTTAGCATGCTAGCTCCATCCCCTTCTTTGCTGTTCTATCACCCTCTACATGTGGAGGGCAACTATCTGAAGAAGGGCACCTCCTCTGTCCATGGAAGCTCTCTCTGAGATTTGATAATCCAGATTTTCCAGGGTTCTAAACTCTCAGAGAGTGCATCCACAGACCGAGGAGGCCTCCTTTGCAGACACCCACCCTCCGTTTGTAGAAAGTGATGAGAACGGCGAGGGAGGGCTGGCAGAGCTAGTACGTTCATACCCCCTCCCACTCTTTGTGTGTAGAGTTTACACAGAGGAGAATATCTGAATACGGCTAATGTAATCCACAAGAACAAGGGTTCATTTGCCTACTCATCTCCCAATGTGATATGTGTCATCACCTGCTAGCAATGCTCTACAGCATTCTAAAGTGGCTGCACCCATCTGACATCAGAAATAGCAATATTCAAAAATGAGTAGGAGAACATTTCAATCCCCCATGATACTTTGCAACTGGCCTTAAACTGGCCAACCTGGAACAAAGGGAGACTGCAGTGTGAAACTGCTGAACTGCAATTCATTAGGAGGCTTGGTTTTATCACCTGTGGCTTCAATTGGGATAAAGGTTTCTTATCACATGTCTTAATTAGCTGACCAGTGCCAGGATGTCTGTATTGTCATCAACAACTGTTTTTGTGAATAGCTACTGTCAATAATGTACTGTGTCTGTACTTTCTGCATTTCATTTCCTTCTGACCTCACAATTTACCCCCAAATTATGTGTAACTCAAGATAACATTCCATGCATCTAATGAAGTGGACTGCAATGCACAAAAGCTTATGCCATAATAAATGTATTAGCCTTTAATGTTTTAGCCACAAGACTCTATGTTGTTTTTTGCTGTAACAGACCAAGATGGCTCCCCCCACCCCGAGAATTCATACCTTTCATGTTCCATGGTTCTGTCCTCCAAAATTCTAAGAAGTTTTGCACTGAGATTTTTTTTTTAATTATTCACTGTTTTGTGGGAGATTGGTTCTCCCCGCACCAAAAAATAAAATAAAAAATGTGGGAGATTGTGTTGAACTGCATGCATACATGCAGAATATTCTGTTCCTATTTACTTTTCAATTAAAGTATATTTTATCAAATTATTAACAGCCAAGATCATTACTGTATGAAAAGCCAGGAGGTTGCTATGGAGTGGTAAGATGTTGCTAAGTGTCTTCGGTGTCAAAAAAGCAGAATTATAACTGTCATGTCAAATAACACCGGGAAAAATTCTTAACATCTTCATTTTTTTAATTAAAAAGAAGAATCTGAATGTTATATCCTGGCAACCCCGCCCCCCCCAACCACACACACATTTTGGCCATATCACAGTTGGGAAAATAGTGCATTTGGCAAACAAAAGTAGCCATTTGTTTCAAGACAGCAAGAACAGTTTTTGTACAAAATCATTGTTTAATCAGAATGCACTAAAGCTGTGGGTTCTGTTTGCTGTAGGGATGGAATCCAGATGATCAGACCTGGGGCTGTTTCTGATTCAACACTAGTGCTAATGTATGCTAGCGTAAATGCCCCCTAGCACAATGCCAATAGCATTTGCTGGCACAACAGCTTCCCCCAGGAAACTCTAGTGTTGCACTAGAGGTCACTCACACTAGTACAGGGGTATGCAACCATATGGGACCATGGGCACATCTGACAATTTGAGAACATGTTGTGGGCACCACCACAAAATGGCAGCCATGGGAGGCATGGCAAAAAGACAAGTAACTACCCCGAAAGACTGAGAACAAGGCAGAGGTGGAGTCCCAACTCCTTCGAACCCACGGTTTTCAGAGGCAACGGAAACTCATTTCACAGCAATTCCAGCTCCAAATAAGAAAGTGTGCTAATATATATATATATATATATATATATATATATATATATATTTAAGTAGGAGGGTTAGGGCACGTTGTTGGGCACCAGGAAAGGTATCCAGTGGTGTTTTGGTCCCTGTAGACACCACTTTGCCTAACCTCGCACCAGGGCAACAGAATTTACATTAGCACTGGTGTCAAATTGTGTTTCTTAAGTAGGAAAAAAGCTGGGATATAAATGTAATAAATATTTAAAAAAAATTGGATACTGGCTCCCTAGTCATAAGAAAATGAGAATTTTTGTTTAAAATGAGCCAAAATGCCACCTGGGGCTCACTCCCAAAGGGGGCAAAGCCGGCAGCAAACTTTCTGGCAGTGTGGGACTCCTTGCGGCTGGCTTCTGCCATTTTTCCTCCCCCAGGATTCATTAGACTGAGAGCAGGAACAATTGTCCTCTCTCTAATTTCCTTCTGCTGAGGGTAAGGCAAGGCTTCCTGTCCTCACTCTAGGTAATTTTGGGAGAGGGAAAAATCGGATGGTCTCCAGCCACCAGAACTACTACTGTCATGACCTTGAAACAGATGATGGCAGCAATAACAAAAAAAGGGTCGAGGCAACCGTTTCCTCTCCCAGATCTCCTATATTTCAGCCTTAAGTTTTTTTAAACAATGTTCAGTTCAGCCTCAATTTTTTGTTGAAAGACTGTTGGGTATCATCAAGCCAGTTCACACTGTACCCCGCAACCCCGGTATGTCCTCCTACCCTCTAGAAGGGTTGGACCTCAACTCCCTCTAGAAGGGTTGGACCTCAACTCCCTCTAGAAGGGTTGGACCACAACTCCCATCAACTCAGTCCACATGTCCATTGAGTAGGCATGCTGGCTGGGCCGGGATGATAGGAGTTGTAGTCCAATATATCCAGCGGGAACCAGGGTGGGGATGGTGGTCCTAAAGGATGCTTGATGAATCTCCTGTTAAGATGAACAGCTGCTCCCTACAAGAGTAGTACATAGGATCTCTCTACCCAGAAATGCATCTTCAGCATTTCCCCTGCTTGTGCCTGACTTTGCCTTCTACTCAGTTTGCAGTATTTCCTTTTCTATCTGTGACATCATCTTAACCTTCATCGTGGAGGAGGAGGAGGGAAAAAGAGATGTGGTGTGTGTGTGTGTGGTGGGGGGAAGTTGGAGAAAAGGAAAAGAAACTTCCTTGGCAACCGAAATACCTTTAAGTATAACATAATTACCATCTCTCTGCCCCTGCTGGGACTATTCAACAAACCCTACAACATACACTTAAATCTTCAACTTCTCAGAGACGTACACGCAGATGGGAAAGATTTGATTAAAATTACAGTGCTTTAGGTTCAACTTCACCTATTAAGAAAAAAAGGATCTAGTGCTGGACTTTTTTTCCCCGAGAAATAACTAGGCCACAGTAATTACAGACAAGGCCCCGCTGAGCACCATGAATAGAATCCCTGGGGTGGTATTTTCCTCTTACCTGTCTATGTAGGGCTGTTGACATCAACATGAATGATAACTGTGCCAGCATTTTTTTTCACATATATATATTTATTATTATTCTTTTTTTTCTTTTCTTTTTTTACGCTTTAGAAAAGGAAAGGGAGAAAGGAGGGAGAAGGGAGGAGAAAGAAAATGCATTACTTATAAGTGTTGTGATTTACATCTTTCTCTGTCAGAGATGTTTTTATGTGCTTGTCCTTACATCTTCATGATTATCTTCCTAAACTATATTTAAAAGTGAATGTGGTCTTTGAAAAATGCCACTTCGGACTGGAGCAAAACCCAAACCAAAATATATTACACTAACATTGGTTGTATGTTTGGAGATGGTTTTTTGGCTGTAATTTCAATGATAGTTTTTTGGTTGCAATTTCAGTGATATATTTTGGTTGCAATTTTGGTTGGAGTTGGGAATATGTACAGTATATTGCACAGGACCACATCTTCCAAATGGCTGTATGCTCTTAGGGCTCCTTCACACTGAGCTTTTATCCTGCAATTGAGATTGCTGCTCCTTCACGGAAGTTTGTGGGCTCTTCACATGACACAGTGATAATTCAAGGTGTCTCCTGCACTAAATGCCCTGTGTTCTGTTTCTAAATAGATTGCAGATAATGAGCTATCAAATTACCCCATTGTGGTCTGCCTCAGTTTCCTCTGTGAAAAGCGTAAAAGCGGCAAGAAGAGGAGCGAGAGATCAATGAAAGATAATGGAAGACTCAGATACAGGGAGAAGGAGGGGGAAAGGGGAGAGGGGAAAGGAAGCAGGTGAAAAAGGGAGTCGTGATCCTGCATTTAAAATGGAAGCAGAAAGCCCCCTTTTAAATGCAGGATTTTAGGCTGGTGTAGACATGCCCTTAGTGTTCCCTACTTTCTATTGTTGGCACATCTCTCTGGTAAGTCTGTCTGTCTGTCTATCTATCTATCTATCTATCTATCTATCTATCTATCTATCTATCATTTATTGTATTTATATCCCACCTTTTTTCCTCCAAGTAACCCAAAGTGGCGTGCATAAATAATCCTTCTCCTCTCCATTTATCCTCACATCAACAGCCCTGTGAGGTAGGTTGGGCTGAGAGTGTGTGACTGGCCCAAGGTCACCCAGTGCGCTTCACGGCCAAGTGAGTGGGGACTAGAACCTGGGTCTCCCAAGTTCCAGTCCAGCACTCAAACCACTATACCACACTGGTAAGTCCCTGTTCCTGAATTGTTCCTATATTTTTCCTTCTGTGTAGAATTTGGGGATGGGGAAGATTTGACTTAAAAAACAAAACCAAAAAACCCCTTCCTGACTGTTAGAGCAATACAACAATGGAACCAGTTACCTAGGGCTCTCCCACACTGCAGGCATTCAAGACGAGGCTGGGCAGCCCTCTGTCAGGGATGCTCTGACTTGGATTCCCGCATTGAGCAGGGGGTTGGACTTGATCGCCTTTTAGGCCCCTTCCAACGCTACTATTCTATGATTCTATGATTCAATGAAATACAAATCTTAATTTGCACATATATGCACTCAAGTGTACTAGCTTCCCTTCCACCTTGACACATAACTGTGTATCCAAGTAATCAGTGTAGCTGTACATCTGTAAGCTAGCAGCACCAATTCTGTAATACATAAACCAAGGCCAGATCTACACTTTGCATCATATCGATATGATCACATCATGGTGGTTCGATATCCCTCTTGTGCATTTGTACCTCGTAGTGCACACAATGACATCTGTTGCGGTATTTCGGATAATACGGAATAAAAAGTGGGAAGTAATGCTAGTAGCAAAGCAGTATATGGAATGCATAATGTGCCCTTCAATAACAATAAAAAGCATTGGTGTAGATGTAGCCTTAAAAATCCATTGTATTAAGCACTATTAAGCATTCTTCTTGCAGTGCAGTCCTAGTAGGGCTGGGTACAAAGTGGCAAAGGCAGGAGGAGTGTATGTGTGTGTGTATGTTGGGGTGGGAAGCTTAGTCTCACCTAGGGATGTCATGGATGCCTGACTGGGTCCGGGAGTCTGTTGGGCTCCCCCCTGGCCTGGCCTGTGCCCGCTGAGACCCTGGCCTTGCTTGCCCCCGCAATGCTCCCTGCACTCATCTGGACACATTCGGCAAGCTCCCACCATTTTGCCGACTTGTTTTTTTACGAAAAAAGGGAGCTAAAAAATGTACATCTTTAAATATGCACACATTCCGGCTGGGCAATCTTCATCTATGCATTATTAGGGGCACAATGACTCTAATATTGCATACATGAAGCTGGCCTGGCCTGAATGTGAGCATATTTAAATATGCACATGTTTTGAGCTCCTTTTTTTGCACACGCACCCCAAGTCGGCAAAATGGTGGGCGCTCACTGGACGGGACCGGGGGTGATTGCAGGTGGCTTGCTGAGCTCGTGGGGGTTTGAGTGCGGGTCCAATGGGGGGGGGGCTTGAGGGGAGCAACGCTCCAGCGCCAATGCTGGATGGTGGGGGGATTTGCACATCCCTAGTCTCACCAAGTTTTGTGCTGTCCTGCTTATGGTTCCAATTGGGGGCAGAGCTAATTCATTATGCCAACTCTAGGCTGGCCTAGAAGGAGAGGTCTCCCCAGTGAAAGAAGGGGCTTTGCATCTAGCAGATCCAAGGCTGGCTTTATTCCACACCTCCCCCCCCCGGAACACCCTTTTAAAAATGTATTTATTATTACATTTGTATCCCACCTTTTTTTCCTTTTGCAAGGAACCCAAGGCAGGTTATATGGTCCTCTTCCTCGTCTCCATTTTATCCTTACAAGAACCCTGTGAGGTAGGGTAGAGAGTCAGAGACTGGCCCAAAGTCACCCAGTGAGCTTCCATGGCCGAGTGGGGACTAGACTTGGATCTCCTGAGTCGCAGTCCAACACTGTAACTACTACACCACACTGGTTTTCTTTTGGGGGGGGGTCCCACTGGTAGGAACACCACTGGTGGTGGATTTATAGCCGTAAAGCTTTCCATGGGCATAATTGAGACTTCCAGGGCAGACACCACTCCCCTACCCCCCAACGCCCCACATGGCTGGATGAAGCTTCTCTCTTCTGGCAGACAGGGCCACAGACCTATCTTAACCTCTCTCTCAGATGCACATAGGGATGGGTGGATTCCCTACCTGTTGTTCTGCAGGGGAATCCACCTGCGGGGGAAGGCGATCCGTCCCTCCCCCCAGAATCTGTCCAGGCCAGCTCCACTCTGCGTCAGTCCTGTGGAGCCGCCAGCTGTTCATGCAATAGGCCTCACAAATATTTGCGTAGCCTATCACATCAAAAAACAGGGATGCCAATGGCATAGTGGACGCCATTTGTGGCCAGAAAGCTGGTAGATTAACCTAAATGCAGCTGTAAATGGCTGCATTTAGGCTAATCTACCAGCTCTATGGCCACAAATGGTGCCCACTATGCCATTTGCATCCAGAGACTTACTTACAGTGATACAGGACGGCAATGGCTGCCGGCCATATTGACATTCACCAGTGATGTGGAGCAGGTGGCTGGCTCTGCAGGATAGACGTCGAGAGGGATCTGACCCTGACAGATTCTGTGGGGAGGCAGAGGTGAGTGCTTCTTTCCGCCGCAGACTCCGGGGGGGGGGGATTCTTGAGAATCCGGCCTCATTGGAGTCCGTGGTGGAATTCTCTGCCATCCCTAGATGCACGCCTGAGTAGGTTAGCATTCCCCCCCTTTTTTAAAGGAAGCTATTCTCAGTTTAGAGCTACTCCAGAAGCCAGTTCAGGGGAAGATACCATAGTGCATGGCAAGCAGAGAAAAACCTTGAGTAATGTGTAATAGTAGCCGGGGGTACTCCATCAGTGACGTCTAGTATGAGGACTTTTAGAAATATGAGGGCTTTTAAGTATGAGGGCTTTTAAGTATGTGGGCTTTTTAAACCCATGTATGAGGGCTTTTAAAGTATGAGGGCTTTGAGAAGTAGAGCTGAGCCAAAATTTCTCAGAAGACAGAAGAACATTTCTGAGTTTTCCTTTTCTTACCCACCTAGAAAAAGAGGGCCACTTTGCAGAATTTTCTCAGAAGATTCTGTACCATTCTTTGCGGTGGCTGTCATGGTCCCAGGTGTCATGCCACCACTGGAGTCCTCTTCAGAGGAAGAACCAGAACCTTCCGAGCCAGTTGGCCCCCTAGAAAACCTTGGTACTAGGGATGCTGGAGAAATTAAAGATGGACTAAAATGAGCTTGGATTTCTAAGAATCCAATCTGCGGAATCCACTGCAGAGCACCCCCCTCAGGCCATGCGGAGCCCGTGGACTTTCGGGTTTTCTTTTTACTTTCCCAAAATATTTTGCATATTTATTCATAGGAAAATATGCAAATTTCTGCTGAGGAAAAATTGAATGGAATTGGGACAATACGTTAAATGTTACATGCTAAGTAACATTTATGTAAATTATGTAAATTGTTATGAGACATCTTACATAATTATTTGCGTATTTTTCCTCATGATGGAAAATTTTTCCGCATGATGGAAAACACACACAATTCTCAGCCATCTGTGAGCAGACAACGGAACAAAAGTTGCCTGACAATCCACAAAACACAGTGGAGTGGATTTTATACTGTCTGTACATCCCTACCTCGTACTAGCCAAGACTGTTTGGGTCCCTCAGAGGTGATGTCTTCGAGGCTGCCTCCTGGTCCTGGAGAGGGAGAAGGATCAGCTTTTGAGGCAGAGCCACCACCTAGCCCCCAAGAATGCAAAAGCCTTAAGATCCATGATAGGATAGTGGCCAGGTGAAGGACTACTCACTTACTGAAGAGGACAATTCATGAGTCGGGCTCTCCTCATGAGGAGGACATCTGAGAAGCCTCTAACTGGGCACTGGGTGCTGCTCTAGTAGCTCTAGGTATATCAGCTCTCACCTGTAAGGACAGCTGATAGAAACAATATCAGAACTTCTGCTCTAGACTCTGTATCCTGCTTTCTCCTGGACCTTTCCATGTGCTTGGACTAGGGATGGGCAACCCCCCGCCCCATGCCCACCCCGCAGGCCGCTCACCAGATTCCTGCGGCTTACCTGACCCTGTTTGGTGCACTGGGCAAGCTGCTGGACAGTCTGCGGGCACCCAGTGAGCGGTGTGTAGCTCCTCTTCTTCCCATGAGCCACCATTTTGTGTAAAAATCACAGGTAAATGACTCATGTAAATCACAATTTCCACAAAATGGCAGCTGTAAATAGCCGTAAGTAGTGCCATTTATGCAAAATTATAGGTGTAAGTGGTCTAATCATGACTTACGAAAGTAGTTTACACATGATTTCTATGCAAAATGGCACTTGTGGGTAAGCAGGGCTCCCTGTGACTCGGCATGTGCCAAGTTGTGTAAATGCAGGATCCACAGACTGGCGCCTGGGGGGCCAAGCTGGCAAGAAGTCACCGAGCTTGAGCCCCCACGGGATATCCTCTGCCATCCCTAGTTTCGACCTCCATGCTACTGACCTCTTGACTTCCACCTGACTCTGCTTTCAGACTGCGATTTGATTGATCTCTTGGCTTTTGACCCTGGCTGACCCTCAGACCTCACTCTGGAAAACCCCCCCGATGTGTCTGGTAAAAGTATGCTTGTCCATTTGCTTGCTAAATCAACTGCTCTATTGTATATCCCTGTATTTGCTTGGAAACAGCCAGGACTCCATTTAGAGCAGGAGAGTAGCCACCATTCCCTCCCCCCACCCCCTGCCCCAAACACACACTCCCAATGGTGGATCCAGGGCATTACGGAGGATACAAAATGGTGGCCAGGCTGCCAATGCAGCTGCTTGTGGCAACTGCAACCCCCCCCCCCAAACATTTAAAAACTGGGGAAGAAGAAATACATTGAGCTACAGATAGTGAGCCCTGCCCACAATAAACTGTTGGAGAAATTCTCCTCCTCCTGGAATAATTTGGTGAAATGGTCCTGCCAATTCCTCTGTCCACAAACAGGCAGAGGATGGATGATTTTGAGAGTGGATGATTTTGAGAGGCCATTTGCGCACAGCGTAGACCTACACACATGACCCCAGTTTCAGTGGTGAAATGTTGGGAATGACAAAGGGCTGTAACTCAGTGGTAGAGCATATGCTTTGCATGCCAAAGGTCCCAGATTCAGCCCCAGGCATCTGCAGGCAGGAGGACTGGGAAAGAACCCTGCCCGAAAGCCTGCCTCTGACAGCCAGGACTAAGCTAGGTAGACCATTGGTTTGATGGTGTATGGCAGCTTCCTATGTTGCTATGACATACTAAGCCAGGGGTGGGGAACCTCTTTCAGCCCAAGGGCCGAATTCCATTCCAGAGAGGCTCTCGGAGGCTGCATTCCAGTGGTGGGTGGAGCTGAAGGCCACTGGCAAAAAGGGTGGGGGCAAAAATACACACCAAAAATGTCAGCATATTGTAGCTTGAAGCTGTTACTGCTGGTAATTTGGGAGAGGCATTTTAACCTTTTAGGATGGAGGAAAAACTGCACAAAATCCATGAAACCACCAAATGATCAGTGACTGGGGAAAAGCGTGTGGGAGAAGGGGGCGTGGGCTTCCAGGGGACCCCAGGAGGGCCAGATTGGGACCTCAGGAGAGTTAGGCATGGGGATGTTGTGAGTGTCAGTGCAGTGCATGGAGTTCAATGGACACTCCCCTGCTCGGCACCCCAGGCGTGACTCACCAACCCCTCACCCTCACCCTGCTGGAAGTTACCAGTCCTGCCCACAAGTGCTCATAGCCAAGTTGCAAATGGTGACTTACTATTTTCCGTAAATTAAAACTTGCACACATTGGCCAGCACTTTCTGGCCGGCTGTTGTGTGCAAGATTTAATTTTTTTGAAAAAGTTGCTATGGGTGCATGGCTTTGTGAGGGAGGGAGCACAATATTTTCTCTCCGTCCCATCCCAGCTACCATGAAGGCAGCACCCTTGCTGCCCTCTTCTCATCAAGCCGCTGTCCCCATGTAGCTGGCATGGGATGGGAGGGGGAGAAAGGAATGATCCTTTCCCTCCCCATGTCAGCTCCTGTGAAGGAAGGCAGTGCCTTGAGGGAAGGAGGAAGGCGAGAGGGAAGCCGCTCCTGCTGCCCTCCTCCCGTCAAGCCACTGCCCCCACATAGCTGGCTCGGGATGGGAGGGAGAGAAAGGAATGATTCTTCCCCCCACCATCATTCCAGTGACCCAATACAAATATAGAGGCTCTTTTATGCAAGATGGGGCTCTATATTTTCGTAGATAATAAGGGCCAGTTCTACAACATTAGAGGCCTGTAATTTTGTGGAAATGGCCCTTTCTGGCCACCGTTGTGCACATCAATAAATCTATGAAAAAACAGAGCCCCATCTTGAGTAAAAGATGGCAGCTTACATAGCAGAGCAGGCAGCTGCAGCACGCTCTGGGACAGCTCGCTGAGCCCTCCAGAGGCTCGCACAGCCTGGCTCCGGGGGGCGGGTGGCAGCGGTGGCTGCTCAAGCCCCCGTAGAGCACAAACTCGAATCCATCCTTAGTTAGGCATGCTTAATCCACTGGAATCAATGGAGCCAATGTGCTGGTCACCATACCTAAAAAAAGATAGTGTAGCGCTGGAAAAAGTGCAGACGACGGCAACTGAAATGATCAAGGGACTGGAGCATCTCCCCTGTGAGGGAAGGTTACAACTAGGGATGTCGGAGAATTCCTCCACAGACCCCAGTGAGGCTGGATTCAAAGGAATCTGGCCTCCGGAGTCAATGGAGGAATGGATTGCTTACCTCTGCCAATCTGCGAAGTCCTCCCTGGCCGGATCCTCCCCGACACTGGCTCTGGAACGTCAGTAATATGGCCACCATTGCCGTATTGCTGGCTGAGGCTGACCGTCTCTGGAGGCAAATGGCATCCGCTATGCCATTTGCGGCCATAAAGGTCTTTGATTGAGCTAAATGCAGCCGTAAATGGCTGCATTTAGCTTAAACTAAGGGCTTTATGGCCACAAATGGCATCTGCTATGCCATTTGCGTCTGTGGTTTTTCAAGCGATAGGCTGAAAAAACAGGGACACAAATGGTGTAGTGGATGCCATTTGCATCCGGAGTTAGCCCAGCGATACGGCACGGCAATGGCGGCCAGCCGTATCGCCAGCAGTGTGGACCTGGCGGCCGGCTCTGCATTGCTGCGGAGTGGAGCTGGCCTGGACGGATTCTGGGGGGAGGAACAGATCGCCTCCCCACAAGGGCGGATTCCCACCCAGACCAGCAGGTAGGGAATCCACCCATCCCTATGTGCAACCAATTGTGCAAGCATAATGTGCAAATGCTTGCACAGCAGAACAATTCAGCAGAGCTCTGGTAGTGTTATTTGAGTTTGCAGAATGATGCCATTGAATAGTGCCCATTAATGCATATATTAGTGAAAATACATTCAAAAATGCATTGTATTAGGAGAAATCCTCACAAAAATGGGGCAAACATTTTCATGCCACATGAAACAAAAATCTCTAGGTTCGGCAGAAGCAAATTTAAGATTTGGAAATATCTCCAAGTTTCAGACTTAACAAACTTAAGACTGGAAACATGAAAAACTGAGAGAAACCAAAATGAACAGATTTGTTCATCCCTTGGTTTGAGCCAACAAAACTCATCAGTTTCAGCTTGGGTCCCCAGTTATTATGGGGCTTCCATCATTCCTGAACACTGGACATGCCTTTTGGGGATGATGGGATTCAGAGCCCAACAAGATCTGGAGAATCCAGGTTGGGAAAGGCTGTCTACATGTTTCTCCAGGGAGTTGTGGTTTCTTTCCCCTCCTCTTCTCGAGATATTGACTGCCTTAACTAGGTGCTTATTGGAATCAGGACATTGTTTCATAGCTAGAAATCAAATATTAAAGTTTGTATTTGCCAGTTCAGCATCAGATATGAATGTTTAGGGTGTGAGCTGAGGTTCAGACCTCAAAATTAAGGGCCTCTCTAATTAAATAAATAAAATGTTTACCTTCAAAGAAGCAAATTGACATCCTACAGATCCCGGCAGAAAGCTATCACCCTCCATGAGTCAGCGAAATGTAGGGATGTCAGAGAATTCCACCTCGAACCTTGGGAAGGCCAAATGCCAGCGCATTCGGCCCGCCGAAATCGGTGGCGGAACGGTCTGCCCCCCCCCGCCCCCGGGACGGGACTTACCTTGGGCAGATCTTCCTGGCGGCGGCAGCGGCGGGGCGGCTGCGGCGACCAGTCTTCTGACTGGCTGCCGCCGCCGCCGTTTCCAGTTGAAAACAAAACAAAACAAAAAACCATGATAGGTTACGTAAAGATTTACGTAGCCTATCACGGCTAGATTTTTAAAAAACACCGTGATAGGCTACGTAAATGTTTACATAGCCTATCACGGCTGATTTAAAAGAAAAAAAAACTGCACGTACGCAAATGGCGGCACCCATGCGTCTACGCTATTTGCGTTCCCCTTATTTTTGCCGGCTTAGTCTACATAAATGTTTACGTAGACTAAGATGTGCCAAAATAAGGAACACAAATGGCGGCGCCCATGGGCGCCGCCATTTGCATACGCTTGTGTTTTTTTCTTTTAAATCAGCCGTGATAGGCTACGTAAACATTTACGTAGCCTATCACGGCTGACTGCAGGGACGCAAACGGCGGTGGCTACGGCCGCGGCCATTTGCATCCCTGCTAGCCAGCGGCCGGATGTCCAGCCGCTGGCGGAGCTCGCTGGTAGCTCCGCAGAATCCCTGCGGAGCGGAGCCGGCCGGCCAGAATTTTGAGGGGGAGGGACGGAATGCCTCCTCCCCCACAAATGTCACCCTTCGAAAAGGTAAGTGACTTTCGTACATCCCTAGAAATAAGTGGCATCCTAGTAGCATTTCTCACCAGATAGGTTTATTGACAGAAAATCCTCAGAACACTAAGAGAAGTATTTTATTCCACTCACCTTCTTTAGCGATTTTCCTTTAGGAAAGGGAAGTTGCTTACCAACGCTAGGTTTTCCTAAGCAGTTTCACAGTTATCATGATAATAGGTTTGTGTACATTTTAGAATCAGACTGCGCCGATCCAGCTGTCTTTAGCTCACATTAATCACACCCTTTTATTCAAAACAGTATAACTCTGATCTAACCCAATTAAGCCTGTGATGTTTAGAGAAAGAGATTAATATAGCTCAGGAAAGCATAACCTTTGCCCGTTGAGATGTCTTAAGATAATGAGCTTGATTCAGTGGGCTGGATTCAAAGAAAGGTGTGTTTTGCAAGTAGACATCTATTTGTAGACACTAAATCAGCAGGAAAATAAGTGTCTTCAGGCAGACAAGACTCAGCCACACAGAAGCAGATGCATATTTTGTAAAAGCCAATGTTAAAGAGGCAGAATTTAACATCAGCTGTGTTTCCCTTAAATGTAAGAAACTGGCGTGTCATTGCTGCAAACAAAAACTGTAACAAAAATAGTTTTTGAACTGTGTAGATTTTATTTATCCATGCATTCATTCATTTGATTTGTACCCCCCATTTCTATCAAGAAAGTGGCACTTAAGGTGGCTTACAATCACAAATTAAAAAAAACTTGATTAAAACAATCATTAAACAAATAAAGTAAAAGCACAATTAAAAACACGACAATAATGGAAGGAAAATAGCATCCAAGCCAGCCCAGGTCAGCCCAGTCCAACTGAACAGATCCACTTACACATCAAAGTTCTGCTTGAATGAAAATATCTTTGCCTTCCAGTGGAGGGACAGCAGAAAGGAAGCCAAACTAGCTACCCTTGGCAAGCAGTTCCAGAGCCTGGGAGCAGCCACCAAGAAGGCCCTCTCTTATTTCTTTGTGTGTATGTGTGTGTGTGTGTGTGTGTGCGCATGTAGAAGTTGCGGTAAAGCAACACAACAGCAAAACAACAAGGAGGCTCTGGCTCCACTGTGGATGCTGTCAGTCTCAAGATAAAATGTATAAGAAAGATAGACTAACAGCAGAGTATTAAATATATATTTTAAGCTAAACTTTTCAGCTTCTGCCCTCATCAGTAGCTGTCCTGTTAAATGGGTATCAGGAGTGGCAGTTTGGAATGGCTGGAGATGAAAGTTCCTTGGGAGAAAAAAACAGACGTATGAGTGGTATAATGCTTACAAATGGTCCTCCAGAATAAGGGCATTTGGATTAAGAGTTCTGAGTATATAAATCCAGAGATTTTCCCTTTGTCAAGCATATCAGGGTCTTTTGTTTATCCTATTGGAACCAACTGTAAATCCAAGAGATTATGTGCAGGAAAGAGGAAATGTCTTGCAACCGGCTGCTCCAGTTTGTTGGTAAAAATCGCAGATTTGTGGTTACGGAATCTTGTTCTTAGGTCTCTTGTAGTTTTCCCTAGGTATTGCATACGACATTCTTTTTCTTTTCTTTTTTAGCATTTAGTTAAATAAACCTCATTAGTAAAAGTGCATATTAACAATGTGTGTGTGTGTGTTCGTGTGTGTGTGTACAGGTATGTGTGTGTGTGTGTGTGTGTATATATATATATATATATATATATATTAGACATTTGGGCAGCGGTGGCTTAGTGGTTAAGACGCTGAACTGCAGACCAGAAGGTTGGCAGGACAGCAGTTCGAGACCTGAGTGCCACATGACGGAGTGAGCTCCCGTCTTCAGTCCCAGCTCCTGGCAACCTAGCAGTTCGAAAGCAAGAAATTGCAAGTAGATAAATAGGTACCACTTCAGTGGGAAAGGTGACAGCGTTCCGTGCACCTCGGTGTTCAGTCATGCCGGCCACATGACCACGGAAGTGTCTTCGGACAGCGCTGGCTCTTCGGCTTAGAAATGGAGATGAGCACCACCCCCTAGAGTCGGGCACGACTGGCTGGGGACACCTTTACCTTATATTAGACATACAATATCATTGTACCCCTTATGGAACGAGCGTTGAGTTTCAAATGGCAAGTGGGAGAGAGTTATGTTATTATATTATCATGCAGAGGGGAAAACACTTCCCCATGTGTTTTCAAAATATATGTAATATTTATTAATGATTTCCACCTCACAGTCACTCTTTCTCACATAAAGAGAAATACTGGCATTATAAGTAGGAATGTCGGAGAAATCCACAACGGAATCAAATGAGTTTGGATTTCTATTAATCCGACCCATGGATTCCACAGAGGACCGGCTTTTCCCAGGTTGCATGGATTTTGCAGACTTGCAGACCGATTTTGTTACTTTCCAGAATTTTACACAAAGTTAGTCATAGAAAACTTTTGTAAACTGCCCAGAGAGCTTTGGCTATGGGGTTGTATAGAAATATAATAAATAATTAAAAATAATAAAAATAAAAATACATTAAAAAACACCCCGTGAAAATGTGCATTTTCCCCAAAGGCTAAAGCATGAAAATGCACATGTGAGGGGGGAATTTGCGCAGTTTCACAAATGCGAATTTGTGTGAATTTGTGCAAATTTGGAAAATTGGGGAAAAAGCCAATTCTGTCAATGAGTGAATGATGGAACAAAAGGCACCTGACAAAACGTAGGTGGAATGGATTTTACAGAATCCATAAATCCCTAATTAGAACATGCTGGGGAAACAAACTGCTGGTTTACTCTTTAGGTTGGGCTGGACCCAAAAGAAAATAAGTTGTCTCCTGGCTTCTGGCTCTACACCCTGAAAACTAACAGGGCTGAGTGAAAATGGCTTCCCAGAATTCTCCACCCTACTTGCAAGTAACAAATTATGGTGGTGGTGGTGTGGGGGGAATTTTATCAAATATTACCTGGGGTGAGACAATAGTTGTAAGGGGAGGGGGGCATAAAAATATAACAGTCAGAAAATTTCTCAGAATTCTTTTCTGAGAAATTTTAGTTCAGTTAATATTGAGTGGATCTATATTAGTTCATACTGCAGGCGGGGGGAAGGTAGCAATGAGCTAACAGTGGGGTACTGGAAGGAGGAACCAGATAGGCCCTTTGCATCCTTCAACAGTATTAACATATATATTTGTTCAGATCCACAGTTGCACCCAAAAATTCTCCACCCAATTCTCAGGTGGGAGAAGTTGGGTGGTGCATTTTGCTGAATATTTTCACAGGATGAAGCTGAAATTCTTCAACAGCTTGTTGAGGTGGGTGGGTTGGGGGAGAGTCCAAACAATAAAAATCTCAGATTGGGGGGAGGGGATTTCAGTGCACCCCTAATCTAATCTAACACCTTTTCCTAGAGATCCTGAAAAGGAAGATAAAATCTTGAAATGTCAGGGCAAACATCGACAACTGGCAACTGCCTACTGACTTTCATTCCCAAGTAACTGTGCATTGTATTGCACTCTTATCTCATTTATTCTCATAATAAAGTTCAGGACTCCAATATATAGCCCAGGAAGAGATCAGAGGCGAATGTTCCTCACTATGCTTTGCTCCTAAACCCCACTCCTGACTGGCTCCTGGGTTGGCCAACTTCAAGTATAGCTTGATGGGATCTGAGCTAGCAGTGACTGACCAGGGAAGAGATCTCGGGGTTGTGGTGGACAGCTAAGTGAAGACATCAATCCAGTATGCGGCTACTTTAAAAAAAGGCAAACTCCATATTAGGCATAATTAAAAAGGAATTGAGAATAAAACTGCCAATAGCATACTGCACCTATACAAATCCATGGTGCAGTTACACTTGGAATACTGTGTCCAGTTCTGCTCACCACACCTAAAAAAAGATATTGTAGAGCTGGAAAAAGTGCAGAAAAGGGCAACTGAAATGATCAAGGGGCTGGAGCAACTGTTGAAGGTTACAACAGCTGGGATTGTTTAGCTTGGAAAAAAGGAGGGTAAGGGGAGACATGATAGAGGTCTACAAAATTATGCATGGTGTGGAGACTGTGGATGGGGAGACATTTTTCTCCCTCTCTCAAAATACTACATCCCAGGGTCATCCCATGAAGCTGATCAGTGGGAGAGTCAGGACAGATAATAGGCAGTACTTCTTCACACAGCACACAGTTAAACTATGGAATCGCTACCACAGGATGTAGTGACGGCCACCAATTTGGATGGCTTTAAAAGGGGGTTGGACAAATTCCTGGAAGAAAAGGCTATGAATGGCTACTAGTCCTGATGGTTATGTGCTACCTCCAGTACCAGAGGCAGTGAGCCTATGTACACCAATTGGTGGGGAACATGGGTGGGAGGGTGCTGTTGCACTCATGTCCTGCTTGAGCATTCCCAGCCGACTGCTGGTTGGCCACTGTGTGAACAGAATGCTGGACTAGATGGACCCTTGGTCTAATCCAGTATGGCTCTTCTTATATTCTTATGGCACCAGACACAGTGGAGGCCGGCGGCTACAATGTCACTGGTTCAGTGAAACCTATTTTGGAGGTAGGGTATACCTTGGATAGCTCCTTTACAATTCTGACTGGTTCTGGCTGAAACCCAGAGCAGAATCACTGCCCTATGATATCGGAGCCACCAGCCTCCAATGGCCAGACAACTTTACGACTGTGACTGCCTTGTGCTCCCCAGTAAAATTGATTTATCCTCACAACAAACCTTGAGGACTACTTTCAGTGGAAACACTGGAAATAATTCTGTTAAGCAAAATAACTAATAGACCTGTGAAACTTGTTTAAGGCCTTGAAAGGAACTTCAGGATTGCCCAGGGACTGGAACCTGATCTGTGATGTCCACACACATACAGAATGAGTTACTAACTCCTGGGCTCTATGTATCAGACAGCAGAACATTCAGAAGTGAATTTGGGGGTGTTTGGAGTGCAAAGTACCCTGCCCATTTATATCACATTTCTTTCTTCTATGGCTCTTTACAGCAAGAATGATCACACTGCCATATTGGGTTTTTTGTTTTCCAAAAGACAACAAAAAGTGGCTTGGTTGCCTGTATTCTGGAAAGAACAGGGTAACTGTAATCGTTGAAGAAAAGGTAATACTGGAGTTTGAGAGCATGCAAGGGGCAAACTTAGTGCCCCCTGAAGCTGTTCTGAAATGTGGGTACACGTGCGGTTCCTTAGCCACTTAACAACGGTGGGAAAGTGGATGTTTTGTTTTGGTTCAGCCTAACTCAAAATACATATTAATACTTTCAGTGGGTCCTCGGCAGAGATTTGCACAGCCCCACAAAGGAATCCCAAGGCAATGACTGGGATCCAAAGAACCAAGCTATTGTTCAATTAAAAAGAATGATTTGCCTCTTCAACAGCTTATTAACAGAGGGAAGAGGACCATAGCATTCCCATACTCTTGAATAATACACAAAAAGCACAGGTAGCCATGTTGGTCCCTCAGAAAAAATATATATCCAAAATCTACAGTAGGAAAATACTGTTACCATAACCAACCAGAATTTGAGTTTTTCAGACCTCTTCACCCAACTGATTGTTAAGCAATATTGTGGGGGGTGGAGTGGGGAGTGGCAGAGAAATGGCTGGCATGAGATGTCAGAGTGGGAAAGCTTGCAGACATCCAGTCTAAGAGACAGTTCTGGAGAACCTGAAAGCTTGTTCACTATTTTGTGGCATTTTGGTTGGTGTTAACTAGCCAATACATTTTGCTGCCTGAGGCAAAGGACAAGATGCCCTGCCCCCTGCCCCCATTCCATGTACAGGGCAGACAGATTGGCATACATCTCGGTCTTCCAACACCTCACTGCCATTACCCACACCTAGCATCTGCTGTCTGAGAGGTGGGTGCTTCACTCTGCCTAACGGTAGGGAGCTAACAAAGCTATTCCCCTACTTTAGATACTCTTGAATGTAGCTTTGGATTGGATCTGTATGCTGTTTTTGGTAATTACTTCTCTCTCGTGTGTGTGTGTGTGTGTGTGTGTGTGTGTGAGAGAGAGAGAGAGAGAGAGAGAGAGAGAGTAACCTGCTTCCCAGCTTGGAGGATCCTCAAAGTGGCTGCTAATAACTAAAAAGTATGAGTATATGCAATAACACAACCATTACAAATCATTGGAGAAACAAAGAAAAGCATAATAAAACACTGAGCAATGCTCTATAAGTGTGCAGTGTGGTGACAATTAAGGATCAAGTTGATTTAAATCCATTCTGCAAAAACAACAGGGAGCCTAACAGTCTACTTGTATATGGTTTCTTACTTGTGTATCTACTGAATATGAGTAACATCCTCCAGAAGTTGGCACTAATAATAGCCCCTTCCTTCCCGACCATCTGCTCCCATCGGTAGTACTAGTCCCTGATCTCCTCTCATTTAGACTACTGTAATGTGCTGTACGTGGGGTTACCCTTGAAGACGGTTCGGAAGCTGCAGCTGGTACAGAACGCGGCAGCTCGCCTGATTAAAGGCAGCCACTGGCGAGATCACATCACTCCAGTGCTGAAGGAGTTGCACTGATTACCAGTTGTTTTCCGGGCCAAATTCAAGGTGTTGGTTTTGACCTTTAAAACCCTGGTTCCGGACCAGCCTATCTTAAGGGGTGCCTCCAGCAGCACCAGACAGGCCGCTTAACAAGATCAGCCTCGGATGGCCTTCTCTCTGTCCCATCAGCCAGGACAGCTAGACTGGTGGGGACAAGGGAGAGGGCCTTTTCTGTGGTGGCCCCCACTCTGTGGAACTCCTTCCCTAGGGAACTCCGCCATGCCCCCTCTTTCATGAGCTTCCGCCGCGCATTAAAAACATGGTTGTTCAGGCAGGCATTTGGGGTGGGTTAGGGTATTTTAGATAGGGATGGCGGAGAATTTCTCCACGAATCTCCAGGAGGCCGAATGCCAATGCATTCGGCCCCCCAAAATGTCCCTCTCGGCGGCGAGTCCCAGCAGCGTTTCGGCGGCATTTCAGCGGGGGCGGCAGCGGCACCCGGTTTTCTGACCGGCTGCCGCCGCCACCATTGCAAAATAAAAAAGTAAAGTAAAAAAAAAAACCACACACACCCGTGATAGGCTACGTAATGATTTACGTAGCCCATCACGGCTAGATTTCCAAAGTCAGCCGTGATAGGCTACGTAAATCGTCACGTACCCTATCACGGGTGACTTTGAAAAAAAAAAAGCGCGTATGCAAATGGCGGCGCCCATGGGGCGCCGCCATTTGCGTTCCTTAGTTTGGCACGTCTAGTCTACGTAAAGATTTACGTAGACTACGGCGAAAATAAGGGCATCGCATTCCCTTATTTTCGCCGTAGTCTACGTAAATCTTTACGTAGACTAGATGTGCCAAACTAAGGAATGCAAATGGCGGCGCCCCATGGGCGCCGCCATTTGCGTATGCATTTCCCCCCCCCCCCAAAGTCACCCATGATAGGCTACGTGACGATTTACATAGCCTATCACGGCTGACTTACGTAGTCTATCACGGGTGTGTGTTGTTGTTTTTTTACTTTACTTTTTTTTTCGCGGCCGGGTAGACGGGGCGCTCCTCCCCGGCCTGAATTTCGGCGGCGAGGGATGGGGCGCCTCCCCCCCGGCCTGAATTTCGGCCAGGCAAGGCGGGGCGCTTCCCCCCCCTCGCCTGAACTTCGGGGGGAGAACTGAAGTGCCTCCCCCCCACTGCGAAGCAAGCTGCGGGACCAGGTAAGTCCCTTTCGTCCATCCCTAATTTTAGAAAATGTTTTTATTGTAGAATTTTATTGTTTTAAACTGTTTTATTGTACGCTGTACATCGCCCCGAGTGGCTGGGTGACCAGCCAGATAGGCGATTAATAAATTTAATAATAATAAATAAATAAATAAATGTCCAGTATTGTCAGGGAGGGTGACTTATGAAATCTATGAAAGCTGCACAAACATTGGAAATGCTGTACCTGTCTGTTTCTGGTTACTGTCGCTTTCACATGTGCTCACTCATAAGTCTGCTCCATCTTGATTCCACATTAATCTGCAATTTTTTTGGTACGCATTTTGTCTTAGAATATGCATTTCTAAACATATTCCATCAAAATGCATTTCAAGTTCTTTTTGATGCATCCTTTTGAGCCAAGAACTGCACCACAACATCTGGAGAGGTACAAACTACAATGGGCAGCTAACTACCTTCTGATCCCACACATCAGTGGATCAGGGCAGACTGTATGAGAATTCTCAAAGGTCAGATTCCCCGAGCGTCTCTATTACGTAATAATAGCAGGATTGGCTCTCCTGGGGATGCCATCCTCATTTACAGCTCTGCAAATTCAGGCTTAGGAAACCCCTAGCATTGGCTAAGACACTTGTGCTTTCTCTGTATCATACTGCTGGCTACGTACTTCCTCCTGGTTGGATTAATTCATAGACACAAGTGTAAAATATAAACAGAGATGTAAACATATAGGCTTCTTTGGGTATTTCTGCTATACATACTATAATGAGATGTTTTAGAATTTTGTAAAGGCATACCTTTTTCTTTCTTTTTTTAAGAATCAAGCGAATGACAACTGTTTTCTCCCATGATAACGTTCTCCCAAATTGATGTTTCCATCTCATTGCTTTTGTATTTGTTTTTTAAACTTTATCTCAAGATTTTTTAAAAATGGGTATTATTTAACAAAGAAGAAAACTTTACCACTTTCTCATGTAAAGCTAATGTGACAATAAAACTGTCAACAAGGAGCCAAGATGAGTCTCACACAAAAATCCTGAAACATCTAAGTGGAATTAGCATAAAATAGTTCTGGTATTATTATTCACTGTTCTTTCGTTGACAGATATGTCAGGGCCTTAAAACCTAAAAGAACAATTATGCTATTGTAACTCTCTGAGGATTCAAGGGGTGTGTCTTTGGTGAAAAAGTGCTATTAGAGCTTTGAAAAGCAGTAAAAACGACAGCCCAAGGGGCTCTTTAGCTAGTCATTTTGCAAAGAATGCCTAGGCTTTAAGTGTCTTAAAGTACATTTATGCAGTTCTTTTTACTTTGCGCTGTGAAGAAACTGCTAATAATTAATGCCTGTAACATTTTTTTAACATTAGCATTAGCAATAAATAAAAAATAAAAAAATAAAAAACTCCTAATAAAACCATTATCGATTAACTTAAAACTGTGATTCTGTGGTGAATGTGTCGGCATTTCTGACAAGCTTATTGCTAAGAATTATATTTAAGCTTTTTTTGGTTAAGCTAATATTGAAGAAATCATTGAACAATTATGAACCAAAACAGGAACTAATCAGTAAATCCATTACTTGAACAAGCTAGTTTAACTTAACATGTCTGCACATTAAAAATGAGGGATTGATAAGTCATGCATCATTACGACGAGATGTGCCATAAAAGTCAGTGATCCCGATTTCAATTTATATTAAATCTGCCGATGGCTTTAGTCTGAAGTTCTGTTGAAACTTTAGTAAAACTAGAAATGTTGAACTGAAGGCAGTGGACGACCTGGGAAACAGGAAGGAAATGAGCATATTCAACAGAGACAAAGCCATATCTCAGGCATAGGCACAATGGGGCTATTTGTGCCTTGCTAAGGGCAAAGGGTTAAAGCCAATGTTATGTCAGTGGAAGTCTGCTATCACAGTGGGACTTTCTTCCTCTCTCCTCACCCCGGCAGCCCTCTGTGTTGCCTACAAATCTGCTCCAGAGGATTTCCCAGCCTTCTGGAGCAGATTTTAAGGGTGCATAAGGGCGGCCGGGGGGGAGGGGGAGAATACCGCCCTCCCAGTTCCACTGACAGAATTGCATTTGTCAGTTGAAAGATACCACTGGTTACAACCTATGATCTGCTCAGAAGCAAACCTATGCTTATTTTCCCCTATGTCAGGGGTAGGCAAATGTTTTGGGCCTGTGGACAAATATGGCAATTAAAGAACCTGTCCTGGGCACTGCCACAACATGGCTGCCATGGAAGATGTGGCTAATCACAAACGACAAGCCCCAAAGATTGAGTACAAGGCTCGGGTGGGGTCTGAGCCCCAATACATTAAACAAGTGTGGTTCCCAACTGTCTCCCCCAGCCCCTGCTGGCTTCCTGCTGAGGTTCCTGAACCCCCAACTGGCTTACCACTGGGTCTCCTAGCTACTCCTACTACTCTCCATAGCTCCCCACTACTTTCTTTATCCCCCTTCCCCCAGCTTATCAGACTTAAGTGACAGGAGTCCCTTTTTCATTTCATTTCCCTCTTTTCCTTGGTGGCTGGACACTCTGCAGAGGAAAGCATAAGCCACCCACCATCTTCATTTTGTAAGAATGTCTCTGAGCCCTACATGTGTCCCAAAGGCATCCATGGGAATGATCTCCCCCCTGGTATTTGGAAGGCACTGACTACATCATGCTTTAGGCACCAATTAAAAACCAATGTCTTTACCCAGGCCTTCTCTGAGTGAACATACTGCCCAATCTGTTTGTTTGTAATTATCATGTTGTGTTAATTTTAATGGATTTTAATGTTTTTATTAAGGTTTTATAGAAAAGTTCTAGCAATGTCATGCATTTTAAGGGAACAATCTTATGCATGCTTAGACAGAGAAAAGGCCTACAACTCCCAGCATGCCCCAGCTAGGCATGCTGGCTGGAGCATGCTGGGAGTTGTAGGCCTTTTCTCTGTCTAAACATGCATAGGATTGTGCCCTAATTGTATTTTAGTAATGTATTTTGATATGCCTGGGATTTTCTTGTGAACTGCTTGGAGATATTTTTAAATATGTTTCAACGGTATACAAATCTATTAAATAAAATCAATCAATGCTTAGAGATATTTTTAAATAGGTTCAATGGTATATAACTCTATTAAATATAATCAGTCAGTGCCTAGAGGTATTTTTTAAATATGTTTCAACGGTATACAAATCTATTAAATAAAATCAATCAATGCTTAGAGATATTTTTAAATAGGTTCAATGGTATATAACTCTATTAAATATAATCAGTCAGTGCCTAGAGATATTTTTAAATATGTTCAGCAGTGTACAAATCTATTAAATAAAACCAATCAGTCAGTAAAGAGGGCATCAGCTGCAGGCCCTGGCCTTGCTTTGAAGCAGTCCCAACTGCTGATAAGAAAATATGTAAAATAAAATAAAATGAGGGAAGGGTAGAGCACCTCGGTGGGCACCAAGCAAGATGTCCAAGGGTGCACTGGTGCCCACAGACATCCCGTTGCCAACCTCTGCCCTAGGTGAACTGGTTTGTGTATGTGTGTCTCTGCTCCCCAATCCTGCAGCTGAGGCTGTACAGGTAGGAGCGGGCAGAGAATGGGTTTACTTTGTTGTTTCTGTGTATCCTTCATTTGCTGCCCTGGCCGGTGTGTTTTATGGACTGTTTAACCAAGCTCGTTTTGGCCTGGCAATATAATTTTGAGGTGGCTGACCAGAGCACAAGGAAGGGACCCCCTCTGTGGCCTGACCACTTGGGAATGCTACCTGGAAATAATATCTAATGTATAAAAGGGTGTTGGAGGGGAATAAGTCCCCCCGAGAGGAAAAAACGTCACACCACCAAACAGGTGACCAGTGGTTGCAGTTGTGTTTTAAAAACCGTTCTGAGAGTGTTCTCATGCACTATGTTGTAATAAAGCCTATGTACAACTAATTTGTACATAATTAAACTATGTACAATTAATTTGGCATGAAAATATTGAGATTTGCTGAAGATAGCTTAGGTTGGTCATATTTAGACAACCAGCAAAATCTAGAGTAAAGCTTCTCCCAGGTTCTGTCCACAATGGGGCAGCTAGCCCATTTTAGACCTTGGATGTAATGGTCTTATACCCCCCCCCCGGCCCCACCATCACCTTTAAATGGCCATGTATATGACAAGCACACAACTCACATTCCTCCCACCCCCATTCCATGCTTTACGTCTACTTCTACATTCTGGATATATTAGAACAGCAACAAAACTGTTCACCAACCCTGTTTTTTTTTTTTTTTTAAACCCTCTGAGCATGAACAGTTTTGCATTTTAGACTTACTTAAATCATAGCACTATCATGACTACAGGGGTAAAATGGAGCTTGCTTCTGCTGCCCTGATGCCTTCATCACCTGCCGCTCCTTGGCTGGCCATTTGCTGGGGAAGGCTGGGAAGAGGGGGGTTGGACTTCCGTCTCAAGATCCAGGCTCAGCTGCACCACTGTCTGCCCACTTCTGGCTGTAGGTGGGAGGGTTGCATGTTCCAGAAGAGGAGGAGGAGGAGGAGGAGGAGGAGGAGGAGGAGGAGGAGAAGAAGAAGAAGAAGTTGTAGAAGAAGAAGAAGAAGTTGTAGAAGAGAAGAAGAAGAAGAAGAAGTTGTAGAAGAAGAAGAAGAAGAAGAAGTTGTAGAAGAAGAAGAAGAAGAAGAAGAAGAAGAAGAAGTTGTAGAAGAAGAAGAAGAAGAAGAAGAAGTTGTAGAAGAAGAAGAAGAAGAAGAAGAAGAAGAAGAAGAAGAAGAAGAAGAAGAAGAAGAAGAGCATGCCAAAAGGAATGGTGTAACGTGTAACCTAGACTTCATTTCTGACATGCTGTTTTTCTATGATCAGGTCAGTCTTTGTTCAGAGGACAATTCAAACATGCAGCCCCACTGCTTTAAATGGTACAGTCCAGGAACAAAGAAAACTTTATTATTGATACTGCTGATTCTGTAAACTGGGGCTTGGACACAACACAACGGGACTCGAGAAGTGAATTAATAAACTTTAATTGGTGCAGATGCTAGCCAACCAATGAATGCACTTTAGGAGAGAGAAAAAGAATTTTTTTTAAGGCATGGAATTCATTTGTTGTATACCCTTTACTGTAGAACCAGGGTAATTATGAGCTTGGCAGCCAGTATGTAGATTGGCCAGAGACCAGGTTAATATATATTGTTTGATTATAAAATGATTCATTATAACTATGACAGGTCTATCTGTATTTCTTGTCAGGAATGTAAATGAGCATGAACTGCTGCTCCCAGCCAGATGCCTTTTAGTCTGAAATGTGTATATTGCTATGACATAGACTGGATCATGATTTTGGAATCCAAATGCTAAGGAAGGGGGAGGGGAGAAAGAGAGGGAAGCGCTCTTCCAGTATTTGCTGAAGAGGATTTGTAAAAGCTCTCATATTATTTTTGTTTGATTTATACCCCACCTTTCCACCAAGAAAATGGGCACTCAGAATGGCTAACAATTTTAAAAACATGACTGTAAAAAAAAGGGGGGGAAAGTAGTTAAAAATAATATTTATTTGTTTATTATTTATTTATTTCATTTCTATACTGCCCAATAGCCAAGGCTCTCTGTGCGGTTCACAAAAATAACAAAACAATTACATATAAAAGCATATAAAAACACACCATAATTACAGAATAAAAACAGCACGCAAAAAAATAGACCATTTTACAAGCTGAAGGCCTGCTTGAGCAAAAAGTTTTTTGCCTGATGGAGGAGGGACAGCAGAGCCAATCTAGCCTTCCTTGGCAGGGAGTTGCACAGCCTGGGTGCAGCCACCAAGAAGGCCCTCTCTCATGTTGCCACCAGACATGCCTTCGATGGTGGCAGTACCAAGACAAGGGCTTCTCCCTGAAACTTTAAAAAAATGAGGCGTAAAAATCAGGCATTCATTGAAGAGGGTTTTCCTATAAGTAGGGATGGCGGAGAATTTCTCCCCGAATCTTCGGGGGGCTGAGTGCCAACGCATTTGGCCCCCCGAAATCAGCAGTGAAATTCTCTGTCACCCCCCCGCCACCCCCCCGGGATGAGACTTACCTTTGGCGAATGTCCCTCCCAGCGGCGGGTCCCGGCAGCGGTTTGTCGGCCTTTCGTCGGGGGCGGGGGCGGCAGCCGGTCTTTACAAAGTGTAAAAAAAAACCAACCCCGTGATAGGCTACGTAACGATTAACGTAGCCTATCACGGCTAGATTTCCAAAGTCAGCCGTGATAGGCTATGTAAATCGTTACGTAGCCTATCACGGGTGACTTTGAAAAAAAAAAGCGCGTACGCAAATGGCGGCGCCCTATGGGCACCGCCATTTGCGTTCCTTATTTGGTCCCGGTAGTCTACGTAAAGATTTACGTAGACTATGCTGTAGTCTACGTAAATCTTTACGTAGACTACCGGGACCAAATAAGGAATGCAAATGGCAGTGCCCTATGGGCGCCACCATTTGCGTACATGCTTTTTTTTTTTTTCAAAGTCAGCCTTGATAGGCTACGTAACGATTTACGTAGCCTATCATGGCTGACTTTGGAAATCTAGCCGTTATAGGCTACGTTAATCGTTACGTAGCCTATCACGGGTTTTTTTTGTTTTTTTTTACACTTTGTTTTGTGGCCGGGGAGACGGGGTGCTTCTCCCTGGCCTGAATTCTGGCCGGGCGAGGCGGGAAGCCTCCCCCCCCCGGCCTGAATTTCGGCCGGGCAAGGCGGGATGCCTCCCCCCCCTCGCTTGAACTTCGGGGGGAGAAGCGAAGCGCCTCCCCCCCACCGCGAAGCACCCCTGTGAAAAGGTAAGTGACTTTTGTACATCCCTACCTATAAGTGTGGCAGGAGTCAGGCATGCATGCTGTGTCCTTGCCCACTCTGATCCCAATGTCCCCCTGGCCGCTTACGTTACGTATTGTCAAAAAAGAGAAAATGCATCACCAAAAAAGAGGGCATATGTTTGCATCAAATTTGCATGTGCTAATTGATACAGACAGATGCAAAGTTGGAAAGCATTAGTATAATTACAAATATATTATATCTCATCATAGTTTTATATTAAAGGTTTGATGTTATGTTTTATCATGTTGTGAACTGTCCAGTGTGTGGGGCTCTCCCTCGAACTGGAGAAGGTTAGTCATGCTTTCTTCCCAGTAAAATCATTGTTGTTTGTTTGTTTGTTTGTTTGTTTGTTTGAGTTATAGGGCTTCTTCACATGGAGCTTGTATCCTGCTGTTGAGATTGCTCACTCAGTCATGGAAGTTTGCGGGCCCTTCAGATAACGTCGTGAACCTCCAGGGCGTCTCCTCCCATATTCCATTTTTAAATAGATCGGAGATAATGAGGTATCAAATTACCCACTTGTATTCTGCTTGAGTTCCCTCCGTGAAAAAGGAAAAGCCGCAATCAGAGGAGCTAGATCAATGAAACATATGGAAGACTCAGATAAGGGGGAGGTGGAGGGAGAAAGGGGAAGGGGAAAAGGAAGCCCATGTAAAGGCAGTCCGTTGTGAAAAATAAAGGAAAGGTTCCTCCTGTGCAAGCACCGGGTCATTACTGACCCCTAGAGGGACGCCGCATATACTGGCGTTTTCATGGCAGACTTTAGCAGGGTGGTTTGACATTGCCTTCCCCAGTCGTGACTACCTTTCCCCCAGCAAGCTGTGTACTCATTTTACTGACCTCGGAAGGATGGAAGGCTGAGTCGACCTGAGGCAGCTACCTGAGACCCGGCTTCCACTGGGATCGAACTCAGGTTGTGGGGAGCTGGTGTAGAGATGCTCATATAATACCCTTCAGGAAAACAAGATAAAATTATTTTAAAAAATTAAAGCACACACACGCAACATTTCCCTTGTGTCTTTGGAAGCAGATATGATAGCATCAAATTCAAACCTTAAATGTAGTATTACATCACAAACAAGTGCACCAAATTCCATTGCAATATGAGAATGTATCAGCAAAACTCGAGCTCACTGAAGTTCTCCGAATCCCGTCTCGAAGCTCGTCTGTCTCAGATTGTGAGCTTTGTTTTTTTTTCTTTTCACATGAAAATCTGTGCATATTTTTGTGTGTATTTTTCCAAATGTACACAATCATTGTGCACGTTTGAAATGTATACATCCTTCTCCCATTAATTAGAGCGTCTTTGTGCGCATTTTCCCAAAGTACACATTTTTTTCATGCACATTTTTTTCAAATGTATGTGTGACCTTGAACACATTTTTTTTTTCATCTGCAAATCTCATTGCAAGCTTGGAAATGTATGGATTTCCACCACATATGATTTTTGATCAGTATTCACCCAGTTCTCTCATTACACACTGAACACAGACTGTCTTGAACACAAACGGAAATAAATTTCTCATACATCTCTATGTTCAGTGAAGTTACAAGCAAATGAAATGGCATGCAGAACAGGCCAATATTAAAGGCTCCACTTTGCTTGGCCAAATATACATGGCACTAGGCAGCCAAGGGTAAGTACTTTTACATTCCAGCCATCTCAGCAGGAGAGATCGAAGTGCTTATTTAACTATCCTACTGAAATCAATAGGGTGTTTTTAAAATACTCTGCTTTGGTTAGATTGCTCCGTAGCATATACACACCGGATCGTAACCATCAGGGCAATATGATCAGTGGTGGAGAGGGAAATTTGGAAGTGCAGGAGCTCATCATGACTGACCGCATAGCCCCACCACCAAGGAGAGGCCTCAAAGGCAGGCAGCTTCCTTGATCCCTTTTAACAAACCAGTTCTGGCAGTTTTCATCTCCACCAGCAGCAGGTCTTAAAGCTGATGGGTCTTAATGCACAATCCTATGCATGTTTAGACAGATAAAAGGCCTACAACTCCCAGCATGCCCCAGCTAGGCATGCTGGCTGGGGCATGCTGGGAATTGTAGGACTTTTTTCTGTCTAAACATGTATAGGATTGCACCCTTAAATGGCTATTTGAGACCACCCCAAAATACTTTGCACTACAAAAGGGAACAGTATAGTGTTGCTGGGATAATTCATCCCCACTAGCCATTCCTGAGGATTTCAGCTAAGCTCAGAGAGAACATGGAATTTTGAAGGGGATGACTGTCAGATGACGTTTGCGTCCCTGATAAGCACAACGTGCCAGCACTGCATCCCTGCAAACCTGGCCTCCACTGCCCCACTGAATATGGTGTGTCTAATAAGATTTTAGCCGCAAGCAAAATATTAGAATTTGGCATGGCCACTGGAGTGCCAATGGCAACAATGAGCTCCCTGCAAATTGTGCCATTGGCGAAGCAAGCAAGCAAGCAAGCAAGCTGGTTTGAGATTTTGGTGTACTCTCTTTAACTGCCAATGAAAGCAAAGCAAGCGGGAATTGTGCAAAGCGCAGTGTGTTCTGCAGAATTCAGATTCATTCTATATCTCCAGGATTATATATGCATCTTCATTGAGGTTCCACCTGCTTCACGACTCCCAAATTAGGCCTTATGCATATTGATCTGGGTCACATGGCGAGTGTGTATGCATGCAAGTGAGAGAGTTATTGCATATATGGGCAAAGCGAAATAAACATACTAGGGGCTTCTGTATCAGATCTTAATTTATTGCAACATTCTCATGCCAGCATTTGTACCTACATGCATTTTATCACCCGATTGGGTGATTTAAGTTTCTACAGGAATATATTATGCAAGAGTGAATGGCTTGCACTTTATAAACATAAGAGTGATGTGAGCATACCTCTTATCTGTCTTTGAATTTTCGGGTTGTCATTGGCCGTGCATAAAAATGTCTCCAAAGCCTCCTCCAGCATGAAGAAATGTTGTCTTTTGAAGATTACTGTTTCTAAAGCCAACCCAAAATATCTGATTATTGGGTGTCTTTAATGATCTCACTTTCATAACTTAAAAAAAAACACATTCCTCTCTCATTTGTTTTCATTCTGTGTGCCCCTTTGACCAACACTCCCAATTCCTGGGCTAAATGACACAGACTAAATTCTCCCCCTAATACTGGCTTTTCAGGTGCATTAAGTATATGGTTGTAATCTAGAGATCAATTTGTATGAACATCACCTACACAACTGGGTGCAAATGTGGAGTTTAAAATATAGATATTCTATTAGATATGTTGGGGTTTGTGGGCTGGTAAAGCAACAGCAACAAAACCCCTAGCTGTAGCTGCATAGTCGTACCCTCCATCACCATATGGTGAGATCCAGTGGATCAAGTCTTATATTATTTATCTGAAGTATTTTATCTCACTTCTCAACTAAAAAAAAAGCTTCCAGAGTGGCTTACATATGATCAGTAAAAACAAGACAGTCCATGCCTGCAGGCCTACAACCTAAAAAGACATGACTGGGGGGCGGGGGGAAGGATTTGTAGGGAAGCGGAAAGCAAACAGGTTGTCTTTCTGCAGGGCTGGTGGTATGGTCTTGCTTCCCAACTCATCTCCCTCTGCTGTAGTCTATTGGTAATCACTTGACTGGCACACTAGTACAGGGTGTTCAAACAAACCCCTTCCACGTGTACAAACAATATACAGTCTTGTTAGCAGATGGCTTGGCCAAAGCATAGGATTGCACACTCACACCCAGCATTGTCAGCCTTGGGTATGAGCAGAGATGTGTGAATCAACAAAATTAGAGCTCAGCGAAGTTCTATGAATTCCATCTTGAAGCCCATTCCAACTTAAGTCCCTATCAGATTGCAAGCTTTTTTTTTCTCTTCGCACAAAAATCAGTGCGTATTTTCATGTGTATTTTTCAAAATGTACACATCAACTGTGCACATCTCTGAAATGTATGCATTCTTCTCCCATTGATTAAAGTATACTTGTGTGAATTTTGCAAAAGTACACATTTTTTCATGTGCGTTTTTCAAATGTATGCACACTGCTGAACACATCTTTTTGGGTCTATGAATGACCAAAGCTCGGAAATGTATGGAATTCAACCTCAGATTGCATCCGAGTCCGTGTTCAGTCCGGAAAGTGCAAACTGGGTAATATCAAATATAATATTTTGATAATATCATATCAAAAATGAACTGAAACAAATTGCTCATACATCCCTAGGCATGAGGTCTGTGGAGTTAGTTGCTTTGGAAGGGCCAGAAAAAGGGAAAGGAGAACACCCAACAGCCCTTGGTCAGGTATGGGGAGGCAAGACTTGATATTATCTTAAGAATTGAAACTGCATGCAACTTAGAGCTGTGTACAAATGGCCTCTTGAAATTCTCCACCTTACTTGCGGGCAGAGAAATTTGGGAGACAATTTCACTGAATTTCTCCAGGGGGAGGAGAAATTATCAACCATTTCTCCCAGTTAGGGTGTTTTTGGGGGGGCGGGGGTTGTGCCGCAACAGCGTCAACTGTCTTGGCAGGCTGGCCCCCAATTTGCATCCACCACAATGCAGGTGGGGGCAGTGTTATGTCCAGCTCCAGGGAAGAGGTGGAGTTAGCACTCTGCCAAAATCTGTCCTCCAATTTCCTGACCCCACCCCCCACTGCCATGAAAGAGGTTTCCACTGTTTTGCCTCATTCAGAATGTTGTATGATTTATTTTTGTGGTGTTTTTGAGCTTACCTAATTGCAGCTAGCCTCCCAGGCTGCCTGTATGTCCTGATCTGAAAAAGCCCCATGGGAGGAATTACCTCATGGGGCCTTAAACTGGGCTTCAGTTGAAGTGTAGGAAGCTGAGGAGGCTACAGGTGGCCAGAGAGGTGATTGTACAATGAAGAACAGGACACTTGTGCTCATTCCTCGTCCACCTCCTAAATAAGCTAAGCCCAAGAAACCCAACCCCAACCCATGAGAATTTCTCCAAAATTTCTTCACCATTGAATTTCTTTTTGAAAACAATTCCTCTTCAATCATTTTTTTTTCAAGTGGGAGAAATTTTTGGCACAGCACTAATACAATTCAGAAGCCTCCAGCCAGGCAGGATGTGAAATTAATAACATATACAGATACCAAGTTCTGAAATGTTTTGCCTCTCACAAGAGCCAGGAGACACCCTTGGGGTGTCAGTAAAAAAAAGCTGCATGGGCTGAAAGGAGGTTTCACAAGTATCGCCCATCAGGAAACCCATCTGCTGGAGAGAATACCCATTCATACTGCTTCCCTGTTGTAATTCAGATGGCTGCAGTAAGTACCACACTCCACATTTTTGTTTATGGGCAGGAACTGCCATTCTCTTTGTTAATCTTTGTAAACCACCCAGAGAGTTCCGGCTATTGGGCGGTATAGAAATGTTAATAACAACAACAACAATTCTCAACATTTAGGAGATTTTGTGCACCTTTTGTGATTTGGTCATGCAAGCGTGATGTCAAATCTTTTGTTTGAATTGTAAAACTCAGTTTTTTTGCAGCAAGGTGCACAGATTTCTTGGATCGGTGCCTGCTGTGGCTGATAGAGGCTTTTCCACCCACTCTCACGTCACCATAGGGCACTTGGACTCTCCTTTCCTTCAGGTTCTGCTGCCAGTGCTCTGGCTGATCTCTCATGGGGAAGACAGACTTTACTATCCCACTCACCCTCAGACAACCCCAGACAGAGAAGGCCTCCAACAAAAGGTCACATGCAGGGATGGCATGGAAATCTGAGGAGTGGGTGGAATCTGATGGACTCCCCCACCCCTGTTCAGCCTCCTGGATCCCACTCACTGGGCTGCAGGGGGCTTCCTTCCCTGCTTGGTGACCGGCGAAAAGCACTGCAGTCTGCAGGGCCATCCATCCCCTTACTGATAGGGATGTACAAGTCCCCTGCCTGCCAGTCCGATCCGTTCTTTGGTTGCCTCCGTGGCGATTCTGCGAGCTGCCGGCCAGCTCTGAAGTGCCAGAGATATGGCTGCCATGCTGTATCGCTGGCTGAAGGGGACTATTGACTACAGATGCAAATGTTGGCCGTATCGCTGGCAATCCAGAGCCGGAGGATCCGGCTGAAGACGATTCCGCATGGGGGCGGGGGTATGTCTTCCATTCCACCACGGACTCCAGGGGGCTGGATTCTTTAGAATCCGGCCTCATTGGAGTCCGTGGCGGAATTCTCCACCATCCCTACTTACTGAACCACGATTGTGCACACAATTGCAGCTGGGTTTACTTCTGCATATTTAAAGTTGAGTCTATGGCTGCCTGAAATGGGTAATGCGTCAAGATTACAGCATAAAGGGCCTTTTACGCTGTAATTTTACCCCTTTAAGGCACCCATAGGCTCAAGTTTAAATATGCAGAAGTAAACCGAGCTGCAACTGTGTGCACAATCGTGGCTCAGTAATCGTGGCCCCACAGCACTTTTTGGGCAGTCGCTGAACCATTCTGCAGCTCCTGCCATGCAGCTCACACGGGCGGGCAGCGAGGGAGGCCCATCGACCACCCGAAGGGAGTGGATGGAGGTTCATCATCCCTAGTTACATGATATTGTAGGGACGTCAGAGAATCCGCCATGGATCTCAGTGAGGTTGAATGCCAGTGCAGTGGAAATCCGTGGCAGAATGAAGCCCGCTGCCCGCCCACCCCGCAAAAGGCGCATGAAATGGAGCACTTCCCTGCCGCCATTCGCTTCCCCATTTTTGCTGTGATAGGCTACGTAAATACGTAGCTTATCACGGCTAATGCAGGGATACCATTTGTGTCCCTGCGGAGGCCGTGATAGGCTATGCAAATATTTACCTAGCCTATCATGGCAAAAAAAGGGAATGCAAATGGTGGCCGCCATAGCCGCTGCTATTTGCGCCCCTGTTTTTTTTTGCTGTGATAGGCTACGTAAATATTTATGTAGCCTATCATGGCGAAAGACAGGGGCGCAAATGGCAGCCGCTACATCATTTTTGCCCCTTTTTTTTGCCGTGATAGGCTATGTAAATATTTATGTAGCCTATCATGGCAAAAAAACAGGAACGCAAATGGCGGTCGCCGCAGCTGCCACCATTTGCGTCTGCAGGCTCCGCACACCTGCAAATGCAGCCGGCTGGCGGCTCCACGGAGTTGCCGTGGAGCGGAGCCAGCCAGGTTAGGATTTTGGGGGGAGGTGCGGAGCACCTCCCCCCCCCTCCGTGAATCACCTCCTTCGAAAGGGTAAGTGACTTTGGCACATCCCTGAGGTTCTCTCCCTTTCATAGTGTAAGATTACCCAAATGATTGGCCATTGTGTGAACAGAATACTGGACTAGATGGACCCTTGGTCTGATCCAGCATGGCTGTTCTTATGTTCTTAGCATTAGCCTGGCTGTTTCAGTTTCAAAGTAGCATTAGCCTGGCAGTTTCAAATGTTGAGATGTACTGTGCCCCACCATAGGCATTGGTCCCCCTGAAGCCTCATTTTAAAAAGGACACATTTTCCTGTTGTCGCTCAAATTGGAAGTTTCAACACGCCCCGACACATCAGTCTTCAGGAACTATAGGAAATATATGTTTAAATTTCCCATCTACCTTCAGTAAGAATGTGTGAGTCAGCAAAACTTGAGCTTGCCAGAGTTCTCAAAATTCCATCTTGAAGCTCGTTCTAACTCGAGTCCATTTCGAATGGGGGGGTGGGTTCTGCATAAAAACCCATCCCTATTTTCATGCACGTTTTTCCAAATGTACGCATCGGCCATGTGCATCTTTGAAATGAATGCGTTCTTCTCCCATTTGTGCACATTTTTCTAAAGTACACGTTTTTCCGTGCACGTTTTTCAAATGTGCCATCATATGCCTGGGTTTTGGTCTGCAAATCACATTGCAAGCGTGGAAATGTAGGGACTTCGACTGTAGATTGTGTTGAAGTCCATGATCAGTCCAAAAGGTGTGAAACTGGGTAAAGCCTGATCAAAAACAAACTGAAATGAATTTCTCATACATCCCTAATATTCAGAAGACTTTCTACACATGCAGCCTCCAGACCCTTCACCCCCTGAGCCCTATTTGTATGTGTTCATATTTTGGCTCTTTCTTTAAACTTATCCAGTTGGAGCCTCAGTTTTTGGTGCATCATTCCTGGGGTTGCTAGTGGAAAGGGTTACCACTGAGACCGCCTCCCTCTGTCATAATACTAGGATCTGGGGTCACCCCATGAAGCTGAATGGTGGGAGATTCAGGACAGATAACAGGAAGGACTTCTTCACACAGGGCAGAGTTAAACTACGGCATTCACTTGCACAAGATGTAGTGATGGCCACCTGTTTGGATGGCTTTAAAAGGGGATTGGACAGATTCATGGAAGAAAAGGCTATCAATGGCTGCAAGTCTTCATGGCTATATGCTTCCTCCAGTATCAGAGGCAGTATGCCTATGTACACCAGTTGCTGGGGAACATGTACGGGAGGGTGCTGTTGCACTCATGTCCTGCTTGTGGGATTCCCGTGGCCACTGTGTAAACAGAATGCTGGACTAGATGGACACTTGGTCTGATCCAGCAGGGCTCTTATGTTCTTGTTCACTCAAGATTTTGGCCTCACATTTGGCCCACACTTCAAGAAGACAGGGTTGACTATGGAATTCTACAGCCTAGAAGAAACAGGAGGCTAGTGCAGAAAGCACTTTCAAAGTGACTGAGTGTGTGTGTAATTTTGGATTGACCTCCCTTCAAGTTATGGTGATTGCATCTCAGTAACCACCCCAACTGCACCACCATGCCTCAACCAAACCCCCTTTTTGCCCCCACTCCCCTCTGCTCTAAACATTCACCTCCAACAACACTTTTCTGTTTCCTTTGCAAGAATGTTAGGAACTTCTAGTCTTCCCATCCCCTCCCTGCAACCCATCACCCCAACAAACCCCTTCCTACAGAACAGTCAGTGCATGTCAGCAGCCTCGCTTAACCTCAGGAGCCAGTCTCTGTGAGAACTCAGCTAATTCCCCCACAAAGTTTCAGTTCTCCTTGGAGGCTTAAAGCTGTATTATTCTTGTATTTAAATTGCAACTGCTCTACCAAGTTATCTTTCCCTAAATCAACTTGTGTTTGTAAGCAATAATTTACAGCAGGGGAAAGTGTGCATAAAAGTGCATATATTAGTGAAAAATGTTTGCAAAAAAGTGTATATTGAGCAAAATTATATACAAAACTTACATATTAGGAGAAGTGTTCACACACACATAAAAAGCAAATTCTCATGATTTCTTTTTAAACCAAAGTCCAGGATGAACCGAACTTTAATTCTAAAACTTTGGGACAAACAGAATTTAAGATTGGAACAATGAGAAACTAAGTGAAACTGAAACAGACAGATTCATCCCTGGGAGAAATCAGGAGAAATTGGAGACACACACCCCCAACCCGTAGTTCATGCAAAGAGCTCTCTAAACCTTGCCCAATATAAAGAAGCGTTCTTTGTCTTTTCTATTTAGAAGATGATTTGAATATATTGCACACGCTGCCATAGAGAATAAAGCACAACCCCATCTTTGAACACGGCCTAGCAACTCTCTGCAGTATTCAGCGTATTCATCAGTGGAACAATTAATGGCAAAAGGCTTTTGAAGCGACTTGTTGCAGCAAAGCATCCAAGATGTAAGAAAAACAGGGAGGACAAGACCCCCAAATCTTGGTAATTTCATGGGACATTTCAGAGAAAAGTGCTAATTTCATGGGGAGCTTTAGGGGGAGAAAGTGCCAATTTCATGCAAATTCCAGTGAAGAAACAAGATATGTTGGACGGTTTTACTTGGGTTACATAAAGGGTGTAATGATGGTAGAAAGGATGTAAACTTAATAATCATGCCAGCAGCTTTTTTCTCCTCCAGTGTATATTAATCGCTTTGCCTCATGCTGGCAAACTGCAGAGGCATGATGCTTTATCCCCATGTATGATCAAATGCAGCTGTACACTAATTTGTGTACAGTGCTAAAAATGGATCTGCAAAAGTTCTTTTCCTTCTGTTTTCTGCAAGAATGAAGAGAGTTCTGCCTCCTTGTTTTAACATGGATCTTTCAAGTTCATCCCAAGTTGAGATGTCTGGCCCATGTTGAATAAAGAAGGGCGGCCAGTTACTTGAACATACTACACAAGGGCAAACCTTCCATTCTTGCTTCCTTCTTCTTCTTCTTCTTCTTCTTCTTCTTCTTCTTCTTCTTCTTCTTCTTCTTCTTCTTCTTCTTCTTCTTCTCCTCCTCCTCCTCCTCCTCCTCCTCCTCCTCCTCCTCCTCCTCCCCTTCCTTCCTTCCTTCCTTTTGGTGCTGTTTTCAGGTTAATAGGGGAATGGACAGAGCACACTGTCTAAATAAATGCCATGCATTCACTGGATGGTGGGAACATTTTACTCTCAAGTTACCAACAGAAAGAAGTCAAAAGACACCCAGTTCATTATCATTTGCATTTTTAGTGATTTTCGGGCTGCAGCCCTATACACACTTACCTGGGAATAAGTCCTATTGGATATAATAGGATTTGCTTCTGAGTAGACATTGATAGGCTCATGGTCTTAGTAACATATTCAGCTTATGAAGTGTGATAATAAGTATAATAATGCCTACTTGTTGTTGTTGTGTTTTTTTTTAGGATTCACAGCACAGCACAGACCTTACGACAACTGCGTGAGACAGCTCAGTTTTCATCTCCCTGCATTGCAGACAAGGGGGGCTGTGAATGGGAGACTACACTTTGCTTCAGGCCTTGCAGTTAGCATTCATAGCCAAGATTTTACTGGGAGAATGAGGCGGCAACCTCTTTTGGAGGTTGCTCCTCCCTGGTGTGTGGGTGTGTGTTTGTGTTTAGTTTGCTCTGAATGATTGGCACAGAGAAGATGGAGCAGACTTGTTCTCTGTTGCTCCAGAGGTCAGGATTAGAGCCAATGGGCGGAAATTGCAGGGAAGCAGCTTTTACTCTTAGGAGAAACCCCCTAACAACAGGTGGTGGACTCTCCTTCACTGGAGGTGTGTAAGCAGAGGTTGCAGGCCTATCTGTCAGTGGTGCTATAGCTGCATCCTGCATTGCAGATTTGGCATTGTGAAGGGGGCTGGACTAGATGTTTCTATGATTCCTTGTGTTCCCATTCGTTCCTGACTTGGTCTTTGTGCCTGTGCAGTTCTTATGAGCGAAGTGCAGTGAGGGAATTCCTTGTAAGCCAAGCACTTTGTCAGGGCACTTGCTCATAAGGAATCCTGCCACTAAGGAAGAGCTGCTGGTTTGTAGTAGATAATGGAGGATGAGGCAATCAGTGGCTACTATTCACGATGACTATATATTCCCTCCTCTATATACTAGTTGCTGGTGAACAGGAGTGGGTGGGTGCTATTCTGCTCATGTCCTGATGTGGGCTTCCCATAGGCATCTAGTGTAAACAGAATGCTGGACGAATGTGCCCTTGACTAATGTGCCCTTGACTAATGCACCCTTGACTAATGCGCCCTGGACTAATGCATCCTTGCTCTAATCCAGCTCAGATCTTCATATAGTGTTATTTTTTTTAATTAGAGCAGGCTCTGAGACATCTACTGGGGAGAGGGTGGTAAGAAGGGGGCAACCAAAATTACAGGGGCCTGGATCAACCTCCCTATGACAAAAGGTTATAACATTGGGATCTTTTTAGTTTTGTGGGGGAGAAGCAAGTAAGGGGTAAGTAAGTAAGTAAGTAAGTAAGAAGCAAAGTAAGTAAGACATTCTGAGGTGTATAAAATTATGCATGGTGCAGAGAAAGGAGAGAGATGTTTCAGGATAGATAAAAGGAAGTTCTTCAGTATACCAAGCACATAGTTAAGCTATGGAATTTGCTATCACAAGATGTAATGATGGCCACCAACATGGGCAGCTGTAAAGGGGCAGTTGACAAATTCATGGAATATCAGGCTATCAGTGGCAACTAGTCAGAATGGCTATATACTAGGGATGTGCGAGTCAGCAAAACACAATCTGCGAATTCTACTTTGAAGCTCATTCCGGCCCATCTCCATATCAGAATGCAGGTGTTGTTTTGTTTTGCAAAACAATTCATGAGTATTTTTGTGTGCATTTCCCCATAGGTATGCATCAACCATGCATATTTTTGAAATGTACAAGTTTTCTCCCATTGATTAAAGCATGTGTGTGCAGATTTTCCAAAAGCAGGGTTTCTTTCTTTTTTTAATGTCTGCATTTTTTCAAACACATTTTTTTGTTTGTTCCACGAATCACATTGCAAGTTTGGAAACGTTCAAACTTGGGCTGCAGATTGCGTTCTGGTCCGCATTTGATTCCAGGAGGTGTGAACTAACTTCTGGTCAAAAACAAACTAAAATGAGATGATGTCCAAATGATGCTGGACAAGCTGGGCCTTTGGTCTGATTCAGCAGGGCTGTGCTTGCATTCTTACTAGAAAGACTTCCATTTTGCAAGTGCAGCTATGTGCAAAGCGGGAGCAAAGTTACTCCTCCCCCCCTCTTGCTAGCAGATATTTTAATGGGGAGGGTGGTTGATTATGCACACACACACAGACATATACACACACACAAACTTATGATTTTGCATGGCAGGCACTTTTCACCATTGCAATTATTAGGACACATTTTTCTTGACTTGAGAGGTTTTGATGTGTGTGGTTTTTTTTAAAGTATCAGTAGTTTATTAAGATTTTTCATTATCTGTAACAATGAGAATAAATAATAAAAGGGAGAGATTATAAATGAAATTAGAACAAGACATTTGAGATATATTATCCCTTTGGGTGGTACAAATGCAAAAGAGGCTCCCAATAATTAAATTATGTCCCCATTGTTATAGCCTTGGGCATCGTCGGTGTTATTGAAAACCCAGCTTTTTTTTTTCATGGAGGTAAAAATGAAGACTAGATAAAAGAAGGCGAAGAAGAAGTGAGAAGGAGAAAATGGGTGGATGGGGGTGGTAAAGTTGGATATTCTCTATGACAAACTTTGAAACGTTCATGTTGACAGAAATGGGCATATTAAATGGTAATGAACAATACTGCATATTGGGGGGATTTGCACCAAATACTTTTTGCTGTCTAAAGCAGAACCCAAACCTGATCCCCACTCCAATTAGGGCAAACTCTTTAAAATATCTTTCTCCACCATTTAGATAACAATTCTTACCTTTATCTATCCCCCCACCCTCATGGTGCCACCTGAAGCAGGCCACTTCACCCTGACACGTGGCAGGGCTGGCCCTGGTAATAAACCACCACAATGAGAAGCTCTCCCATTAAAGGGCCCTGAAAGTAGTGGATGAAGGTTCATAACTACCATGGTGGTATTCAGGTATTATTAACAAAATGCTAGGACAAAACCCTCAGGATTGTATCAAAGGACATGATTCATTTGTAAAATTTGCTGTGTATCATCCCTTGAAAGAAATGGAAGATCCATATGAACACATGTGATTGCTCTCCTTTCTAGGTGAGATGAAGAGGCGTGGATCCTAGTGGTTTATGCCCATGGACTCTTTCCAGCCATAGGATCCTGAAAAAGTGTACCATACCCAGTTTTCTGCTGTTTTCAAACTTTGGGGAAAGATTTGTTCTCAGTAAGAATAATATGTTTTGCTCATGAAATGGAGCTGAAGCATATGGACAGCAGTCTCATGTTGTTTAATTGAAGCTGAGCTTCTCTACACAAGCCTGTTAATCCACTGTATCTATTGAGATCCAAACACTACATGAACAGTGTTTTCTTTCCTGCTTTTCCACTACATAAGCTCTAGGTGGCACTATGGTGTAGCGCAATAGCACAAATACACATGTGAAAAAAAAGTATGCGTATTTTCACTTTCACAATTAAATGCCGCATTTTCCCTGCACTAAAAAAGCTCCCTGAAAGTGCCTGTTAGACACAGAAGCGAAACAGGAAGGTAACGGCATCATCTAAAGAAGCCATAAACAACCATGAGGAAGGACTCATGAGCCCATCTTAAATGCCTCATGTAGGAAAAGCCTGTTGGCACATACCACTTTAGATTGCAGGTAGAGGAACAAATATTTGAATGTTTAAATGTGTAAAAGCAAAGAAAGAAATTCCTGCCCATATAAATTAACAAATCAGGGGGACATTAGAATAGAGCCTTCTTTCTGATGTGCTAATGTGTATACAGAGAGGTGTTTTGTTGTTGTAGTAGTAGTAGTAGTAGTAGTTTTTAAGAAACATTGGGGTGGGAGGAGGAATCAAACATTCTATTCCCTGGTGGTAGACTAATTTGGTTCAGTCGAGCAGCACTGCTGCAGCAGTTACATCAGGTCACGCTGCCAATCATGCAGTTTGGGGACACACATCAAGAATACTTCTATAACAGGTTTTGAAGATTCCAGGAAGAATAAAGCCATTCCCTGTTCAGATGTGACATTGGTGTGGCTATAGCAGCCACAAGAATATGCTGAAAAGCAGTTCCCTGGGCAGTGTGAGGAGAGGGTGCATACTTGGGTAGAGTGCAATAATAAATTGGATGTTGTCCCTCATACAACATCCTTAACAGAGAGTTGGCTCTTTATAAAGTTGTAACTTTAAAAGGCAGTTTTATTGACTTTACGGAATTACATGTGAGTCCAGCCAAAAAAAAAAGAAGAAAAAAAGATTAAACATTATCTTAGAGAAGTCCAGTATAGTTTAGTGAGAGATCAAAGAGTTCCATTAACCGTGCAGCGGGAGGTAAAATATATGTAGCAAAGGTTTATGTAGCTCTGATGAGAGGCCCCTGGGGAACTGGAAGAGACTCAGTAGGGGGAAACTACAGAAGGAACTAAAGGAGGGGGAGTGGGTGGCCAATTATTGCTGATCTACAAGGTGGAGGAAGAACAAATTACTCCAGTGGCAGTTCCCCCCAGGACGCACCCTGAATACCAAAGGTGGTCACTAGAACAGAATTGGAATGAGAAGGGGAAGTCATCGAAGAAGAGGCGTCAGTTCAGTGTAGCAAAGCAACTCTACCAAGAACTTGGACTTGTGTTCCTGGGTTCATGAGTCAAAATTGTGTTCGTGAGTCCTGCATTCATGAATCAAAGTGTTCAAATCAACAGTTGCTTGCTTCAACTGACCAAAGACCAACCATTGAGTAATGATCAGCTATTAATTAATAGTTGATTAATTACCATCTACTACTCATCAAGTAATAGTTGATTAATTATCAGCTATTTTTCAGCCAGCCACAAAAGGTATGCCTGGTGGATATGCTGGAATACTGTAGCTGCTCCAGCAACAGCAACAACCACAGCAGCAGTCCTGTCTACTAACAGCAAAGTCATTATCTGAGTGCTGACCCTTATTTTGCCCCAAATGGAACTATCCATGAGTAAGAGGGAGGTATCAGCAGGTTTTTGGGAAAACCTATGATTAGCAGGATTACCAAAGCTCTTCAGGAACAAAAAGCAAAATAAAATGAAGTTTCGGCAATCAAAATGAAGTTGGGCCCAGGCTAATTGAGAGACCACATTCTCCCATACAGGCCAGCCTGGGTTTTAAGATCTTCTAGTGTGGCCCATCTCTTGGTTCCACCACCATCAGAGGCATGTTTGGTGGGGACACAAGACAGGGGCATTTCCAGGCTCTGGAACTCCCTGCCAAAGGAAGCTGGGTTGGTTTCCATTCTGTTGTCCTTCCACTGGCAGGCAAATACATCCAGGCAGGCCTTTGGCATGGAAGCTGGTTTTAATGGGTTGGGTTCTGTTCATTTCTTGTATTGTTTCATTTTTAATTGTCTTTTAAATTTATTTGCTTTCATGCTGGGTTTTAATTAGGTTCTTGTTTTAATCTTGATTCCATTGTAGTTAGCCACCCTGAGTGCCAGCTTTGGTGGAAAGGATATACATTTAATAAAGAAAGAAAACACATAAATAAATGTATGTTTGGAGCTTTTTTGCTTAGAAAAAAAGTGAATAAAAGGGGGAGATGAAATGATCGTGATTTATAAAAATATGTATGTTGCAGATAAGGGGAGTAAAAGTGTTTCTCCCTCTCTCATGGCTGGGGAATGCTGGGAGTTGTAGGCCTTTTCTCTGTCTAAACATGCATAGGATTGCACCCTAAGTCTATCAATGGCTACTAGTCATGATGGCTATGTGCATACTTGGAGGCAGTATGCTGGAGAGCAAAACATGACTGAGAGAGAGAGAGAGAGAGAGATTGGCTTCATGTCCTGGTGGTAGGTTTCGCTGAGGCATCAGGTTGTTCACTGGGGAAAACAGGATACTGGACTAGATGGACCCTTGGCATGATCCAGAAGGGCTTTTCTAGAGATGTGCAAATCAGTATACTTCTACTCCATGTCACTTTTAGTGACTTTTAGTAGATGATTTCATGAGCAAAATCTCTGCCCTTATATAGTCTTTTGAAAATCAGGGTCAGGTTCTTGAAAAAGGATTTTGCCGAAGTTTTTAATATGAGACTATTCTTAGTGAGCAAATTCCTTTATTATTAACAAGAGGATGCGTAAAGCATGAGTGACTCAATCCACGGCCTTTCCCCCCTTTTAAATGGTGCCTGTATTTATTATCAAAGCATTCACCATGGCTTGCTGCACTCTTGAAATACAGTGGAATGGGGAAGGTATTACATGTGACACAAGGGTTAAGACAATTCCATTAAAGAGCCCAAGGTGTCATGGCTGCAGTACCAACAGTGTGTTACATTTTTGGCTGTGGTGCATAAAAGAGAGGGAGAAAGAGAGAGAAAGAATGCTGAGAAGGAAAAGAAAAATCTGCCTTTCCAACTTTCCTCTAGTCTAAGAATTGTACTTTTACATTTGTGCCAGTTACAGTAATTAGTAAACTTGTTCTTAATAGTGTTGTTAAAATGTAATTTTTTCACACTTCCTCTGACTTTGACACTGCTGCTTTTGAAACTTCATTTTGCACTTTGTTCCATTGTTCTTTAATCTGCTGCACTTTGCATTTAGTATCACTGAAATTTCGCACTTACTATGTCAATAACATCTGGCAAAATTGCCACCTATTAAGAGTAAGTGTTCTCCCCCCCCTTCCCCTCCTGCGAGAAATGTGATGGTGTATTATATTGGTTTCCCTTGAGAGGCTAAGGAGACAATTTTGAAGCAGATAAATGCATTAAAGAAATAACCTGAACTATGAGAGAAGGTTAATGAAAGTCAGAAACTTAAAAAAAAAATTGTTTTATTCCCTTTGTTAAAAAGCAACCCGTACATGTGGAGAGTGGCTAAATTATTGGGCTCTGAAAATGCTTGTGCATTTGGATGGAAGATGGAAGTGACGTTCCAAGTCCATAGCCTCGTGCATTCTCATGGACTTTAATGAATGTGTATGATTTGCTCTCTCTCCACACACGCATGCATACTCCTGGCTCGTATCAGCTCACTGGTAGGGATGTCGGAGAAATCTGCAATGGAATGAAATGAGTCTGGATTTGTATGAATTCGATGTGGGGATTTCACAGTAGACTGGCTTTTCCCGAGTCACATGGAGTCCGCAAACTTGCAGACTGGTGTTTTTTTTAAAAGTTTCTGGAATTTTACACAAATGTAGTCATAGAACAATACATAAAATAAAAAAGCACCAGCCGAAAATGCACATTTCCCCCATAAGCTAAAGCGTGAAAATATGTATTGGAGGGGGGATTTGCACATTGGGGGGGGATTTGCACATCTGGGGGAGGGAATTTGCGCACGTGCAGAGGACAATCCTCTGTTTGAAGGCATCCTCTGTTTGAAGGGCTTTCCAAGCCCATTTTACTATTAAAGAAACTTCAAAGTATGAACATGCATATTGGGGGGATTTGCACATTTTGGGGGGGATTTGCACATTTGAGGTGGGGGGAATTTATGGATGTGCAGAGGACAATTCTCTGTTTGAAGGTATCCTCTGTCTGAAGGGCTTCCAAGTCCATTTTACTATTAAAGAAACCTCAGATGGCAGAGCAGGAGGCCTTGAAGTTGCCCATCACCACTTAGCACCTGTACAGCAGATGGAACAGGTGGACAGGTCTCCTGCTGACAGTCATTCTCCACTATGGTGAGAGGTACTGTATTTCTATTTAAATAATAGTATTTATTTCTAAATTTGCATCTATGCATACTGCCACAGATCAGCAACTTCCTGTTCCATGAATGGAAGGGAGAACAGGCAAAATAGTGTACTCCCACCCCGTTTTGCCTTGCCTCCCTGTGTAGGGACAGACAGACTCACTTGCCCCCGCAAGCCACTGCTGCTGCCTGCCACTGCAAGCTGGGCTGTGCAAGTCCTGGAGGGCTTGGTGAGCTGTCCAGGACACTTCCCCTCTCATTTTATGCAAGTCTCTTGCACTACGTAAATCAACTGGCCTGTCCCTGCCACCACCGCCACTGTAGCAGGGGTGGGGGAAGGAGGAGATGAGGGGTGCTCTGTTCTGCCTCTCTCGTCCCTGCTACAGCAGTGGTGGCAACAGGTGGCTCACTGAGGGACTAAGCAACCGTGCAGTTCCTCAACTCAGCATGTGCCGAGATGGGCAAGTGCTGGGGTCCACAGACTGGCATCTGGGGGTGGGGGGAATGGGCAGCAAGCTGGCGATTTTTCTCAGGTCTTCAAGCCCATGGGCGCCGCCATTTGTGTTCCTTATTTGGGCACGTGTAGTCTACGTAGACATTTACGTAGACTACAGCGAAAATAAGGGCAACGCAAATAGCATTGCTATTTACGTAGCCTATCACGATGTTTTTTGAAAATCTAGCTGTGGTAGGCTACGTAAATCTTTACGTAGCCTATCACGTTTGTTGTTGTTGTTGTTTTTTTACTTGGAAATGGCGGCGGTGGCAGCCGGTCGGAAGACCGGCCGCCGCACCGCCGCCGGGAGCCGCTGCCTCCAGGGACATTCGCGCAAGGTAAGTCCCATCCCGGGGGGTGGCAGGGGGGTGGCAGACCGTTTCTCCACCAATTTCGGGGGGCCGAATGCGTTGGCATTCGGCCTCCCGGAGATTCATGGAGAAATTCTCCAACATCCCTAATTTTATCCATGTCCCTTATCCAAGCAAAATCTTACTGCCATAAGTCCAGCTCTCTCTTACATTTCTCCAGTTCCAGCCTCTGCCTCTTTCTGGCCTTCTTTCCTTCCTTCTCTCCCTGCTTCTCTCTGCTTTTCTGCTCTCTGTCTTAGGATTCTTATCACAACATTAGTTATATTCCTTCTTCCACTTCAACCAACAAGGAGGGTGGCTTCTTCTTCACGATTGCCCTATATTCCTTTTCCTAAGTTCTTACCCTGACTTCCAATTGCTTGCGGCAAACCATTTTCTACCCACAGTCTTTCTTCCTCTGCAGACATTCTGGGCAGTATCTAATAGGGCTGATGTGCATGCAGCCAGCCCCACTGGGCCCCAGTCCGCAGTCACCCAGCCTCACCAGCCCAGGTCTGCACATGGCCCTGATACAGTGTTTCCGGGGGCAAGCCCTGACGCACACAAAAAACCTGGTTTCTGGAAGGGGCAGGTTATGCCAAGTCGGGCAAGTGCAGGGATCCCTGCTAATGGTCTAATTAGACCATTTATGCCTGTAATTTTGCTTAAATGGTGCAATTATGGCTGCCATTTTACAGAAATTGCAATTCTTTCTTACCCATGATTTCTACTCAAAATGGCTGCTCGCAGGGAGAATAGAAGCCCTGGACTGCTTGCCGGGCACCTGTGGACCATCCAGCTGCTTGCCCAGCATGCCAGAGAGAGTCAGGTAAGTGGCAGAGGTCCAGCAAGCAGCACACAGGTGCGCAGGGGGGGGGGTCGCCCATCCCTACAGTATGGTGGTCAGTCCATAGTGTAAATTCCTGTCCATATGCTTAAGAACGGAATGCATCTAAAGTGCACACAACTGTCAGACCTTCCTTTTGAATAGAAGAATAATACAGAGATATATCATGCTGCATTATGCCAAGTCAGACCATAGGGCCATCTATCTCAGTATGGTCTACCACAGCAGAAGGCAACCTTTTAGTGTTTGCAGACCCATTTGTAGGGATGTCAGAGAATTTGGCCACGAATCTCAGGGAGGCCGAATGCCAGCGCATTCGGCCCCCTGAAATCGGTGGCGAAACGGTCTGCCCCCCCCACCCCCCCGGGACGGGACTTACCTTGGGCGAATCTTCCTGGCGGCGGCGGCTCTGGTGGCGGTGCGGCGGTGGCAGCTGCGGTGGCCGGTCTTCCGACCGGCTGCCGCCGCCACCATTTCCAGTAAAAAAAACAAAACCCCAAAAAAACGTGATAGGCTACGTAAAGATTTACGTAGCCTATCACGGCTGACTGCAGGGATGCAAACGGCGGCGGCTACGGCCGCCGCCATTTGCGGACCCAGCCGGCCAGGATTTGGGGGGGGAGGGATGGAGCGCCTCCCCCCCGGCCAGAATTTTGGGGGGAGGGACAAAGCACCTCCCCCCCACCGCGAATCAATTTCGTTAAAAGGTAAGTGACTTTCGTACATCCCTACCCATTTGGCAGTTTAAGAAACTGTCATGGGCACTATCACAAAAGAGCTGCCATGGAGATGCAGCTAGTCAAGAAGGATGAGTAACTTGCCCAAAAAACCAAGCACAAGGACAAGGTAGGGTCTGAGCCCCAACACACTAAACAAATCCTTTGAACCCACACTTTTCAGCACCAGTAGAATTAATTTAATTTGTAATTTCTTTGAAAAAGTGGGAAGGCTAGGGACCGTGGTAAATGCCAAGAAAGGTTCAGGGTCACATTGGTGCCCACAGGGACAATGTTGCCTACCTCTGGTCTACTCTGACTGGCAGTGGTTCTCCAGGATTTCAGACAGTGATCTTTCCCAGCCCTACCTGGAACTGCCCTACCCTGCCTCGACCAGGGTATGATGACCATATTATGCCAGTTTTGCACCATCTACACTGGCTCCCAGTTCTTTTTCGGGCCCAATTCAAAGTCATGATGTTCACCTACAAACCCTTCGGAACTTGGGGCCACAGCATCTGAAGGACTGCCTCTTCCCGTATGTTCCTTCCTGTGCTCTGAAGTCATAGAATCATAGAATAGTAGGGTGGGAAGGGGTCTATAAGACCATCAAGTCCAACCCCCATTCAATGCAGTAATCCAAGTCAAAGCATCCCACTCTGGGATGATCAAGAAGAGATCCTGGCTTTCCTGTCTGTGACAACCTTTCAAGTACTTGAAGAGCGCTATCCTATCTCCCCTCAGTTTTCTCAAGGCTAAACATGCCCAGTTCTTTCAGTCTCTCCTCACAGAGCTTTGTTTCCAGTCCCCTGATCATCTTTGTTGCCCTCCTCTGAACCCTCTCCAGTTTGTCTGCATTCTTCTTAAAGTGTGGTGCCCAGAAATGGACATCTGAGGCTCTGCTCTGAATGCCCCCACATACTAAGATTTGGCTACTCATGAGTGGGCCTTTTCAGTGATAGCTCCCAAAGTGTGGCATGGCCCCCCTAGAGAGGTCTACCTGGTGCCTATGTTGTTGACTTTCTGATGCCAGGCAAAGGCCTTTTTAACTGCTACTTGTTTTACTTTTAATGTTATGTTTGAAACTGCACTTTAACATTGTCCTCTGTGGTTTTAGCTGCTCAATTTTTTAAACTGCTTTGCTATTTATCTTCTGCTTGTATAGTTATTGTCATCGTTGCTTTTAAATTCTTTTTGTTTTTAGTGATATTATTGGTTGTGTTACTGGTTATATTGTATTTTATTTTTATTAGGTATGTCACCTGAGCACTTCGGCTATAAAGGAGACTCATAAACCGAGACAACATCAACAACAACATCATCATCATCATCAACAACAACAACAATTGGAGATACTGGGGATTGAATCTGGGACCTTCTTCATGCAAATTATGGGCTCTACCACTGATCTGTTCCTCTCTCTCCCATGATGCCCTGCTCATAGCAGAGTTCCTGTACCTGTAAGCAATTGCTGTATCAGAGCAAATGTGTCTTTGTTAAGTTCTGTGGCCAAAATTAGAAGTGAAGTGGAGGCACTGATCGTGCAGCCCACCACGAGGTCTATTTTGAATTGATCCTGCATGTCTGATTTCAAAAGGGATGCCCTTCAGAAAGAGTTTCAGAGTTGGAGCCCAATGAATGTCTAATGAAGTGTCATTGCTGTGTTGTAGAAGAACATGCATTATACCAAATTATGTTAAATATTTTGAATGTACAGGAATTCATATTTGCTACCTTGCTGTCTGCTTACCAGTCTCCACCTCTTTCTCCTTGTCGCAATTTACAGGGGGAATTTGTAAAGGGTTTTCTTCATTATAAATAATAATAGACGAAAAAAGGTGATGTGTTACCGGCTTCAGCTTTAAATGTCTGTCATGGAGGACATGGAGGTAGCAGAAGAAAGCTCATTTTAATATTGTCACTGTTTTCTTTCTTCCGCATATACAATTAAGGCTCAGCTATTTGCATCTGAATTGATCCTGAATTATAATATGGAGTTTACATACCACTGGTTACAAATAATGAGGTAGAGGAGAACAACAATTGCACTCCTCCTCCCAGATTTCCCCTTGTCTCCGAATTCCCCCTTTCTTTCCTTTATTGGCTACCATTTAACATCTTTTCTCTGACATGAATGCATTTCCCCCTGACAGAAATGACTCCTTTGACAGCACTGGTTTTGAAATAATTTTAAGGGCACAAAGGATTCTTCTTTACCATACAACTAATGAGCATCAACCTATATAAAAATGGCTCATGTATTGGCCAGTGTTATCCAAGTGGATAATGCAGAACTCATGGCTGGCCCTCCTTGTTATGAGCACTGAAGTCGCTTTGAATTTCTTAATTTAGAAAAAGATTTGTCTTTCCCCCTTCCTTATAATAATCACTGAGAAGGTATTAAAAGAGAGGCATGCAGGCTCATTCAGCTCCAAATGCAGGGGCCATTTCTTCCTTCTTGGCCCTTAAGAAGAACACAGCTGAATCAGACTAAAGGAGAGTGAAAATGGTCTTCTATTCATGGGTGGTAAAAATGGGGACAAAATGTTGCACAATATTTTTCAGTGAGAGGAGAAATTCTCCACCAGTTTCTTGGGGGCTCACCATAAGCAGTGGCAACTATCGATATATGAGAAACTAGTTTGAGTTTGCTTGTGACCAGAATGTATCGAGTTCACATCTCTTGGACCCAAATACAATCTCTAGTTGATGTCTACAGATTTATTTCTTTAGTTTTACAGATAGATAGATAGACAGACAGACAGACAGACAGACAGACAGACAGATGATGGATAGATATCTCACTTTTTTTTTTTCTCTTCCAAGGAACCCAAGGCAGCTTATGTGGTCCTCCTCTCCATTTTATCCTCATAACAACCCTGTAAGATAGGTTAGGCTGAGAGTCAGTGAGCGACCCAAACTCACTCAGTGAACCTGATGGCTGAGTGGGGACTAGAATCTGGGTTTCCCGAGTCCCAGTCTAGCACTGTAACCACTGCACTACACTGGCTCTTTCCAAGTGTATGATGCAATTTGCAGGACATGTGATCAAAAAAGGTGTAGTCATGAAAAATGCATATAAAAAAGTGGTACTTTTGAAAAATGTGCAAAAGATGTTTTAATTAATTGGGGGAAATACATACATTTAAAAATGCACACGGTGCATACATTTGGGAAAACGTGCTCAAAACTGCACATGGATTTTCCTGCAAAAAGAAAAAAGACAAAGCTCACAATCTGATATGGACATGAGTTGGAACAAGCATTGAATTGGCAATTGGAGTACAGAGACAAGCTCAAGTTTTGCTAATTCACACATCCCTAGTGGCAGCTGTGTGGACATTCTTAGCCACCATTTTGCATCTTCCACAGTGCCCTGGACCTTTCATCATTCCAGGGCACAGTAGGGGTGGAAATGGCTACTGTCACACACAAAAATGACAGAGAATGCAAAATGGCCCGGGGGGGGGGGGAGGATAAGAAAAGGAAAATTCTCAGAAACATTCTCAGAAATATCTCTTAATGGGAAATTTTGGCTGAGCTGTAGACTAAACACCCATCTAGTCCAGTGAAACAGAGCACCAATGGAAGAACCTGCCAGAGTTATTTGCCTCTGACACCTAATATTCAGAAGCATAGTGACTCCATCTGAACTTGGAGGTTTTATTTAGTCATCATGGATAATGACCATGAAAAGACAGTCTTCTACAAACGTGTCTAATCCCCTTTTAAAGCCATGCAAGCTAGCAGCCATCACATCTTGTAGTGAATTCCACTGAGTCAATTATATGTTGTCAGGAGTACTTCTTTTTTGTCTGCCCTGAACTTCTGCCACTCAACTTCAATGGGTGAGTGCCCCCTCCCCCAAGTTCTAGTATGAGGCGCAAGGGAGAAAAAGCTCTATCCACTCTCTCTGTACCAGTCATAATTTCATATTCTTCAATCAGGGCATATTTCCCCTCCTAAAATTTATGTCCCTAGCACTTTAGCCTTTACTTAGAAGGAAAGGGACATACTCACCAGTCACCCACCTAACGTGACCATCAGTGTCAATCACCATTGGCAGTGCTGATGACTTATTAACCAGTGGAGAGGCCAGAAGTGAATGCTGGTATCCATCAAGATGCTTCATCCCCTTGAAAATTGTAATTGCCCCTTTCTGTATCTTTTCCAGCTCTCTGATATCCTTCTCCACATGGCGAAGGCTGTACAAATATGTGCAGCAAATAGCTCACTTATGAGTTAAAACACATTTTCCATGCCATTCACAGCAATTGTTGCAGGTAAAGCAATTTTTGTGCAGGTGGCCCAATGCTGCAGCCAGGTGCCAGAGCCCAGTGGATGTTGTCAGAAAATGCCACAGTAGGGTTATCCGATGTAAAGTTGCTTTTCACACTACATTTGGAAAGATGTGGAATCGCTCTCCTGGGTCCCTTTCATATTTTGCCATACATGCAAATATAATGGCAGGATGGCAATGAATTAAAGAAGAAGCATTGTGCAAAACCCATCCCTGAATATATGTACATTCCCAAACAGTAGCGTTGCATATTTGGGACATCACTCCCCAAAATCAGAGATATGGCTTTTGTAATGCTGACCCACGTCATTATAGTGTATCACATACCGGTATTATCTTCAGCTGGCTAAACTGCACATCATGTTCCCCATTCATAAGTACAGCTAAGTCTCTAAGTGGTAGGATGCAGTGGAATGCATTGCTGCCATTCATTGCATGTGTATCATTATCGGCAGTTGGCTTAATCACACATCCGCTTGCACATTCAGTGAGTTGTATTTTTTGGAGTTGACAATAATGTTATCAAACCTTCTGCCTATTCAGGACACTTATCCAAAACAGTGAAAATTGAGGTTTTGCATCAGATGTAGGGATGGGTGAGAAATTTGTTGGGTTTGCATTTTAATGCAAACTTACCAAATTTGCACTTCCATAATGTGCACATTAATTGGGATGCAGTTGTACATGTCTGGAATTTTGTGATGCCATCCACACATTACAAAATGCACAAAAATGCATATGATAGGGAAAAGAGCACACACAAATGCATTATATTAGGGGAAATCACTTGAAAAAATGCATATATTTGGAAAACTGCATACAAATATGTATATATAAGGAGAAATGTGCATGAAAATATGTTAAAATTGTCGTGCTGACATTTTACGTTGTTTTTTAGTTTTTTCTGCAAACTGATGAAGAATCAGGATGCAACAAATTTAATTTTTTTGTGGGGGGAGAGGAACTGAGCAGAATCAGACTTGACAGACTCATTCATCCATAGTGATGTGATGTCACAGATGTTGTTGACATGATTGAACTCTCTGGGAGAAAACACCCATGAACCACGCACGTCAATAAGGCTTCTTGGTTTAGGTGTCATCATTGTACTTGCCAAATATTTGTGTAAATTTTGAAACACATGAATGACTGAGAAGTTTATGCTGATGCCTACAAAGAGAAAAGGCCAGAAGTGATTTATTTATTACATTTCTATACCGCCCAATAGCCAAAGCTCTCTGGGTGGTTCACAACACTTTAGCTCTTGAAACACACATCTTACCATCCTTATTCCACTAGAGGTCATAGTTCCCTGTTTCGGGACAGCTGTGCACTTTTTCTCCTGAACTCTCCTACAGCTGACCCAGTTACTGTCAACACATAATCATTTGCTTCTAGGAGCAGAAAATACTGAAGGGGCCCTATCTTTACCAAGTAGAGCAGGAAGGAATTCTGTTTGAACCTGATTTTGATACCCTTGTTGTAAGAGGGCAAGTTAAGGGATCTCTTCTTAAGCCAGTTGAATAAAATTAACACATGGAGTCCATTTAATTCATTCAGAGTTCATTTAATACCCTCAGTGGCTCATGAACTAAGTACTATGCAGCCTGTGTACAGTACATTCCAGTTATTGGAGACAGGTTCTACTGGACAAATCGATTTGTATGGTTGTCAATGATTAAGGAGAGTATAGTGTTGGTTATAAGTATAGTGTTGGTCAGTAATAGCTCCAATCATTGATGCTGCAAAGGATGCTGCCTCTTAGGGATGTATGAGAAATTTGTTTCAGTTCATTTTTGATCAGGATTTACCCAGTTTTCACCTTCCAGACTGAACACAGACTTGGACACAATCTACAGTCAAAGTCCATACATTTCCAAGCTTTGCAATGTCTTTTGCAGATGGAAAAAAAAATGCATTCAACAGCATGCGTACACTGGAAAAATATACATCAAAATGTGTACTTTTGAAAAATGCACACAGATACAGTTTAATCAATGGGTGAAGAACCCATGCATTTCAAACACGCACGCAACTGATGCGTACATTTGGAAAAATACACACAATCTGATACGGACATGAGTCAAAACGAGATTCGAGATGGAATTTGGAGAACTTTGGCAAGCTCGAGTTTTGCTGATTTCAATATCATTGATCATGTTGCATCTTTTGTACCTCACTCAATGGATCAGCATTGTCAGTACAAATACTGTTGATAACCTTTTCAGTGATGGGGAGGGAAAAGGGGGTGCCAAACTATTTACCTGCTTTCTGTCAGGTGCCCATGTTTGAGTGCTGGCAAATTCCAGCCCCTATTCCCTGGAGAGGCAGTCAAATATCGCCTTCCCCTTTCATGGGGCCATTTGTCTGCTGTGAAAGGGGGATGGTATTCAGGGATGCTCAGGATATAAATTCTTAAAAATTTCAAGGGTGCAGGAGGTGGCTTACTATTCCAACTCAGGTGCGAAGGATTTCCCCCTGCCTTTGTTCTGTTTTTTAAAAAATAGTTGCAGCAGCTTGAAGCGATGGCAGAGCTGCTTGACACTGTCAACACTACTGGGCTAGATGGATCAATGCTTTGACACAGTATAGAGCTGCTTCCAGTTTTCCTTTGTTGTTAAGGGAGGGGCATAGCTCAGTGGTAGAGCACCTGCTTGCCATGCAGAAGGTCCCAGGTTCGATCCCCGGCATCTCCAGGTAGGGTTGGGAAAGAACCCTGCCTGAAACCCTGCTGCTGCTGCCAGTCAGTGTCGACAATACTGGGCTAGATGCTCTAAGGGTCTGGCTCAGAATAAAGCAGCCCCCTAGGTTCCTGAGCAGTCTAGCAAGATTCCTTTCAAAATATGCCAATGGCTATGTCATAGGGATGGCGGAGAATTTCTCCACGAATCTCTAGGAGGCCGAATGCCAACGCATTCAGCCCCCCTAAATTGGTGGGGAAATTCTCCGCCACCCCCCTCCCCCCCTGGGATGGGACTTACCTCTTTCGAATGTCCCTCTCGGCAGTGGGTCCCGGTGGCGTTTCGGCGGCGTTTTGGCCGCCGCCGCCACCATTTCCCCGTAAAGTAAAAAAAAAAAAAAAGTGATAGCCTACGTAACGATTTATGTAGCCTATCATGGCTAGATTTTCAAAGTCAGCCATGATAGGCTACGTAAATCTTTACATAGCCTATCACGGCTGACTTTGGAAAAAAAAAAAGCGCGTACGAAAATGGCGGCGCCCATGGGCACCACCATTTGCGTTCCTTATTTGGGCACGGGTAGTCTATGTAAAGATTTATGTAGACTACAGTGAAAATAAGGGAATGCAATAGCGTTGCCCTTATTTTCACCGTAGTCTATGTAAATCTTTACGTAGACTACCCGTGCCCAAATAAGGGCAAATGGCATCACCCATGGGCGCCGCCATTTCCGTACGCGCTTTCCCCCCCAAAGTCAGCCGTGATAGGCTACATAAAGATTTACGTAGCCTATCACGGCTGACTTTGAAAATCTAGCCGTGATAGGCTACGTAAATCATTACGTAGCCTATCACGTTTTTTTTTTCAATTTACTTTTTTCTTTCACGGCCGGGGAGATGGGGCGCTCCCCCCTGGCCTGAATTTCGGTGGTGAGGGATAGGGCGCCCCCCTGGCCTGAATTTCGGCTGGGAAGGGCGGGGCGCCTCCCCTCCGCCAAGAATTTCGGGGGGAGAAACGGAGCGCCTCCCCCCAACTGCGAAGCAAGCTGCGGGACCAGGTAAGGGACTTTCATCCATCCTTAGGCTATGACACTACAACACGATATAGTGTCATTCCCGTGGTATTGCTGGGAGAGACAACAATGGCCGCCTTTGCCACCTGATTCGGAGTGGTAAACCACAGACCACTTGAATATTTTAAGAATTACCCCACCCCCAAAGTTTATTACAATCCTCAGATCCTCAGATCCTCAAAACAATCCTGTTTTGCCCTACCCTAAATATTTTAGTTAGGGATGTGGGAACCCACCTCTGCCCGGTATTGGTGGGTGCCTGCTGAAGCACCGCCCCTGCTCGAGCCCCCCCCCCGACCAACTCTTGAGCCCCCACAAGCTTGGTGAGCCACCTGCACTCTCCCTGGGTCCCGTCCGCAAGTGCCCACCATTTTCCTGAGGTTTTTTTTTTTTTACGAAAAAAGGAGCTAATTAGAAATGTCTCTATTATTGTGTAGATCAAGCTTTCCCAGCCCAAATAAACCCTGAATGGCCGCATATTTAAATATGTGCATTTTTAATTAGCTCCCCTTTTTTCATTAAAAAACCATGGCAAAATGGCAGGCGCTTGCAGACAACTCTGAGGGAGTATGGGGAGCATCCAGGAGGGCACAAGTGAGGGCGAGAGAAGCCAGGGGCTCGGTGGGCATGGTTTGGGGGTGCGGGTAGGGGGGAGCCTGAAGGACACCCAGATCCATTCGGCCATCTGCACCATCCATAATTTTAGTCCACTGCTAGCAAGTATATGGTATAGAAAGGCATGTTGAGGTTGGGCAGGCAGCATGCAAAGAGTCTGTAAGCATTGGCCAATGCTTCTTTTACCAACCAGCAGTTTTCCAGACTCAAGGAGTGCAGCAGTAACTGAAGCTATATAACTATCAGTGATATTAGATTGGGTCTCTGGGATCACCTGATTACCAAGGACCAGGAGGATTCTGGTCTGTGGTGTTTGCATCCTGACTTGATCTGCCTTGGGTTCCCTCCTCTGATCAGCTAATGAGTGTATAATCTCCATGATTTCAGCCTTGCAGGGTCATCCTTTTGCCTGAGACATTGGAGAGCTACAGCCAGTAGGGGAAGTAGGGATGTCAGAGAATTCCGCCATGGACTCCAGTGAGGCCGGATTCTTTAGAATCTGCCCCCTGAGAATCCATGGTGGAATGGCCTCCCCCCCGCCACCTTGCAGAATCCCCTCGGAATGGAGCTTACCTGGCGGCGGATGTGGCGGCAGATGTGACGGCAGTGGATCTGGCTGGCCTCCCAGCCGCTGCCGAGTTGCTGCGGCTGCAAATGGCAGCCATCATAACGGCCGCCATTTGCGTGGCTTTGTTTTGCCATGATAGGCTACATAAATACGCTATGCCATTTGTGCCCCTGCTCTTTGCCGTGATAGGCTATGTAAGTATTTATGTAGACTATCATGGCAAAAGGAAGCCACACAAATGACGTAGTGGCTGCCATTTGCGTGGCTGCCTTTTGCCATGATAGGCTACGTAAATACTTACATAGCTTATCACGGCTTGGCAGCCAAGCAAATGGCAGCCAGCATAGTGGCCGCCATTTGCGGCCGCAGCAACCCGGCCACGGCCAGAATTCCAGCTGCAGCTGGCCCCGGCTGGTGGCTCTGTGGAGTCACCATGGAGTGGAGCCAGCCAGGGAGGATTCCAGGGGGATGGACAGAGCGCCTCCCCCCCCACCGCTGATGCCCCGGAATGGACGGGTGAGTGGGATTCGTACATCCCTAAGGAGAAGACAATACTGGTCAAGGTGTATCGAGGATCTGACTCAATAGAAGGCAGCCCATTACCATCTAGCACAAGGGTAGGCAACCTGGTATGCAACCTACCAGAAGACATAATGATGGCCATGAATTTGGATGGACTTCAAAGGGGGTTAGAGAAATTCCTGGAGGACAAGGCTATCAATGTCTACTAGTCCTGATGGCTATGTGCTACCTCCAGTACCAGACGCAGTGAACCTATGTGCACCAGTTGCAGGGGAACATGGGTGGGAGGCTGCAGTTGTACTCACGTCCTGCCTGTGGGTTTCCCATGTGTAGCTGGTTGGCTACCGTACAAACAGAATGCTGGACCAGATGGACCCTTGGTCTGATCCAGCATGACTCTTCTTATGTTCTTACTCTGGGTTTCCTGTTGGATTGTGGCCACAGACTACTCACTCACCCACCCACTCAGGTAGCAATCCTAAACAGCCTTACTAGGCAGTATGCTCCTTTGAACCCATTGGGACCTGCTTCTGAGTAAACAGTCATGGATGGCATTGTGCTGCACAGAAAATGGGGAAGAAATGTTTTGAACTATAATTCCCAATATATATAGTCCCTGACCATTGGAGACCAGCTGGCTGGGGCTTATGGAAGCTGTACTCCAAAACATCTGGGAGGGACCTTGGTCTTGTAAGTGAAAAATTGTGCAAGAGTGACATGCATGAAATCACATCACAGGCAGCAGGAAATGAGGGAGTTTTAGCAGATATGCAGCCTTCTGCATAGCTCCACCTTCCTTGAATCAGGCCAATAATTATGTTCTTAGCAATGGAGCCCTTTTTCTTGCCTCCCTCCATCCCAGCTGGCATTGTATATATGCACTCTGCAGTACACCGACAACTGTTTTCAATGGGAAGGCAATGCATAGGCCCCTATAGGTGTCTTCTCCTCAGAGCCCAACCTACAAGTCACAGATACTCTAGATCATGGGTGGGCAGAAGTTAGATCTCCAACTGTTTTGGACTTCAACTCCCACAAGCCCCTCCCAGCATGGCCAATGGTTAGGGATGCTGGGAGTTGAAGTGCAAAACATCTAGAGATCTACCCTCTGCCCATCCCGGCACCACAGCACAGGTAAATGTGCAGACTGTGGTCTGCGGTAGGAAGTTCCAGCCTAAGGGTGAGCCAGAAGTGGGAAGGGAAGAAAGAAAAGCTTCACTAAACCCTCACTAGCCCACTCCTGCATTTGCAAGCTATCTGTGGTGCCCTTGGTATTCAACCCATTTGTATAATACCATTGGTCTTCTATGTATGATCTATGTTTGCTCTTGCTGCAATAGGCAGCAACACAAGGGCTGTGCTGAAAATTTCTCCCACTTTTTTTTTTTTGTTACCTCTCTCATTCGATTTGATAGAAATTGCTTTTGAAATGCAATGCAGTGGTGAAGACATTTTGGAGAAATTCTCACAGGTTAGTTTGGGGTTTCTTGTGCTTACTTAGGAGGTGGCCGAGGAGTATGTGCAAGTGTGCTGTTTTTTATTGCACAATCATCTTTCCAGCAGCCTGTAGCCTCCTCAGCTTCCTACACTTCAGTTAAAGCCCAAGGTTACACTTCAGTTAAAGCCCAAGACATCATGAGGTAATTTCTCCCATAGGGCCTTTTCAGATCGGGAAGCGCGGGCAGCCTGGGAGGTTGTTGCTTATTCGTTCAGTCACTTCCTACTCTTCGTGACTTCATGGACCAGCCCACGCCAGAGCTTCCTGTTGGCTGGTGCCCCCCCCAGCTCCCCCAAGGTCAAGTCCATCACCTGCAGAGTATCATCCATCCATCGTGCCCTTGGTTGGCCCCTCTTCTGATTAGCTGTTATTATGTAAGCTCAAAAACACCACAGAAAGAATTGATAAAATATCCTGAATTAGGCAGGACAATGGAAGCCTCTTTCATGGCATGGGGAGAAAACTTCCAGGAAATCGGAGGACAGATTTTGGCAGAACACTGACTCCACCTCATCCCTGGAGCGCGACACAACACTGCTCCGCCCGCCCCACACAAACACACCTGCATTGGGGTGGATGCAAAATAGGGGCCAGCCTGCCAACACAGTTGATGCTATTGCAGCACAAAACCCTTAAAAAAAAAGAAAGACTTTTGTTACAGCCCCTACAAGTGGAGAGCCCTACTCATGAGAAAATGTTGAGAATTTCTCCTGCCCCCACCCTTCCGGGAAATTTGGTCCCAGGGCATAGTCTGAAGGCATATGAGGCAGCCACTTTGCTGAAGCTAAACAGGTTTGGGTCTGGTCAATGCTTGGAGGGGAGACCACCTGGGAACCACATGTAGCCACCTTGAGTTCCATGATGGGAAAAAGGTAGGATATACCGTAAATGTAATAAATAAATAATCACAAAATTGTAGAATAGTAGGGTTGAAAGGGGCCTATAAGACCATCGAGTCCAACCCCCTGCTCAATGCAGGAATCCAAGTCAGAGCATCCCTGACAGATGGCTGTCCAGCCTCATCTTCAATGCCTCCAGTGTGGGAGAACCCACTACTTCCTTAGGTCATTGGTTCCATTGTCGTATTGCTCTAACAACAGTCAGGAAGTTTTTCCTGATGTTCAGCCAGAATCTGGCTTCCTGTCACTTGAGCCCATTGTTCCATGTCCTGCACTCAGGGATGATTGAGAAGAGATCCTGTCCTTCCTCTTTGTGACAACCTTTCAAGAACTTGAAGAGCGCTATCCTATGTCCCTCAGTTTTCTCTTCTCAAGGCTAAACATGCCCAATTCTTTCAGCCTCTCCTCATAGGGCTTTGTTTCCAGTCCCCTGATCATCTTTATTGCCCTCCTCAGAACCCTCTCCAGTTTGTCTGCATCCTTCTGTGTGGTGCCCAGAACTGGACACAGTACTCCAGATTAGGAGTGTATGAAACCCCACTTACCTGGCTCCACTGGGTTCCGTGGGGGGGGGGGAGGCGATCCGGTCCTCCCCTCCAGAATCCTACCTGGCCAGCTCTGCTCTACGGCCAGTCCGTGGAGCTGCCAGCCAGGCCAATCTGCAGCGGAATCTCCATCCGCTGCCGGGCTACGTATATATATACATAGCATATCACGGCTAAAGCGGTGTCTTTTGCTGTGATAGGCTACGTAGATACTTACGTAGCCTATCATGGCGAAAGCAGGGATGCAAATGGTATAGCGGCCGCCATTTGCATCCCTGCTTTAGCCGTGATAGGCTATGTAAATTTATACATAGCCTATCACGGCCTAGCATAGGGATGCAAATGGTGTCCCCTATGCAGGACTCCATTTGTGGCCACAGCAGCTCAGAAGACGACCCGGAGCCGCCACCAGGTAGGTCCGTTCCGGGGATTTCGTGGGGTGGCGGGGGGTAGTCTGTTCCGCCACGCACTCCGGGGGGGGGGGGCTGGATTCTAAAGAATCCGGCTTCACTGAAGTCCATGTTGGAATTCTCCAACATCCCTCCAGATGAGGCCTAACCAGTGCTGAGTAGAGGGGAACTAGTATTTCAAGTGATTTGGAAGCTATACTTCTATTAATACAGCCCAAAATAACATTTGCCTTTTTTTTCAGCCACATACATCACATTGTTGGCTCATATTCTGCTTGTGATCTACAACAATTCCGAGATCCTTCTCACTTGTAGTATTGTTGAGCCAAATATCCCCCATCTTGTAACTGTGCATTTGGTTTCTTTTTCCTAGGTGCAGAACTTGGCATTTATCCCTATTACATTTCATTCTGCCAGGGCTCCAGCCTATCAAGATCACTTTGAATTTTGTTTCTGTCTTCCAGGGGATTAGCTATCCTGCCTAATTTTGTGTCATCTGCAAATTTAATAAGCATTCCCCATATCTCCTCCTCCAAGTCATTAATAAAAATGTTGAAGAGCACTGGGCCCAAGGCTGAGCCCTGCAGTACCCTGCTCATTACCTATCTCCATTTTGAGAAGATCCCATGGAAAAGCACTTTTTGAGGTCTCTGCCCACAAATAGGGTGGAGAATTTTGAGAGGTCATTTGTGCACAGCTCTAACCAATATGCAACACTTAAAAAAAAAAATCTTGGTTTTATGCCATTTGTTTCTCATGTGAAAATTTGCAAAAAACAAACTTTTGTTAATGTTATTTTTATGACTTGTTCCAGCCTATGCAAGTTAGTCATAACTTGGAAGTAAATTGTTCCTTTAAATAGTAGGTTGTTGACTTATTTGCTCCATATGTCTTCTCACAATTAAAAATAACTTCAATACCATAATGTCCCAATTAAAATAAGAGGTAGAACCATGACTAACTTTCTGGGGAGTATTAATTGATCCTTGGATGGTACTTCACTGTTTGCCATTGCCACTGCACCACTAGGCCTTAGTTGGCTGTCTTTAAAATATTATACTTAGCCAATATCCAGGCCACCTGTGGCAACACTGACAATGAGGTTATGAGAACTACTGGGGAAGGGTCTGTGAAGGTAGGCCTGACTAGCTCTCTTGAGTAGTTTGGTTTAAGCAACCAACCAAGGTGCCTTATGGCATTGGGAGAGTGTGTGTGTGTGTGTCTGACCATGAGAATGTAATTGTAACTTGCTCATAAGCAGGAAATTCCTATCCACCAAAGTAACTCATCCCTAAAGATAAGAAGTAAGAGTAATAAAGCAGCTGTGCTGATAAGACTGTTACTGAGTACTCGTTGGTTTCTGAGCATGCATAGTGTGTTTTTTTTGTTCTCCAACTTTCAGTCTGTATAAATGCATCCTGTTTTCTTTTTGAGGGGAGAGAGACACAGTTTCATCCGCGTCTCCCATGGTCATGATGTGCTTTAATAAATTCCTGACAGTTCAACCCAACCTGCCTTGGATATTTCCTTAAGAGGTCCAAAACTGATTTGGGAAAGACTGAAGGAAACTGTATCTCCTGGATTCTCCAGTTCAGTTCAGATGTCATGAGGAACCATGCATTTTTTTTTTTTCTGCTGTGAGAATGTGCATACTTGAAATATACACACTGGAGCACAAACAGGTAGAATAATTTAAAATACGTTCATTCATTTTAAAAGTGGTGTTGCTGCTGCAGAATGACAGACTTCCACGCCACAGATGTGATGAGAGGAACAATCCTCCACAGGAACGACTTGTGATGCTCTTTAAGTCCTAAGATAAATACAGGGTGGGGTTGTGTGTGTGTGTTTTGAAAAAATAATTAAAAATGGTGCTCATTTGCTTGTTTAACTAGCTTCATTAATTGCTCTCAAAGCAAGGAATTCCTCCTCCACCCCACCCCCACCATGTCATAATGACTGTGCAGCCTGATCCTATGCATGTTTATTCCGAAGTAAATCCTCCCTGTGTCCAATGGGCATTATTCCCAGTTGAGTGTGTGCGTCGGATTCCAGCTTTGATGGTGTCAAGTCGTCCACATTGCTGTGAGCTGTTCTGTCTCCCAGGAGATCCCACTATACATGCATCTGCATACATAAACCCCATCAGCCAAAATGCCATCTCACGTTCTTTGTCTGCAGTCCCATCTGACACCAGCTGCTACCAATTCTCTTACATTCCTTTGTTGAGGATTCTTCTGCTCCCTATGTTACTAACCTACATAGGGTGTCCAATGGAGGGCATAGAACCTGACATGTAGGAGCTGGAAGTTGGAACAAGATAAGTTGTGTGTGTGTCTCTGTGTGTGGTGTTGTGGAGGAACCACAATGCACCATTAAGTGGAAGAAGGAGCTTGGTTTGAAAGGGAGAAAGGGGTAGGGTAGGCTTGTTGGCTCAACAGGTATCATGGAACCTTGACCCCTTCCCTTCCATTCTGTACATTTTCATTTGGGGCATCTTTCTTCATTCACTTACGTGAGCTCTAGGGATGAAGGGAGAAATTCATTAAGTTTTTGTTTTAATGTGTTTTAACCTAATTTCTCAGTTTCAAACCTATATTCCATTTTTCTTTAAATTTATTTATTACATTTATTACATTTATATCCCACCTTTCTTCCATTGTGGAACTCAAGGTGGCTACATGTGGTTCCCAGGTGGTCTCCCCACTAAGCACTGACCAGATCCAGTCCTGCTTAGCTTCAGCAAGGTGGCTGCCTCATGTGCCTTCAGACTATGTCCTGGAACACTTCTCTGAATTTTGCAAACCTTGGGGGGTGGGGGCAGAATATGTGTAGCTCCCTCTAGTTATGTGAACTCTAGGGATGGGGGAGAAATTCATTCAGTTCACATTTTAATGTGAATGGACCTAATTTCTTGCTTTCAAACCTATACACAAACCAAAACTCAGTTGTCCTTTACATGCACACTTCTCTGAATTTTGCAAACCGGGGGGGGGGGGATTATGGGTAGCTTCAAGCTTCCCTCATGCAGCTGCATGCAAGGACCCCCCAAATGGGAAAAGGGGGCATGGTCCCTGTGTAGTTTCTGCATATGCCATCTGCATTTTGGGGCTTGCATCCTTCATGCTCAATCTTCAGCTGCTACTATGAGGCATTCACTTTACATAACAAGGGTTCCCAGCTGCTAAAACATGTCTCCTGAGGTAAATCCCAGCTCTGCTGAGAACCAAGTCATGCTGCAAGTTCTTGTCAGGGAAGCAGTTTTCTGTAACAGCATTCTTTTTTTCCCCCTCTCTCATTTTTTTTTCACCCACCATTCCAAAAATGCTGGTACAATTTAATAGCATCTTCTGCATAGAAATTGTGTCACTCCAGAGAAGCATGTTGTTGTGAGAGCTGCTGAGGTCTAGAAATAAAAGCTGGAAATCATTCCTAGAAACTTTGCATTTTCTGTGCAAGCGGGGTAGTCTTCCGTCTATGGGTTTGTGCTGCTCTCCAACCTGTTACAGGGGGGCCGGGGAGAGAGACTTCTCCAGCCATGCCAGCATCATGATTAATGTTGTGAAAACAAACATATGAATGCTGGTTTTATGAACTGGAGAACTTTGGTGTCGGTTATCTGAAGGTTACTCATCTCATGTGAAATTTCTTTTCCAAAAGAACCCACAATATTGTATTGCTCAAATGTTCACATTAGTTTAAAATGAATTAATTTCTGGCTTAGCTTACAAAACAGGCAGAAGGATTTATGATGGGCTGCTCGAAACACTTCCCCAAAGCCTTCTCCTTATATGAGCTCCTTATAGTGATGTTTTAAAGTTTAAACTGTCTGATTTTCAGGGTAATTAAAAAAAAAATACATCCAGGGGGAGCTAGGGAGTAACAGATTTGCTTTTTTCTAATGATGAATAAGGAAATAGGGGATACAGATAAATGTGAATGAAATTAGCTGTTTTTTGTTTGATTTTCAATGCTTCCAACCACACCAACTTAAAATAAATAAATAAATCAGAAACTGGTCAGACATCCTCAAAGTGGCATGGAGCTTGTCAAGGTCACTGCCAAGGACAAAGGAATCAATTAGTATGCAGATCAGAACCAAGGAGTTCAAAGGTATTGTTCAGATTCAATCACATTAGCCAGGCCAGTAATGAACAAACTGCATGACCTTAATCATGGTGTCTGAGCCACTCTGAGGAAAGTGTGTGTGTGTGTGTGTGTGTGTGTGTGTGTGTTCTGGAATGGAGAGAGAGAGAGAGTTTGGGGAGGGGGACCAGGGAAGGTAGAAGCCCTTTAAGAAAAAACAGACAATATGAATATTGTTTAGCAAAATTAGCCATCAGTCTCAAAAACTTATTATGACTTAAAAAAAGAGAAAAGTTCCAGAATCCAAAGTTGAACTTGCAACTTAATAAGGATCTCCACTGAGTCAGGTGGTTAGAATTTAAAACGTCTATGCTAAGACCTTTGATAAAAAAGAAAAACAAAAAGAAAACGGTTATCTGGAAGATGCTTGGCCAACCTCTCGTGTTCTGTGACAGCAGACTGCTGACAGCCTCAGTGCTGCTGGTTTTCCTTAAAGCAAAATAGAAGGAGTGGATGCTCTCCTTCATTTCCCTCTTCTTTGCATTGCTTTGTGTTTCACTCTTTGCCTTCCCAAATGAACGATTGGGAGACATATGTGGGCATTTCGTACATTCAGTCACGGACAGTGCTATGAATAATGTGGGTTAGGAACCTCTGAGTTACTGAATTGTTTGCCAGATTTCTTCTTAAGTATAGTTATGGGTGTGAATTTAATAAATATACACCCTATGGGGAACCAAGAGGAAGGCGGGAGAGTGAACGTAATTTTTATTGTGTATAATACTGCCCGTCTGAATATATAGGTACTAGTGGTTAGATTGTGTTGAATTTTCAACTTTAGCCAAGGGTAGAATATGCAAGTTTTCCAACACTAATGATGGATTTCATTTTCTCCATATGACAGCGTATTGTTTTGAAAGGAAGCCTGAGTTTTTCTGTACTTAGCATGTTGTGTGTTCACGTTACCCATCCATGAGTATGTGTGGTATGTGAGAATACAAATCAATATTCTGCATACAAGGCTGCACAATCCATTGGGAGAATAACAGTGACGTGATCCACTAATAATCTTAAAAGCTATTGTTTCTGCTAGCCTAGACAGTAACTAGTCTGTTTCCTGATGACGTCTAGCTAATGTAATGTCAACAATTACTTTTCCAGAGTAGATCATCAAGGGAAGCTGCAGGTGTCATCAGGGGAAAATTCTGCAGAAATCACTTGGTGTCTTTATTATAAATGAAACTGGATACATGAGTACAGGGGTAGTTTGTTTTTGCCAATCTCCCCCCTCCCCCCCCCCGAAAGGAAAAGAAATCTAAGGGATTTCCCCTCCTGCTTTTTGTGTTCACCTTATCTTATTAAATGTGTGATGCATACTAAAATAAGTATTATATCATACAATGCACCCTGGGGGTTCATGGATGTTGCGGGAAGAACAGTGATTCTATACTGCAGTTATATATTGAGACAACATTTCAGTTTTTAGACTTGGGTATCCAGTAAATGCAGGATGTCTCACGCATAATAGTGATTATCTTTCATACAAAAAACAAAAAAAGTAAGGTCTTTCTCAGGAGCAAAGGTAAGGAATGTTATTAATGTAAGAAACAATCTCTTCTCCTTTTCCATGAAGAACTTTTTTTAACATAAAGAACCTGCATTTGTTTCAAGGGATTCCCTCTCCTGAAACTTTGAAATGGTTCTTATACAACAAGGATTTGCTGTGAATAACAACAACAACAACAACAATGTAAAGTATATATAGCATAAAATGTTGATACAGTCCCCAAAAGGGAACTCATACATTTATAAGACATTTTACAAAAGGGATATGGGAAAATATTTCATTTTAATACCAACACATGACACTGGTGCTGAATTGTCAAACAATTATTAACTTAGTCAATAGGTCTTTGATTATATTATGATGATACTTCTGGTGGATTTTAAGACAGGATCTCCTCCCCCTCTCCTTTCTCAATTTCCCCCCCACCCATCCCAAACAAGGTCATCTCTTTTTTTTTTCCTTTTTAAAATAAAGACTAGAAGTTACTAGAACAAGATTAAGTTCTAACCGTGTTATAAAACTAAGTGCTTTTCTCTATAATAAAAGGTGTTTAAAAGGTTCGCTACAGCTTTAAACAGAATTACAATTTACTTCTTTTCAAGTGTCCAGGCCATAAATTCTTCTCAATTCCCTCTCTCTCTCCTTGTCGGAATTAATGAGATCAGATTTGATCAGGGCAGTGATGTGTTCAGAGCCAAATCACACAACAGCGCGCGTGCGGTAATGGAATTTGCATCTAATGCATACATAAATCAAACATCTTTCTGGACATTTTCATATGCATAATGTCATTTCATCCAGTTCTCTCTGTGCAAGGGGGGGGGGATTTCTCTCCCTCGCCCCCCCCCCTCTCTCTGAGAGAATGACTTTCTTTAATGCTTTCATTTTATTTTCGCTGACTACAATTCCAGAGAACGCGCTCGGTTGGAGAATCTTTCGGGGCGCGGTTGACAGTTCCTTTTCCGAGAGGGGTCCTTCACATTTATCATGCCTCTTCCTTGGGGGCTTTGTTATGCAAATGTGGCTGAAATTGATAATTCCAAAGTGCTTCATTTCGGGTTCCTTGGCGGTTGGAGATGGTAGATAAAAAGAAACTGACAAGACACACTGATTGCCCTCAATGCTTGTAACTCTCTTGCTAACAAGGCTCGATATTGTTAAAAATTCCCATTGTTATCAGGGTGGCAGTTCCATTATGCAGGCCTTGCAAATTTCTGATTTGAATATTAACCCTTTAATCGCCCACCTCCCCTCCCCCCACCCCAAATCAGCAGCTTTATATAAAAGACAGAGACACCAAAAAGCCCTTAAGTAAATTATTATTATTATTATTATTATTGAATATCTGTAATCCATTAACCCTTTCCTTCAGTCTCCCTCCACAGCTCTCGAGATAAGCTTGCATATTTCATAGCTAAACATTTTTTTAAAGAATAAGAAAAAGAGTGAAACATCTAAGGAATCAAAATGTACAGCACTATATTGCATATCCTCTACTGGGGTTGTTACAAGACTTGGGACATGGAAGAAGGCTTCCACAGAAGGATACAATTTGGAATAAATAAATGCCTCCCTACATTTAAATAGTTGCAGTGGCCAGGGAGTGGAGGGTCGGGAGGAGAGAAAGCTAGTTTTAAGCTAGGGTCTATTTGCACATTCACTTTCTAATTTTTGATAAGCTGCAGAAAGGTGATGCTGCAGATTCACAATATAATTGATATTGACCTGTCTTTACTTCTGATGGCTTCTGATGCCAGTGTATTCAGTAACAAAAGGTAGGACCTGAAATTGGCAGGCAAGCAACTGTGGCACTTCTTTTCTAACTGAAACTCTTAATTGACGAGGAAGAAATTGTTAGCTGCTTGCTTTCCTTTTTTTTATAATCTGGGTAGGAAAGTTGCCTCTAATTTCAGCACCACTTGTCACACTGGTGCATTATGCAAACTTTTTGGAAGTATCCTTCTGAATACAGGAAGCTCAGTCCTGTGCATCTCAGTGGGATCATTCTGTCAGTATCTTTAACTGGAATTGGTTTTGTACATGATTATATCCCACCTAACAAATGCAATATGTTGAAGGTCTATATTGTTCAAGGGTGCCTTTACACTGGGAAGTACTGTAGATGACTGATTGCCAGAGAATTTTTTACTGGGGCAAAAACAAACCACCCAAAATGGAAGTCAGTTCTGAGAATGGCAAATAAATAAATACAAATAAAACACTTTCTAAAATAGTAACAGACTTTTGCAATATTTGCTGGAATGTATCCAAAGAAGTTAAATTCCTCCCACCCTCTCCTTCCTAAACACACATCAGCCATGTGCCTTTGAAATAACATTGGTTAATTTTAATTGATCGTTTCTTTTCTTTTTTTCTAGAGAAAAAGAAAGAAAAGAAACCACAGCAGTGAGTATTATAAAAGCTTTACTATAAATGCTTGTGAGGTTTACTGTGACTGTGTACAAATAAAAAAAAAATAAGCAAGAGTGTGTGAGCAAGAAGAGACAGGGAGAGAGAGTATTGCTAATATACATCTGGCAACTGCAACAGTCTAACGTCTCTGTACAATTACTAGAATGATACAACACGACCAGCTCCTGTCAAAAGAACATCAAAGTTTCCCACCTTCTTCATTCTAAAGGCTCACAGAGTGGTAGCTGCCAAATTACAGTAAATAAAGAGGCGCTTCCTTAACGGCCCCTTTTTGCCCTTATTATTAAACCTCTTGCAATTTTTGGAGTAACTCTTGGGTGGCTCAGGATTTCGGTTTCCTTTCATTCTTAGATATGTACGTTGGCAGGTTAAACATTTGTCAGAATGCCCACTGTAGATTTGTTCAATTTTCTGTGTCTGTTTTTCTTTTAACCTTCAGTTCTTTGAAACACCCTGTTAATGTTTAATGCTTTTGTACCCTCATTCTGCTCTGATAAAGCTTACCTTTCTCCCTGTCCCTCCCTGTCCCCCACTCACCACCCGCAGTTGCCTTTTCCTTAGTTCAGAAATAGATTCCACTGTTAGCTGAAAATTCATCATTTGGTTCTATCATTTATCCTGTCCATTAAATTCACCACTGTTGGTGCATTTTCTCATTGATTTGCATATTTATGTCAAGTAATGTTATTTATGCTCTGCAATATTAATGTTGCTACTTGTACCATTAAGATCATTAGCAATGCTAGCTAGACCTGACTATTCTGCTAGTAATCGGAGTTAGTAGGTCTTGCCTGCACAAGGATTATACTGTGGCAACACTCTGTAGTTAATCAACATGAGTTTTAGTGTCAATAACCATTAAAATGAAATCAACCACTTTGCCAAAAAGGAACAAACATCATTGATCCCCTCCATCCCCACAACACGCACACAGAAGCACACACGTACGTTTATTCCTTCCCAATAAATAATTAAAAAATCTTTCCACTTGGCAGTATAAAAATATTCTATTTACAGATAGCCAAAGTATGATAAAATAGGGAAATGTGGACTCCCTCTTCCCATTCATACTTTCATGCAGGGACAACATCTTAATAGCTCATTGTTAACATTTTCAGAAATCATGTTAATCGGATATTTCTGTTCCTTTTTTTAAAGTCATAATCTCATTCACAGTTTGCATTGATTAGCCAAATTAACAGAACCGTATTGATTAGCCAAATTAATTGAGCTGTATAGGAGCATACATAAGTATTCATAAAATAAAGGAAATCTACAGTGCAACTGACAGAGCAGTTCCTCATATTTCGAGCAGAGTAAGAAAAGAACCTATCTTTAGGAATGTATTTATTGAAAAACTCTCAAGTACTCAGATTGTGGAAACTGTGGAATTTCCCCTTTTCTTTAATATTGACAGATTTTCAATGTCAACAGCACGGCATCCAAAATTACACTGAATGTTTGTTTGGTATGTCAGTGCATGAGGAGCTGTTTCAGCGATTATACTGTACTTTCGTGATTATAGCAGTGTGGTTGCATGATTTTCTCTGACATAGCTTTCTGAATTAAGCATTGGTGAACACCATAGGCAATGTATATTAGAATATACAAGGCTACTGTCCAGGTCTTGCCCATGATAATGTTCCACCTAACGAGGAAGCTTAGCATACAGTAATAAAAGGTGCATTTATGACACAGGTTCTCTGTGTAGCTGGTTGATTACTGTTATTTATATTGACAGATTAGTTACCAGACTACCCTCTGTATATGGATGCTAGACCCAAACAGATAACACCAGCTTTAGAAAGGATTCATTATTCGTCTTTGCCTGAGAAAATTGGGCTTTTGCTGAACAAGGGTTCAGAGATAAGGGGACAGGTGGCAAACTTTGCACTGTCTGCTGCTAAAATTAGACTGTGTGTACCTAGTGCCTGGGATGGGGGGCTCAGTCTATAAATAATTAAAATAATAATAATAAAAATAATAAAAAATAATAAAAAATAAGCACGAGCATTTACATAGCACTGCTGAGTGTCCAAAGCACTTAATGGCTCAGTATAATAACAAATAACCCCTTAAGGCAGGGGATAGAACTTCTTTCAACCCAAGAGTGGAATTCTATGTTGCACAAGACCTTGGGGACCACATTTCAGTACAGGGCAGGGCTCTCAGGGTGGGGGCAAGGCAAAAGGGGAGGAGCCAAGGCAAAAGGGGCCCCAATACTAAAAACACCAGCACATTTTAGCTTAAAACTTGCTACCAGTAACTAGGAAAGGCATTTCAGCCTTAAAGATTCGGAAAAAACTGCACAAGGGCCAAGAAAGCACCCAAAGACCAATGGGTGGGGGAAAGGGAGTTGGGCTAGAGAAGAGTGCATGGCCCTGGGTTTTGCCTCTGGCCCTGAAGTTCTACATCCCTGCTTTACGGTAGGTCAGTATTATCAGTCCCATGTTTGGGACTGAGATGGCAGCTTTGCTAAAGCTCAATTTACCTAACTTCAGCTCAGAGTACACTGGAAACAGCTGTTGCTGTAAATAGCTTCAGTGTGTCTTCTTTGCTCCTCCCCCTTCTTCAGCCTGGTGCTATCCAGATGAATTGGACTACAACTCCCATCTTCCTCAGCCAAGCTGGCAAAAGCTGTCCTACATAATATCTAGAGGAACTCACCTCATTCATGACATTTGGTAGCAGCCAGTTTTGTGGAGGGGTGGGGGGAATGTGACATCATGATTCATGACATAAGAAAGCCTTCCCCAATCTGGTGCCCGCCACATGTATTGGACTGTGAGTCCCATCATCCCCAGTGGCTAGGGATTATGGCTTTTGTAGTCCAACACATCTAGAGGGCACCAGGTTTGGGAAGACATAAGGTCAGCTTGACTGCATGTCAAGAAGGAGAGGGAGGCTGCTGTTCATTAACCAAAACATCTAATTTGGCATTTAGCTTCTACACTGCAGTATTTCATCTTTTGCCATGCTAATATCTCAATATTATTATCAATAAGTATTTACTGGAGGTGTGCACTGTGCACCGACCACAGGATTTGACTTGGACCAAGTTCTTCAAAAAGTGGCCCAGTTGTTCTTGGACCAAGAGGTCATTCACTTCAACTCAGGTACTGAACCTAAGTTGAGATTTGGAAATCCAAGGTTTCATGATTGACTATCATGGTTAAATATCATTGGCTATTTCAGAAAAAATAGGTGCAGTAGGTTTTGTGCTGTGTTTCATTTTTTCGTTTTTCATTTTTTAATAAAGGGAACTGCTGATGCCTATTTTATTTCTTTGCAAAATTGGATGTAATTTGCAGGAATAGTTGCCCCTTCTGAGAGGATCAAGCCTGCCAAGTTTCAAAGATCAGGCACAGATATTTGTGCAAGAACAGCCTTTCCATTTCGAGGGTATCCAAAACAGGATGCTCATGCTCTGGTCCTCCTATGTTCTTTGTGGCTAATTTTTTTCTGAAAGTGACAGACATCAGAGAGGTACCCCTAGGTAGGAAAGCTGCAACGTTTCAGAAGGATAGATGCAGTGGTTCATATGGAAGGAGAGTGATCAAATTTGGTGGGGGGAGTGATTTGCTTCCCTTCCCTCTGTGTTCTTTTCTTTGAGGTGGGGATTTATAGGAAAAGCGTGCCCATCATAGAGGTATCTCCCCACAAGAAAAAACTGCAGAAAGATAGATGCAAGGGCCAGGGAGGTATGGTGGTGTTGGCACAATGGGCATCTTGTGGTCCCTTCCCCAAAGGACAGTGATCACAGAGCCCCTGGTAAAACATGCCTGATGTTAAGTGGAGTCCCTCAACCCCACTGCCTCCCTCCTCTCATCAGTGCTTAGAGAAAGGAAGCAAAGGAAGCAATTTTTGTAGAGATTTGCTGTCTGCCCTTCCGAAGCTGAATCATGACCAAAAGCTCATGTATGGCCCACCTTTCGTTCTGGTCACTTCACCTCAGGAAGCATCAGTAATGGACTGAAGGAGACCAATTTGGCTTGGGCTTCAGCTGAACCCAATGCTCATGTCTAGTATTTACCTGTCCTAAACAGGTTTTTTTTTTTTAATGAAATTTGGATGGTTCACCTATATACCTTGAAAAAACTATTTGGTTCTAGTAGGTCTGTAGCCTCTCCAGTTCCTCAATATTATTTCTCCTGCTTTTGGTTTAGTTGATTTTATCTATTGCATCTGTCTTTTCTTAATTCATTTTAAACTGTGGTTGTTTCTGATCTTTGCTTTTCTTGAAAAGAAAACACTTTGGGTGTTTCTCAAGAAATGGAAAGGAAGGATATAACCATTTAAAATCAATAGAATGAAATAACCCAGTCTGTTGAAGCAGTAAGAACACATCGGCTTGACCAGATATCATAACAGGGCAGGAGAAATGTACTCGTTTCAAGCATTTGTGTGTGTGTGTGTGGGGGGGGGTTACCTCACTCTCTGGCTGAAAAGACTCCCCAAGTGGTTTATAAAGATGAATGGGAAGGCAATCCCTGCCCTCAGGATTACAATGTAAAAGCCATGACACACAAGGAAAAAGGGATGGGGAGGGAGAAGGAGAAGGAGAAGAAACAACAACAACAAAAAACCAAGCTCAGGTACCCAGATTTAAATGGAGGTCTTGGCCTCTGTGATGATGATGAAGCATTGCTCCGACAGGGGGCACTGGGTTAAAAACACTGGGTTAAAAGCACTGGCTAGGGGACACCTTTTTTACCCAGATGCCCCCTCTCAAGGTGACACTATGTGACAGGTTTTTTTGGGGGGAATGATGGTGCACACGGAGGAATGTTCTGCATATGGTGAGTTTCAACACCCTCCAGTTTTTACCCCCCAAAATTTGCTGGCAGGAGATAGGTCCCTGCCATCCATGCCCCAACCCAATTTTGGAGAGAAAGTTCTCATGAGAGAAGTTTCATCTCAGTCCTAGGTGGAAGTTAGTGTATTGTTTATATGAATGCAACATACAGCAGGAAGAGTAGTGCAATCGAGGCTTCATGGGAGGGGTTGAACACTGATCTTTGGTGTGATAATTGGATTCTTACAAGCATATCTTTATGGTATGCACTTGGGAATTTAGCCATCACAGCTAGAGCTAGAGCCAACTGGGCCTTCGCACAGTAGAACTTTATCATCTGTCTGTCTGTCTGTCTGTCTGTCTCTCCCTCTCTATAATCTATCAGCAAAGATAGCCATGCTGTCCATTAGGGGTGCACGAAACCCACTACCTGGCCTCGCAGCTTTTCGCGGTGGGGGGGAGGCGCTTTGCTGCTCTCCCCCCGAAGTTCAGGCCGGGGGGGGAGGCTTCCCGCCTCGCCCGGCCAAAATTCAGGCCGGGGAGGAGGCGCCTCGCCTCGCCCGGCCGCGAAATTAAAAGTTAAAAAAAAAAAAACGCCCCCGTGATAGGCTACGTGACAATTAACATAGCCTATCACGGCTAGATCTGCAAAGTCAGCCGTGATAGGCTACGTAAATCGTCACACAGCCTATCACGGGTGACTTAAAAAAAAAAAAAGCGCATACGCAAATGGCGGCCCCCATGGGATTCACCAAGTCAAACATCTGAAAACATTTTTAGTCCCCAGATACTTTAAGGGATTCCACTGATGACTTTCTCTTAGCATATCCCCATCGTCTTTAATACCACACACATGCATGCACACACACACACACACACACACGTATGTGTGTGTGTATGTATGTATGTGTGTGTGTGTGTATGTGTGTGTGTGTGTGTGTGTGTGTGTGTGTATATATATATATATATATATATATATATGAATGAAAGATAGAAAGACTCCAGAGACATGTGAGTCAAACTCCCCTTAAGCAGTAGGAATTTCCTGGATCTTCCTCCCAACTATCATTCCCTGTGTCCACAAAAAACAGTTCCTGAGGGTAAAAGGAACCCGTGAAATAGCATGGGATGCGGCACCAAAGGATGCTGTTGGATGTGGGAATTGATAGGATTTTGGTAGCTGCCTTAAGCAAGTGAAAGTACTGTTCTGCTAGGGATATTAGAGAATTCTGCCACGGACTCCAGTGAGGCAGAACAGAGCAATCCTCCCCACTACCCCGCGAAATTTCTCCAGGATAGACCCTACCTTTTGTCGGCCATCCACTACCCCCGTCTGCGGCTGCGAATGGCTGCTGCCCTGGACTGCGGCCGCCATTTCCCTCCCTACTTTAGCTGTGATAGGCTACGTAAGTATTTATGTAGCCTATCATGGCAAACAGCAGTGACACAAATGGCGGCCTCTACGCCATTTGCGTCCCTGCCTTTTGCCATGATAGGCTACCTAAATATATACGTAGCTTATCATGTCTAACGCAGGGAAGCAAATGGCGGCCGCTATGGCAGCCGCCATTTGCAGCTACAGCCCGGCAGCAGATGGAGGTCCAGCTGTGGGCGGCCCCAGCTGGCAGCTCCGCAGACTCACCGCAGAGCGGAGCCGGCCGGGGAGGATTCTGGGGGGAGGGACGGATTGCCTCCCCGCCACTGTGAAACCCGTGGACCGGAATGGGTGGAGTAATCCGTATACCACTACATTCTGCTCATGCAAGACATCTTTAGATCCAATCCATAATATATTGATTGTTGATAATAATTAGGAATGGACAAATCTGTCCATTGCCATTTCTCTCAGCTTCTCATTTTCCAGTCTTAAGTTCGGGTTTGCCCCAAACTTCGAGATTTGTTTTCAAGTTCGCATGAACATTCATTAACAATTTATGAGCATTTCTCCTAATACCCACATTTTTAGTAGCCAATTGTGCCTGATATAGACATTGTGCAAGTAATTTCCCAAAATATATTGCATTTTAACATTATTTTTCATGTATATGCAATTTTGTGTGCATTTTTCTCCCTTATATCTATATTTCTGTACACATTTTTTGATTGGAGAACTGCATTTCAAAAATTGGAGTAGTGCAAATTTCAAAGGAAAACTTGAGTTATCAGTTCGTGTGAAATTAGGGAAGTTCTTATTAAAATGTGAACTCAACAGATGTCTCCCACATCCCTAATACTAATTTTACCATTATTTCTCCAGTGGATTTTGTGTTCAGCACAGCATAATACCATGGCTTTGATCATGGAAGAAGTAATTGCCATTTGTTTCCCATGGATTAGAAATGAGTGTCTCAAAAGTGGACAAAACCCTGGTTTGGTTTTTATTATTGTGGGAACTGCTTTTAGCCAATTCTTAGTCTTTTAGCAGTAAAAACATCACTGACTTTTACCATGTCTGCAATGGCCCTGTTTCATGTGGGTGCACCATTCATCGCTCAGCAAGCTGGCATGCGCAGACCAAGCCCCCGTTAGAACCAAAGAGGGCTGTGATGTCTCTTCATTCACAGAGCATAAAGTTACATAAATGTCCTTGCTTGTTGGCATTTAATTTACCAGTTGCCTCTGTAGTGGAGCCTTGGCAGATTCTGCTTGAATCTGAAAGACAAGCTGTCATCCTGAGAGGCTGCTGCCTACTGCTGAAATTGAGAGGCTTGGCAGATATGCAAACGGTAACTGGGTTTGAGTTGTTTTGATTACAAGTTAAACAGAAAATCATTGGCAGGGCCAATATAAATCTGCAGAGGGTTTTTTTTTTTTTTTTTGGCAATCATTTGCCGAGGCATTTTGATGGCTGCGGTAGTCCTCAGTGGATCCTGAGAGCATCTCTCAAAGAAGGGCCACCTTTATGTCCTAGTCTCAGAGTGAACATGTTGTTAGGGACACACGCTAATATTTCTGGAAATGCATGTATCCCGTTTCACAAACGTACATCACAATTGCGGATGTCAACATCAACTTGGGTTTATGAACTGGTTAGGGAAGAGCTGTATATCAATGGTAGAGTACCTGCTTTGCATGCAGAAGGCCCTGGTTCAAACCCCGGCTTCGCCAAGTAGAGCTGAGAAACGCTCCTGTCTGAAACCCTGGGGAGCTCCTGTCGTTCAGTATAGACGGCACTGAGAAAGATGGATCTAAGAATGGGTGAATCTGTCAAGCTTGATCTCATCAAGGTTCTCATTTTCCCACCACCAAGCTCCTTCTATCCCGGTTCTGTGAAAGCTCTTTTATTATTATTTTTCCCATGCATTTTTTCCAGACATTTGTATGCATTTTCATGAACATTTTTCAATTGTACGCAGTTCTGGACACATGCATCTCGGGATGGTATTTATTTATTTATTTATTTATTTATTTATTTATTTCTATCCCACCTTTCTTCCATTGTGGAGCTCAAGGTGGCTACATGTGGTTCCCAGGTGGTCTCCTCTCCAAGCACTCACCAGACCCAGACCTGCTTAGCTTCAGCAAGGTAGCTGTCTCATATGCCTTCAGACCATGCCTGGGACCATTCTAAAAAGTCAAAATGCCTCTCCTTTGTTACCATCAGTATGAGATTGAAACTCAAATATCCTGGTGTTCTGGGCATTTTGTCCCTGTCCTTTTGACTTTGGCTCCACCCACCACTGGAATGTGCCCCCCAAGAGCTTCTCCAAGATGGAATTTGGTCCTCAAGCTGAAATTCAGCGAGGTGGCTGCCTCCTGTTCCTTCAGACTGTGCCCTGGGACGAAACAGTGTTTCTGAGCATTTGGGAAAGGTATACATTTTCCTTTGTGCATTTTTCAAGTGTGTGTGTGTGTGTGTGTGTTGCATTGTCAAAAGGATTGCAAGCCTGGAAATGTATGGATTTCTGAGCACAGATTGCATTTGGATCCATGTTCGGTTCTTTGAGATGCGAATTGGGTAAATTGGTTTTAAAAAAATCCCTGGTGGAGTGAATTTTTCATCCAGTGGTTTGGCTCAGCATAAGGCAGCTTCCTAGAAACTGTATGCATTAAAATCATGTTCTTAAAGTAAATACAATATTTAGCATAAATACAATTGTCTTCTGTTTTGCATGATCTACCCACAACTTGCCAGTTCCCTAAATATGATGGATATGCACTGGATTCAGACAAAGCCCAAAGCCTGAGTGAAATTAGGCCCCTTCAGACCATTTCTGGTGCTTTCTGTGGTGAAGTGGGCTTCCCTCTAAAGCCAGCAGAACCAAAGCTGGTCCATAATGAGGCTTTGATACCAATTTGTGCTTGGAGACACAGACATTCTGTCACCTCTCCAAATAGCATCTTTTGTTTTGATTTCTTTAAAATGCTGATGAGCAGAGGAGGGGAAAGGAGATAGTGCAGCTGAGTGACTGGCAGATCCACCTTCTAATCTCAGGGCACATTTTACCAGAGGATCCAGCCACTCTGTTTTGGGGGAGGGCAAAGACGGGACTGTGAAATGGCCATTCTTTTAGGGATGTCAGAGAATTCCACGACGGATCTCGATGAGGCCGAATGCCAGTGCATTCAGCCCCCCGAAATCTGTCGTGGAATGAAACCCCCGCCCCCAACCCACGAAAGGCGCGCAGGATGAAGTCCCTGCTGCCCCCAACCCACAAAAGGCACGCGAAATGGAGCACTTACCTGCCGTCCTGAGGCTGCCATTCGCTTTGTCTTCATAGCTGTGATAGGCTACATAAATACTTACGTAGCCTATCACGGCAGGGGGAAAAAAACCCAGCGTACGCAAATGGCAGGAGCTATCGCCATTTGCGTACGCTGGGTTTTTTCCCCCTGCCGTGATAGGCTATGTAAATATTTACATAGCCTATCACGGCTCAATACAAGGACACAAATGGCGGCGGCTATGACAGCTGCCATTTGCGTCCCTGCAGGGTTGCCCAGCGGCCGGATGTCCGGCTGCGGATGGTCGGAGCTGGCCGGAGGCTCCGCGGTTTGGCCGCGGAGCGGAGCCAGCCAGGCAGGATTCCGGGGGGAGGACTGGATCGCCTCCCCCCCATCGAAGATTCTGGGGGGAGTGACGGAGTGCCTCCCCCCCACCATGGATTGCCTGGCGCGGAGCCAGGTAGGTGTTTCGTACATCCCTACATTCTTTCAATGCAATTAGGCTTCATTATGAAAAAAAAAAAAAAAAAGCCTTAAGCTATTTTCATAGAATCATAGAATAGTAGGGTTGGAAGGGGCCTACAAGTCCAACCCACTGCTCAATGCAGGAATCAAAGTCAAAGCATCCCTGACAGAGGGCTGTCCAGCCTCATCTTGAATGCCTCCAGTATGGGAGAGCCCACCACCTCCTTAGGTCATTAGTTCCATTGCTGTATTGCTCTAACAGTCAGGAAGTTTTCTTGATGTTCAGATGGAATCTGGCTTCCTGTAACTTGAGCCCATTATTCCGTGTCCTGCACTTTGGGATGATCGAGAAGAGATCCTGGCTTTCCTCTCTGTGACAACCCTTCAAGTACTTGAAGAGCGCTATCATCTCTCCTCTCAGTCTTCTCTTCTCAAGGCTAAACATGCCCAGCAGTTCTTTCAGCCTCTCCTCATAGGGCTTTGTTTCCAGTACCCTGATCATCTTCGTTGCCCTCCTCTGAACCCTCTCCAGTTTGTCTGCATCCTTCTTAAAATGTGGTGCCCAGAACTGGACACAGGATTCAAGATTAGGCCTAACCAGTGCTGAGTAGGGATGCTGGAAAAATTTGAGACAGATTAAAATGAGCTCAGATTTCTAAGTATCTGACCTGCAGAATCTACTGCAGAGCGCCCCGCTCAGGCCATGCAGAGTCCATAGTCTTTCAAATGATTTTTTTTACTTTCCCAAAATTTTTGCATATAAATCCGTAGAAAAATACATAAGTTTCTACTAAGGAAATGTTGAATGGAATGGGGGACAATGCACTAAATGTTACATACTGAGGTAAATTTTTCCGCATGATGAAAAAAAGTAAATCACATCCTTCTGTGGGCAGATGATGGAACGAAAGGTGCCTGACAGTCTGTGAAACACAGACGGAGCAGATTTTACACAGTCCGTACATCCCTAGTGCTGAGTAGAGGGAAACTAGTACTTCACGTGATTTGGAAGCTATACTTCTATTAATGCAGCCCCAAATAGCATTTGCCTTTTTTGCAGCCACATCACATTGTTGGATCATATTTAGCTTGTGATCGACCACAATTCCAAGGTCCTTCTCACTTGTAGTATTGCTGAGTCAAGTATTCCCCATCTTGTGACTGTGCATTTGGTTTCTGTTTCCTAGGTGCAGAACTTGGTATTTATCCCTGTTAAATTTCATTCTGTTGTTTTCTGCCCAGTGCTCCAGCCTATCCAGATCTCTTTGAATTTTTCACTGTAGTCTATGTAAATCTTTACGTAGACTTCCCGTGCCCAAATAAGGAACGCAAATGGCAGCGCCCATGGGCACCGCCATTTGCATACGCGCTTTTTTCCCCCCTAAAGTCAGCCGTGATAGGCTATGTAACGATTTATGTAGCCTATCACGGCTGACTTTGAAAATCTAGCCGTGATAGGCTACGTAAATCATTACGTAGCCTATCACTTCTTTTTTTTTTTTACATAACTTTTTTCTTTTGCGGCCGGAGAGGCGAGGCGCTCCCCCCCGGCCAGAATTTCGGCGGGGAGGGATGGGGCACCTCCCCCACGGCCTGAATTTCAGCAGGGAGGGGCGGGGCGCCTCCCCCCTGCCAATAATTTTGGCGGGAGAACTGGAGCGCCTCCCTCCCCCCAAAAACAGCTGTGGGACCAGGTAAGGGACTTTTATCCATCCTTAGAATTTTGTTTCTGTCTTCCAGGGTATTCGCTATCCCACCCAGTTTTATGTCATCTGCAAAGCTGATACACTTTACCTGCACCTCCTCATCCAACAATAAAATGTTGAAGAGCACTGGGCCCAGGACTGAGCCCTGCGGTACCTCGTTACCTCTCCCCAGTTTGAGAAGATCCCAATGATAAGCATTCTTTGAGTCTGATTCTGTAGCCAGCTGTGGATCCACCTAATAGTTGGATCAGTTTATTTATTTATTACATTTCTATACCACCCAATAGCTGAAGCTCTCTGGGTGGTTCACAGCAATTAAAACCACAGCATAAAATACAATTTAAAATGTAAAAACATAAAACTACATTATAAAAGTACAAACCAAAATAAAACCTAGCAGCAACGCAGAGGTTTGAAATGCAATATCATTGAACAACAACAACAACAACAACAACGGGGCTAAAATGCTAAAATGCCTAGGAAAATAAACAAGTCTTCACCTGGTGCTGGAAAGAGTACAACATAGGTGCCAGGCAAAATTCTCTGGGAAGCTAATTCCACAACCAGGGTGGCACAACAGAGAAGGCACCCTTCTTGGTACCCACCCTCCTCAATTCCTTTGGCAGGGGCTCCCAGAGGACCGCTGAAGATGATCTTAGTTTTGAATTATCACAACTCCCTAGCCCCTGTTCCTATCCTTCTGGAACTTTCTTTTTAGGGGAAACCTCTATGAAACATTCAATTTCTGTACAAATTACCCCAAAAACCAGGGGGAAGAGGGAAGTGAATCACTTTTGCTTCCCCCACAGAATTGAGGATTCACCTTCCATATGAACCACTGCACCTATCCTTCTGAAACTTTGAAGATTTCTTACATAGTGACACCTCAGAGGAATGGTCCACAAGGAACATAGGGCGAATAAGCTTGTCCTTTGGGGGAATACCTTCAAAATGTAAAGGTTGTTCTTGAACAAAACCTGCTGCACATATTCATCTGAAATCTGGCAGGCTTGATCCTTTCAGAAGGGGCAACTATTGTGCATGGTTCACCCAATTCTGCCAAGAAATATAAAAAAGTTATCAGCAGTTCCTTTAAAAAATATAGAGTTGCATATACATAGCACAAAAATATCTGCATCATTTTTTGTGACATTTGGCAGGCATAATCCCCTCCTAAGGGATGACTAAATTTGGATATGTCATCTACTTGTGAGAAACCCCCAAAGTTATTGTCATTTGATTTCCCATGATAGTCAATGGCAGGCATGAACCCTCAGGTTTCCAAATCTCAGTTCAGGTACAGAGCCCGGGTCAAAGCTGACTGCCTCCAAATCAATCTGAGCAGAATCAGGCCATTTCCCAAAGCTTCAAATGGTGGTCCCAGCCATATCTGGGGGTCAGTGCACAACTCTCCTAAATATGGGCTTGTTTCTATAGCATTTGTTATGTCCAGTTTGTTCTTTCCAAAGAATATATGAGGGGTGAGGGGTGGGGACAATGGAAAAGTTCTCTTGTAACACTCATATGAATCTGTGCCTGATTTTCTGTGCTGATCTGATCAAAGTAACACAAAGTGAATTTATGTGAGGAAAAAGGGAATCTGTACACTTTAATCAGCTTCTCTTTCACAGCTAACCGTCTGCTTTATCCCAAGTTAGTGTTTCTGCAACAGGACGTAGACTGTGGCGATTTTAAGAGCAAGCTGTGATATAGATTGTGTGTGTGTGTGTGTGTGTGTGTGGTGTAGCAGGGCGGGGAGAGAAAACAGAAAGATTTTTCTTGCTGTTGTTCCTCTCTGACTGGTTTTTAGACAGATTTCTGTCAAGCTGGCAATGCACAACAAGAATATATTTATTTACAGAAGCAAGAATGTCTGCAATTTGAAAGGCTAAGTCCCCTTTATTAGAATGATAAAAATCTGCCGAACTGAAGTTCTTGGAAAGAACCCAAACACAAGGGATGTATGGCTTCTTCTTTTTTTGTACCCGCTTATAGCTGCTGCTGCTGCTTTTTAAAGACAGATCTGAAAGCAAAGCAAATGGAAAATCTCCAGCGCTCTGTATTTTTCCAAGTGGATCTGTAACAACGTGATTTGATCCAAGCGAATAACTTCACAATCAAGGCAATAGAATTCTCTCTCTCATCCTCTTTGGTATGCACAAAACTGAAACCGCATATATTTTAATAGGAAAATCTCGCCTTGTTTGGAAGTTCTGTCACTTCATCTCAAATGATCTATGTACATCCCCCTCTTCCCTGATCCTCATCAAAGAAGAACATAGGTTGCGAGTACTAATCTATAGAAACAGTCTGTACATGCTATACACCTCAATGCCATTGATTTCATTGGCATTACAGGAAGATCTAAATAATAAGATTTTCGTGTGTGTGTGTGTGTATATATATATATATATATATATTTCAAATGGGTTCATTCACACTGTTTTGCTTTCATTCTCTGTCCTGAATACCCCTGTTCTGAATTAAAAATTGACTAGGGAATCTACTGCTCTGTCTCGTACCTTTTATCTATTTGCCCCTCTGCTCTGCCTAGTAGGCTGATTGGGGTTTTTTTTAGAGACCACTTACACATGCCAAATCTCTCTGGAAGTGATATACTTTACTACTCTTCTTTCTTACAATGCAAATATTTCTGTGCAATGCAGATCTTATTTTTCCAAATATACAGGATGTTGATATATGGCCAAGAGGAGAAGATGGATTTTTAGATATAATACTATAAGTGCTTAAAAGTTTTTTTTTTCCTTCCCCCGAGCTGATTTAACATGGGAAATTGCCAGGTAGATTAATTTTACGGGCTGCTTTTATGGGTGTAACATTTCAAGACGAGAAAGCCATGCTTCTGAATTTTAGTTTTGGCTGATTTCATGGACGTCTATTTTATTACCTCAAAGTTAAAATTTAATTACCTTTCCCCCTCTGATTTTTTGCTTAGATTTTCTCTATCAAAGAGATTCCAACATATGTTCTTTTTCCCCCATTGCTTAAAAAAAATACAGCCAATGCAAACAAATCAACACTTTATTAAAAGAGATCCACCATAACCTATGCTAAGGAATGAAAAGGCCAATTCTTAAGTAATACAGCAGCAACTAACCCTCAACAAGAATTGCCTCAATCCTCAAAATCTGTCTCCAGTTTACTTATTTGTGCCATGTGCTACTTGCATAGTACCTACAACACAAGCCTTATGCCGGTAAGAGTCACAATAGAAACATGGAGTGGGGGTGGGGGAAAGAAATCCTATCTTTTCATAATATATTGAGAGCAGCGTATATGCTTATAATGTGGGTGTCATAAAAAGAAGTGTGTTTAGCTATGTTTCTGTATTATCCTTAATATGGATTCACAACATGCACCTTAGGAGGTGTGTGCAGTGAGTGTCTTTGAACAATGGTACACATTGGTATATTATGCACTCTGCTGTATTTCTAAAACATTTGCAAGAATGCATAGCGGCTCCTTATGAAAAGTGGCTTTTATGAGGTTGCTTTTTAAATCTCAGCGCTTCCGTCATTTGCTATTTTGTTTTCTTTGACAGTACCGCAGGAACCTAGCCTATATTGTGGACTAATCGCATACAAAATTGCTTTTAAAAGAATGAAGGGGTTTTTTTTGTTTTTTTCTTAATTCAAGGTAAGAGCAGGCAGGGAAAAGAAAGCACCTACAGAACAAGTCCTTTAAAAAAACACACCACTGAATATGGTGATCTTTGAAAAAGAAATCACAAATAGATATGCCCAACCTCTTATCTCAGTTTTTGATTGCTGGGTTTTATGCTTTTAAAATCCCAGTCTTTATGATCTAAGCGCTGAGAAAGTCTTGGGTACTATTTTGCTCCCTGTTGCAATAAAGACACGCACTGGAATACAGTAGCATGGATACAAACTCATGCAAAATGAGGTTATCTGAAACAGCAATAAGATCTTATAAACAAGGCAACAAAAAAAGTTACCAATGATTATTAGAATTTGGAACTTACAGGCAAATCATGCTTTCATCTTCAGAAAAGAATAACAATGTATAGAATGAATAGAGAAATTGGGGTATTAAAAACAGGCATTAACTTCTGTCTTTTCCAAGGATCATTATGTGCCATTAATATACATGGCTTTCACTGTATTTTTCTTTGGAAGGCATGCTTAAACGTGCATTTTTTTTAATGTCCATATTTCCCTTCCTCCCCATTGCTCCAGTTTTGGTCAGTGTAGAGACCAATTTGAGCATATGAATGTTTCACTATTGATAGGCTGCAAGGGAAAAGGTGTCAAAGCAATGTAAATGAAACAATAGAGAAATGGAATGAATTGCCTATGACAACAAGAAGTAATTGCTTCTCCCCCCCACACACACACAAGAAGGATCCAATGTGTGGTGGGTGACGTTGAAAGAAATAATCCAAGCAGTGTTTCATTCACTATTGATTTTAAAAGCTTTACAATTAGTTTCTATGCTGTGCCACTCATTGAGCTTTTATGTATCGATAAATAGCTAAAAACCAATAAAGAAGCCTGTTTCTAAATGTACTTTTCCTACTTGTAAGAACATAAGAAGAGCCCTGCTGGATCAGACCAAGGGTCCATCTAGTCCAGCATTCTGTTCACACAGTGGCCAACCAGCTGCCCACGGGAAGCCCACAAGCAGGACATAAGTGCAACAGCACCCTCCCACCCATGTTCCTCAGCAACTGGTGTATGTAGGTTCACTGCCTCTGTTATTGGAGGTCAGAGAAAGCAGAATCCCTACTGGTGGGAAGTCTGTTTGCTGGAGAATCCTGGGTTATTTTGCCATGCAAATTGCAAACCATTTCTCCCCTAAACCCTGCAACAAAGTTTCTTAGTCTTACAACAAGGGATGCTGGAGCTTGGATTACTAAGAACCCAACTTGCGGAATCCTCTCCAGACCGACCTCCTCAAGCCACGCAGTCTGAGGACTTCTTTTTTTATTTTTTTATTTTTACTTCCCCAAAATTTACACATATTTATTCGTAGGAATATACACAAGTTTCTGCTGAGACTGGTCAATATGCAGAGGGAAAAGTTGAACGGAATGGGAGGCAATATGCTAAATCTTACATACTAAGGTAAATTATGTAAATTGTTGTGAGCCCTCTTACGAAATTATTTGCGTAGTTTTCTGCATGATGAAAAAAAAATCGAATCCAGCTATGAATGAATGATGGAAAAAAGGCACCTGACAAAAATCGAATTTAGATATATCCAGATGACAACCTATACCTTATTTATTATTATTTCTTAAATGTATTCTTACTCCACTCATCATCCAAAAGGTTGCTGGGTGTCTTACATGTAATCAGTAAAAGAAGACAGTCCATGCCTGCAGGCGTACAATAGAAAAAGATGCAACTTGCAAGGAAAAAGGGATAGGAAGGGAAGTGGAGGGAAAAATAAGTAGGCTTTCAACAGGGCCAGTGGAATAGCCCTGATTTCCCTCTCATTCCTCCTTCTGCAGGTGTGACTGCTGGTGATGACAGTGGAGGGAGGAGGAGGCTTCAAGAGGGTGGTCTTTCAGCAGGGCTGGTCGAATTCTATTCCCATACACTGTACTTAAAGCTACAATTTCTCACACCATGTAGTGAGGGTGCTTTGGAAGGGGAGGGAAAGAGACTGGAGGAGGCTCAGGATGTCTTATCCCCCGGTCTCTCCAGTCTCCTCCCCTCCATGCCCACCAGAACATCCCCTTTTCTGATCTCAGAGAGGCAGCCGGCGCAGTTCTCTCCACATAGGCTGCATGGGGGTGGGGTGGGGGCGGATCTCTGACCTCGGAGGGGTCTTCCAAGCCATCCTACCACCCCTGGGATGCTCACCCAGGGACCAAAGGATTGCTCTCTTAAATATATTTAAGACCATTAAAAACATTGGCTGGCAGTACAGTCCTATGTATGTCTATTCAGAAGTAAGTCCTATTGAATGAAATGGGACCACCTTGTCCCTTACACCCATGCCTGCTCCCGTTGATCTCTAGGGAGCAGTCGAGATGTGAGAACCCACCCCAGCTCGGGTTCTCCAGGCACCCGTGGAAGCGCAGCCCCCACTCTCCCCCCCGACTCGCACTCAGTCTACCTACGAGCTCGGTGAGTTGCCCGGACTCACTGAGATCCTGTCCAATGAGCGCCTGCCATTTCCCTGCCTTTGTTATCTGTGGAAAAAAGGATTTTATACCTCCAATATTGTGCACATTAAGCTTTCCTGGTCCCAACTTGCACATTTGGTTCAAAACAAAACCCTTCCTTTTTGTGCAGACAACAAAAGCGGGAAAATGTTGGGCATGCACTGGACTGATTGTGGTGAATCCAGGAGGGTGCGAGTGGGGGTGAGTGGGTGCGAGCGGGGAGCGAGCGAGGGCAGCATATCAGTGGGCACAGTCCGGGGGTCGTGGGGTGTGCATGACAGCCTCCCAGACCCAGTCAGTGGCCTGCGACATCCCTAGAGAGCAGCCTTTTTTTGGTGATTCCTTAACGCATATTGGATTACTCTAGCAGCCATTCAGAAAGGAGCATCTAGTGTTGTTCCCTTGCTGCCCTGTAGAATTCTCTGCCCCCGGAATTAAGGCATGTGCCAATGATTCTGAGTTTTAGGCACTTGCTAAAAAAAAAGTTGTTTTTTTCACCCAGGCTTTTCAAGATTCACTTTTGCTAATCACTCTTTTACCTGTGTATATGCTGATTTTTTTTTTAATGATTCATATATTGTATTTTATGGGGCTTATAATTGTGTCTTTTATTGTAAAGCACTTTGGTAAATTTCTTTGTTAAGCAGTATATACATTTATTGAATGAATAAACTCAATGCAATTTACTTCCAAGCCTAAATGTGCCTAGTTCTGTGCTTTTACTACCAGTTTCTTTAAGGCAGTACAGTACTATGTATGTCTACTCAGTACAGTTCCCTTTCTGCCCTCTTGTAAACCGCCCAGAGAGCTTCAGCTCTGGGGTGGTATAGAAATGATAATGATGATGATGATCGTCATCATCATGGGCAAACAAAATCCTAAACAATTTATTTACCCAGTTTCCCCCATACTGTGGTCATAGCCTGTGGTCTAGCATCTCCAGTTGCTAGATGGGTATATAATAAGTTGCTTTTTTCCTCTCTGAAAAAGAAGACATGGACATACTTATAAAGTAAATAAGCTTTAATTAAATGTCATTGCCTAGCATTAATCTTTATAGCTCTTTTCCCAGTGGAAATAAGAGTGGGTATTCCATTTGTTATGATTATGGATGCATTTTAACAGAATCACTTTTTTGTGTATTGATGTGTTCTTCAAGATAGGGGAGTATTTGAGTGGACCACTAAGCGTTAGTTAGATGACTCAACATTAATTTTGAATAAGAATGAGGGTGATTTTTTGTTTTGTTTTTGTATAGAATGGTGATAAATGTTTTAGTAAATCTCAATATTATGCATGAGGATTTTTTTTAAAGATCCCTGTCACAAAGAGTAAACACGTTTTCTCCATGTTTATTCAGCTTAATTCTAGATTTTCCGATAGTTCAAAAATAACAGCACATAATGAGTGCATAGGGTTAGCACTGGATAAGAAGTACAAATGCCACTGTTTTGCTAAATAGGAACAGGATAGGAACATAGGAAGCTGCCTTATACTGAGTTAGACCATTGATTCATCTAGCCTAGTATTGTCAACACTGACTGGCAGCAGATCTCCAGGATTTCAGGCAGGATACTTTCCTAGCTCTACCTGGGCCCCATCTATATGGCACCACTTTGGCCCCCACCCCATAGCAACTGCGCGACAATGTGGCTTCTAATCAGCAAGCCCTGCAATACCCTCGTGATGTACGGTGCACTTCCCTAACAGACTGGCCATGCCCCTTTTTTTGGCTATTATACTGAAATGAGCAGCTGTGCAGTCCCATGAGTGTGGGGATGTGACACTTCAGTGGCTGTTTTGTATCTGAGGAGCTCTACTGTGACTTTCCGTCCCTTTTTAGGTAAAAAGTGGGTGTTTTGTGCTCCTTCAGCTCCGCACCATCAGTTTGTCAGTTCCCCAGCCTGAGACTCTCACGATGGTTCACACTCACAAGTATGAGTGCTACAAGCATGAGCCTAGCCATCACTCTGAAATGGTGGCCGGAGCAATGTTGGTCCTCCCCGAAGGACCCCTCAGCCTGGCCCTTGGGCACTGAGTCCAAAAGCAAGTGTTGCGAAGATACGAAGGTGAAAAAATGTGCGAAATGTGTGTGATTAAAAGGATGGAAATGCCCCTCTGTGCCTCTGTCACTGCATGGCTGAGAAGGGATGGGGGCGTAAAGGGGCATCACAGAGTGATGCAGGCACTATGCACACCTATAATGCACCCACGCCTATAACACTCCTATAGCACGCCCACTGCAAAACGTGAAGTCGGTTTGGGGAAGGGGCAGATGTCTCACAAGTGTGGGGAAACAAAAAACATTGCAGCAAAATGACTCTTTAGAACCCCGCATTTTCTGGGCAAAACCCACAGATGGCTGCAAAGTTGCGACTGCATCATCTATCACGAGGGACCTTGACTCGCACCCACCTCGGAGTACAAGCCGGGTGTAGATGGGCCCCTGGAGAAGCTGGGGATTGAACCTGGGACCTTCTGCATGTAAAGCAGGTGCTCTTCCACTAAGCTACAGTATCTGGTGACAGTATGGGTGACAGTATCTCCCTGCTCTTTTTGTGATTGGCTATGTAAATATTTACATAGCCAATCACGGCAAAGGGCAAGGATGCAAATGGCGACTGCTATGCTGGACGCGATTTTGTTCCGCAGCCCAGCAGCAGATGGCTGCTGAACGAAGACTATGATCCGGACCAGCTGCCGCCAGGTAGGGTCCGTCCCGGGGGGATTTCGGGGGGAGGCGGGGGGGGTAGTCCGTTCTGCCATGGACTCCGGGAGGCCGGATTCTAAAGAGTCCATTGGAGTCTGTGGCAGATTTCTCTGCCATCCCTACATATCATTATGATCCCATCATGGTAACACTACATCCTTGTTGGACACACAATTACATTTGTTGCAGTATTTTGGATAACGTGGAATAAAAAGCAGGAAATAACACTACAATAGCGGTATATAGAATGTGTAATATACCCCAATAATCATCAGCACATTTCAGTACTGCTATAAAGCAGTAGTGTAGATCTAGCCTGTGCGGAAATAGTGCAAGAACATCCAAACTGATCGTTATGGACATTTACACATTGCACACCCCCCCCCACTATAACTGAACACATTTGTGCAAACCACACCAATGTACATACATAAATAAACCCCATCCAGGTCATATAAGCACTTCTTTTTTCAGTGGATCAGTTTGGTGAGTGATAGTCAGGAGCTCTCTGGGCTAGAGATCCCAGCATGGTTCTTAATGGTTATCAAGGCTTCTTGTTGAGGCTGGGACTTTGCATGGGCAACATAGTCTTTGGGTCTCTTTGTATTCTGGCTCTCAGCATAGGGATGTTGGAGAATTCCGCCATGGACTCCAGTGAGGCCGGATCCTTAGAATCCAGCCCCCTGGAGTTCGTGGCAGAATGGACTACCCCCTGCCACTCCCTGAAATCCCCCCCCCCTGGAATGGACCTACCTGGTGGAAGTGGTGGCTCCAGCGGCGGTGGCAGCTGCTAAGGGTCATCTTCCAGCCACTGCCTTGCTGCAGAGCAGAGCCAGCTGGGGAGGATTCCGGAGGGGAGGGACGAAACACCTCCCCCCCACTGTGGACTGCCAGCCAGAATGGGGTAAGTGTTCTGCACACCCCTACCTCAACATGTTCATTAGTTGAGCTCCTACTTTGACTCCTGGTGCCCATTCCTGGTTCCTACTTAATGGCCACCTATGAAACAGTTCAAAACGTAGTTATGTCCAGGGGGCATACCAGCCCAGGACTTTCTGACCTCCCCACGATGTGTAGAGAGTCTGCGCTACAAGGCCACAAAATGAGTAGAATTTTGCTGCTGTTCTCACTCAACTTAATGCCGGTTGGTGCTCTTCCACAGCATTTTTCTCTGTACCAAATGCTTTACAATAATTTCCCCATTTATCCTAACAAAAGTTCAGTGAAGTAGATTGCAATAAACTGACTCAGTGTGTGTAATGGCTGAAAATGGACATACCTAAGCTTAATGTAATGGTCACAATCCTGCTCCAACTAGTAGTGAGTTGAGGCTCAAGTTTTGCACAGGTGCACAGAGGACCAGCTATGGACAGTAGGCAGTGCTCTGCCACAGCACCATCCAATCCTGAGGAACAGCAGCACACATGTGTGACCCACACTGGGTGCTCATTGACCACATAAGGGCCATGCCAGTGCAGCTCAGCAACCCAAAGTCCCCCATTCATCCCATCCATGTCTCCAATGGCCCAGAACAGTCCTCCTCAGGCAGGCTACTCACATGAAGATCGTGGGTGAGGCCTTTTCCAAAACTAGAAGGTGTGAGACTGCATGCACTCTGCAGCCCCCAGAACATCACTTCTCACAAAGAACTAACAATGTAGAGCAGCCCCAGCTACGTGGGGGAGTAATGTATGAGGCAGGCCTTAGATTCTCTAATGAACAGGCATCCCTATGCTTCCCCAACCTAGAGTCCTTAAGATATTTTTGACTATGACTTCCAGCATCCTTGATCATTGGCCATACTGGCTAGACCTGATGGGAATTGAAATCCAAAACATCTGGAGAACTCCAGGTTGGGGAAGACTGGATTAATCCCTTTGCCTTAAGCCTGTGCTGCTTAGATCCATCATTTTGAGAGGACAGTGGAGCAACCTGTCCTGTTTCAATGCTGGCAAGGGCCTTGGGCAATGTGCAGATAGTCCCAGGAGTAGCAGTGAGACAGCAACCAGTTCAGTCCAGGGTCATGCCCAGGAATTCCAAGGAGGCTGTGTAGGTATAGGCAGAGGCGAGGTCAAAGCAGTCCAAAGGTCAGTTCACAAGCGTCAGTTTTATCAAGCATCAAGGCCAGTCACGGGGTGTTCAAAAGTGTCCAGCAGGTCGGTAACTGATGGTCTAGGAGCCTGTCAGGTAGGGATGCTGGAGACATTTGAGACAGATTAAAATGAGCTCAGATTTCTAAGAATCCGACCTGCAGAATCAGCTGCAGAGAGATCTCCTCAGGCAGCGTGGACTGGAGTCCGTGGAGTTCTGGATGATTTTTTTTTACTTTCCCGAAATTTACACATATAAATTTGTAGGAAAATATGAAAGTTTCTGCTGAGGAAATGATGAATGGAATAGGGACAATATGCTAAATATTACATACTAAGGTAAATTATGTAAATACTTACGTAAATACTTACATAAGTACTTACATAATTATTTGCATATTTTTTCCTGCATGGCAAATAAATAAATAAATTAGGGATGGACGAAAGGGACTTACCTCGTCCCGCAGCTTGCTTCGCGGTGGGGGGGAGGTGCTTCGGTTCTCCCCCCGAAGTTCAGGCGAGGGGGGGGAGGCGCCCTGCCTCACTCGGCCAAAATTCAGGCTGGGGAGGAGGCGCCCCATCCCTCACCGGCGAAATTCAGGCCAGGTAGGAGCACCCCGTCAACCCGGACGCGAAAAAAAAAGTAAACACACACACCTGTCATAGGCTACGTAACGATTTATGTAGCCTATCACGGCTAGATTTCCAAAGTCAGCCATGATAGGCTACGTAAATCGTCACGTAGCCTATCACGGGTGACTTTGGAAAAAAAAAAAAAAAAAAAGCACGTACGCAAATGGCGGCTCCCATGGGGACCGCCATTTGCGTTCCTTATTTTGGCACGTCTAGTCTACGTAAAGATTTACGTAGACTACGGCGAAAATAAGGACAACGCAAATAGCGTTCCCTTATTTTCGCCGTAGTCTACGTAAATCTTTATGTAGACTAGACATGCCAAAATAAGGAACACATTTGCGTACGCGCTTTTTTTTCAAAGTCACCCGTGATAGGTTACGTGACGATTTACGTAGCTTATCACGGCTGACTTTGGAAATCTAGCCGTAATAGGCTACGTAAATCGTTACGTAGCCTATCACGGGTGTGGTGTTTTTTTTTTACTTTACTTTTTTCTTTTGCAATGGCGGCAGTGGCAGCTGGTCGGGAGACCGGCTGCCGCCCCCGATGAAACGCTGCCGAACCGCTGCCGGGACCCGCCGCCGAGAGGGACATTCACCGAAGGTAAGTCCCATCCCGGGAGGGGGGGCGGGGGGCCGGCGGAGAATTTCCCCAATACTTTCGCGGGGCCGAATGCGTCGGCACTCGGCTTCCTGAAGATTCGTGGAGAAATTCTCCGCCAACCCTAAAATAAATTCGTATCCATCTGTGGGCAGACAATGGAGCAAAAGGCACCTGATAATCCATGAAACACAGACGGAGTGGATTTTACACAGTCCGTACATCCCTACCGTCAGGTCTGGTGTCTTGAAATGCAATGCCGAGCTTAGGGCGCCATTGTGCACAGCAGAGTGCTGGCGTCGGCTGCGCTGATTTATAGCTGGTCATTAATCAGCACAGCTGGGTAATTAGGTCAACGTGTTGCTTTTAAGGGAGGCCCCATGCTGTGACTTCATTTTGTTCTTTTGCTGCTCCTGTCTGATTCTACACCATTCCGAGGGATGGATTATTTCAGGCTCTGCTTCCAGCATTTAAAGACATTCAGGAGCTGCTTGAGTGGGGCCAGGTTGCTCCTGTAATGTTTCCAGGGAAGGACTGTCAGCCTGTCCCTTGCTTAGCTCTGGCAGGGGCCCATTGTGCTGGCTCTACCCCTCTTCTTCTTCTTCTTCTTCAGACTCCTTCTCCTCCAGGTAGAGGAGAATGCCAGAGAATTCCGCCATGGATCTCGGTGAGGCCGAATGCCAGTGCATTCAGCCCCCCGAAATCTGTGGCAGAATGGCCTGCCCCCCGCCCCCCCCGCGGATCCCCCCAGGGACGAGACTTACCTGGGACAGATGTTCTGGGCGGTGGCGGCTCCGGCAGCGGCTTCGGCGGTGGCAGCTTCGGCGGCTGGTCTTCTGACCGGCTGCAACTGCCGCCATTTGCAGTCTACGGCCGCCGCCATTTGTGTTCCTTATTTTTCGCCGTAATCTTAGTCTACGTAAACATTAGTCTATGTAAATTTAGTTAGTCTATGTAAATTTATTTATTTAAAATATTTATTTTCACCAAATATTTGGTGAAAATAAAGGGGAACGCAAATAGCATAGTGGGCACTATTTGTGTCCCTTTTTGATTCGTCGTTTTAGCCTACGTAAAAATTTATATTTGATGGTCAAAGGAATCCATCATGTGATCATTCCTTGACATACCATATACACACAGATTGTGCTCTGACTGTATTAATACCAAATCAGAAGCTCAGAGGGTCCTCATGTAAACACATCCTTTGTCTCATGAGTTTGCAAAGTATCAGTTGACTCAAAGAAAGGGATCACTGGGTCGGATCCAGGCCTAGTCATATTTAAAGTAGACCCATTTAAATCCGTAGGACTTAAGTTAGTCACTAGCTTAAGTCCCATTGATTCCAATGGATCTTCTCTAAGTTTGACTAAGTCTGGACCCAACCCTATAGCTGTTAATTCCATGGAAAAAAAAAGATTTTCAGCTATAAATTACCTTTGTTTTCTCATAAACTTGTCTTCCATCCCCACAGATATCAAGATCAATTTGTTCTCGTACAAAACATGCTAAACCAGTTAAGCACACTGAACAGAATGTTCCTCCTGAAAACAAATGAAGTGTTAATGCTACTTTTAGATATCAATTTTTCCTATGATTGTACTTTTTACCCAACTGCCATGTAAAATATCTGTCAGTCAATCAAGCATCTTTCTCCATGCTCTTTTATCTGAATTAGAAATGAATGTGTTTAGGTGATGGATACAAACAGGAGATTCACTGTTGCCCTGAAATTACTATAACATCCCTGGCCTGTTCATCATGTTTGGAAGTGACAGCCCAGCCATGCCATGGATCCCACGCTAAGCCATATTCGGGCATTCACAAAGGAGTTAAAATCAATGTACAAGGAGCATTCCAGTCCTGCTCCTCTCCCTCATTGTGTCTGTTGCCTTCAATGTGTGGACAATGAATGTCATTCTGAAGAGGACAGCCTCTTGTAACCTAGGGTAAAATCTGCTCCGTCTGAGTTTCACGGATTGTCAGGCGCCTTTTGTCCTGTCGCCCGCCCACAGATGGATGTGAATATTTTTTTCATCATGTGGAAAAATACAGAAATAATTACGTAAATAATTACGTAATAAGTTTTGTAAGAACTGACATAATTTACCTTAGTACATAACATTTAGTGTATTATCCCCCATTCCATTCAATTTTTCCTCCGCAGAAACGTGCGTATTTTCCTACAAATAAATGTGTAAATTTCAGGAAAGTAAAACAAAATCCAGAAGTCCACAGACTCCACGTGGCTTGAAGGGGGCAGTCCACAGCGGATTCTGCAGGTTAGATTCTTAGAAAACGGAGCTCATTTTAGTTCATCTCGAATTTCTCCAGCATCTCTACTGTAACCACGGAAGCTCTCCACATGAGCCAGAACACTGAAAAATTCATGTTCTGGCTCAATTGGAGAATCTCCATGGATACAGGAGGTTCTCCTTTTCAGACTGTCATCTTCCATGAGCTGCGGGCCACAAATGTGATGGGGGAGAGGGACAGGACTGGAATGTTCCTTCTCCTTAGTGTTGATTTAAATCCCTTTCTGAATAGGGCTTGTCACAACAACAAAAATATGTTTGCATTTGTATTATTATTTTGGGGGGTCAATATTCTCTTCCTCGAAGTTGGCTAGGGAAATAATCTGAGTCTCTGTTTGGGAAGTGTTATGTTCAGAGGCTTAAAGCCCTTGTGCCTCCACTTCCATCAGGGATCCCAGTTTGCTGATGCTGCAAGTTTAGTTTTGTACATCCTCCATCAGGTAAAACAAAACATAGTTCAGACCTTGTAGGTCATCACCGCTGCTCTCTTCCTGACAATGTTGCTTGATACTCTGTAGCAATGACACAAACATCATGGATTTTCTTTAATGACCCTGCCCTCTACATAAAACTCCTACATAAAACTGCTGTTTTTGATATCTGAAAGCCCCTTATAGGGATGTACTACAGAACAGTCTATTTCTGGACCCTGTCAATTTTGCATGTGTTCTTTCCAAAGTCCATTATGTCCTGTTTCTTCTTCTATTTTCCTTTTTTTAAAAGAAGTCAGCACCAAAATTCATATATAGATATGCAAGTTACGGTGTTAGGACGTGGTAACACTGACTTAAAAGTAGGGGTGGGTGAGAATTTCATTTCAGTTCATTGTTTGACAAGAATTTACCAATTTTCATAAAGGTCATATTCAGAACAAAAAGAACTTGAGATTTATTTATTTTTTAAAATGGCTATGGGAGAAAAGGAGGCGGACAGCTTTGTCCATTCAGGCCTAGGGCTTTGATTCCTTAGCTCTTAAAAGTTTGGGGTTGAATCCTCCTGTATTCAACCATGTTACTGCTGAGTAGGGGTGTATGAAACCCCGCTTACCTGGCTCCGCCGGGTTCTGCTGGGGGGGGAGGTGCTCCGTCCCTCCCCCCGGAATCCTGGCTGGCCAGCTCCGCTCCGCGGGGATTCCGCAGAGCCGCACATCCGGCCGCTGGCTAGCAGGGATGCAAATGGTGGCTGCCGTAGCCACCACTGTTTGCTTCCCTGTATTCAGCCGTGATAGGCTACGTAAAGACTTACGTAGCCTATCACGTCTGGGTTAAAAAAAAAATGCGTACACAAATGGTGGCTGCTATGGCCGCCGCCATTTGCATTCCTTATTTTTGGCCATCATAGTCTATGTAAATATTTACATAGACTAAGATGGCGAAAATAAGGGGGAACGCAAATAGCGTGGTGGGCGCTATTTGCGTTCCCCTTTATTTTCACCGTCTTAGTCTATGTAAATATTAACGTAGACTAAGACGGCCAAAAATAAGGAATGCAAATGATGCGTTTTTATAAAAAAAAGCCAGACATGATAGGCTACGTATGTCTTTACGTAGCCTATCAGGAATGGGGGGGGGAACAGACTGCAAATGGCGGTGGCAGCTGTTTGGAAGACCAGCCGCCACCGCTGCCAAAGCCGCCGCTGGAGCCGCCACCGTCTGGAACATCCGCCCCAGGTAAGTCTTGTCCCGGGGGGGATCCGCGGGGGGTGGGGGGTGGCAGGCCATTCCGCCACGGAGTTTGGGGGGGCCGAATGCACTGGCATTTGGCCTCACCGAGATCCGTGGCAGAATTCTCTGACATCCCTACTGCTGAGTTAGGGTTGCCACCTCTTTTTTCTGATGCATAAGATTCCTTTTCATAAGATTCCTCATCTTATGAGCTATATGGTAGGCATGTACAAGATGATCTTCTCCATGCTGGGAATAGTGTACCTATGTACAGATTTGTAAAATCAGTTCTGACCTCATTTTGCGGATTATCAGGTGCCTTTCATTCTGTCATCTGCTCATTGACGGAATTGGATTTTTTTTACCAGTTTCCCAAATTTGTGCAAATGTGCATTTGTGAAACTACACAAATTCCCCTCCCAAATGTGCAAATCCCCACTACCAAATGCGCATTTTCATGCTTTAGCCTATGGCTAAACAATGTATTATGAAGTTTTATTTTTAATATCAAAAATGTCAAGTATACTTAAACAAATATAATTATTTGCAAATTTGAGCAAAATGAAATATGAACACAAGAAAAGCCTGTGTATACCTTTATAAACAAAGGTACAGGCCAAAGGACAATGATATGCCATTAACATACAGCCTGTAAACAAATCATGAAGGGATTAAGAGAAGAAGAAATACACTTTGAATGTTTCAATAAACTAGGGATGGCGGACAAATCTACCATGGACTCCATTGAGGCAGGATTCTTTAGAATCTGGCCCTCCAGAGTTTGTTGTGGAACGGACTGCTCCCCTTGCCACCCCACGGACCTTAGGGTCCGTCCCGAACTAAGGTCGGGACGGACCCTACCTAGCGCCGGCTGTTCCGGGTCCATCCTTTTCATTCCACAGCCGTCTGTGGATGCAAATGGCATCCGGCGTAGCGGGCGCCCTTCGTGTGCCTGCCTTTTGCCATGATTGGCTACATAAATATTTACGTAACCAATCATGGCAAAGGGCAGGGGCCCTACATTGGATGCCATTTGCGGCCACAGCCAGGCAGTGGATGGAAGTCCAGCTGCGGACGGCCACGGCCAGCGGCTCCACGGACTCGCCACAGAGCGGAACCAGCCGGGGAGGATTCCGGGGGGAGGGACAGATCGCCTCCCCACCCAGCGGACCCTGGAGTGGACTGGTAAGTGGGGTTCGTACACCCCTACAATAAACACAGTGAAGTTAAACCTTTCATGAGATTTGCTTTTTTTCCATGAACTGCGTTCATGGGGAACCAAATATCTTGTTTACTAAAATTTGTAAAAGTTTTCATATTTGGGAGAGAAAGAACAAGAGCAAGAACAAAATTGACAGATTCACCCATTTCTACATAAAGGTTTTCCAGCACTTTTTTTTGCTTTTGCTTTTTGCAGTTAATAACTAGAAAGTGCAGCTGCTCCTGCAACCACCACAGAAGCATTCAAAATGGGGCCACAAATGCCCTTGGGAGTCATGTGATATGATTATGGGGAACTCCTCTTAAAGGCATTGTATGAGGGAAAATGGTGTTCCTCATGGGGCATTTGCAGCCCTCAGGCCACTTTGTAATACTATAAGCATTTGACAGTGCAAATTTTGGTGATATGCATAATCCAGAGAATAACTACTACTACTACTACTACTTATTGTTGTTGTTGTTATTATTTCTATACCACCCAATAGCTGAAGCTCTCTGGCAGTTCACAGCAATTAAAACCATAAAATACAACATAAGGTACAATATAAAAATTTAAAAGTTTAAAACTACATTATGAAATAAAACTTAAATCCAAAATAAAACCTAGCAGCAATGCACAGATTTAAAATACAGTAACAGATTTAAAACAACATAATCTGAAATTTGTCCTGCACAGTAGTCCAAAAGGTGCAGATCAGGTAAGTTTGCTTCAAAATATGAATTGAACAAATTCCTCATCCTTCATTGCTTAGTACTACCAAAATCCTCTCCCCTGCTCTTTCCAATCCCATGTAAGTATAATTTGAGTAAAATATTTGTTCCTTCTTCATTACCAATTTCTCTGCTGCTTTTATGTGGACCCCACTTGGTTTAATGTATTTCATCATTGTGACTATTTTCTTGTAAGCTTTCCTTGACAGCTTTCCTTGTTGCTTTTATTTGCTATTTTATTGGGTTTATGCTTTTATCGCTTTTACTATTTTAACTGTTTTTTATGTACTTTATTGCTGTGAACTGCCCTGGGAGGGCTTCTGTCCTGAAAGGTGGCCAAGAAATTTGATAGATAGATAGATAGATAGATAGATGGATGGATGGATGGATGGATGAGCAAGCAAGCAAGCAAGCAAGCCAGCCAGCCACTTTGGATTTTTTTTTAAAGTAGGATATAATTAAATAATGTAAATGAACAAATACATTCTGGCTGTATTAGACTGAAGGGAGGTGGGGGGGGGGACCCGCCGAAGTCCACAAAATCTAAAAAGAAAGGTGGTATATTAGTGTTCACTGAGGATAAATGGAGAGAAAGAATAAAGTGATGGAAAGCAGATGGATAACATGTGAGGGCAAGGTGGAAGAGTGGAAAACATTCTGATAGATTTGCAGTATTTTCATCTGGGGGTCAATCAGTACAAATCAAGCATCTGGGACTTTTAAATGTCAACAGCCCCCCTCCCCCCATCAACAAGCATCCTGCTTCTCTCACACACTTCAAGGCTTATCTTCCACTAAAAGACAGCTTTCAGTGGAAACAGCAACAGAAACAATACATTTATTATCTTCCTCATCATCATGGCTCCATATTTGTCAGGAAGTGGAAGGTAGGTTTATATGTAGGTTCCATGTGTGAAATATAGATCTGGAAGCAGAGATGGACAAATCTTCCAGTTCTCCCATGTTGTGATTTTTTTTTAAAAAAAATCTCAAGTTCTTTCCATCAAGAACATGAAGAACTTTGTGAAGATTGGCCAATGCTTACCCAAAATGAAACGAAATACGTTCACCTATCCCTACCTGGAAACTGCTAAAAAGAAAGAGTACACCAATACCAGTGAGATAGGCAATAGTTCTGAGTGTGTGTGTGCGTGTGCGTGTATCTCCCTTCCTTCCCTATGGATTAAGCTGAGCCAAGGGCAGGGGCCCTTCCCAAGTTCTCTGTGTCACTTAAGTCCCAGATGAGTGCAAATGTTCCTTTCTGGAATGCACTTTGCTCTCTCAGCTGGCAATGTGCTAGCTACCTATAAAAGATGTCTCGCCATTTATGCTTCCAGAACCAGATGTTGGTTCCTGTCTTGGTTCTTTGAGAGCAAAGGAGGAAAGGTCCTAGCAACTAGATGCCAAGACAGGTAATCATTCTGTAAGAAAAGTAATCATTTCCTGATTATTTGTGCCTCTGAGGCAGATAAGTGCCCTAGAAGGGAATCTTTTGTTGCTTAATAATTTATTTATTTATTTATTTATTGCATTTATATCCCGCCTTTTTTCCTCTTGCAAGGAACCCAAGGCGGCTTACATTCTCCTCCTCCTCTCCGTTTTATCCTCACAACAACAACCCTGTGAGGTGGGTTGGGCTGAGAGTGTGTGACTGGCCCAAAGTCACCCAGTGAGCTTCCATGGCCGAGTGGGGACTAGAACCCGGATCTCCCAGCTCCCAGTCCAACACTCTCGCCACTACACCACACTGATAATAAGCCTATCCTGGATGTTATAAAGCTGCATCTGCCGGGCAGAACAACAACAAATCCAAACGAACAAAAAAATAGCCTTAATGAGCATAAACAGCCAGAATTCATGGTGGAGAAATGTGCTTCATTACAGAGTCTGGCAGGACCGGCCAAAGGTGTTTTGCTGCCCAGGGGAAAGCAGCAAAAATCCCCCTGCCCCCTCCCAAAGTCCAGTGGTTGAGAACATGTTTTGCATGCAAAAGCTCCCACGTTCATTGCTATCCCTAACACCTCCAGGCAGAAGAGGCAAAGATGACTTCCTGAAACCCTGGGAAGGCCCTACCAGTCAAGGTAGTTTCCTATGTAAGATGCATGGTATCCAAGAGCAACCGAGTCAGTTTGGCACCTGAGTCAGAAAACCCCAGAGTTCCCTGCTCTGACTCCCTGGTGGTGATGGGGGGAATAAATTAAATGCAGAAGAACTGGCTGGCAAACTACCTCTGTTTTTGCCACCACTTTGCTGTCAAGTTCCAATCAAGCAACAGTAGGGACTGCAGGAAAGGCTAAGGAGGGGAGCACGTGTGGTCCATAGAGTGTGTGTTGCCCCGTTCTGCACTAGATGGAAGGGATTATTTAGAGATATACGGATTGTGTAAAAAATCTGTTCCATTTGTGTTTTGCAGAGTGAAAGGCACGTTTCATTCCATCATCTACTCATCATCAAATTGATTTTTTTTTCTGAATTTGCACTAATTCGTATTTTCACAAATGTGCACATGCGGAAATACACAAATCCCCCCCCCCAATTTAAGTTTTCACACTTTAGCCTATAGAGGAAATGCAAATTTTTGGTGGGGGTTTTAATTTGGTGTATTTTTCTACCATGAAATTTGTGTCAAAATTTGGGAAAGTTAGAGAAATGGTCTGAAATAGGGACGTGCGAACTCACCCCATCCTGGTTCTCTGAACTCCTGCTCAGCCCCTGCCCCTGCTTGCCAGTCCCCAGACTGTGCTCGAGCCCTTCCCACTCTCAGCGAGCAGCCCGCACTCACCCCAGTGACTTCGTCGAGCTCCGCAGTCGCCATTTCTAAAAAAAATAAAATGTTGATCGCAAAAATGCACATTTTTTGTATGTGTAAAAATGCACATTTTGTGAATGCACATATTCTCATGTATGAAATGCGCATTTTTGCAAAGGCGCACATTAGCGCATATACAAAAATGTGCATTTGTCGTAAAATACGCATTTTCGCATATAGGAATATGTGCCTTCGCAAAAAAATGTGTATTTTCGCATGTGCGCAAATTTGCACATTTTTGCGATCACTATTTTATTTCTCAGAAAATGGCAACCATGAAGCTTGATGAGGCCGCTGGGGTGAGGGCAGGCCATTCACCGAGTGCGGGCAGGGGGCGAGCAAGGGTGGGGGCTTGGTGAGAGGGGCTCGGGGGGGTGGGCAGAAGCAGGTCCACTGGATTCCCAGACTGAATCAGGTACCTGTGCCATCCCTAGTCTGAAAGTCTGCAAAATCTGCTTGACAGGGGAAAAGCCAGTCCGGTGTGGAATCCGCTGGTCAGATTCATGAAAATCCAAACTCCTTTGGTTCCATTGTGGATTTCTCTGACATCCCTATGATCATTACATGCATTTCTTCAGGACAGGAAAAGTGGGGTGGGTGGGGGGTGGAAGGAAGAATGGCCAAGCAGCAAACAATGCATCTCAGGTTTATTATGAGAAGCCAGGCTAGGAGACTAGCTGGTTGATTGGGGAGCAGCAGCAGGAGCTCACTTTTATGTAGAGCTGTTTAGAAAGAGTACAACCTTGAAAATGTGGCCTATAAAGTGCATTTGGTCTCTGTGGGTCAATTACCATCCCTAAGCTTCACCCACCTCATAGGGTTGTTGTGACAATAAAATGGGGTAACCCTCACATATGCCATCCAAAGCTTCTTAGAGGAAGGCTGGGATACCAGTGCGATATTTGGATAGATCGAAGACCCACACCCAGTATCGCACCTTAGTGGTGTAATCTAGGGATGCTGTTGCAGTACATTTGGTCTGCATTTGTAAGTGAACCATTGTACTTTGCACTTCCCAGAATAATACGCAGACTGGAACATAGTTGTCCTTTCGATTGCATACTTCTCCAAATTTTATGATGCAGTTCTCAGCTGAAAAAACATGTAGGGAAAGAAATGTGTCTTTTAGGGGGAAATGCAAACAAAAATGGGTATTTTAGAGAAAATGCATGCAAAAAGTGCATTTTAGAGGAAAATATTTTCAGTTTAAATGCAAATCTTTGTATGGGTTTGGTTTTGTAATACAAACTGATACAGAAACAGGGTAGAATGGGCTTATGATTGAACGCATGTGAAACTGATACGGACCGGAAATAGACCTCTTGGTTCATCCCTAGTGTCATCCTATGATGGTTCTCCTCCCCACTTAATGGATTTCATTGGGGGCTGGCAAGGACAGCAAACAAAGCCCATAGATGCTAGCTGTGTGGAAAATTTGTTTCAACCCAATATCAATTAAAGTTCACATATCCAATCCGTTTAACAATGGCTACACAGCTCAGATAGGCTGTATTATGCCTGTCATTTGTAAGTGTCCAGCAATCTTCCTAAAGGGTGTGATTCATGGAGCTGAAAGAAATGATTTGCCTAAAAAATTATGAATGCTCCTTCTGCCTGCAGAACTCCTTAATTCCCGTTACACATGTCAGGATATTATGACTGTGTGCTGTCAAATTCTAATGATGAAAATTTCATTTTTCTACCTTTTCACGCTGAGTTTGAGAACTATAGGTTGGAAATAATTCCCCAACTAAATTTCTTCTCCAGATGCTAAAGGCAGGTATTCTGGGCATTGTCTTCTCTCTGTAATCACTCTTTCTTTCTATTTCTTCTTGAATTTGTGTTGAGTATTTCATACAAGGTGCTCTGTCGAAAATGGATGTTAAGTGGTGGGGATGAGGGGTGGCGGGGATGTCTTTCTCCCCAAAATCTCTGGTCATTTCTAAGCAACATGAACTGTTTTTTTTCATATATATATATATATATATATATATATATATATATATAATTGCAACAGAGAGGTTTGAGCTTGCATATTTATAGCCTTTTTTAATGTTCAACTGATCATTCATTTGCATTTAAGCAGTTACTTGGTTAACTCATCAATTAAATACGAGTTAAATACATTTTCATAATATTGAAACTGAGGTCATGGAAGGAAAACTGAGATACCTTACAATTCAATAAATAAATGCTACCATTCAGGCATATAAGAGCACCTCATGTTTGACTTGGAAAATTTGCAAGAACCTGATCTGAGCACCCACAAAGGGTTCAAAAGCACTGACAGAGTGCACAACGCTGCCAACCCTGGTCCCCATTTCCCTGTTCCCAAGAACCTAGCAACTTACCTTTGATGGTGGAGAAGGCAACAGAGGTGGCAGCAAGTGCCCCCAGAGCTCCAGAAGAGTGTTTTCTCCCATGTGGGGTGGGACTGGGTCTACCAATCCTAGAATCGGGGGGGGGGATGATCCTATTTGGGTAATTTCAACTGGGGAGAAGGCCCAATGGAGTTTAGGTGGGTGGTTATCACACTCACCCACACCATGGTCACATTTGGATTTTAGGTGAGTGGTTATCAGGGGGTGGGCATTTTCTTTGATGGCACCTCAGCTATGAAACTTGCCTCTCAGAAAAAGTTTGTCTGGGATATTTGGGTAACCTATCACATGAAAAAACAGGGATGCAAATGGCGTAGTGGATGCCATTTGCGGCCGTAAAGCTGGTAGATTAATCTAAATGCAGCCGTAAATGGCTGCATTTAGGCTAATCTACCAGCTTTGCTGCATTTAGGCTAATCTACCAGCTTTACGGCCACAAATGGTGCCCACTATGCCATTTGCATCCGGAGACTTAGCATAGCGATATGGCATGGCAATGACTGCGGGCCGTATCGCCAGCAATGCGGAGCAGGTGGCTGGCTCTGCAGGACTGACACACAGAGGGATCCGACCTGGACGGATTCCGGGGGGAGGCGGAGGTGAGTGCTCCGTTCCGCCACGGGCCCCAATGGGGCCAGATTCTTGGAATCTGGCGTCATTGGGGTCCGTGGCAAAATTCTCCCCCATCCCTACTTCTAAGTGAAATTCAGATATTTGCTGTAACTGCTTTCATTTGTTTCTTGACTTCATTGCATGGCCAGTTTTTTTATATATATATTTACTGTTGTTGTGGTGGTGGTGGTGGTCGTGTTATAAGCTGCTAAAAGTCCAAGGGGAAAATTCCCAGCATCTCCAGGTTGGTGTGTGGAGAGAGTCCTGTCTGAAATACTTGACAGGTGCTGCCAGTCTGTTTTGTCAATACTAAGGACCATTGTTCTCATTCAAAATATGGCAGTTTCTTGTGTCCCTCCCTTCTTGTCATTTACTGTCTTCTTCACCTATCACTCAGCAACAGCAGATGGATAATGAGGATCACCCCTTCCACAATCATGGAGTGGTACAAAAGGGAAGAGATGGGGAGGAGGGGAAAGGAAGCTCTATTTACTGAGTTGGTAAAAAATCAGTCTGTAGTTTGCTTAAGAGAAGAATGATGTTCCTCCTGACCATAGTTTTGGGTAGAGGGGAAGTTTGCCCCCATGCTTTTGCAGGCACTCTAAATATAGTGGCTACCCTGATGACCTTGACACATCTTTATGGTGAAGGGATGCTTATCCAACTGACCTCTCATGGCCAAGACTATGGATGGGGAGCTATCTTTGGGCACTGGTGGTCTCATCAGATGCCAACTTGGCCACACTGGGTAGATACTTTGGCGAACTGGAAGTGGTGACACCAATGACTTTAAAAGGTGGGCCCTACCTCCTCCTTAGAACATTTTTTCTGAGCAGCAAACCCCCAACCCCACATAGAATTTGCATCATGGTATTAACAAATCACTGGTTGGGGGGCTAAGTAGGATAACTATTTAGGTATTTTTGCAAAGAAGAGTGCCTTTTCTTGTTCATTTCATGCTGCAGTATTTACTGGGGAATATTCTGGTAATTTGGTTGATTTGGCAAATTAATTAATTTGGCATAGCTGGCAGGTGAGTGGGAGTTAAGCCAGGACATAACTATGGATAGGGCTTTCTCAGTGGTGGCTCCACACCTTTGGAACTCCCTTCCCAGGGAGACACATATGGCCTCATCACTGCTGGCTTTAAGAAGCAAGCAAACCCCGAAGACATGTTTATTCCAGTCTGCATTTGGTGTTTAAAAAGCATCACCTGCTGCTGCTCTTGCTGTGTGTGTGTAATTTTAATGTATATATTCCTGTTTTTGTAATATTGTAAGCCACCTTGTTATGGCAGTTGACCCTGAAAGACTGGTTAAACATCTTTTAAATGTGATATAAATAATAAATATACTGTCCACCCTGGTGACCTTTGAGACATCCTTATGGTGAAGTGCTGCTTATCCACCTGAACTCTCACAGCCAAGACTATGGATGGGGAGCTCCCCTCAGGCACTGGTGGACTCATCACATCTAAGACTGTTCAGCTGTGGTGGCATGGACTGACCAAAAACCTTCTTAGTATATCTGCAAGGTTAGCAGGTAAGACGAGCACAGGTTAGGGATGTACGAACTCACCCCGATCCAGGTTCTCCGGACGCACGCCCAGCCCCTGCTCATTGGTCCCTGGACTGCACTTAAGCCCCTCTCACACTCGGTGAGCAGCCTGCACTCACCCCAGTGGCCTTGACGAGCTCTGTGGTCGCCATTTAAAATAATAATAATAATTAATGTGCATGTTTTTGTATGCATGAAGATGCACATTTTGCAAATGCACATATTTTTGTGTGCGAAATGCACATTTTTACAAAAATGCGCATTGTGTGCATACGCAAATGTGTGCATTCACAAAATGTGCATTTCACATGCATGAATGTGCACATTTGCAAAAAGGCACATTTTGCATGTGTGCAAATGTGTGCATTTTTGCAATCACCATTTCATTTTTCAAAAAAATGGTGACCGCAGAGCTTGATGAGGCTGCCAGGGTGTGTGCGGGCCATTCGCTAAGCACAGGCAGGGGGTGAGCAGGGGCAGGATCTCGGAGAGTGAGGCTCGGGGGTGCAGGCAGGGGCAGTTCTGCTGGATTCCCGGACTGATTCGGGCACCCACACCATCCCTAGCACAGGTCAGTCAGTAAACTGGTCTGGTGCTCAAAGCCAGAATGAAATCACTAGGGATGTATGAGAAATTCATTTCAGTTTGTTTCTGATCAGGATTTTAACCAGTTCACACCTTCCAGACTGAACACAGACCCAGATGCAGCCTGCGGTAAAAGTCTGTACATTCCCAAACTTACAGTGTAATTTGCAGAGCAAAAACATAAATAAAAAGTGCTCTGAACAGCATGCGTACATTTCAAAATGAGTACATTTAAAAAATGAGTACATTTCAAAATGAATACATTTCAAAAATGAGTACATTTCAAAATGAATACATTTCAAAATGAGTACATTTCAAAAATGTGCACAACTGATGCATACATTCAGAAAAAATATGCACAGATATCAGCACGGATTTTCATGGGAAAAGAAAAAAAACAAAAAAAAACAAAGCTTGCAATCTGACGCAGACTCAAGTTGGGATGAGCTTTGAGATGGAATTTGGAGAACTTCAGCGAGCTCGAGTTTTGCTGATTCACACATCCCTAAGAATTGCCCATGCCAGGCTGATAGCAGGAGAGGTATTCATTCTCCCAGCTCTCACCTGAAGTTCAGGTCCTGAAGCATGTTAGCCTGTTGTTAACATGTCTTTGCTCATTGTCGGTCTCATGTGTTAGTAAAGCTGTTACCCATTTACCCCACACACTGTCTCATGTCATCATTCCTGATGACCTGGGAGGAAAAGCACAAAGGGATGTTATTTCAAGCAGCTAAGATAACCTTGCCACTGAAAACTATTTTTGCAATCCTCCTTGAAATGGGTATTTGTTGACACAATATTCAATCATAACAGCCTAGCACTAACTTTAGCACACAGCAAATACTTGACTAAAGAATACCATATCGACCCACCTGTTATTATGCTCGCTGCTGAAGCACTATATTTAAAGCAAAGGAAACCAACCAGATTCCAATTTAAGTCATTAATAGATTGGTTTCAAAATTTATGTTACACTCATCCAACAAATCAAGAATAAAAGCATGTAAAGGCTCCATAGCCTGTATTGAATTACTCATTCTTTCCACAGTAAAAGCCGTTAGCTAGGGATTGGCCAAAGAATTTTAAATATCTCATTATATCTATGTCATTGTTCAAAGTGTCCCTAAATGGGATTAAACAATAGTCACTCAACAATTTCCTGCAATGTCTGTTTCCAACCTCACCTTGAGTTAAATTAAGGCTAATGATATGTTTTCAGTGTAAGGTAAAAGAAGGGTTTTCCTTGAATGACTTTCCAGCGTTTTGAAATCTAATTCATTAGAAGCACTTCTGTCAAATGATTACTTATTCTATCTCATTGTCTTAGAGGATTTAAGTCTAAAACACACATGTTTGATATGAACTTAATGACCATTTTATAAATGAAACCCAAGTGAGCCAGCATTCGCTGGCAAATTCTTGTTTGTGCTTAGAATTAAAAATATTGCCAAGTGGGGCTTTTCAAAGAGAGCCAATTGTGTTCAGTGTTATTTTTAGTTCCCCTACATCTGCACATATACACTGGCCTTTAAGACTCATGAGGAAACTAAAGATTGTATCATCAAGGGAGGAGGGCAGTGCCACTACTTTCCATAAACTGTGTGCTTTGACTGAATTCACGAAATGGGGAGTTTCAAAAACATGTCCCGTGTCCAGGCCCATTGTAATTTTCAAATCATTTTCTTACATGAAAAAGACCACAGAGCTGGTGCAGCAGAGTGGCTAAGAGACGGAGCTGTGAATCAGGAAGTTCCTCGCTTGAATCTCGCTTCTGGGCAGTATCCAACAGGGTGCTTGTGATCCCGCCAATTCTTTTTTGCCCCACCGATTCTGTTGCACAAGTGGTGGGTCCCACTAACTGTGTTGCACAAGTGGGACCTACTGCTTACACAACAGAGATTCAGTTCCCTGTAGGGGAAGCCTCCAAACAACCAGAAACTCTTGTTTCTGGAAGGAGGAGGCAAGTCGGCGGAGTTCCCTTTTGTGAGCTCTGCTGATCTGCTTCCTTCCAGAAACTAGTGTTTCTGCTCATTGTGAGTTGCCCCAGAAGCACTAAATCACCATTGTGATTTAGGGGCAGTCAGTGCAATCAGTGGGGCAGAAGAGAATCAGCAGGGGCGAAAGCACCCCGTTGGATTCCGCCCACTGCCATGAACTGACTAAGGGTGCAATCCTATGAATGTTTAGACAGAACAAAGCCTTACAACTCCCAGCATGCCCCAGCCAGCCATGTTGGCTGGGGCATGCTGGGAGTTGTAGGACTTTTTTCCTATGTAAAAATGCATTACATTGTATCCTAACTGGCCTTAGGAAAACCACTCTTTCTCCTTCTCATCCTCAATCCTCCCAACTTCGATATGGGTGATGATAATACTGGGTTCCACCTTTAAAGGAGAACTAAAAAATAATTTTAAATACATACATACATACATGCTGGCTTACCTTCCCTAATTGCTGTAAGGGTTATAACTAGATAATGCCTGTAAAGTGCTTTGAACACTTGAAAACTCTTATACAAATGCTGTGTTGTTGTTGTTGTTGGTGGTGGTGGTGGTGGTGATGGTGGGTGGTGTTGTCACATGAAAAAGCCATCTTCTGAGTTATGAATAAGATCTGCTTTCACTGTCCCTATTAGCCAGGGAAATGTTGGAATGTGTACAAGCATCCACTATGGGACTTTCTGCTTTGCATGTTTCTAGTTTGTCACTCTTGGGCTTCCGTAGAGTCTTGCTGGCTCAGGTCAGAACATGGCAGTTTAGCTTGTTAAGGCTGAATAAAGCATGTGTGTGCGTGTGTGCGTGTGTGTGTATTAGTAAAAAACCTGCAGCGTTCCTATGTTCAAGATAGTACATAAAGACCCCAATTCTCTGTTACATAAATAACTCTGCCTATTTTTCTACTGAGATGCTGGGGATGTTAGTTCAAAACATTATTAGTTGGCAGATATTTCACAGGGCTAGCCCACTGGGTAGAGTGAGGCATTTGCCTCAGGCAGCAGATAGTGGAGGGCAGAGCATGGTGGCAAGGCATTAGATGGCAAAGCTGTGTAAGCCTCATGTCTTCCCTAAACCTTCTAAGCTGGCCTGCTGCCCTGAGGTGCAGTGGAGGCCACTGACTCATTACAACATTGGAGTTAGAGTCAACTGGTAGTCCGATTGACTTCTGTATATGAAATGGACTGTGTGGCAGTGGGGCGGGGGGCATTTCATCCTTCACTTGAGGCGGCAAAACGTCTTGGCCCAGCCTTACATGCACAAACACTCTTCAGGTTTCAACCCCTTTCCTTTCAGCATCTAGATGTTGCATCTCAGGCAAGATTGGTGATGTTCATGGTCCCCTGCAATTGGCATTCAGAGGCATACTTCCTCTGTCACTGGTAGCCAACATGACTACTAGTCATTGATCCAGCTTCTGCTACTATGGAGTAGGGATGGCGGAGAATTTCTCCCCGAATATTTGGGAGGCCAAGCGCTGACGCATTTGGCCCCTCAAAGTTGGTTGGGAAATTCTCTGCCGGCCCCCCCCCCGGGACAGGACTTACCTTCGGCGAATGTCCCTCTCGGCGGCGGGTCCCGGCGGCGTTTCGGCGGCGTTTCGTTGTGGGCGGGGGCGGTGGCCGATCTCCCGACCAGCTGCCGCCGCCACCATTGCAAAAAAAAAAAAACTAAAGTAAAAAACCCCCAAAACACCCGTGATAGGCTACGTAACGATTTACGTAGCCTATCACGGCTAGATTTCCAAAGTCAGCCATGATAGGCTACATAAATCGTCATGTAGCCTATCACGGGTGACTTTGAAAAAAAAAAAGCGAGTACGCAAATGGCGGCGCCCATGGGGTGCCGCCATTTGCGTTCCTCATTTTGGCACATCTAGTCTACGTAAAGATTTACATGGACTACGGCGAAAATAAGGGAACGCTATTTGCATTGCCCTTATTTTTGCTGTAGTCTACATAAATCTTTACGTAGACTAGACGTGCCAAAATAAGGAACACAAATGGCGGCGCCCCATGGGCACCACCATTTGCGTACGCGCTTCCCCCCCCTAAAGTCACCCGTGATAGGCTACGTGACGATTTACGTAGCCTATCATGGCTGATTTTGGAAATCTAGCCGTGATAGGCTACGTAAATCATCATGTAGCCTATCACGGGGTCTTTTTTTGTTTGTTTGTTTCGCGGCCGGGGAGACGGGGCGCTTCTCCCCGGCCTGAATTTCGGCCAGGCGAGGCGGGGCGCCTCCCCCCCCTCGCCTGAACTTCGGGGGGAAAAGCGAAGCGCCTCCCCCCACCACGAAGCCAAGCTGCAAAAAGGTAAATGACTTTCATATATCCCTACTATGGAGGGACAAGGAGAGAGTACTGAAGTCTACACCTTGATCATCATAAGTCTTGCTTAGCTGTTTTCTTGCTTCTGATCCCCTCCCCGAGGGTCTGCAGGTTTTGCAAGATTATTTTTGCAGTCACAGGGGTAAGAAGAAATCTCCCCTAAAAACAATCAAAAATGAAGCAAAACAGAAACACGGAGTTTCTCAAGATGCTGAATTATCTATCTGAGTAAAGCATAAAGAATACACCCAACTCTCCAATGGCTGCAATTCTATACATGCTTATTGGAGAATAAGTCCCACTGAACTCAATGGAGCTTATTTCTGAGTAGATACGCATAGGATTGTGCTGCACAGAGAGGCCCTATTCAGGTGTTTGGAAAGTGTGTCGCTTAAACGTGCGAGGAGAGGGACATATTCATCCCGCCCCTCCTCACATGTTTCCATCACCCTCTACACATGGAGGGTTACTTTCTGAAGGTGAGAGTGTCTTGTATTCATGGAGGCTGTCCGCGCAATTTGGTACACTGAAAAATCCATGTTCCAAATGATGTGGAAAGCCTCCACAAATACAGGAAGCTCTCCCCTTTGGAAAGTTGGCCTCCACATGCAGAAGGCCACTGGGAGATTCAGGCGGATAAAAGAAAGTATTTCTTCAAAGAGCGCATAAACTATAGAATTTGCTACCACAAGACGATGGCCACCAGTTTGGATGGCTTTAACAGTGGGGGCTGAGACAAAATCCTGGAGAAGGCTATCAGTGGGTACTAGTCCTGATGCCTCTATGCTACCTCCAGAATCAGAGGCAGTATGCCTATGTACACCAGTTGCATAGTTGCATGGGTGGGAGGGTGCTGTTGCACTCATGTCCTGCTTGTGGCTCCCTGGTTGACAGTTGGTTGGCCACTGTGTGAACAGAATTCTGGCATAGATGGACCCTTGGTCTGATTCAGCATGGCTCTTCTTATGTTCTTATGAAATTATGATGGCGGGGCAGAGCTAATGTCCTCTTATAGTTAGGCTGCCCATTTTCCTAGCACCTGAATAGGGCTGTAATTACACTGAAAACCTTCTGAGATAAAGAAACTTTGCATTGTCTATTTTAAAATCCAGATAACCAAGATATGGAACATAATGTGCTTCTGTGCTGTCTCAGTCACCTGAAATATCCATTGCGTGACAGGCTTGTGATAGATGGATGTCAGAAATATCCTTATCTGGATCTGTCACTTGACAGCATGGCATACTCTGTTACTTTGGGGCCTTTGAAGGCAAGCCATGCTCAGGAAGGCTAGCAGAAGGTGACTATCATAGTTGTATATTGAATCTCCAGTATGGCAAGAAGGTCTCTGAAAAAGACCAGTGCTCCCAGTTTTCCTATCAAGTGTGAACAGTGTAAATCAAGACTGTCACATCAAAAGAACTTCTCTGGCATGTAAAATACTTTTATTTAGGGCTCAGCTGGAAAAAAAAGAAATGACTGGCCTCATTTTGCATCCATTTTTGTGAGTGTCCTTAAGCACTTTCCATTTCTGGTGATTTTTTTCAACACTTGTGAACATATATGGCTGCACATGTTGTTCCATGATTTTGTGGGTGGCATCACGAGGCTAAATCTGGCACTACGACATCAGAGGAAATGACACTGAGGCAAATGAGCAGAGAAGAAGAAAATGGGTGTGAAGTGGCAAGAATAGCATCTGGAAGGATAAAGGATGGGGGTCTTGTGTTGTGTTTTTAATTGTGTTTTTACGGATTTGTTTTACGTTTTTTTTTTTTTTAAATGGCTCCCCCCATTCCCTCAAACAAGATGGCTGCCAGCACACATCCAGAGGACCAGGTAAGGAGCTGGGGGCTGGGTGAAGGCAATGATGGAGGCATGGCAGCTGGGCCTCTGGATCGCTCCAAAGCACACCGAAGCACTTCGGAGTGCCCTGATCCACTTCAGGCTGCTTTGTGCCCCCTCTGCCTTGACTCAGAGGTGGCCCGAAGCAGCCTGAGGCACTCCGCTTTGACTCAAATTTAAGGCCTCAAGCCGGAGTGGTGCACAGCCCTAGCATGCAACCTTGGGGCTCATGGGTTGTTCAGTTGTTCAGTCATGTCCGACTCTTCATGACCCCATGGACCATAGCAAGCCAGGCCTTCCTGTCCTCCGCTCTCCCCCAGAGTGTGCTCAAGCTCATGGCTCATGGGTACATTTGGATATTTGAGAAACTGTCCTAGACACAACCATAACATGGCTGCCATGGGTGGGCATGGCTAGTCACAAAGGACAAGTGACTTGCCCAGATGCATTCAGCAGAAATTAAGACAGCAGCAGCTAAAGGCTCCCGCTTCAATTTGCAGCAATCTCAGTTGCCAATAGGGATGGCATGAGTACTTGGTTGGGGCTAGATGCCCAGTGAGAAATGGCCAGCTCAGCTCCCAAATGCCAGCCCTCAGTCCCCAGGTGCCTGCCTAGTTCAGCACACACCATGCTGGGCAAGTGTGCAGGCGTCTGCTCCCTCATCAAGCGCCATTCGCCACTCAAATGGCTGTTCATTCTTTTTTCTAAGTATCCCATCTACACAAATGTGGTCCTTAAAAGGGCAATGTCCACAAAATTACAGGCATAAATGCAAACCCCACGAACTGCCCAGCAGCTCATCATGCGCCGCTCAGCTGGGTAGGGTAAGTGCTGGAGGTTTGATGAGTGCTGCATGGGGTAGGGGCAAGGTGGTCCATCTATCCCTAGCTGCCAATAAGATATATATATATATATATATATATATATATATATATATATATATATGGAAGAGTAGGGTGTCTTGGTGGGTACCAAGGAATGTGTCTGGGGGCTCATTGGTGGCTGCGGGCCTACCACTGTCCTACGGTATCATTCCACTAATGCATAGGGATGGCGGATAATTCCGCCATGGACTCCAATTTGGCCAGATTCTAAGAATCCACCCCCCCCCTCGGAGTCTGTGGCGGAACGAAGACTCACCTCCGCCACCCAGGGGAATATGTGCCAGCTAGATTCTACCTGCCACTGGCCGTCTGCTGCCGGCCGCTGTTGCCTGTCTTCAGACACAAATGGCATCCGGTGTAGTGGACGCCATCTGTGTCCCTGCCTTTTGCCGTGATAGGCTATGTAAATCTTTATGTAGCCTGTCATGGCAAAAGGCAGGGATGCAAATGGCACCCACTACGCCGGAAGCCATTTGTGTCCGCAGACCGGCCGTGGCTGGAAGTCCGGCAGCGGCCAGAGCCGGCTGGCGGCTCCGCAGACTCACTGTGGAGCGGAGCCGGCCAGGGAGGATTCTGGGGGAGGACCGGATCGCCTCCCCCCCCATGGACCCACAGGCGAATGAGGATGAGTACAATCCATACACCCCTACTAATGCAGTTTATGAGACTATTGTTAGCTTGCTGGATGGGAATCCCCAGAAACTTGTTGTGTAAGCTAACACTATTGGCATTGTGCTAGAGGTCCCTTATGTTAGCACAATGCAATTTGTGTTAGTGGAATGACACTGCAGGATACTGCCCAAAGTTTTTTTTTAAAAAAAACCATAAAAAATAAAACAGGTAAAACAACAATAAAATCAATAGAAACCAGTTAACCAGTTAAAATGAAAAGCAACATATTTACAAATGTTACTTCTCAGATTCATTTCTGTTATCACATGTTTACTTTCCTCCCCTGTGGTCAACTTAAGTGCTGGCTAAAAAGGATATCTGGAATTTGGAATGTAACTATATGCAAACAATTGGATATAATCCTGAATAATCCTGGAAGCCCAGAAGACTGTGCTATTTCTGTATTAATTTAGCAACAGCAAATCCATTCTTGGGGCTACTGCACTGACCAAGCTTTGGTACATCAGCCTCATCTTCCATTCCTTTTGCACTATTTTGGCAGCCTATGACTCATTCTAATTATCACCTCTTCTCTTTTGCCTGCAACATGATTTCTACAGTTGGAACATTACAAGAAGTGTTGTATATGTGTGTGTTTGCAAGACTAAAATGTAACTGGAATTTATTTGGGGGAAAAGAGTGGGAACAACATTGTAAGTGAAAGCCCACCTGTAGTTACGGATGTCGGAGGAATCCAGTTTGAGTGAGTTTTCACCGGCTCAGCCCCCCCAGACTCTGGCTTGCTCATCTGCAAGCTGACCTGACTCGACCAGTGTGAGTTGGGCCAGCTTGTGGACTTCCGCTGCCCACCACCCCCTTGTGCCTCCTTGCCGATGCATTGGGAAGGAGAGGCATGAGGGGTTGGCAGGTGATGGTGGCTGAGGTCCCCTTGAAAGAAGAACATGAAGGGTTGGCAGACAGCAGGGGCAGGAGTCCCTGTATTAGCAGCCCCATTTTGTGCTAATGGCTCCTCCCCCCCATTCGAGAGGGGGGATAAGGAGCCATTTGTGCATATTAGTGGCTGTGTTTTGTAGAAATTGTCCCTTCTCAGCATTGGCACTCCTGCTGCCACCTGCTGCAATTTCCAGCAAAAAAAAAAATCAGTAAAGTTCCCGAGTTTTGGGGACTTTACCAGGGCTTCGCTCACTCACACAAGCCAAGTTAGGTCCACTGCATTTCTCCATCAGCCCCCAAAAGGGCTGGATTTCACCACAATAGACAACCCTACCTGTAGCCTCCACTGTTTGTGCACATAAGTTGCCAGGAGGGTGGCAGAGTTTTATTTTATTAGTCAGGAACATGAAGAGAAAGCTCATTCGTCCAACCCATGTACAATAACATAGATGCATCAGTGTTGGCTTCAGGTCATTGAGGGCCCTCAATGGCCCCCCTTGAGTGGGTCTACCTTCTCACTACCACTGTCACCGACTGCTGTTGCTCCTTGTCCTTGTTGCCATCATTGCTACCACTTGCTTGCTTGAGAGGCAGAGAACCAGTGAGCAAGTAGAACATTGCATCTACTGCCTCACAACATTCTTACTATCTATGACCATTGTCTGGGCCAGAGCGAGATGCTGTGAACAAGCAGGTTGCAAGGGTGACGAGGAGGAGCAATTCCAGGGGGCTCTTGCCAGTGGGCCCCTGCTGGAGTGCAGGTGTTTGGCAGGTGCCCAGCCATGCTTATCCTTGATGTCAGCTTTGAAATGCACAATCACAACAGAGAAGTACAGAAAACAGAGTTCCAATTATACATAAATATGAGTTAGTTACAATTTACAAAAAGGTGGTATCTACAAATGGGTGTAGCAAATATTTTCTTTGTGAATATTCTAACAAGGATGCCATTTTGGGTTTCAGTGTCAATGGACAAAGAGATTTCAGGGGATGGGTGACAAGATTCACAGCGAAGCTTAAACCTTAGGTCTTTCTGTCTGTCTGTCTTTCTTTCTTTCTGTCTTTCTTTCTCTTGTGTGTGCATTCGTTCGTTTGTTCTCACAATCACAAATTGTACAACATGTGTATTTAAGTGCATTTGTTAGGATTATTTCTTATTCTTCAAAATAAACAGACAGATATGTAAGAGCCCCTGAGGAATGATTACATTTGTTCTGAAATGCAGCTGGTAGAAAGCAAGGCCCTCCTTGGATAACTGCAAGAAAATGTATTATATTTTATTATTTATTTATTTATTTATTTATTACATTTCTGTACCGCCCAATAGCTAAAACTCTCTGGGCAGTTCACAACAATCAAAACCATAAAATACAGCACAATAAAATACAATATAAAAGTTTAGAAGATTAAAACTCCAATAACAACAACAACAACCAAATAGAACCTAGCAGCAGTGCATTGATTTAAAATACAGTACCAGATTTCAAACAGAAACTGAACAACTAAAATGCCTGGGAAAATAAAAAAGTCTTAGAATCATAGAATCATAGAATAGTAGGGTTGGAAGGGGCCTACAAGGCCATCAAGTCCAACCCCCTGCTCAATGCAGGAATCCAAGTCAGAGCATCCCTGACAGATGGCTGTCCAGCCTCGTCTTGAATGCCTCCAGTGTGGGAGAGCCCACCACCTCCCTAGGTAATTGGTTCCATTGTGGTATTGCTCTAACAGTCAGGAAGTTTTTCCTGATGTTCAGCCAGAATCTGGCTTCCTGTAACTTGAGCCCATTATTCCGTGTCCTGCACTCTGGGATGATCAAGAAGAGATCCTGGACTTCCTCTCTGTGACAACCTTTCACGTACTTGAAGAGCGCTATCATCTCTCCCCTCAGTCTTCTCAAGACTAAACATGCCCAGTTTTTTCAGTCTCTCTTCATAGGGCTTTGTTTCCAGTCCCCTGATAATCTTTGTTGCCCTCCTCTGAACCCTCTCCAGTTTGTCTGCAACCTTCTTAAAGTGTGGTGCCCAGAACTGGACATAGTACTCCAGATGAGGCCTAACCAGTGCTGAGTAGAGGGGAACTAGTACTTCCCGGGATTTGGAAGCTATGCTTCTATTAATGCAGCCCAAAATAGTATTTGCCTTTTTTGCAGCCACATCACATTGTTGGCTCATATTCAGCTTGTGATCGACAACAATTCCAAGGTCCTTCTCGCTTGTAGTGTGGTTGAGCCATGTATCCCCCATCTTGTAACTGTGCATTTGGTTTCTTTTTCCTAGGTGCAGAACTTGGCATTGATCCCTATTAAATGTCATTCTGTTGTTTTCTGCCCAGCGCTCCAGTCTATCCAGATCACTTTGAATTTTGTTTCTGTCTTCCAAAGTATTAGCTATCCCTCCCAATTTTGTGTCATCTGCAAATTTGATCAGCATTCCCTGCACCTCCTCCTCCAAGTCATTAATAAAAATGTTGAAGAGCACTGGGCCCAGGACTGAGCCCTGCGGTACCCCACTCGTTACCTCTCCCCAGCTTGAGAAGGTCCCATTGATAAGCAATCTTGGAGTCCGATTCTGTAGCCAACTGTGGATCCACCGGATCGTTGTTTCATCTAGCCCACTTCGAGCTAGTTTGCTCATAAGGATATCATGGGGCACTTTGTCGAAAGCTTTGCTGAAGTTGAGGTATATGATGTCTACAGCATTCCCACCGTCCACAAGGGAGGTGACTTGATCAAAAAATGAGATCAGATTTGTCTGGCATGACTTGTTCTTGACAAATCCATGTTGGCTTTAAGTAATCACTGCATTGTTTTCAAGGTGCTTACAGATGGATTGCTTGATCATCTGCTCCAGAATTTTCCCTGGAATTGATGTCAGACTGACTGGTCTGTAGTTCCCAGGTTCCTCCTTTTTACCCTTTTTGAAGATAGGGACAACATTAGCCCTCCTCCAGTCATCTGGCACTTCCCCCGTCCTCCATGATTTCTCAAAGAGAATAGACAGTGGTTCTGAGAGTTCTTCTGCCAGTTAGGGGTGCACGAAAGTCACTTACCTGGTCTCGCAGTTTGCTTTGCGGTGGGGGGAAGGCACTTCGCTGCTCCCCCCGAAGTTCAGGCCGGGGGGGGAGGCTTCCCGCCTCGCCCGGCCGAAATTCAAACTGGGGAGAAGCGCCCCGTCTCCCCGGCCGTGAACTTCAAAAGAAAAACAAAACAAAAAAAACCCCGCCCCTGTGATAGGCTACGTGATGATTAACGTAGCCTATCACGGCTAGATCTGCAAAGTCAGCCATGATAGGCTACGTTAATCGTCACGTAGCCTATCACGGGTGAATTTGAAAAAAAAAAAAGCGCGTACGCAAATGGCGGCCCCCATAGGGAGCCGCCATTCGCGTTCCTTATTTAGTTGCTGTAGTCTGCGTAAAGATTTACGTAGACTACGGCGAAAATAAGGGCAACGCTATTTGCGTTGTCCTTATTTTCGCCGTAGTCTACGTAAATCTTTACGCAGACTACAGGGACCAAATAAGGAACATGAATGGCGGCTCCCTATGGGGGCCGCCATTAGCCGTAGGCACTTTTTTTTTTTTTTAAAGTCACCCGTGATAGGCTACATGACGATTAACGTAGCCTATCACGGCTGACTTTGCAAATCTAGCCGTGATAGGCTACGTTAATCGTTACGTAGCCTATCACAGGGGCGTTTTTTTTTTTTTACTTTGCTTGTAATGGCTGCCGCCCCCGCCCCTGACGAAGACCTGCCGAACTGCCGCCGGGACCCGCCGCCGGGAGGGACATTCATGAAAGGTAAGTCCCATCCCGGGGGGGGGGGCAGGGGGGCGGAGAAGTTCTCCCCGAACAACCTTCGGAGGACCGAATGCGTTGGCGCTCGGCCCCCCGAAGTTTCGGGGAGAAATTCTCTCCCATCCCTACTTCCAATTCCTTTATTTCTCTAGGATGCAGTTCATCTGGCCCTGGAGATTTGAACTCATTCAAAGTCATTAGGTGTTCCTTGACCATATGCCTATCGATCTCAAGCTGCAATTCTGCCCCTTCAGCCTGTACTTTGCCTTTGCCAGGGGGGTCATAGACACTCTTTTGGGAGAAGACTGAGCAAAAGTAGGAATTGAGCAACTCTGCCTTTTCTTTGTCATCTGTTATCGTTTTGCCATCCTTATTTAATAGCTGAACAACCATTTCTTTCCTCTGCCTTTTACTATGCACGTAGCTGAAGAAAGCCTTTTTGTTGTTTTTAGCATCCCTCGCTAACCTCATCTCGTTCTCAGCTTCAGCCCTCCTGACACCATCCTTGCAATTCTGTGCTACCTGCCTGTACTCTTCCTTTGTTAGTTGGCCTTCTTTCCACTAATATGTGTCCTTTTTTGTTTTCAGGTCATCCCTAAGCTTTTTGTGAAGCCACATTGGCTTCTTCTGTTGTCTTCCACCTTTTCTTCTTGTTGGAATTGTTTGTGATTGTGCCTTGAGAATTTCCTTATTTAAAAGCTCCCACCCATCTTGGACTCCTTTTCTCGTTAGCGTTGCTTGCCATGGGACCTTACTGATCATTGTTCTGAGTTTATTAAAATCAGCTTTCCTAAAATCCAGGGTACGCGTTTGACTACCTTTTGCTTCCCTTAGAACCAAGAACTCAAGTACAACATGGTCGCTTTCCCCCAGAGTTCCTGTAACTGCTACTTTATCCACTAAGTCATCTCTGTTGGTTAGGATCAAGTCAAGGTCAGGATAGCCAATCCTCTAGTTCCTTCCTCTACTTTCTGTAGGAGGAAGTTATCCACCACACAAGTCAGGAATTTCCTGGAGGGGCCATGTTTTGCAGAATTTGTCTCCCAACAAATATTGGGGAAATTGAAGTCCCCCATCACTACTACATCATGCTTCCTTGAAACATTGGCTATTTGCTTTTCAAAAGTTTCTTCCTCATCTTCTCCTTGATTGGGTGGCCGGTAGGAGACGCCGACCACCAGGTTCCTTTTATTCTTTGCTCCATTTATTTTGATCCAGATGCTCTCGATCGGCTACCAAGCTCATCCTCCTGTATCATCTTCACCTAGCACCAAAAAGAGCACAATGTAGGTGCTAGGTGAGCCTCTCTGGGAAGCTCATTCCACAACTGGGGTGCCACAATAGAAAAGGCCTTCTTCTTAGTAGCCACCCACCTCAATTTCTTTGGTGGGAGCTTCTGGAGAAGGACTGCTGAAGATCATCTTAGGGTCCAGGCAGGTGTATATGGGAGGAGACAATCCTTCAGGTAATCTGGCCCCAAGCCATTTTGGGCTTTGAATGTTAATACCAGCAGTTTGAATATATATTGCACCTATAATGCACTGCAGTAATCCAGACGAGAGGATAGCATGAGTAACTGTAGCTAGGCTATCTCTGTAGTTAAGGATGTAGTTGGTATGTCAACCTAAGCTGATAAAAAGTGCTCCATGCCACCAATTCCACCTGTGCCTCTAGTGACAATGTGGGATCCAAGAGCACCCCCAAGCTATGAACCTGATCCTTTAGGGGGAGTGCAACCCCCTCCAGAACAAGTTGAACATCACTTAAAATCACCCAATAACAGTACCTCCATTTTGTCTGGATTGAGTTTCAGCTATTATATTCTTGATTCTGCACATTTCATAGATCTTTAAAAAGAAATGTCTGTCCAAGGCTCATTTCTACAAAATGCTATATGGTGCCTAGATTTATTAAATCCATTTTAATGTCATCAGTTTCTTCACATTGTTTAACTGTTCTAGGGCTGTGAGCTAATTCACATAACATAAGAGCATAAGAACTTGAAGAGCCTGGCTAGATAAGACCAAGACTCCATCTAGTCCAGGATCCTGTTTCCAAGACTGGACAGAAAGGTGTGTCTGGGAAGCCCATAAGTAAGGCACAATGGCAACACATTGTTACTGGGAGTCAGAATTATTCTGTCTTTGGACTTGGATGTTATGTTTAGCTATCAGTACAAACATCCTTGATAGAGTTAGCTTAACCCCCTTTAAAGCTATCTTGGGCTGTGGCTGTATTTGCACATCATACTAAGCCATGATTTAGCATGACATGCATGAGCAGGAACGATTGCAGACAGCCTTGGGCTTTCATGGTTCCCTATCCATCTCCTCCTCCCAAACACCCAAGAGAAGAAGTTTGGAGGAGTTCACTTCCACATTTGGTTAACCATGGTTTGTTATGTTGTCTAGCATTATAAACTGTGCCAATATTAACTACGGTCAGTTTCAAGCAAGCCAACTTCCATCTAGGTGTTTCTCTTGAATAATAATAATAATAATAATAATAATAATAATAATAATAATAATAAACGTTAACCACAATTCCAGGCCCAGGTTACGGTTAGGGCCAGTAGCAGTGTGATTAGATCTAAATGGCTCTGGTGCTCACTAAAGATAGCTACCAAATTAAGGTAAGTCCAGGAAACTAGTCCACAAGGATAAATCAAGCAGACTTCCAGAGGAAGGCCTGATGTGACCTGGCTCTCAGTACATTGTCAACAGCATGTGATTTGTTCTTAAAGATCAGATGAATGAATTGGTCCTACATCCATAAAAGACTACCTCCTCCTACCACAGTCACTCAAATTACTTCCTTGAGAATACTTTCTGTGCGCTAAGTCAGGTTATGAGGTATTCTTGATGACTACCGTGCAATTGTGAAACTTTTTCTGAAGACTCATTAAAGCTAGGGATGTAGGAGAAATTTGTTTCAATTTGTTTTTGATCAGGATTTACTCTGTTTGCACCTTCTGGACCAAACACAGATTTGGACACAATCTGCAGTCAAAGTCCATCAGCATTCATTTGAAAAATGTGCACAAATATGCTTTAATCAATGGGAGATGAATGCATACATTTCAAAGATGTGCACAACTGATGTGTACATTTATAAAAATAAGCATGGAATATGGATGAAAACAAACACAACGCTCATAATCTGATACAGACTCAAGTTGGAATGAGCTTCAAGATGGAATTCAGAGAACTTTGGTGAGCTTGAGTTTTGCTGATTCACACATCCCTAGTCAAAGCTTATGTCTGAATGTTTTGAAGAGATAACCTGGGTTAAGCCAATCTGTAGAATGGTTTAAAATATACTGCTTGGTACATTTCTGTAGAGCTGCATATGATATGTGCAGGTATTTTTAGACCCCCCGCCTTTATACCAGTTCTCCTCTCTTCCCATGAAAGGGTTCTCCTGGCAGTTATGGGGTCCTCTAGAGGGCATTCAGTGTGGTGAGAAAGTGGAAAGTGGGCTGTGGTGGAAAGGAGATATTTTCAAGCATCATATACATGAGAAACATGTGTAGGGTACTGAGCTGTAGTGGAGATTGTGACCACAATATGACAGTTGGTCCTTGAGTGACCTAAATATATAAATAAAAAGAAAAATAAAAAAATGGGAAAGATAAAAAAGACAAATTCAAATAAACATATTTGATTGCTACTATGCCACATCGGCTGTGCAAGTATGAAGTTATCATTCTCTGTCAAGGGGTTCTCATGGGAATAACCCCTCATTCTTCAATGAAGGTGTTATAGGATGTATTTTGTGCACTGCATCTGATGTGTGTGTGTTTTCATGGTACATATGTGATCGCACACCTTCACCAGTCACTATGACCAACTGGCTCCGTTGTCAACTGTGCACAATTGTGAATCACACTGTGATTCATCCTCAAATCATTTGGCATTCTCTATAATGCCCAGGTGGCTGGTTTCTCACAGGAAGCAGACATATAGTTTATTCTAAATGTGTATTTTTGTGACATTAAGAGGTCTTTCATACCTCAGTACCATTGTGGTTCAAAGTTAAGCAAGAAAATGCTTGGTCAAATAGGGAAAGTCAGTTAAGAAGTCTGCATAGAATTTTCTAGCCAGGAAGCATTCAACACATACATGTTGAACACTTAGTGATAGCAGCATCAAGTAGGTGTGGTTTAGAGAATCTGATTCTGATCAAAATACAAAGTGCTAGTTCTTACCTTTAAAGCCTTACACAGTCTAGGTCCAAGGTACCTTAGGGAGAGCCTTCTCCCCTGCGTCCCAGTCCACCACTTAAGGTCCTCTGAGGGCTTTCTGCTGCGGCTGCCTAGTGTGAGATTGGCAGCCACACATAAGAGGACCTCCTCCTTTGCCACCCCTATGTTGTGGAATGACCTGCTGGTTGGAATGCACCTGCTGACCTTGTTGAAGGTTTTTAAGCAGACATTAAAGACTCTGTTATTACAGAATTTCTAGAACTCCTGTTCCTTTTGCTGACTTTTGTGTACTGTTTTTAAGCTGTGCTGTTTTATTGCTGGATTTTTTAAAAATTGTTTTTAGTGCAAAGTTTTTTTTAATTATATATTGTTTGTATATATTGTTTGTATGCTTTTATGTAAATGGTTTTTAAACTTTGTATAATGTATTTTAATGTTTTAACTTTTGTAAACCCCCCAGAGAGCTTCGGCTGTGGGGCGGTATAGAAATGTAGTAAATAATAATTATGATGATGATGATGTAGCATTGTTGAAGCTAAACAAATGAGGACTTTATCAGGGCCTGTACAAGCTATCATTAGGAGCCTGAGGCAAGAAATGCAGAGATTTTATTTATTTATACTAAACTATCTACCTTTAACTCCTTCATGGATCACTGCCTTGTTGTGGCGAAGGGGCTTGCGTAACTCAGTGAAGCCATAAGCTATGCCGTGCGGGGCCACCCAAGACGGACAGGTCATGGCGGAGAGTTCTGACAAAATGTGGTCCACTGGAGAAGGAAATGGCAACCCACTCCAGTATTCTTGCCAAGAAAACCCCATGGAACGTATCACAAGGCTAAAAGAGATGACGCCGGAAGACGAGCCCCTCAGGTCGGAAAGTGTCCAATATACTACTGGGGAAGAGCAGAGGGAATTTCCAAGTAGCGCCAGAAAGAGTAAAGTGGTTGGGCCAAAGCCGAAAGGACACTCAGCTGTGGATGTGTCCGGTGGTGAAAAGAAAATCCAATGCTGTAAAGAACAATATTGTTTAGGAACCTGGAATGTAAGATCAATGAATCAAGGTAAGCTGGAGGTGGTCAAACGTGAGATGGCAAGATTGAACATCAACATCTTGTTGTTGTTGTTGTTGTTCAGTCGTTCAGTCGTGTCCGACTCTTCGTGACCCCATGAACCATAGCACGCCAGGCCTTCCTGTCCTGCGCTGTCTCCCGGAGCGTGCTCAAGTTCATATTCATTGCATCCGTGATGCTATCTAGCCATCTCATCCTCTGCCGTCCCCTTCTCCTTTTGCCTTCAGTCTTTCCCAGCATCAGGGTCTTTTCCAGGGAGTTTTCTCTTCGCATTAGGTGGCCAAAATATTGGAGCTTCAGCTTCAGTATCTGTCCTTCCAATGAACACTCAGGGTTGATTTCCTTTAGGATTGACTGATTTGACCTCCTTGCAGTCCAGGGGACTCGTAAGAGTCTTCTCCAGCACCACAGTTCGAAAGCATCAATTCTTCGGCGCTCAGCCTTCCTTATAGTCCAGCTCTCACAGCCATACATTACTACTGGGAAAACCATAGCTTTGATTAGACGGACCTTTGTCGGCAAGGTGATGTCTCTGCTTCTTACTATGCTGTCTAGGTTGGCCATAGCTTTCCTCCCAAGGAGCAAGCGTCTTTTAATTTCATGGCTACAGTCACCGTCTGCGGTGATCTTGGAGCCCAAGAAAGTAAAATCTGTCACTGCTTCCATTTCTTCCCCTTCTATATGCCAGGAAGTGATAGGGCCAGATGACATGATCTTAGTTTTTTTAACGTTGAGTTTCAAACCAGCTTTTGCACTCTCCTCTTTCACCCTCAACAAGAGGCTCTTGAGATCCTCTTCGCTTTCTGCCATTAGGGTGGTATCGTCTGCATATCGGAGGTTGTTGATAATTCTCCCGGCAATCTTAATTCCGACCTGTGATTCATCCAACCCGGCATTTCTCATGATGTACTCTGCATATAAGTTAAATAAGCAGGGTGACAATATGCAGCCTTGTCGTACTCCTTTCCCAATTTTGAACCAATCGGTTGTTCCATGTCTGGTTCTTACTGTTGCTTCTTGACCCTCGTACAGGTTTCTCAGGAGACGGGTAAGGTGGTCTGGTATTCCCATCACTTTCAGAATTTGCCACAGTTTGTTGTGATCCACACAATCAAAGGCTTTAGCGTAGTCAATGAAGCAGAAATAGACGTTTTTCTGGAATTCTCTTGCTTTCTCCATGATGCAGCGAATGTTGGCGATTTGATCTCTAGTTCCTCTGCCTCTTCGAAACCCAGCTTGTACTTCTGGTAGTTCTCGGTTCGCATACTGCTGAAGCCTAGCTTGTAGGATTTTGAGCATCACCTTGCTGGCATGTGAAATGAGGAATCAGCAAACTAAAATGGACAAGCATGGACAAATTTAATTCAGGTGACCATCATATCTACTACTGTGGGCAAGGATCCCTGAGAAGAAATGGAGTAGCACTCATAGTCAACAAAAGGGTGGGAAAAGCAGTCCTGGGGTACAATCTCAAAAACGATAGAATGATCTCAGTACGAATCCAAGGCAAACCATTCAACATCACAGTAATTCAAGTCTATGCCCCAAGCACTGAGGCCGAAGAAGCTGAGGTTGATCGGTATGAAGACCTACAACACCTTCTAGAACTAACACCAAAAAAAGATGTCCTTTTCATCATAGGGGATTGGAATGCTAAAGTAGGAAGTCAAGAAATCACTAGGGATGTCAGAGAATTTCTCCATGAATCTCACGGAGGCTGAATGCCAGCACATTCGGCCCCCCAAAATTGGTGGAGAAACGGTCTGCCCCCCGCCCCCCCCCCCGGGATGGGACTTACCTTGTGCGAATGTCCCTGGCAGCGGCGGCGGCTCCGGCGGTGGTTCGGCAGTGGTTCAGTGGCGGTTCAGCAGTGGTGGCTGCGGCAGCCGGTCTTCTGACCGGCTGCCACTGCCGCCATTTCCAAATTAAAAACAAAACAAAACAAAACAAACGTGATAGGCTACGTAAAGATTTACGTAGCCTATCACAGTTAGAGTTTTAAAAAACACCATGATAGGCTACGTAAATGTTTACGTAGCCTATCACGGCTGAGAGAAAAGAAAAAAAAAAAACCGCACGTACGCAAATGGTGGCACCCATGGGCACTGCCATTTGCGTTTCTTATTTTGGCACATGTAGTCTACGTAAACATTTATGTAGACTATGGTGAAAATAAGGGGAACGCAAATAGCGTTCCCCTTATTTTCGCCGTAGTCTACATAAATGTTTACATAGACTACACGTGCCAAAATAAGGAATGCAAATGGCGGCGCCCATGGGCGTCCCCATTTGCATACGTGCAGTTTTTTCTTTTTTTCACTCAGCCATGACAGGCTATGTAAACATTTACGTAGCCTATCACGGCTGACTGCAGGGACGCAAACGGCGGCGGCTATGGCCGCCACCATTTGTGTCCTGGCAGGAAGGAGGATTCATGGCCGGAGGGATGGGGCGCCTCCCCCCCAGCCAGAATTTCGGGGGGGAGGGACGGGGTGCCTCCCCCCCGGCCAGAATTTCAGGGGGGAGGGACGGGGTGCCTCCCCTCCCAGCCAGAATTTCAGGGGGAGGGACAGAGCACCTCCCCCCCCCCACCATGAATCAAGCTTTGGGATCAACTAAGGGACTTTTGTACATCCCTAGAAATCACCCGGATAACAGGCAAGCATGGCCTTGGTGTATAAAATGAAGCAGGACAAAGGCTAATAGAGCTTTGCCAAGAGAACACGCTGATCATAGCAAACACTCTTTTCCAACAGCACAAGAGGCGACTCTACACATGGACATCATCATATGGTCAATATCAAAATCAGATTGACTATGTCCTTTGCAGCCAAAGATGGAGAAGCTCTATACAGTCAGTAAAAACAAGACCTGGAGCTGACTGTGGCTCAGATCATGAGCTTCTTATCGCAAAATTTCGGCTTAAATTGAAGAACGTAGGGAACACCATTAAACCATTCAGGTATGACCTAAATCATATCCCTTATGAATATACAGTGGAGGTGAGGAATAGATTTCAGGGATTAGACCTGATAGACAGAGTGCCTGAGGAGCTATGGACGGAGGTCCGTAACATTGTTCAGGAGGCAGGAACGAAATCCATCCCAAAGAAAAAGAAATGCAAGAAAGCAAAGTGGCTGTCTGAATCTGATGAGGCTTTACAAGTAGCTGAGGAAAGAAGGGAAGCGAAAAGCAAGGGAGAAAGGGAAAGATATACCCAACTGAATGCAGAGTTCCAGAGAATGACAAGGAGAGACAAGAAGGCCTTCTTAAATGAACAATGAAAAGAAATCGAGGAAAACAGAATGGGAAAGACTAGAGATCTTTTCAAGAAAATCGGAGATCTCAAGGGAACGTTTTGTGCAAAGACAGGCATGATAAAGGACAAAGAAGGCAGAGACATAACAGAAGCAGATGAGATTAAGAAGAGGTGGAAAGAATACACAGAAGAACTATACAGGAAAGATCTGAATGTCCCTGATAGCCATGATAGTGCATTCACTGAACTTGAGCTGGACATCCTCGAGAGTGAAGTCAAGTGGGCCTTAGGAAGCATTCCTAACAACAAAGCTAGTGGAGATGACAGCATTCCAGCTGAGCTATTTAAAATCCTAAAAGATGATGCTGTTAAAGTGCTGCACTCAATATGCCAACAAATTTGGAACACTCAACAGTGGCCACAAGACTGGAAAAGGTCAGTTTACATTCCAATTCCAAAGAAGGGCAATGCCAAAGAGTGTTCAAACTACCATACAGTTGCACTCATTTCACATGCCAACAAGGTGATGCTCAAAATCCTACAAGCTAGGCTTCAGCAGTATGTGAACCGAGAACTACCGGAAGTACAAGCTGGGTTTCGAAGAGGCAGAGGAACTAGAGATCAAATGCCAACATTCGCTGGATCATAGATAAAGCAAATGAATTCCAGAAAAACGTCTATTTTTGCTTCATTGACTACGCTAAAGCCTTTGATTGTGTGGATCACAACAAACTCTGGCAAATTCTTAAAGACATGGGAGTACCAGACCACCTTACCTGTCTCCTGAGTAGGGATGGCGGAGAATTTCTCCCCAAAACTTCGGGGGGCCCCCCGAACAAGTTTCGGGAGAAATCCTCCACACCCCCCCGCCCCCCGCACCCCCCCCGGGACGGGACTTACCTTCACCGAATGTCCCTCCCAGTGGCTGGCCCGGCCAGTGGTTCGGCGGGTGTTTGAGCGAGGCGGGAGCGGCAGCCGGTCTTTCGACCGGCTGCCGCCGCCGCCATTCCAATGAAAGAAAGAAAAAAAAAAACGCCCCCTGATAGGCTACGTGACGATTCACGTAGCCTATCACGGCTAGATTTGCAAAGTCAGCCGTGATAGGCTACGTGAATCGTAACGTAGCCTATCACGGGTGACTTTGAAAAAAAAAAAAAAAGAGTGTACGGATAATGGCGGCCCCCATAGGGAGCCGCCATTCCCGTTCCTTATTTGGTCGCTGTAGTCTACGTAAATGTTTACGTAGACTACGCCGAAAATAAGGGCAACGCTATTTGCGTTGCCCTTATTTTCGCCGTAGTCTACGTAAACATTTACGTAGACTACAGCGACTAAATAAGGAACGCGAATGGCGGCTCCCTATGGGGGCCGCCATTCGCGTACGCGCTTTTTTTTTTTTTAAAGTCACCCGTGATAGGCTACGTGACGATTCACGTAGCCTATCACGGCTGACTTTGCAGATCTAGCCATGATAGGCTACGTGAATCGTCACGTAGCCTATCAGGGGGTGTTTTTTTTTTTTTTTACTTTCGCGTTCGCGGCCGGGCGAGGCGAGGCGCCTCCTCCCCGGCCTGAATTTTGGCCGGGCGAGGCGGGAAGCCTCCCCCCTGGCCTGAACTTCACGGGGGGAGCAGCAAAGCGCCTCCCCCCCACCGCGAACGGCCTTCGACGACAGGTAAGTGACTTTCATCCACCCCTACTCCTGAGAAACCTGTACGAGGGTCAAGAAGCAACAGTAAGAACCGGACATGGAACAACCAATTGGTTCAAAATTGTGAAAGGAGTAGGGTTGTACGAAAATCACTTACCTTTTGGAGATTATGCTGATGGTGGGGGGGGGAGACGTTCCATCCCTTCCCCCGGAATCCTGGATGGGGGGGAGGTGCTCCGTTCCTCCCCCCCCCCGGAATCCTGTCCGGCCAGCTGTGCTCCGCAGCAATTCTGCGGAGCCGCCGGCCGGCCGGCTCCGCCAGCAGCTGGACATCCGGCCGCTGGCTAGCAGGGATGCAAATGGCGGCAGCCGTAGCCGCCGCCGTTTGCGTCCCTGCAGTCAGCCACGATAGGCTACGTAAATGTTTACGTAGCCTATCACGGCTGACTTAAAAAAACAAAAACAAAACGCGCCTACGCAAATGGCGGCGGCCATGGCCACCACCATTTGCGTTCCTTATTTTGGCATGTCTTAGTCTACGTCAAGATTTAAGTAGACTAAGACGGTGAAAATAAGGGGAATGCAAATTGCTATTTGCGTTCCCCTTATTTTCGCCGTCTTAGTCTACGTAAATGTTTATGTAGATTGAATCGTGCCAAAATAAGGAATGCAAATGGCGGTGGCCATGGCCGCCGCTATTTGCGTACGCGCGTTTTTTTTTTTAAAGTCAGCTGTGATAGGCTACGTAAACATTTACGTAGCCTATCACGGTGTTTTTTTAAAACCTAGCCGTGATAGGCTATGTAAATCTTTATGTAGCCTATCACGTTTTTTTTTTTTTTAACTGGAAATGGCGGCGGCAGCAGTCGGGCAGAAGACTGGCTGCCACCGCCGCTGCACCGCCGCTGCTGGAGCCACCGCCGGAGCCGCCGCTGCCAGGAAGATCTGCCCAAAGTAAGTCTCATCCCGGGGGGGCGGGGGGGCAGGCTGTTCTGCCACCGATTTCGGGGGGCCAAATGTGCTGGCATTCGGCCTCCCCGAGATCCATGGTGGAACTTTTGTACATGCCTAGAAAGGAGTATGACAAGGCTGTATATTTTCACCCTGCTCATTTAATTTATATGCAGCGTACATCATGAGAAACGCTAGGTTGGATGAATCACAGGATGGCGTTAAGATTGCCAGGAGAATTATCAACAACCTCAGATACGCAGATGACAACACCCTAATGGCAGAAAGCGAAGAGGATCTAAAGAGCCTCTTGTTGAAGGTGAAAGTGGAGAGTGCAAAAGCTGGTTTGAAACTCAACATTAAAAATCTAAGATCATGGCATCTGGCCCCATCACTTCCTGGCATATAGAAGGGGAAGAAATGGAAGCAGTGACAGGTTTTATTTTCTTGGGCTCCAAGATCACCACAGATGGTGACTAGGGATGGGGGAGAATTTCTCCCTGAAACTTTGGGGGGCCAAGCGCCAACGCATTCGGTCCTCCAAAGGTTGTTCGTGGAGAAATTCTCCGCCCCCCGCCCCCCCCCGGGATGGGACTTACCTTTCACGAATGTCCCTCCCGGCGGCGGGTCCCGGCGGCGGTTCGGCAGGTCTTCGTCAGGGGCGGGGGCGGCAACCGGTCTTTCGACCGGCTGCCGCCACCGCCATTACAATTAAAAAAAAAAAAATGCCCCTGTGATAGGCTACGTAATGATTAACGTAGCCTATCATGGCTAGATTTGCAAAGTCAGCCGTGATAGGCTACGTTAATCGTCACGTAGCCTATCACGGGTGACTTTAAAAAAAAAAAAAAGCGCGTACGGCTAATGACGACCCCCATAGGGAGCCGCCATTCGCATTCCTTATGTGGGCCCTGTAGTCTACATAAAGATTTACGTAGACTGTGGCGAAAATAAGGGCAACACAAATAGCAATTAGCGTTGCCCTTATTTTCGCTGTAGTCTACGTAAATCTTTACGTAGACTACAAGGACCAAATAAGGAACGCGAATGGCGGCTCCCTATGGGGGCCGCCATTTGCACATGCGCTTTTTTTTTTTTCAAAGTCACCGTGATGGGCTACGTGACGATTAACGTAGCCTATCACAGCTGACTTTGCAGATCTAGCCATGATAGGCTACGTAAATCGTTACGTAGCCTATCACGGGGCTTTTTTTTTTTTTTTTACTTTTCTTTTGAAGTTCGCAGCCGGGGAGACGGGACGCTTCTCCCCAGCCTGAATTTCGGCTGGGTGAGGCGGGAAGCCTCCCCCCCCCCGGCCTGAACTTTGGGGGGAGAAGCGAAGCGCCTCCCCCCCACCGCGAAAAAAGCTGCGAGACCAGTTAAGTGACTTTCGTACATCCCTAAGGTGACTGTAGCCATGAAATTAAAAGACGCTTGCTCCTTGGGAGGAAAGCTATGGCAAACCTAGACAGCATAATAAGAAGCAGAGACATCACTTTGCCGACAAAGGTTCGTATCATCAAAGCTATGGTTTTCCCAGTAGCAACATATGGCTGTGAGAGCTGGACTATAAGGAAGGTTGAGCGCCGAAGAATTGATGCGTTCAAACTGTGGTGCTGGAGAAGACTCTTACGAGTCCCCTGGACTGCAAGGAGGTCAAATCAGTCAATCCTAAAGAAAATCAACCCTGACTGCTCATTGGAAGGACAGATACTGAAGCTGAAGCTCAAATATTTTGGCCACCTAATGTGAAGAGAAAACTCCCTGGAAAAGACCCTGATGCTGGGAAAGATTGAAGGCAAAAGGAGGAGGGGACGGCAGAGGAAGAGATGGCTAGATAGCATCACCGATGCAATGAATATGAACTTGAGCACACTCTGGGAGAGAGCGGAGGACAGGAAAGCCTGGCATGCTATGGTCCATGGGGTCACGGAGAGTCGGACACGACTTAACGACTGAACAGCAACAGCAACAATCTACCTTTAAAAGTTCACGGTGTCTTAACCGATATCAGATGCCTGACAAAATAAAAATGCCTTGACTTACATCTAAAACTCAAGGAGAGGTGGATACAAGAAAATGCCTTGGGGTGTGGACTGCAGAGAAAGCGGCTACTGAATAGGCAGTGACAAATATGTGACAAATTTGTTCTCACCACATTTTGATGTGGACATTCTGACTGTCCACTTCTTGAACCTATGCTTGAGCTGAACTATGGTTATACTTTGTTATTCACATTTTTCCAAATTTTCTTATACAGTTTGCACATTTAAAAAATGTGCCAAAAAATGAATATAATAGTGGAAAGTGCACCCAAAAAATGTAGGGATGGATGAATGTTTCCATTTTGGTTTCTCTCAATTTCTCAGTTTTCAAACCTTAACTTCAAGAATTTCTCCAGTCATAAGTTCAGTTCATTCCAAACTTTGACATTTTTGTTTAGTTTGCATGAAAATTCATAAGCCCTCTTGTTCACATTTCTGCAAAGACATGCATTTGTTGCCTAATATACACTTTTTTGCAAGCTATTTTTATAATATAATGCATTTTAAATGTTATTTTTTCCAAATATATGTATTCTATATGTATTTTCTTTGTGAAAATTCCATTGCAAAATTCAGAGAGGTGTGAATTTTGTGGGATAACTGAGGTTTGGTTTACCTAGTGGTTTGAGAGTGCAAACACTACATAGGTTTGCAATAAAATGTGAATTGATTGCTTTTCTCCCCCATCTAGAGATGTATGGAATGTGTAAAATCTGCTCCATCTGTGTTTCATGGATTGCTAGGCGCCTTTTGTTCCATCATCTGCCCGCAGACAGATGTGAATTTTTTTCCCATCATGCGGAAAAATACGTAAATAATTACATAAAAGGTTTTGTAAGAATTGACATAATTTACCTTAGTATGTAATATTTAGTGTATTATCTCTCATTCCATTCAACGTTTCTTCAGAAGAAACTTACACATTTTCCCACAGATTTATATGTGTAAATTTTGGGAAAGTAAAAAAATCATCCGAAAGTCCATAGACTCCGCACAGCCTGCAGGGGTCACTCCACAGTAGATTCCACAGATTGGATTCTTAGGAATCCGAGCTCATTTTAGTCCATCTTGAATTTCTCCAGTATCCCTAATGGAGGCACCCTTCTATCTCTATAGGACTGTGGCTTAGTGTTAGAAAAATGAAAAAATGAACAGAAACAAATTTGATGAATTTGCCCGTTGCTGCCACTAAACACTCCTTGATAGAGCTTCAGCTATTGGGGAGTATAGAAATGTAATGGATAGATAGACAGACAGACAGACAGATAGATGGAACATGTGGAATAATGGAGGCTGGAAGTAATTTTGATCCAAAAAATAAAATCAAGTTGGAAAATATTTAGTGCAGCTTTAATTCAACTTCATGGAACAAAGCAAAGGAACGGATATAATTGATTTTTGTGGTATTTTACTATTCTAAGCCACATTCAAATGTATTTTGTATTTTCCAGAACATGAAGGCAGTGGTTATAGAAGAAATGCACTTAAAGCTGCTTACTTGTATCATTGGACTTTTTTTTTTTTATCATCCTGATAGGACATCTTTGACTCCAAAATGTTAACATTGGTTGGGACAAAAAACACCCAAATGGCAAGAATCAATAAATTTGTTGGGGGTTTTCTGTTGGTTTTTGTCTCAGGTTCTTTATGGTTTTCGGAAAGTAAACTCTGTGTTTGCCTCCCTAGATCAAATTTGTTGTTGGATCCCCCCACCCCACTTGTTTCATTCACTGGAGTGGCAGTGAAGATTCACTTGGGTTTTCAGGGGACTTTTTTTTTTTGGCCCTGGCACTTTTTGTGTACAGCTAAGTGGCTGAAATTTGGGGATGTTTCTTATTACCATGCAGGTGACAATCTCATAGAAGGATTGCACTGTAGAGTTGCCCCAGTGTAAATTCTGCAAGAAAACATGTGCCCAGGGTAAAATGTGTTGTTTTTGTTCAGTCCTTTGCATGTATCTACCTCTAGTTATTATGCAGGATGGCATAATATATAAAATTAATACAAGAAGCTGTTTACACTACAGTCAGTTTCTTGAGTCTGTGTCTGGTCTCTGGAAAGCTAAAGCTTCATTCATCTTATCTGCTATCCTTGCAATGCTGTGAGAATTCTCCTTCATCATGGCTGCAATTATCATTATGACTTCAAACCACCAGTCCTGGAATTAAGACTGGCCCCTGAGAATAGAAGGCTATAGCCTCTGGCAAGTTGTTCCAGTCCACTGGCATCCTAACTAGACAGATTTCATTTCCTCATAAAATTCATATTCCAAACCTTATGGAGAAGAAAGGCAAAATTTGTTCCTTAAAAATGTCTTCCTCCAATGAAAAACATCAAGCTGATTCCACACAGAGTTCACGAGATTAAAGAATGCATGTGCGTGTGTGTTTTCCAATTGTCCTTTCCACTCCTGTTTCCCATCTCTCTCTCTCTCTCTCTCTCTCAAAATGTCTACATTAAGAAAGGCCTTGTTAATTCTATCTAACCCCTCATGATCTCCAAAGTAAAGAATGCAATTCAAATGAGATTTGATAAAGAGATAGCAGCACCCTTCTGAGTTTTCAGTGTTGTTTCTTCGAAGGCATAAATTTGCTTTGCAAGGTCTGGTATTTCTCAGTCATCTGCTACACGGTGACAAAACCTAAAGAGGGAGTCAGATGTGTGCAGATATAGTACTGGAGAATTTAAGTTAAATCTGTAGTTTTCTTCCATCTCTCTCCCCCCCCCCACATTTCCTCAGAGAAATTAGCTATTCTATTCACTGCATAAATTTTCAGGTTTTGCTAGCACGACACTCAGGGTGTTGAATTTTTTATGACAAAAATGCTGTAATAATTGTTGAACAGATGTAAGTGTTGAAGAGTGGGCTCTGGCAGACCTCAAGAAACCTCTATTAGCAATTTAACCCTGTCGCCGCAACAGCACAAGCAAGAAGGGGGGAAAGGAGGTGGTTTTCATTCGGATGCCAAGGAGGACAAACCAAGAGTTCTCCCAGGTAAAGGAAACAAGTTTTAGCTCTTAGCTTGTTGTGTAATAATACTTTCTGAGATGAGAGGACTAGGATACAGCAACCAGGAAAATGCGATGGTTATGATTATTTAGACTCAAACTGTGTGGCATTGGCAATGTGGGAAGTAATCAGGCATTTTCACAAGTCACGCTAAGAACATAATTTAATCTGGAACATGTCACTTCTGAGTGTTGCTAATGCAGCACAGAGAGAGGCAGAGGGCCACTTTCAAAATTTAATATACATTCTAGACAGTGTAGGTTTTAACATTTGCTTTAGAGTGGTTGGAAATGCAAAGAAACATTTAGTCATTTGTATGTATGCTCTGATATAGTCTCCTGGTTCAGCCCACGTTTCATAGAGCTGCTTGCCACTAAGGCAACCCTATACTCATGCACTTCCCTGAGAGTATGACCCATTGAACTCACTGGGACTTACTTCTAACTCGACATGTATGGGATTGCACTGTAAATATACAGTCAACAGGGAGCTGTATCCAAAGAGGAATCCCTGACAGGTGTACCTGCATGATACATGTGTTTGCAAACATGTTTCCCTCATGTACAGTTTCTCATATGCACCCAGGAAGGCTAGAGTAGCACCTTCCTTATTGTCCTTCAGACTGGTGATGATGGCAACACTGCTCTGCTGAGATTTTAACGGATAATGTCGCTCTCTGATTTCATTGTTGCTCCCTGTTTCTAGGGTAATGAAGTTTCTTTTCTTTCTTTTCTTCCTTTTTTGCTTCTGTCTTTGTATTGGTGATTTTTCTTCTTTTTATTAGTTGCATTTTATTTGCACATCGCCCCTACAGTGCTGATTGAGTGGAGGGTTGATCCATAAATTTGCTGCATCATCATCATGTTTTGAGATGTACAGCTAAATTAACAGAAATCTATATTTAAAATGGTTTCATTGCTTTTCTTTCATTCATAAAAATCGTCACTGCGCCCAATAAATAAATGAAGGCATCCCCTGTGGGGTCAGCTGTATCTATAAGATGGTGGATCTGGAAAAGGCAGCCTGGAAATTAAGACAGGGCTACAATTGGCATTACAATGCCTGGCTGTCATACAATGTTTGAGCTCATTGAGGTTCTTCAAATTCATTGTCGAAGCTCGATTTGTCTTGTTTGCATTTCAGAACATGTCTTTTTTTTTCAATCAGGAAAATGCACATTTTCAGTGGGGATAAAACTGCATTTTCAAAAGTGCTCATTTTTCCCAATAGAAAAAATGTGCATTTCCCCCCTATTGGCTAAAGCATGAAAAACAGATTGGGGGGAGGGGGAGCATATTAGTGCAAATGCACACTTTTGAACACAAACAGAAGTCAGGAAATTGTGAAAAATTCCCAAGAATTGCATTCTTGGCATTTGCATTTGGCGTTCTGAATGGAACATGTTTGCATGATTTGCAAACAGGAAAAAAAATCTTGTACATCCCTATGTCTGACATCTCATTCTAGGGACAAACGTGTTTCGATCTATGTCTGTAAATGGTTGAAATTGTCAATTAAGGATAGATAGATAGATAGATAGATAGATGATAGATAGAGATGCATGTCTAGGACACTGCTGAGATACACATTCTGAAAAAAACCAGGAGCTGTGTGTGTGTGAAAATATATGTATATAGTATGTTGATTTTATGTATGCATGTATGTTGATTTTATCACAGTGTAAATGTCATGGTGATGTCCAAAGAATTGGGGACTTGTAATCTGGGGAAAGTGCTGAGAATTGCCAATAAGAGATCCCTACACACATATGACAACATTATAGTTCTCAGGGAATTATTATAATTTGTAGTACAGATACACCCTTTTTTGTCTTAGCTATTGATCACTAACGACACCTAAGTGATATTTGTGTGCAAACTGTCATGGCATGAATTTTAAGTAAACAATATAAAAATAAATGTGGAAGTAGTCTTCAGAAATGCTCGATTATACATCAGAGGGTCAAGGAGTTAAAACAAAGTCATAGAGGAATGTTGTGAAGTATTGGCAGTATAGCTTTTCAGTCTTGAACTTCACCAATGTATCATGATGGGAGACAGAGAGAAAGAGAGAGGGGGAGAGAGATGCTGTCAGAGATTTGAATGGAACTTGCATGTCCACTCAATGATGAAAGCATGCAAATTCTTTAGAACCAACAGTACCCGATGATGATGATGATGATAAGAAGAATGTGGCATCCAATAAGAAATGGTGGTGGTGACAGCTCTTCAGCAGAAGACCTAGCGGCAAATCCAATGCTGCCAAGAGAGCTGCCTGAGGATTTGTGCCACACAGACAGAAGAAAATCTCCCTAGCTTTGTTTGTGATGGGTGAAGGAGAAAGTGGGGGGTGGGGAAACTTGAACAAAAACGGAAAAATAAAACATGGGTCCAGTTGCAATTTTACAATCCGTAATTTTGTTCAGAATATCTTATCTCCAAAAGGGAACTGTACACATCATAAGCAGGTGCTTGTAAAGGACCTGGTCGGTCCTTGAACGGTTGAAAAATTCAACATTTGGAAATTCTGATACAAACTGATCTGATCCGCACTAACATATGGATCAGAACTTCGTGATGTGCTGGCTTTCACATTTCCCAAATGTTCTGACCCAGTTATCACCTCCAAAAATGTTATCAACATACATTTGAGGATGTATATTTTGAAAGAGAATATTTTTAGTATTTTAATATTTCCAGTATTTTAATATTTCCAGTATTCTAATGTTAATAGTATTTTAATATTTTCAGTATTTCAATATGCATTTTGAAAGAAAATATATTGTGAACTACATATTTAAATAAAAAATTAAATGTGATTTTTGTGAGGGTTTATAATAATAATAATAATAATAATAATAATTGTAGATGAATTTGGAAATTGGATGGAATGGATTTATGGCTCAAAAGATGTGAAAGTGACACAGACTGGAAATAGACAGATGTGCCCATCCCTAGTCTGTGCAGGGCTCAAAGGAAGCTTGCCTTGAAATGCAAATAACAGGATTTTTGTTAACACGGTGGCAGGCAGAGAAAGGCTTAAACTTCCTCTCTGTGGTTCCAAGGCTACTTAGGGTTCGTCTTTGCTGCTATTCACATATCAGCAAAATAGCATGTTAGACAGCAATCCTATGGCTCCATCTATAGCTCTACAGATAGAGTCTGAAGATCCATAGGATGTTGCCCCCTCACCCCCACCAGCCCTTAGACCACAGACAGAGCTAAAACCTTGGAGGGGGAAAACGAAGTGGGGAGTCCCCTCATGCCCTCTCCCCAGTTGCTGCAGGGTCTGCTCTCCTGAGGCCTAAGCTATGACCTCAGGAAGCAATACGCAGTCCCATGCTCTCTGCCCTGCTATTCAGCTAATGACTTCTATAGTGAATATGCAAGAGTGTTTGACACTCGTGTAACCTCGTGTTCATCAATACAGCATATATTCAAGTTACTCGGTTTTTCCCCCCAACTAATTTTAACTGGAAATGCCTAAGTGAGTGTTCGGTAAGGATGGCGGAGAATTTCTCCCCGAATCTTTGGGGGGGTGAGCGCCAACGTATTCAGCCCCCCGAAATCGGTGGTGAAATTCTCCACCACCACCCCGCCACCCCCGGGATGGGACTTACCGTAGCCGAATGTCCCTCCTGGCGGCGGGTCCTGGTGGTGGTTCGGCGGGCTTTTGGCGGGGGCAGGGGCAGCAGCCGGTCTTTCGACCGGCTGCCGCCACCACCATTACAGCTGAAGTAAAAAACAACAACAACCCTGTGATAAGCTACATAACGATTAACGTAGCCTATCACGGCTAGATCTCCAAAGTCAGCCGTGATAGGCTACGTTAATCGTTACGTAGCCTATCACGGGTGACTTTGAAAAAAAAAAACGCGTACACAAATGGCGGCCCCCATGAATAAAGTTTAACGTAGACTACGGCGAAAATAAGGGTAACGCAAATAGCGTTACCCTTATTTTTCCCGTAGTCTACGTAAATCTTTATGTAGACTACCGGGACCAAATAAGGAACGCAAATGGCAGTGCCCCATGGGGGCCGCCATTTGCGTATGCGCTTTTTTTTTTCCAAAGTCACCCGTGATAGGCTACGTAACAATTAACATAGCCTATCATGGCTGACTTTGCAAATCTAGCCGTGATAGGCTGCATAAATCGTTACGTAGCCTATCACGGGGTTTGTTTTTTTTTTTACTTTCATAGTTCGCGGCTGGGGAGACGGGGCGCTTCTCCCCGGCCTGAATTTCGGCCAGGCGAGGCGGGAAGCCTCCCCCCTGGCCTGAATTTCGGCCGGGCGAGGCAGGACGGCTCCCCCCCTTCGCCTGAACTTTGGGGGGAGAAGCGAAGCGCCTCCCCCCCCACCGCGAAGCAAGCTGCGAGACCAGGTAAGTGACTTTCATACATTCCTAGTGTTCGGTTAGTAGAAACATACAAGACGACTTGTACACCATCGATCAGGTAGTAAAAATGACCCAACAACAGCCAATACACTAGAAAGTATATTCTACTCAAAGATGAGGCAGTATTCAAGTTGCAAGGCTGTGTGACAGACATCAAAATAACTAATTTTCAGACTTTTTTTTAAGTACTTGAATTTCCTTAGCCTGCCTATGCAGCAACTCTCAGCTTTCTCTCTGCTTGGAAAGTGTCATTACACTTCAAATGTTTGTCAGTGAGGTCCAAGCAACTTTAGGCAGATACTAGTAAATCGTATATAAGCATAGATGTGTTCCTGGCTGCCACTAGAAATTGCCCATCCTCCACCTAAGGATTTAAAAATGTGTAAGGAAGTAAGTCTGACATCCCTATGTTCCTTTCAGACTTATGTTCCTGCCTTCTATGGGAAATCATCTGTTTCTCCTAGTCTGAAGCCGGTTTGATACATAAAAGGAGAACAGAACTCCCACACTTCAATGTTCTGTCTCCCTTAGCTTACTCTGTCTTTCCCCTCATTAAATGGAAAAGTTCACACCACAGATTTTGACCACTAGATGTAAAAATAAATAAATAACAAATATAAAATCTCATATATTAAAAGTAATTTCATCTTCTCCTGCATGGAAGTTAGGTTTTATTGTGGTTGTATTGTTATATTGTGGTTTTAATGTTCTATATATTTTAAATTGTTTTATTGTGTGCTGTTTGGTTTTAATTTTTGTGAACCTCCCAGAGAGCTTCGGCTATTGGGCGGTATAGAAATAAATAAATAAATACATACATACATACATATTCTCTTGGGCTATGTATGCACCAACTGTCAGCTTTCTATCTGAAACAAGGAGTTTCTCTACATGAAGAGGGTGTAATCTTGGCCCTCATTTGGAGAAGCTCTCTGTACATATGTTGGTATGCATGTAGGGGCTTCCTAGGGATTGGCAAATGAGCCATGTTTGAGCTTCCCAAGATTATCCCAACATCAGCTTGCTGCTCATCTGTCCTCAATTTGCACTTGTGTTTGCGAGCAGTGTACATTTTGTGCAAATGGGAAAATTGCGGAAAACAGATATCAAATTTGAATGTTGCGCAAACAATTCCCAAATTTGTGCAGATTTCCAAAATTGCACAATTTTCCCCCCATAGACCAAATGCATGGGTGATTTAAAATTGTGAGGAAGTTGTGCATTTTGAGAAAGTTGTGCATTGAAGGAAGTTGTGCATTTTGAGAAAGTTGTGCATTGAAGGAAGTTGTGCATTTTGAGAAAGTTGTGCATTGAAGGAAGTTGTGCATTTTGAGAAAGTTGTGCATTGAAGGAAGTTGTGCATTTTGAGAAAGTTGTGTATTTTTCAAGTACACATTTGGTGAATATGAAGGTAAGTTCAGGGATGTGTGATTTTTTTGGGGAGAAAATATGCTCCTGCTCGTGTTCACATTCAGGATCGCACATAGGACATTTTCAAGTGATCAGCGAACTGAAATTAAATTCTCAGACATCCTTAAATCCTTTTCACCCTCATGGTGTAGCTGTGGGCATGACTCCATGACCCTCTTATTTGAACACCCGTGGCTTGGCCACGGCCAGGAGTCTGGAGTGAATCAGGAACCAGAAGTCAGGACCGAAGAGCAACCCACTAATTCCTTAATAAAGGAACTGGCAGAAGAACACTCTAGGGCTAATGTTGTCCCTATCTTCAAAAAGGGTAAAAAGGAGGAACATGGGAACTACAGACCAGTCAGTCTGACATCAATTCCAGGGAAAATTCTGGAGCAGATCATAAAGCAATCCATTTGTAAGCACCTTGAAAACAATGCCATGATTACTAGAAGCCAACATGGATTTGTCAAAAACAAGTCGTGCCAGACAAATCTGATCTCATTTTTTGATCAAGTCACCTCCCTTGTAGACCGTGGGAATGCTGTAGACATCATATACCTCGACTTCAGCAAAGCTTTCGACAAATTGCCCCATGATATCCTGATGAGCAAACTAGCTCAAAGTGGGCTACATGAAACAATGATCTGGTGGATCCACAGTTGGCTACAGAATCGGACTCAAAGAGTGCTTATCAATGGGACCTTCTCAAACTGGGGAGAAGTAATGAGTGGGGTACCGCAGGGCTCAGTCCTGGGCCCAGTGTTCTTCAACATTTTTATTAATGACTTGGAGGAGGAAGTGCAGGGAATGCTGATCAGATTTGCAGATGACACAAAATTGGGTGGGATAGCTAATACTTTGGAAGACAGAAACAAAATTCAAAGTGATCTGGATAGACTGGAGCGCTGGGCAGAAAACAACAGAATGACATTTAATAGGGATCAATGCCAAGTTCTGCACCTAGGAAAAAGAAACCAAATGCACAGTTACAAGATGGGGGATACGTGACTCAACAACACGACAAGTGAGAAAGATCTTGGAATTGTTGTCGATCACAAGCTGAATATGAGCCAACAATGTGATGTGGCTGCAAAAAAGGCAAATGCTATTTTGGGCCGCATTAATAGAAGCATAGCTTCCAAATCCCGGGAAGTACTAGTTCCCCTCTACTCAGCACTGGTTTGGCCTCATCTGGAATACTGTGTCCAGTTCTAGGCACCACACTTTAAGAAGGATGCAGACTAGGGATGGCGGAGAATTTCTCCCCGAAACTTCGGGGGGCCGAGCGCCAACGTGTTCGGCCCCCCGAACAAGTTTCGGGGAGAAATCCTCTGAACCCCCCCACCCCCCGCACCTCCCCCGGGACGGGACTTACCTTCGCCGAATGTCCCTCCCGGCGGCGGGTCCAGCTGGCGGTTCGGCGGGTGTTCGAGCGGGGCGGGAGCGGCAGCTGGTCTTTCGACCAGCTGCCGCCGCCGCCATTGCAATAAAAGAAAAAAAAACCGCCCCCTGATAGGCTACGTAACGATTCACGTAGCCTATCACGGCTAGATTTGCAAAGTCACCTATCACGGGTGACTTTAAAAAAAAAAAAAAAGTGGGTACGGATAATGGCGGCCCCCATAGGGAGCCGCCATTCCGGTTCCTTATTTGGTCGCTGTAGTCTACGTAAAGATTTACGTAGACTACGGTGAAAATAAGGGCAACGCTATTTGCGTTGCCCTTATTTTCGCCGTAGTCTACGTAAACATTTACGTAGACTACAGCGACTAAATAAGGAACGCGAATGTTATGTTTATGTTTTATGTTCCTTGAGTTCCTTATTTATGTTCCTTGAGTTCCTTGCGAGAGGGAGAAAGGCGGGGTATAAATGCAATAAATAAATAAATAAATAATCAAATATTCTCAAATTTTGGGATGAATTAAGCTTAAGACTGGAGAAATCTGCAAAAAATGCAAGATGAGCCAAATGTGAAGATTGCAGAAAATGAGAAACTGAGAGAAACCGGAATTGACAGATGTGTCCGCCCCTAGCAAAATTAGAGGACATAGAGCAGTTGGGCAGATCCGATCTGCTTACAGTTTGTATACACATAGTCTCTGTTCAGAACTTCACATAAGCATGTGGAGGGTGGGGCTGATCCAGCAGGTATGCTGTCACACACATGCCTTGTGTTAACTCTACACAATTTGTTGTGTGAATAGGACTTATCCATTAGTCCATCCAAAGTATTGTGCAAAATATATTATATATGCATAAGCATGTGTGTATTATGTTGTGTTGTGTTCTCTCTCTCTCTCTCTCTCTCTGTGTGTGTGTGAATATCTGAAAGTACTTTCTTTTTAATTAATGTATATAACATTCTTGGAAGCAATTATTTTTATACAAATCGGAGCTCGAGTCACTCAAACCTGAGTCACAAAAACAGTACAAAATGGGAAGATAGTTTGGAATGACATTGAGTTTCCTGATTAATTGCATTCTGATCTAATGCCCTGTAAAACACAGATCTAAAAATGGCATGTCAACCTTTTACATTTTTTTAACCTAATAAAATAATCAAGTTATTTTTTTGACCTGCAACTCCGCATCAGATTGAGTTTTCAGCGTATTGTTAATTCGTATATTTTCTCCCCTCTAGCACTGGGTTTGTATCTGTCACATGGTTTTCCATGTTCTTAATGAGCTGTTAACAAGCTGTCAATTACCTATGCAAATTAGGAAGCAGAAGCAGAAATGCAGGGTTTGCTCTACCTAGAGTGAAAGTGTGCTACCTTGTAATGTTATGAAATAAATCATTTCAGTTTTAATAGGTGTCTGTGCATATGTGTTTCCCTATCATATAACCTGCATTATTTACTTTGTAATGAACAGATGAAAAGGGGTGCTGGCTGCATGCAAAGAAAGAAGGGGTCATTCAGCTTTGAATGTGACCTTCTAATGGCATTCAGGTCACCTGTGCGGTTGGCTAGAATTTATCCCATCTTTGGACGTGTTCATGAAAAGGGATTAACAATGAGATTGATGAAAGTACTAATATCATAACAAGGGTGCTAACTGGAGCAAGGAAAAGGGTGAAGATCCTATGAGGGTTTCTTGGATTTTGGCCTTTGATTATTGCCCTCTGATTGTGTCTACTCTAAAGAGAAATGTGGGGGATCTGGAGACTACTTCGGGGGGAATTTTGTGGGTAGTGAAGCTAGAATAAGTCTAGCAAAATTTCTGAGGCAGCGGCGGCAAGAGCCCTCTGAAATTAGAGACATAATGCCTCTAATATTGCTCATATTACGCTTTCCTGGCCCCTAAACTGCGCATTAAATATGCACTTTTTTTTTAACTTCCATTCTGCGCACACAACAAATGCGGGAAAATGGCGGGCGCTCACCAAACAGGACTGCAGTGAGTCCGGGTAACTCACCGAGCTTGTGGGCAGCCCGAGTACAGGTCTGGCGGGGGGGTGGGGGCCACGCTTCTGCGGGTGCCTGGAGAACCAGAGCTGGGATGAGTTCTCACATCCCTAGCACAGATGAAGCCCTGAAAAGACATGGCCCATCATTTCCATGGATATCTAAAAGCTCAGAAAAATGGAAAACTTTGTGAAAGTAATGGGGAAGATGTTGCATATCCTTACACTCCTACTATGCTCTCTCTCCCTCTCTCTCGCTCTCTCATACACACATTTCAATAGTAGGGGCCTCTTTTGTTTTACTTCTGGTATATGTCACAATATGAAGATTCTCATTTCCCTGCAACCACATTTCAATTAAAACTGGATTTCAGTTAACATTTTTACTTGCTGATGTTCACTAATGAAATACTTTTTAAAGACTATTTCCATTTGGAAAACCATGAAGTTTTTTTTTAAATTTATATAACTTCTGAATGGTCTTATTTATTAATAATGTTAATTGCTCCCCCTCCCTGCCTTCCACAAGCAGTGAGAAGTTCCTGAGGCAATGTTACAGGGTTTACAAATGTATAAGTAGAGCCTAGTGGAATCAAGGAGAGATTCCAATAGCAGGTACCAAATCTGCCTAAAGATTCTTAAGGAGAAACCTGTACCCCAAGGTGCTTCAACTTTTGCTAACCCACAGCTTTCTCCTCTCTGTCTGTTGCCCTGATATTCTAATGGATTCCAAATTGTTTCTCTTTGTCCCTGTCAAGGTCTGATAGGTGAGTGAATAATATAGACTATTTACCAAGTGGTTGCCATGGTTGCAAGTAACCATTTGGTAAAGTGGTCATTAGGGATGTCGCAGACTTCCGGTTGGGGCTTGAGGGCTGTCAACGTCTTGCTGGCTTGGACCCTTGGATGTCAGTCTGTGGATCCCCATGCCTGCCTGATCTGGCAAGCGCGGCCTCACCCCAGCCCGCTTCAATGAGGTGGACCGGAGTGAGTGAGTCCATCCATCCCTACTGGTCATCTGTGTTGTCCTACCAAGCAGTGTGCAACATCTTACCATATTTTACGATGTCCATAAAGGGCCATTTCTGTAACATTAGATATACAAAAAGGACGGAAATGGCTTTTCACAGCTACCGTTATCTGCAACATTAGATATATGAAAGTCTAGAACCCGCATCTTCCATAAAAATGGTGGCTCGCATGGAGGTGGCTGCGGGGCGCTCCTGGACAGGTCTGGTAAGTCCCAGTGGCTTGCACAGATCAGCAGGTGGGTGGAGGTGGCTTGCCAAGCTGGGTTTGGGGAAGCAAGCGGGGGGGGGGATCCGATGGCCTCCTGGACCCAGTCAGGTGCCACAACAACCCTCCTCATACTTCAATCTTGGAAAGCTCAACACCCACCACTTTTCAGTCAGTGGACTGAATATCTTACTGCTCTTGCTGCATTTGAATGTATATCATACAGGTGTCAATTCTGTTTGGATGCTTATTTACATATATGGACTTCTCATACTAACGTATATAACTGAAAAAGAAGTGCTGAATCTTTCTTTCCTCATTCTTTTTTAATTAATAGTGCTGTGAATAGTTATTGCAAACAGATTAGGGATGTACGAAAGTCACTTACCTTTTCGACGGGGTGATTTGCGGTGTGGGGGGAGGTGCTCTGTCCCTCCATCCCCCCGAAATTCTGGCCGGGGGGGGAGGCGCTCTGTCCCTCCCCACTGAAATTCTGGCCGGCCAGCTCCGCTCCGCAGGGATTCTGCGGAGCCACCGGCCGGCTCCGCCAGCGGCCGGACATCCGGCCACTGGCTAGCGGGGACACAAATGGCGGCAGCCGTAGCCGCTGCCATTTGCGTCCCTGCAGTCAGCCGTGATAGGCTACGTAAATGTTTACGTAGTCTATCACAGCTGATTTAAAAGGAAAAAAAACGTGTGTACACTAGGGGTGCAAGAAAGTCACTTACCTGGTCTCGCAGCTTGCTTCACGGTGGGGGGGGAGGCGCTTCGCTGCTCCCCCCGAAGTTCAGGCCAGGGGGGGAGGCTTCCCTCCTCGCCCGGCTGAAATTCAGACCGGGGGGGAGGCTTCCTGCCTCGCCCGGCCGAAATTCAGGCCAGGGAGAAGCGCCCCATCTCCCCGGCCACGAACTTCAAAAGAAAAAACAAACAAACCAAAAACACCCCTGTGATAGGCTACGTAACGATTAACGTAGCCTATCACGGCTAGATCTGCAAAGTCAGCCATGATAGGCTACGTTAATCGTCACGGGTGATTATCACGGGTGACTTTGAAAAAAAAAACAGCGCATACGGAAATGGCGGCCCCCATAGGGAGCCGCCATTCGCATTCCTTATTTGGTCCCTGTAGTCTACGTAAAGATTTAATCGTTACGTAGCCTATCACAGGGGCGGTTTTTTTTTTTTTACTTTGCTTGTAATGGCAGCAGCGGCAGCCGGTCGAAAGACCGGCTGCCGCCCCCGCCCCTGACGAAGACCTGCCGAACTGCCGACGGGACCCGCCGCCAGGAGGGACATTCGTGAAAGGTAAGTCCCATCCCGGGGGGGGGCGGGGGGCGGAGAAGTTCTCCTCGAACAACCTTCGGAGGACTGAATGCGTTGGCGCTTGGCCCCCCGAAGTTTCGGGGAGAAATTCTCTCCCATCTCTAGTGTACACAAATGGTGGCGCCCATGGGCACCGTCATTTGCGTTCCTTATTTTGGCACGTCTTAGTCTACGTAAACATTTACACAGACTAAGACGGCGAAAATAAGGGGAATGCAAATAGCGTAGATGCTACGCTATTTGCGTTCCCCTTATTTTCGCCATCTTAGTCTACGTAAATGTTTACGTAGACTAAGACATGCCAAAATAAGGAACGGAAATGGAGGCGCCCATGGGCGCCGCCATTTGTGTACGCGTGTTTTTTTTTTAAGTCAGCCGTGATAGGCTATGTAAACATTTACATAGCCTATCACGTTTTTTTTTAAAAAACCTAGCCGTGATAGGCTACGCAAATCTTTATGTAGCCTATCACGTTTTGTTTTTTTTTTAATTGGAAATGGCGGCGGCGGCAGCTGGTCAGAAGACCGGCTGCCGCAGCCACCGCCGCCAAACCGCCGCCACCAGGAAAATCCACTCCAGGTAAGTCCTGTCCTGGGGGGTGGCGGGCCGTTCCGCCACCGATTTTGGGGGGCCGAATGTGCTGGCATTTGACCTCCCCGAGATCCGTGGCAGAACTTTTGTACATCCCTAACTTACATAGCCTATCACGGCTAACGCAGGGATGCCATTTGCGTCCTGCGGTGACCGTGATAGGCTACGTAAGTATTTACGTAGCCTATCACGGCGGGGGGGGGGAACCCAGCGTTCGCAAATGGTGGCTACTGCCATTTGTGTATGTTGGGTTTTTTCCCCCCTGCCATGATAGGCTACGTAAGTATTTACGTAGCCTATCATGGCTCAATACAGGGACACAAATGGCGGCGGCTACGACAGCTGCCATTTGCGTCCCTGCAGGGCTGCCCAGTGGCCAGATGATTGGCTGCAGGTGGTCAGAGCCGGCCGACGGCACTGCGGCTTGGCCGCGGAGCGGAGCCGGCCAGGCAGGATTCCAGGGGGAGGGACGGAACACCTCCCCCCCGTCGAGGATTCCGGGGGGAGGGACGGAGCGCCTCCCCCCCACCGCAGATTGCCCGGCGGCACGGAGCCAGGTAGGTGTTTCGTACATCCCTAGCCTGGACTGATGTCTCCAACATCCCTACTCTGACTGCAGGCAGTGCTGGCTTTGACCCTGCTATCCACCAGCAAGTAGCCCATGACAGATTAAGCAGAGGGAGGAGTTGAGGAACCCCTTTGAGCGTGAGGGGAGAATTCCAATTTGGAGAATTTTTGCAACATTCCAGTGGTGGGTGGAGCTGAAGGTAAAGGCGGAAGGAGCCAAAAGCAAATAGGTGGGGCCAAAATACAAAAAAGTTTCAGCGTACTGTAGCTGAAAGCTCTTACTGCCAGGAACAAAGCCTTAGAAGAGGCATTTCTACCTCTGAGGATGGGAGGGGGGAATTGCACACAGTCTGGGAAACCATCAAACCATTGTTGGTTGGGAGAAAGGGTGAAGCCAGGGGAAAGGGGTGTGGCCTTCTGGAGAATTCCAGATGCCCATATTGGGATTTTGCCCTCGGAGCCCAAGGGAATGTGGTTCTCAACAGAAAAAAAGATTCCCTACCCTTTGAGCTAAAGAGACTTAATGGGTTTAAGCTCAAGGAAGGTGACCTATAGAAAAAATTAGAGCTTTGTGCAAAGGGCCTCGTCTCAAAATTCTCCAGCCTATATGTGGGCAGAGAAATTGGGGGGACAATTTCACCAAAATTCTCCTAGGTAGGGATGTGCAAACCCAACCCTGTCTGGGTTCTCCGGGTGCCGGCACAGCCATCCGGGTACCGGCACCGCCGTAGCGGCCGCCATTTCCACCCTGCCAGGCTGCTGGGAAAGGCTACGTAAGTATTTACATAACCTATCATGGCAAAGGCAGCTACGCAAATGGCGTAGTGGCCGCCATTTGCATGACTGCCTTTGCCGTGATAGACTACGTAAATACTTACATAGCCTATCACGGAAAGAGCAGCGGCGCATATGGCGTAGTGGCCGCCGTTTGTGCCCCTGCTCTTTGCCATGATAGGCTACATAAATACTTACATAGCCTATCACGGCAGCCTGGCAGGACGCAAATGGTGGCCGCTACAGCAGCCGCCATTTGCATCCGCAGCAGCCGGCCGAGGCCGGAACTCTGGCTGCGGATGGCCCTGGCCGGCAGCTCCGCGGAGCTGCCGTGGAGCAGAGCCGGCCTAGGGAGGATTCCAGGGGGAGAGACGGAGCGCCTCCTCCCCACCGCGAATCCAAGCTGTGGAAAGGTAAGTGACTTTCGTACATCCCTACCCATAGCTTTTCTAGAATTGGGGCTTGCATTGTCCTGTGGGCAGGAATAGTTTGAAGTAGGTGACATTTTCCCCACTGACAGGTAAAGTGTGTGAGGGTCTTTTGTAACACTTTTGTTCATTGTATCCCTGAATCCAGGATTCTCTCCCCTCTGTTGAAGTCTAAGCCAAGAAAATGCTGCCTTTATAAATTCCCTTCCTCTCTTTGCCTGGCTTACGATTGATAGTACTCACTGTAAAGCATTTTGTGATAGTTTGTATGAAAGATGTTATATAAAATGAAATGGTATTGTATTTATGGCCAGCACTATAATAATGGTCTATCAGCATTTCCATTATAAACCCTCTATTGTTGAAGGTTTTAAAACTCGCCCATAAAAATTCACTTCAGACTGAAGCCCAGTGCACAAAAGCATAAACAAATCTGTTTTGCCATTTTTGAGTTACTATAGTGTGCAAGAACGAATGTTAGGTATTTAAGGCCATTCTTTGGCTACTGGTGTTTGTAAGTGGCATTTTTAGAATATTCAGAGTCCTGTTTTCAAAATGGGGTGTATCTCATGAAAGCCAGCACTTACACACTCAGTGGGTGATCGCACACCCCAGCAACCATTTGCACACGCAATTAACCAGTCTGATTGTATATGCCAGCATTTATCTCCTGGTACGTCTTAGGGCTGGAGACATATTGAAAACAGCATTTGAGATCTTGCTCCTTGTGTCTTCTGAAGCCAAAGGGAAAGTACAGATTGACACTGATGATCCGCAATCCATCAGTTTTTGAAAATTAGACAACCATCAATTTGAAATATTTCACCAAAAATAAAATACAATCAAACCCAAAAGGGAATATATTAAGGAATGCTTTTGAAGTGGGATGCATCCGTCATGCAGGCAACAGAGGAATCTCTCGCTAAGCTCTCCTTTCTGCTGATCAACCTGATCATTTCCTGGTCAAAACATCAGCACTCAGGCTTTTTAAATTTTATTTTATTCTTCTTCTGTTGCTATGTCAGATAATCCTTTTGTTCCATCTGCAAACACTAGGGGGTAAATTTTTATCACGATGCTCGGGGATTTAGCCATAGGACTCCCATTAACGTTAATGGGATTCACGTAGCTCGAGTGCTCAGCATTGCAATGAATATTTACCCCTTCATTCAGAGCACTCAGTGGTTGAATTTTTAATTATATTTACAGATAAATTCCATAACCAAATAGCAGCTTCTGGTGCAGATTTTTTTAAATAAACGGAGCAGATCTCAAACTTCACTCTAATGGCCAACCTAGAGTCACTAGGTGATCATTTCTGGCAGATTTTTAATTTTTTTTAAAAATCAATTTCATGTGATGTTTTGAAGGGAGAAGACATATTTAAGCTTGTCAGTTTCCAAGTGATTTGCAGATACCAGTCAGTAGAATGCTATACAGACCAGCGTGAGTACAGGTCAGGAAAGAGAGGATGAACAACCTTTAGTCTCACTTTGGGACCAGACCAGACTTTAAAGTTTTCACTTGTTTGTTTCAATAAAATTGTATCGCCTTTGTCAGTGCAAGATATTCAAAGTGGCTCATGAAATTTAATAACGTATAAAACATAACCTATGAAATAACCATAAAACATAAATATGCATGTATGCACACTGTTTGGGGTGGCCACTTATGAATAGCCAAAAAAGAGGAAACGTATCACCCAAAAAAGAGGACAAAAGAGAACACCAATCTGCATAGAATTTACATACGTTCATTTATGTATACAGATTCAGCTTTAGAAATAATTTTTATAATGTAAATAGAAATACAGTACTTCTCACCATGATGTGAAAGACTGTCACCAGGTGACCAGTATGCTTTGCTTAGCCTGCTGTCCAGGTGCTGCTTGGGGGCAAATTCAAGGTCCAGCTCTTTCTTCGGATTTTTCTTTTAAATCTTTATACTGGACTTGGAGTACACAGTCCTTCAAATAGGGGGCACTTTCAAAATAGCTGTTCTCTGGCAGCTGTTCAAATAGAGGACTGTCCTTTGTAAAAGAGGAGACATGGCCACCCTAACACTGTGAAATTGTATTAGCTGTGTAGAAAACTGAATATGACATCTCTAGTCATAGCACCTTTCATTAAGAAAACTGCAAGGTTTCCCACACAGACACAACATGACTGAAGAACAATGTGGGAGAAATGACGGTCAGGACAGAGTAGATGGAGAATGGCACTGAGAAGAAAGAAACATCAGCCAGGGAACAATGGAGAAGAGAAAAATTTGGGCAGGGGTGGTGGTAGTGGAGGTGATTTTTTGAGCTGTAAATAATGTATCAACATTAATGTATCAAAAGTAAGTATGAAACTTAGAGAATACAAGTGGTAGGACCTTGCGAAAATGTTGCAGCATGAAGTACAGGATTCCAAGAAGCTGTCCTGCCCTTTTAAGCCTCCTCTATTCTAATCCCCTCCACCATCATCCTCTTTCAGCTTTACACTTTCTCCTTTTCCATGTCAGCTAACTGTGTCCACTGAAAAGCCGCTTCATAAATTCAGTGACTCTCTAAAGCAGCTGTCCTCAACCTCAGATCCTCCCTGTCTATTCACCATGCTGGCTGCACCTGATGGGAGTTGTAAGCCAAAACATCTGGAGGGACCCACATTGGGGAAGGCAGCTGTAGAGGTCCTCCTCAGTGCAAGATATTTTTCAGTAAAGAACCTTAGCATGCACGCTTCATACTCCTCCCACCAGAATGTTACCGGAGTATCGAGTGAGCCATCATGATATTACCGTTCATAGGAAGCTGGACTAATTGCCAATTGACATAAGTGGGGTTCAGCCACAGTAGTCATCTTATAGCAAATCTTAATGGGACTGCATCCACAAATCCATAATATTATTATCTGGGCTGGATAATGATCTCTTACCACAAATTGTAGGACTATGAAGATACAATACACATTATTTGGATAAACCCATTCCACCATTCTCCTAAGCTTCTCAGTGGTTCAATAACCAGCAAGGAGGCATTGCTGGTTGTACCGTGACTGGCAGATTGCCATTGCCATGTGGCGGTAACTCAGGAGTAGACTTTCTCTGTGGTGGCACCTACCGTATGCCTTCCCTCCTGGTATTTGGGAAGTACCAACTGTGTCATGTTGTAAGTAGGGATGCTGGAGAAATTTGAGATGGCTAAAAATGAGCTCAGATTTCTAAGAACCTGACCTGTGGAATCTAATGTGGAGCGCCCCGCTCAGGCCGTGTGGAGTCCATGGACTTTGGTATGATTTTTTTACTTCCCCGAAATTTACACATATAAATCCGTAGAAAAATATGTAAGTTTCTTCTGAGGAAACATTGAATGGAATGGGGGACAATACACTAAATGTTATGTACTGAGGTAAATTATGTAAATACTTGCATAAATACTTACGTAAATATTTACGTAATTATTTCTGTATTTTTCCGCATGACAAAAAAAATATTCGCATCCATCTGTGGGTGGATGACGGAACGAAAGGCACCTGACAATCTGCAAAACACAGACAGAGCAGATTTTACACAGTCCGTACATCCCTAGTTAAGTGCCAATCTCTTTATGGAAGTCTTCCCTAAATGATTGTGCTGCCCTGTTTATCTGCTTATGAATTACTGTGGTTTTAGCTTTGATCTTTAAATATTACAGAAACAGTAACCCATTTAGAGATAACTTTTGATAAGGTAAGTAATATAATAATAATAATAATAATAATAATAATAATAATAATAATCTTCTCCTGTTTCACAGTCTGGCTAGGACTGTAAAAAGAAGAAGAAAACAAGCACCAGAGAGGGAACCATATGTGGTTAGTGGGTTGTGTTGAGGTCATTGGATCACAAAAATGTGTGGGTTGAAATTTGTGCTGTGCCAAAACCTTCAACTCTTCTATTTTTGCATTTTGTGGCTGGGGGAGAAACAAAAACTCTGTCAAAAGAGGCTGGGAAGGGCCAGAATTTCAGATAATTTTCTCTTGGGGAAATACCTTTTTCCACATGCCTTTTTCAAATGTAGGCAATTCTTGAGGGGTCTTTTTTCTATTTTTTCTGTATATATATTTTAAGAACACCCTCTGCACTTGCAGGAACACAGGACTCTTCTCTAGCCCAGCAGTTCTTTCTGAACTTCCAGGACACCATGTGACCTCTCCCTCTCCAATAGGCATTCAGGAAGAATTCCAGGCTGGTGAAGAGGTCTCAGCTCCTGGAAGTGCATTAGGAGCATGGTGGAATGGGTACTTTTGTTTTTATAAAAAGTAAGAAATAGAAATAAGACCCCTTGAGAATCACCTACACTTAAAAAAAAAAGAAAAAGATATGTTGAAACCCTGTCTCCCTCCCCAAGGAGAAAATTCTCCAAAATTCTCCCCTTCCCTGTGCAAGAGGCAGAACAAACAATGCCTCTTTCGCAGGGAGAGAAAAAGTTCCCCAAAATAGGGGGCAGGGGAGAACTAGTTTAAATAAAGCATACAGAATAGTGTAGTGCTAGCATAGCCAGTAAAAGAGCTAGCAAGGGATAAGCATGCTTGGAGCTACAATTGACTTCTGTTGGGTTTGCCACGGGCAGGTTGGTATTGCCCAAGTCACCAACTACAGTGTACATCTCAGAAGAGAAGGGAGTTTAGAGCAATACCTTCTATTCCACTCACATGATACTCCTGCTCTAGCTGGAGCCCACAAGGACAACCTTCCTCCCAGACAACCTACCTCTTAATACATATGCATGTCCCTTTCCCCTGGCCAGTTTTCATGATGCCTGCTGATGTCCCTAGTGACAATACACCAGGCTGTGTTTCTCCCGAAAACTGACCCTTGTCAGACACTCCATTAGGCCACCCAGCCCCACACCTGCCTCCTGCAGCTAAACCATCTCAAGTGATCTCAATGACTGCCTTCTCCCATACATTCAGACCTTTATTCAGAGGCCCTACTGTGATTGCCCCCATTCCAGATGAAGTGAGGCAGATAACCAATAACAGAGGACCATTTTTAATAGTGGCACAGAACAATTATCCCCTGGCACTAACTTTATGGTCTATTCAGCACCAGGTGAAGACTTCTTTCATTCACCCAGGCTTTTTAAATAATGTGTGTGTTATAGTGTGGGTCTCTCAGCTTATATTCTGTGTTTTAGGGTGCAATCCTATGGGGATAGGCCGCCTCTTCCAAACTCAGAGGAGACCTCCTATCCAATGCAGGGCAGGAGAAGCACGGAGGGGATTGTCCCCTCTGCGCTTCAGCTGCCCTGCATTTGTGGCTAGCCATGGGAAGGCAGAGCAGGGGAAGTGGCTGCTGGACGACACATAAGATGTGTTGTATTGGCATTTCCTCCCTCCCTGCCCTGGAACGCCCCCCGGAATGTCCCATTTTTTGCTGCTCTGTGCTCCTCTTCTGAGCATGGAGCAGTTCTGAGTTGCCTGCGAAGCAGCAGGGTGGGGGAAAGGTCAGTTCTACAGGAACTGACATCAGAATGCGGGCTCTGAGGTTGATTCCCGGAAACCGACGTACGTACCCTATGGCCGTCTAGCTGCTGACTAGCGGCCATAGGACTGCTCCCTCCATTGTGTGTTAGTTTTAATAGGCTTTTTAAATGATTTTATGTTGCCTTTTAATGTTGTATTAGTTTTGTGACCTGCTCAGAGAACTTGTGTTATGGAGTGGCTATTTAAATTTAGTAAAATAAAAACATAAGTAGATAGTCTTAAGTTTCTTAAAACATCACACAGACCATATAGAAAAATCTTCAGCTGTCGCAAGCCTGAAACATGCATCTTGCCTTCAGTGTCAGCTCCAGGTTTTGGAGGGTCCTTGGGCAAGACACCCTCAATGGGTCCCCCTCTTGAGTGAATCTACCTTCTCACTGCCATTGTCACCAAGTTCTGTTGCTCCTTCTCCTCCGTCTCATCATTGCTACCACTTGCTGGTTTGACAGGCAGGCAGCCAGTGAGCAAGGGGGCTGTGGCATCTGCTGCTTCTGTTCGCTACCATCATTGTCTGGGCCAGAGCAAGAGGCAGATGAACAAGCAGGTTGGAATGGAGAGGAGGAGGAGAAGCAACTTCAAGGAACTCTTGTCATTGGGCCCCTGCTGGGGTGTGGGCCCTCGGCTGGTGCCCAACCATGCCCGCACTTGATACCAGCCCTGCCTGTCTTCTTCATGATCTCCAAAGCTCACTGAAGGCCAACATGATGATGAAAACCTAATCTCACTGTCATATCTTTTTATAATGAACCATTCTTCTAAATGAACAGGACTTGATACCTCCTGGGTTCTAGACCAATAAGAGCCCAGGGAGTTTTAGTGATGTCATGCTAGGAGGTGGGACTGACTTCATCCCATACAACTAACAGGGCAGGCTTTTTAACACAGTGATCTATGCACGATTGGCAGTGATCCATCTACAGAAGAAAAGCTCAAACTCCTAGTTTTAAGTTGCTGATGATTTGAAGGACCTGCTTCATGTCTTCTTCTTCTTTTTGTATTTGATGTTCTCAGTATACTATATTCTATTTCAAATGCACTAATGTTCATTTTTCACATGTTAAATTCAATTACATTCAACATTCATACAGAGGAGGAATCCTCATGAGGCAGGCAAATGATCTCACAGAAGTTTAAAAGGGGGGGGACTATTATGTGTGAAATGTTTCTATTCTATATTTCCTACACTTTGCCTTTCTTCGTGTATGGGTACATTAAGTCACAGGAATGGAAAATCAAGCCCCAAATATATAATTCATATAGGAAGGTAAAATTACAGGATGAAAAATGTCCTAGCAGAGCTTACCTCATGCAATTTGGCATCAAAGATGAAACAGTGCAGAATTCCCTCCTACTGAGGGCTGGGCAGATCCGTCTGTCATTACATTCCAATCCACTCTGTCCATTCTGACCCATTCGTGCAGAGAGGTGTGAATGCTTTCTTTTTAAAAAAGTCTCTGCTCAAAAACCATTTTGAGGAGAAAAATGATATGAGGCTTACCAAGACCTCATATCATATCATGTCACTCCCAGGGCCATTTGTAGCACCATTTTCAACCTGCATTGCAATGGTTATGATGATGGTTTACATGATCCTCCTCCTGTCCATTTTATCCTCATAACCACCCTGCAGGATAGGGTGGTTATGAGGTGAGTGACCAGCCCAAAGTCACCCAGTGAGCTTCATGGCCGAGTGGGGACTCGAACCCAGATCTTCTGAGTCCCAGTCCAACACTCTAACCACTGCACTACTCTGGCTCTCATATTCTTTCATACTCTGTCACACTTTTGAGACCTGAATTATCTTGTTTCTGCTGGAGATTGTTCCAGTTTTTCACTTTGAAATATTTTATAGGTTTTTAATAATAATAACAACAACAACAATATTTTTTTTAATTGTTCTATTGTGAACTGCATTGGAGTCCTTATTGAAAAGCAGCATCTAAATGGTGTCATAAACTAAATAAATGTGGGGCAGGGAAGCTGATGGCCTTGATACACATGGTGAATTTTGCCAAATGATATGATTCAGTAGGGGATACTTGCTGCAGTGATGCTGTTCCCTGTGATGAGTCACTCCAAGTGGCTATACCCATTAAAAGAAAATCCTGTGAATGTGAATCTCTTGGACCATCTCATATAATTTGTTCTGGGGCATGAAGACAGATTGCAAAGAGGATACATCTGATCCTCATTTTAATCTGGGAAGTGCAGATCAAGTGAGTTCACTTCAGAAAGGGAATCCCCTGAATTCTGCCAGCAACCCTACTTCTGCTACATTCATTAGGGCTCTAATGCACTAATCAGTTCCCTCCACCTATCAAGAATTTGCCATTTACTTCAATAGACACAATCTGTTCTCTGGATGAATTCTATTACATGGCATGCAAGGATGGCTTTCTCCAAGGAAATGACTAGGCAGGCCTGTGGAAGCAGGAACTCCATGTGGACATCAGAGCTAATAGGGGAATTCTGGTCTGAGCAGCCCTGTAGCAGTAAGGGGGCTGAAGCCTGAAGGAAACATTAGTAGCAGAGGGTGGGGAGAGTCAATGCAGCATTACCAGAAATGAAATGCATGCTATTGAATGTGAACAAGGTTGTTTATGGCACAATCCTATGCATGTTTAGACAGAAAAAGGTCCTACAACTCCCAGCATGCCACAGCCATGCTAGGAATCATAGAATCATAGAACAGTAGGGTTGGAAGGGGCCTATAAGACCATCGAGTCCAACCCCCTGCTCAGTGCAAGAATCCAAAACATCCCTGACTGATGGCTGTCCAGCTTCATCTTGAATGCCTCCAGTGTGGGAGAGCTCACTACCTCCCTAGGTAATTGGTTCCATTGTCATATTATTCTAACAGTCAAGAAGTTTTTCCTGATGTTCAGGAAGAATCTGGCTTCCTGTAGTTTGAGCCCATGATTCCGTGTCCTGCACTCTGGGATGATCGAGAAGAGATCCTGGTCTTCCTCTCTGACTTTTCAAGTACTTGAAGAGCGCTATCCTATCTCCCCTCAGTCTTCTCTTCTCAAGGCTAAATATGCCCAGTTCTTTCCATCTCTCCTCATAGGGCTTTGTTTCCAGTCCCCTGATCATCCTTGTTGCCTTCCTCTGAACCCTCTCCAGTTTGTCTGCAACCTTCTTAAAGTGTGGTGCCAAGATCTGGACAAGATGAGGCCTAGGTAGGACTTCTTTTCTGTTCAAACATGCAAAGGATTACTCCCTTAGGGCACAATCCTATGGCCACTAGACAGTGTTGGTTCCCAGCAATCTGACTCCCTGCACCCTCCCACTGCCTCATAGGAGGCGTGGGTCATCACTGGGTCTGCACTGGGAAGAGCAGCATGGAGAGGTCAAAAACAGGGTGTTCTTGTGGGCAGGGAGGGGAGGGGATGGGACATGGAAGCACTGTTATGACACTTTCTATTAGGCGTCTGGCCTCCCCCCACCCCCACTCCAAGCCACCCTGATCAGACAGCTGAAATTGGCTGTTTAGCCGCAAATGCAGGGCGGCCAGAACATTGGAGATGCACTCTGTTCTCCCTGCATTGGATAGTTGGCTGCCTCTGAGTGCAGAGGCAGCCAACTATCCCCATAGGATTGCACCCTTAGTTATATTAAATATCAAGGGCATTTAATTGTATAACATTTAAAAAGAAGGGCCTCGTGCTTGTCATTTATCCCTGTACCTTTTTACTCATGCGGCAATAAACTGTAAGGTGGGATCAGATTTACTTTACTTTACTCTTAACCCCCCCCAAAAAAGAGAACACTGATAATCTAGGGAAGAAGCCTGGGGTGTCTATGA